>NC_138903.1:41763628-42363628 GCF_965194825.1 Balaenoptera physalus
ATGGGAGTGAGAGGAAACAAGGGTATTGCAGGCAAAGGAAAGATTGGGTTGGCCAAGAAGTTCATACAGGTTTTTCCATACCATGTTATGGAAAAACAAGAACTTGTTGGCCAACCCAATAGCTTGAATAAACTACAGAGGTGAAAATGAGTGAAGGACATTTGTGTAGGAAACCCAGAGTTGGTATGAAAGGAATGGGGAGAGTTAGGCTGAAAAGATGGCTTTGACGAGACTTGATAGTACTTAAATGCTGGACTAAGTTAGATTTGGGGTTTTAGACATTGGATACAACTGAAGGATTAAGAGAGAGGGCAGGCCTGGATGAGAGTTACACTTTAAAAAGTTAACCTGCTGAGGGAGACCTTCAAGATGGCGGAGGAGTAAGACATGGAGACCACCTTCCTCCCCACAAATACATCAAAAATACATCTACATGTGGAACAACTCCTACAGAACACCTACTGAACGCTGGCAGAAGACCTCAGACTTGCCAAAAGACAAGAAAATCACCACGTCCCTGGGTAGAGCAAAAGAAAAAAGAAAAAACAAAGACAAAAGAATAGGGATGGGACCCGCACCTCTGGGAGGGAGCTGTGAAGGAGGAAAGGTTTCCACACACTAGGAAGCCTCTTCACTGGTGGAGATGAGGGGTGGGTAGGGGGGAAACTTCGGAGCCATGGAGGAGAGCACAGCAATAGGGGTGCAGAGGGCAAAGCGGAGAGATTCCTGCAGAGAGGATCAGTGCTGACCAGCACTCACCAGCCTGAGAGGCTTGTCTGCTCACCCGCCGGGGGTGGGGCGGGTTGGGGGCTGGGATCTGAGGCTTGGGCTTCAGAGGTCAGATCCCAGGGAGAGGACTGGGGTTGGCTGCGTGAACACAGCCTGAAGGGGGCTAGTGTGCCACAGCTAGCTGGGAGGGAGTATGGGAAAAGGTCTGGACCTGCCTAAGAGGAAAGAAACCATTGTTTCAGGGTGCACAAGGAGAGGGGATTCCTTCCCTCTGTGCCCACAGAAGGCAGAGCACCACCTAAGCAAGCTCCAGAGACGGGGGCGAGCTGCAGCTATCAGCTGAGACCCCAGAGACAGGCATGAAATGCTAAGGCTGCTGCTGCAGCCACCAAGAAGCCTGTGTGCAAGCACAGGTCACTATCCACACCAATGCCCTAGAAGCCTGCTCAGCCTGCCACTGCCAGGGTCCCGAGGTC
Organism: Balaenoptera physalus; assembly: GCF_965194825.1. NCBI lineage: Eukaryota > Metazoa > Chordata > Mammalia > Artiodactyla > Balaenopteridae > Balaenoptera > Balaenoptera physalus. Next base: position 41,764,834 of record NC_138903.1, read on the forward strand.
CAGGGACAACTTCCCCGGGAGAACACATGGCACGCCTCAGGCTGTTGCAATGTCACGCTGGCCTCTGCTGCTGCAGGCTCACCCCGCATTCAAATTATGACTACCATACCCCTTACTCTCCCTGGCCTGAGAGAGCAACAGAGCCCTAATCAGCCGCTGCTTTAACCCCGTCCTGTCTGGGCAGGGAACAGACGCCTGAGGGCACCTACACAGAGAGGCAGGGCCAAAACCAAAGCTGAACCCCAGGAGCCGAGGAAACAAAGAAGAGAAAGGAAAATTTCTCTGTGCAGCCTCAGGAGCAGTGGATTAAATCCCCAAAATCAACCTGATGAACCCAGCATCTGTGGAATACCTGAATAGACAACAAATGTTCCCAAAACTGAGGCAGTGGACTTTGGGAGCAACTGCAGATTTGGGGTTTGCTATCTGTGACTGATTTTTTTCTGATTTTTATGTTTCTCTTAGTTTAGTTTTTAGTGCTTGTTATCAGTGATGGATTTGTTTATTGGTTTGGTTGCTCTCTTCCGTTTTTATTTTATTTTTTATTTCTTTATTTTTATTTTATTATTATTTTTATTTTATTAATTAAAAATTTTTTTAATTTAATTTAATTTAATTTTCTTCCTTTTCTTTTGAGCTGTGTGGCTAACAGGGTTTTGGTGCTCCAGCCAGGTGTCAGGCCTGAGCATCCGAGGTGGGAGAGCCGAGTCCAGGACATTGGACCACCAGAGACCTCCCGGCCCCATGTAATATCAATCAGCGAGAGCTCTCCCAGAGATCTCCGTCTCAACACTAAGACCCAGGTCCACCCAACGGCCAGCAAGTTCCAGTGCTGGACGCCGAATGCCAAACAACTAGCAAGACAAGAACACAACCCCACGCATTAGCAGAGAGGCTGCCTAAAATCATAATAAGGTCACAGACACCCCAAAACACAGCACCGGAGAAGGTCCTGCCCACCAGAAAGAAAAGATTCAGTCCCAACCACCAGAACACTGGCACCTGTCCCCTCCATCAGGAAGCCTACACAAGCCACTGAACCAACCTCACCCACTGGGGGCAGACACAAAAACAACGGGAACTACGAACCTGCAGCTTGTGAAAAGGAGATGCCAAACACAGTAAATTAAACAAAATGAGAAGACAGAGAAATATGCAGCAGATGAAGGAACAAGGTAAAAACTCACCAGGCCAAATAAATGAAGAGGAAATAGGCAGTCTACCTGAAAAAGAATTCAGAACAATGATACTAAAGATGATCCAAAATCTTGGAAATAGAATGGAGAAAATACAAGAAACGTTTAAAAAGGACCTAGAAGAACTAAAGAGCAAACAAACAATGATGAACAACACAATAAATGAAATTTAAAATTCTCTAGAAGGAATCAATAGGGGAATAACTGAGGCAGAAAAACGGAGAAGTGACCTGGAAGATAAAATAGTGGAAATATCTACCACAGAGCAAAATAAAGAAAAAAGAATGAAAAGACTTGAGGACAGTCTCAGAGACCTCTGGGACAACATTAAACACACCAACATTTGAATTATAGGGGTCCCAGAAGAAGAAGAGAAAAAGAAAGGGACTGAGAAAATATTTGAAGAGATTATAGTTGAAAACTTCCCTAACATGGGAAAGGAAATAGTTAATCAAGTCCAGGAAGCACAGAGAGTCCCATACAGGATAAATCCAAGGAGAAACATGCCAAGACACATATTAATCAAACTATCAAAAATTAAATACAAAGAAAACATATTAAAAGCAGCAAGGGAAAAACAACAAATAACACACAAGGGAATCCCCATAAAGTTAACAGCTGATCTTTCAGCAGAAACTCTGCAAGCCAGAAGGGAGTGGCAGGACATATTTAAAGTGATCAGGGCTTCCCTGGTGGCGCAGTGGTTAAGAATCCGCCTGCCAATGCAGGGGACATGGGTCCGAGCCCTGGTCCGGGAGGATCCCACATGCCACAGAGCAAAGAAGCCCGTGCACCACAACTGCTGAGCCTGCACTCTGGAGCCCGTGAGCCACAACTACTGAAGCCCGCATGCCACAACTGCTGCAGCCTGTGGGACTAGAGCCCGTGCTCCGCAACGGGGAGAGGCCACCGCAATGAGAAGCCCGCGAACTGCAATGAGGAGTGGCCCCCGCTTGCGGCAACTAGAGGGAGCCCGTGCGCAGCAACGAAGACCCAACGCAGCCAAAAATAAATTAATTAATTTAAAAAAAAAGAATTAAAGTGATCAAAGGGAAAAACCTACAATCAAGATTACTCTACCCAGCAAGGATCTCATTCAGATTCGATGGAGAAGATAAAACCTTTACAGACAAGCAAAAGCTAAGAGAATTCAGCACCACCAAACCAGCTTTACAACAAATGTTAAAGGAACTTCTCTAGGCAGGAAACAACAGAGAAGGAAAAGACCTACAATAACAAACCCAAAACAATTAAGAAAATGGTAAGAGGAACATACATATCAATAATTACCTTAAATGTAAATGGATTAAATATTCCAACCAAAATACATAGACTGGCTGAATGGATACAAAAACAAGACCCGTATATATGCTGTCTACAAGAGACCCACTTCAGACCTAGGGACACATACAGACTGAAAGTGAGGGGATGGAAAACGATATTCCATGCAAATGGAAATCAAAAGAAAGCTGGAGTGGCAATTCTCATATCAGACAAAACGGACTTTATAATAAAGACCAGTACAAGAGACAAAGAAGGACACTACATAATGATCAAGGGATCAATCCAAGAAGAAGATATAACAATTGTAAATATTTATGCACCCAACATAGGAGCACCTCAATACTTAAGGCAAATGCTAACAGCCATAAAAGGGGAAATCAACAGTAACACAATCATAGTAGGGGACTTTAACATCCCACTTTCACCAATGGACAGATCATGCAAAATGAAAATAAATATGGCAACACAAGCTTTAAATGATACATTAAACAAGATAGACTTAATTGATATTTATAGGATATTCCATCCAAAAACAACAGAATACACTTTCATCTCAAGTGCTCATGGAACATTCTCCAGGATAGATCATATCTTGGGCCACAAATCAAGCCTTGGTAAATTTAAGAAAATTGAAATCATATCAAGTATCTTTTCCAACCACAACGCTATGAGATTAGATATCAATTACAGGAAATATTGTGTAAAAAGTACAAAAACATGGAGGCTAAACAATACACTACTTAATAACCAAGAGATCACTGAAGAAATCAAAACGGACATCAAAAAATATCTAGAAACAAATGACAGTGAAAACATGACGACCCAAAACCTATGGGATGCAGCAAAAGCAGTTCTAAGAGGGAAGTTTATAGCAATACAATCCTACCTCAAGAAACAAGAAACATCTCAAATAAACAACCTAACCTTACACCTAAAGCAATTAGAGAAAGAAGAACAAAAAACCCCCAAAGTTAGCAGAAGGAAAGAAATCATAAAGATCAGATCAGAAATAAATGAAAAAGAAATGAAGAAAACAATAGCAAAGATCAATGAAACTAAAAGCTGGTTCTTTGAGAAGATAAACAAAATTGAGAAAACATTAGCCAAACTCATTAAGAAAAAAAGGGAGAAGACTCAAATCAATAAAATTAGAAATGAAAAAGGAGAAGTAACAACTGACACTGCAGAAATACAAAGGATCATGAGAGATTACTACAAGCAACTATATGCCAATAAAATGGACAACCTGGAAGAAATGGACAAATTCTTAGAAAAGCACAATCTTCCAAGACTGAACCAGGAAGAAAGAGAAAATATAAACAGACCAATCACAAGCACTGAAATTGAGACTGTGATTAAAAATCTTCCAACAAACAAAAGCCCAGGACCAGATGGCTTCACAGGCGAATTCTATCAAACATTTAGAGAAGAGCTAACACCTTTCCTCCTCAAACTCTTCCAAAATATAGCATAGGAAGGAACACTCCCAAACTCATTCTACGAGGTCACCATCACCCTGACACCAAAACCAAACAAAGATGTCACAAAGAAAGAAAACTACAGGGCAATATCACTGATGAACATAGATGCAAAAATCCTCACCAAAATACTAGCAAACAGAATCCAACAGCACATTAAAAGGATCATACACCATGATCAAGTGGGGTTTATCCCAGGAATGCAAGGACTCTTCAATATATGCAAAGCAAGCAATGTGATACACCATATGAACAAATTGAAGGGGAAAAACCGTATGATCATCTCAATAGATGCAGAAAAAGCTTTTGACAAAATTCAACACCCATTTATGATAAAAACCCTCCAGAAAGTAGGCATAGAGGGAACTTACCTCAACATAATAAAGGCCATATATGACAAACCCACGGCCAACATCATTCTCAATGGTGAAAAACTGAAAGCATTTCCTCTAAGATCAGGAACAAGACAAGGTTGTCCACTCTCACCACTATTATTCAACATTGTTTTGGAAGTTTTAGCCACAGCAATCGGAGAAGAAAAAGAAATAAAAGGAATCCAAATCAGAAAAGAAGAAATAAAGCTGTCACTGTTTGCAGATGACATGATACTATACATAGAGAATCCTAAAGATGCTACCAGAAAACTACTAGAGCTAATCAATGAATTTGGTAAAATAGCAGGATACAAAATTAATACACAGAAATCTCTTGCATTCCTATACACTAATGATGAAAAATCTGAAAGAGAAATTAAGGAAACACTCCCATCTACCATTGCAACGAAAAGAATAAAATACCTAGGAATAAACCTACCTAAGGAGACAAAAGACCTGTATGCAGGAAACTAAGACACTGATGAAAGAAATTAAAGAGGATACAAACAGATGGAGAGATATAACATGTTCTTGGATTGGAAGAATCAACACTGTGAAAATGACTACACTACACAAAGCAAACTACAGATTCAATGCAATCCCTATCAAACTACCACTGGCATTTTTCACAGAACTGGAACAAAAAATTTCACAGTTTGTATGGAAACAAAAAAGACTCTGAATAGCCAAAGCAACCTTGAGAAAGATAAACGGAGCTGGAGGAATCAGGCTCCCTGACTTCAGACTATATTACAAAGCTACTGTAATCAAGACAGTAAGGTACTGGCACAAAAACAGAAATATAGATCAAGGGAACAGGATAGAAAGCCCAGAGATAAGCCCAAGCACATATGGTCTCCTTATCTTTGGTAAAGGAGGCAAGAATATATAATGGAGAAAAGACAGCCTCTTTAATAAGTGGTGCTGGGAAAACTGGACAGATACATGTAAAAGAATGAAATTAGAACACTTCCAAATGCCATACACAAAAATAAACTCAAAATGGCTTAAAGACCTAAATGTAAGGCCAGACACTATAAAACTCTTAGAGGAAAACATAGGCAGAACACTCTATGACATAAATCACAGCAAGATCCTTTTTGACCCACCTCTTAGAGAAATGGAAATAAAAACAAAAATAAACAAATGGGACATAATGAAACTTGAAAGCTTTTGCACAGCAAAGGAAACCATAAACAAGACAAAAAGACAACCCTCAGAATGGGAGAAAATATTTGCAAATGAAGCAACTGACAAAGGATTAATCCCCAAAATATACAAGCAGCTCATGCAGCTCAATATCAAAAAACAAACAACCCAATCCAAAAATGGGCAGAAGACTTAAACAGACATTTCTCCAAAGAAGATATACAGATTGCCAACAAACACATGAAAGGATGTTCAACATCACTAATCATTAGAGAAATGCAAATCAAAACTACAATGAGGTATCACCTCACACCAGTCAGAATGGCCATCATCAAAAAATCTACCAACAATAAATGCTGGAGAGGGTGTGGAGAAAAGGAAACCCTCTTGCATTTTTGGTGCGAATGTAAATTAATACAGCCACTATGGAGAACAGTATGGGGCTTCCTTAAAAAACTAAAAATAGAACTACCCTATGACCCAGCAATCCCACTACTGGGCATATACCCTGAGAAAACCATAATTCAAAAAGAGTCATGTACCACAATATTCGTTGCAGCACTATTTACAATAGCCAGGACATGCAAGCAACCTAAGTGTCCATCGACAGATGAATGGATAAAGAAGATGTGGCACATATATACAATGGAATATTACTCCACCATAAAAAGAAATGAAATTGAGTTATTTGTAGTGAGGTGGATGAACCTAGAGTCTGTCATACAGAGTGAAGTAAGTCAGAACGGGAAAAACAAATACCGTATGCTAACACATATATATGGAATCTAAAAACAAAAAATGGTTCTGATGAACCTAGGGGCAGGACGGGAATAAAGAAGCAGACCTACTAGAGAATGGACTTGAGGACACGGGGAGGAGGAAGGGTAAGCTACGGACAAAGTGAGAGAGTGGCGTGGACATATATACACTCCCAAATGTAAAATAGATAGCTAGTGGGAAGCAGCCGCATAGCACAGGGAGATCAGCTCGGTGCTTTGTGACCACCTAGAGGGGTGAGATAGGGAGGGTGGAAGGGAGGTGCAAGAGGGAGGGGATATGGGGATATATGTATACATATAGCTGACTCACTTTGTTATAAAGCAGAAACTAACACAACATTTAAAGCAATTATACTCCAGTAAAGATGTTAAAAAAAAAAGTTAACCTGCTGACATATAGACCAATGGAATAGAATAGAGTGCAGAAATAAACTTTCACGTTTATGGTCAATTGATTGTCAATAAGGATGCCAAGACAAGTCAATGGGGAAAGTAAAGTATGCTCAACAAACGGCATTGAGAAAACTGCATATCTGCATGCAAAAGAATGATGTTGGACTCATATATTATTCTATAAACAAAAATTAACTCAAGATGGATCAAAGACCTAACATAAGTGTTACAACTATAAAATTCTTAGAAGAAAATATAGGGGGAAAGCTTCATGACACTGGATTTGGCAATTATTTTTGGATATGACATCAAAAGCACAGGCAACAAAAGAAAAAATAGATTAATTGGACTACATCAAAAAATTTCTCTTTAAAACTTTGTGCATCAAAGGACACTATTAGCAGAGTAAAAAGGCAACCCACAGAATGAAAGAAAATCTTTGCAAATCATATATCTGCTTAGGGAATAATATCCATAGTATATACAAACTCCTACAGCTCAACAACAACAAAAACCCAAACAACCCAACGAAAAAGTGGGCAAGTGACTTTAATAGACATTTCTCTAAAAAGGATATACAGATTGTCAATAAGCACATGAAAAGATGCTCCATATCACTAATCAGGTTAATACAAATCAAAACAACAATGAGATACCACTTCTACCCATTAGGATGGCTATTATTAAAAAAAAAAAAAAGACAAACAGAAAATAACAAGTGTTAGCCAAGGATGTGGAGAAATCAGAACCCTTGTGCATTCCTAGTGGGAATATAAAGCGATGCAGATGTTGTGGAAAACATTATGGCTATTTCTCAAAAAAAAAAAAGTTAAGTGTAGAATTACCATATGACCCAGTAATCCCACTTATGGGTATCTACACAAAAGAATTGAAAGCAGGGACTCAAACAGATATTTGTACACCATTGTTCATAACAACATTATTCACAATAGCCAAAAGGTAGAAACAACCCAAATGTCCATCAGTGGATGAATAGGTAACCAAAATGTGGTATATATACACAGTAGAATATTCTTCAGCATTAAAAACAAATGAACCTTGAGAATATTATAAGTTGAATAAGCCAGACACAAAAGGATGAATACTATATGATTCCACTTATACGAAGTACATAGAATAGTCAAATTCATAGAGACAGAAAGTTGAAAGGTGGCTTCCAGGTTTGGGTAGCGGGTAGAGATGAGAAATTATTGTCTAAGGGGTACATAGTTGCAGTTTGAGAAGATGAAAAAGTTCTGGAGATGGATGGTGGTGATGGTTGTATAACAATGTGAATGTACTTAATGCCACTGAACACCACACTTAAAAAGAGTTAAAATGGCAAATTTTATGTTATGTATATCTTACCACATTTAAAAAAAAAAGTTAAGCTGGCAATAGTGTGGAGAGAAAATTGAGACAAGAAGTTCTGCCAGGAGGAAATGGCCAGGCTCCAGATTTGACACAATGAAACCTGGACCACAACCATCCCAATGCAGAGAGGAGCCCCCTGGGCCTTTCTCAATTTGCAAACACTTGGAGGTTGGCATTTAGACATGAACTATTTGTTCTCTGCTATCTAGTGAAGAAATAGTCTAAAGTCAACACATGATTACTTGTGCTTCCTGGACTATACCTATTTTTGATTGAAACAACTGACTCAAAATTCTAAGTGTTATCATTGCAGTAGCAAAGGTTTTTAAACAACTCTATTGAGGTATAATTTACATGCTACGAAATTCACCTCTTTTAAGTGTACTTCTTTTCAAATCAATACACCACTTATTTATTTTCTTGTCTAATTGCCCTGGCTAAAACATCTGCTACCATGCAGAATTGAAGTGGCAAGAGCAAACATCTTGTCTTGCTCCTGCTTAGGGAGAAAACTTCCAGTCTTTCACCATTAATATGATGTTAGCTATGCATTTTTCATTGATATCTTTTATCAGTTTGAGGAAGATTCCTTCTATTCCTAGTGTGTTGAGTGGTTTTACCATGAAAGGGTGTTAGCTATTGTCAATTTTTATCTACATCTATGGAGATAATCATGTGGTTTGGGGCCTTTGTTCTGTTAATACGTTGTGTTACACTGATTGATTGACTGATTTTTTGTTTCTTAAATCACAACCTTGCATTTCTGGGATAAATTCCACTTGGTCATGGCATGTAATCCTTCTTACACATTGCTGGATTTGGTTTGTTAGTATTTTGTTTCAGAGGTTTTTGTGTGTCTGTATTTATAAATGATAATTGGTCTGGAGTTTTCTTGCCTGGTTTTGGTATCATAAAATAAGTTGGGATGTATACCATACTCTTCTATTTTTTGGAAGTTTGTGAGGTGTTAATTCTGTAAATGTTTGGTAGAATTCACCAGAGAAGCCATCTGGTCCTGGGCTTTACTTTGTGAGAAGCTTTTTGAAAATTACTGATTCAATATCCTTACTTTTTATTGGTACATTCACATTTTCTATTTCTTCTTGAGAAAGTTTCAGAAGTTTGTGTCTTTCTAAGAATTTGTCTATTTTATATTGGTTATCTAATTTGTTGGCATACAATTGTTCAAGTATTCCTTTATAACCCTCTTTATTTCTGTAAGGTCAGTAGTAAAGTCCCCTCTTTCATTCCTGATTCAATAATTTGAGTTTGCTCTCTTTTTTTCTACCTAAAGTTTTATCAGTTTTGTTGATCATTTCAACAAAGTAACTTCTAGTTTTGTTGATTTTCTGTGGTGTTTTTCTAATCTCTATTTTATTTATTTCCTCATTAATATTATGTCCTTTCTCCTGCTTGCTTTGGGTTTTTGTGTGCTCTTCTTTTTTTCTAGTTTCTTAAAGTGGAAGATTAGGTTGTTGGTTTGACATTTCTCTAGGGACTTCTTCTGCGACCCATGTGTTATTTGGAAATGTGTAATTTTATCTTCAAACATTTGGGGATTTTCCAGCTACCTCTGTTATTGGTTTCTAGTTTAAATCCATTGTAGTCAGAAAGCATACTTTGTATGATTTGTATTCTTCCAATTATGTTACAGTGTGTCTGTGGCACAGTATGTAGTCTATCTTGGTGAATGTTCCATGTGAGCTTGAGAAGAAAGTGTATTCTGCTGCTGTTGGATGAAGTATTCTGTAAGTGTCAGTTAGATTCAGTTGATTGATGGTGCCTTTCATTTCAACCATATCCTTACTGATTTTCTTGTGGCTGGACCTGTCAATTATTGATACAGGAATGTTGCAGTTGATGACGTATTTAAGATCATTTAAAAATCAAAATGGAGTAACTATAGTCATAGTTCAGGCATCCGAAATGGAGCCAGGTGGCCATTGTGGATGCGGTTTCAGACACAGTCCTGTATCACTAAGAACTTGAATTTTCTGAACTGTACCAAATTCAAGGACACCACCAGACATTTTCAAAACAATATCTGCTAGCAAATGTCATCTGTGATTACAGATAGTTATACTTTTTCCTTTCCAATTTGGATGCCTTTTATTTCTTTTTCTTGCCTAATTGCTCTGGCTAGAATTTCCAGAACAATGTTGAATAGCAGTGGCAAAAGCAGACATCCTTGTCTTGTTCCTGATTGTAGGTGGAAAGCTTTTAGTATTTCACCTTGGAATATGATATTAGCTATGGTTTTTTCAAAAATGCCCTTTATTTTTTTAATAAATTTATTTATTTTATGTATTTTTTATTTTTGGCTGCATTGGGTCTTTGTTGTTGTGCATGGGCTTTCTCTAGTTGCGGTGAGCAGTGGCTACTCTTCATTGCGGTGCACGGGCTTCTCATTGTGGTTGCTTCTCTTGTTGTGGAGTACAGGCTCTAGGTGCACAGGTTTCAGTAGTTGTGGCTCGCGGGTTCTAGAGCGCAGGCTCAGTAGTTGTGGCACATGGGCTTAGTTGCTCTGTGGCATGTGGGATCTTCCCGGACCAGGGCTCGAACGTGTGTCCCCTGCATTGGCAGGCAGATTCTTAACCACTGTGCCACCAGGGAAGCCCCAAATGCCCTTTATTATGTTAAGGAAATTTCCTTCTATTCCTAGTTTACTGATGATTTTTTATCATAAGAGGGTGTTGGGTTATGTCAAATGCTTTTTCTGCATCCACTGAGATTATCATGTGTTTTTTTCCTTTATTCTGTGAACACATTTTTGACCGGAGACATATTACGGCCACAGGCCTTAGTTTCTGCAAAAATCCCCTGGTCAATAATGTGTTAATATGGCATATTACATTGATTGATTTTCATGTTGAACCACCCTAACATCCCTGGAGTAAATCGTGCTTAGTCATGGTGTATAACCCTTTTAGTATGCTGCTGGATTTGATTTGCTACTATTTTGTTGAGGATTTTTTCATCTATATTCATAAAAGATAATCATCTGTAATTTTCCTTTCTTGGACTTACTTTGTGTGGGATTGGTATCAGAGTGAATTAGGGAGTGTTACCTCATAGAGTGAGTTAGGAAGTGTTACCTCCTTTTCTATTTTTTAAACAGTTGGAGAAGGATTGGTGTTAATTCTTTAAATGTTTGGTAGAAGTCACCAATGAAGCCATCTGGTCCTGGACTTTTCTTTGGTTTTGGGGTTTTTTTGCTTTTGCTTTTTTTTTTCTTGTTTTTAATATCCATATCCATATATATATATATTTTTACAAACCCTTGTGTCAAGGGCTGGCCTCCAATAGATACTGGTGAGGGAGCTGCTCTGCTACATTTGAAACCCTGATCCAGAAGAGGTCACCTACTAATGGTTTAGCACCAGGTTCCCCACAAACAGTGCAATTGTGTGATGGGTGAGGGGGCAGCTGCCTTTGTGGCTGCATCCTGTTTCCCAGGACAAAGGGCTCTCCACACTGGACACCTGATGGGCCAAATGGGGACAGTGGGGGGCCAGCTGTCTGAGGCCAACCAAGGCTCTGGACTTTTCTTTGATGGAAGTTTTTGACTACTGATTCAATCACTTTACTTGTTACATACCTGTTCAGATTTTTAATTTCTTCTTGAAATAGTTTTGGTAATTTTTGTGTCTCTAGGAATTTGTTTGTTTCATCTAGGTTATCTAATTTTTTGCTGTACAGTTTTTCATAGTATACTCTTATAATACTTTTTATTTCTGTAAGGTCAGTAATGATGTCCTCACTTTCATTTCTGATTTTAGTTATTTTCATCTTCTCTCCCTTTTTTCTTAAAGTCTAGCTACAGGTTTGTCAACTTTGTTGATATTTTCAATGAATCAATTTTTAGTTTAGTTGATTTCTTTACTGTTTTTCTATTCTATATTTTATTTATCTCTGCTCTAATCGTTATTATTTCCTTCCTTCTACTAGTTTTGGATTTAGCTTGCTTTTCCTTTTCTAGTTTCTTAAGGTGTGAAGTTAGGTTATTAATTTGAGATCTTTATTTTTTACTGTGGTCATTTATAGGTATTAATTTTCCTCTGAGCACTGCTTTTGCTGCATCCCATTAGGGTTGATATGCTATGTTTTTATTCTCATTCAGTTCAAAGTATTTTTCAATTTCTTGTTATTTCTTCTTTGACCAATTGGTTGTTTAATTTCCACATATTTGTGAATTTTTTGGTTTTCCTTGTTATTAATTTTTCGTTTCATTTCAGTGTGGTTGCAAAAGATACCTTGTATGATTTTAAGCTTTTTAAAATCTATTAAGACTTGTTTTGTGACCTAGCATGCTGCCTATCCTAGAAAATGTTCCCTGTAAACTTTAGAAGAACATGTACTCTGTTGTTGTTGGTGGGCTGTTCTATATATGTCTGTTAGTTTTAGTTGCTTGATAGTGTTATTCAGTCTTCTATTTCCTGGCTGAACTTCTGTCTAGTTGTTCCATCCATTATTGAAAGTGAGGTATTGAAGTCTCAAACTATTATTTCTCCTTTCAAAAAATGTCTATTTCTCCTATCAATGCTCTCAATTTTTTAAATATATTTTGGGGTCCTGTTTTCAAGTGTGAATATGTTTATAATTTTCGTATTATCTTGATTGATTGACATTTTATCAATATGTAATACCTTTCTTTTTCTCTTGCAACAAATTTTGACTTAAAGTCTATTTTGTCTGATATTAGTATAGCCATCTCATACCTTTTGGTTACTATTAGCAAGGGATGTTCTTTTCTATCCTTTCACTTTACCCCATATGTAGGTTTGGTTTTTTTTAATCTAAATCAAGTCTCCTTAAATAAGGAGCTTGGGATTAACATACACACACTACTATATATAAAATAGATAACCAACAAGGACCTACTGTATAACACAGGGAACTATACTCAATATTCTGTAATAACCTATATGGGTAAAGAATTTGAAAAAGAATGAATATATGTATATGTATAACTGAATCACTTTGCTACACACCTGAAACTAACACAACATTGTAAATCAACTATACTCCAATAAAATTTTTAAAAAATAAATAAATTGAGGGAGTTCGCTGGTGGCCTAGTGGTTAGGATTTCAGGCTTTCACTGGCAGGACCCAGGTTCAATCCCTGGTTGAGGAACTGAGATCCCTACCAGCCACGTGGCATGGGAAAGAAAGAAAGGGAGAGAGGGAGGGAGGGAGGGAGGGAGGGAGGGAAGGAGGAAGGAAGGAAGGAAGAAAATTGAGTGTCCTGTAGACAGTATATTATTAGAGTCATGTTCTTGGGTTTTTAAAAAATACATTCTGCCAATGTCTGCCTTTTAATTGGATAGTTTAATCCATTTATTTCTAAAGTAATTACTGATGAGGAAGGACTTTCTTCTGTCATTTTACTACTTGTTTTCTATATATCATTTTAATTCCTCAGTTCATTTATTACTGCTTTCATTTGTATTTCACTGAATTTTTTCTCCTAGGGTACTGTTTTGATTACTTCCTCATTTCCTTTTCTGTATATTTTAAAGTTGTTTTCCTAGTGGTTATCTTGGGAAGTGCAATTAACATCCTAAATTTGTAACAATATAGTTTGAATTGATAACAACTTAGCTTCAATAGCATATTAAACTCTGCATCTATATAGCTCCATTCCATCCCACTTTGTTGTTATTGTCACCAATTACATCTTTAAACATTGTGTGCCCATTCACACAGACTTATATTTATTTCTTACGCATTTGTCTTTTAAATCATACGGTAAAACTAAGAGGAGTTCCAAACCAAAGATACAATCATACTGGCTTTTGTGTATGTGTGTGTATGTGTGTGTGTGTGTGTGTGTGTGTATTTTTGCCACACCACGCAGCTTGTGGGATCCTAGTTCACTGACCAGGGATTGAACCTGAGCCCTCAGCAGTGAAAGCACAGGGTTCCAACCACTGGACCACCAGGGAACTCCCCAGACTTTTATATTTACCTAGGTAGTTACCTGTACTGGTATTCTTCATGTGGCTTTTTTTTTTTTTTGGCTGCATTGGGCCTTCATTGCTGCACGCAGGCTTTCTCTAGTTGTGGTGAGTGGGGGCTACTCTTCACTGCAGTATGCAGGCTTCTCATAGTGGTGGCTTCTCTTGTTGCAGAACATGGGCTGTAGACATGCGGGCTCAGTAATTGCGGCATGCAGGCCCTAGAGCGTGTGGGCTTCAGTAATTGTGGTGCATGGGCTTAGTTGCTCCACAGCATGTGGGATCTTCCCGGACCAGGGATTGAACTGTGTCCACTGCATTGGCAGGCAGATTCTTAACCATTGCACCACCAGGGAATTCCCTCTTCATATGGCTTTAAGTTACTGCCTAGGGCCCTTTCATGACATCCTGAAAGACTCTCTTTCAGTATTTTTTGTAGGGCAGGTCTACTAGCAACAAACTTCTTCAGCTTTTGTTTACCAGGGAATCTCTTAATTTCTCTTTGGATACTTTTGCCAGATATAGTGTTATCAGTTTTTTTTCTTTCAACATTTTAAATATGTCATCCCACCGCATTATGACCCCCATATTTTTTATGAGAAATTGGCTCTTAACCTTATTGAGCATCCCTTTTACATGACATGTCACTTATCTCTTGCTGTTTTGTTGATTTTCTCTGTGCTCTTCAACATTTTGATTATAATGTTTCAGTGTGGATCTCTTTGAGTCTATCTTACTTGGGCAAACTCTCCCCAGGATTTTTTCTTGTGTTTTGTGGGCTGCAGTCATTTACTCATTTAGTGACTTTTCCACTTTTTTATTTTATTTATTATTATTATTATTTATTTTTTGCAAAGACTGTATTCCTAATCATCTGTGGTCACTGGAGTCTCCATTCCATTATCTCAGCAGTCAGCCAGCAACATTGAAGAGACTTCTTTAGATGCATGGAGCTTTAAAAAAATCTCTTGGTCTTTGCAGACTGACTCTGAGCTAGGACACAACTTTAACATTTAGTCAAGCTACTTATACTCTACCTTAGCTCTCACCTCCTGCTACATGGAGTCCAAAGTTCAGTCAGATATAAAAGCCTGTTGTCCTCTCAGGTCTTTTCTAAGCATGTGTCCAATCCTGGGCATGTGTGTGGCCCTCCAGATTCACTGGTATATGCAGGAGCCCTTTAAAGCCCTTACTCTCCTATGTATCTTCTCTCAGGATTTAAGTCTGAATGCTGCTTGCCCCTTGCATTGTCCTTTGCCTCAGGTAGCTGTGAGAAGGATGTGCTTTTAAGTGCTTTTGACAGATGCCCCCCAGGAGTCACTCCAGCCCTGAAAAATCTCCAAGGGAGGTGAAACAATAGGAAGACTTTAAGCTGATCCCTCAGGGAAACACCAGATAGGTAAAAATACACAACCACTATTCTTTAAGAACAACACTTGTACTACCCCATCTGGTACCAGAAATCCACAGCAGTAAGGCCACTGTCTCCACAACCACTTCCAAGCTGGGGCATGGGGGATGGTAGGTGAGTAAACAAAAATGCCACAATGATCTCTTACCAAAATTTAGCAGCCTCTTTTCCCATTAATAACTCCTATGGTTGTTGTAAGTTTTTTAGTTCCAAATGAGTTGATTTGGATCATTTTTGTCAGCTTAATCATTGCTTCTGTGGAGGGATTGCTTCTGTGGAGGGATGAATCCTTGGAGCTCCCTTCTCTGTTTCAATGATGTTACTCTCTCTAGCATTAAAAAAAATTCTTTTAGTTTTCATCTCTGTTGTGACATTACATATCTGGTCTTGCTGTTGTGCAGTTTTTCCATTAGAGCCTTTATCATCATAACTTTATTTTATTTTATTTTTTTGACCATGCCGCGTGGCTCGTGAGATCTTTGTTCCCTGACCAGGGATCGAACCCAGGCCCCAGCAGTGAAAGTGCCAAATCCTAACCACAGGACCACCAGGGAATTCCTTATCATAACTTTTAATCATACTTCTTTTTTGATAATAGCTTTATTGAGATCTAATTTATATACCATACAATTCACACATTTTAAGTGTACAACTCAATGGTTTCTAGTAAGTTCACAGAGTTGTGCAACTATCACCCAAAATCAACTTTAGAACGTTGTTATAAACACAAAAAGAAATCTTGTACCCTTTAGCTGTCACTCTCCCACAACCCCACTCCCCTCCCCAGCCCTAGGCAACCACTAATCTGCTTTATGTCTCTATAGATTTGCCAATTCTGGAGATTTCATAAAAATGGAATAATATAATATGTGGTCTTTGTGACTGGCTTCTTTAACTTAGCATAATGTTTTCAAAGTTCATCCAGGTTGTAGCATGTATCAACAATTAATCTCTTTTTATGGCTGAGTAATATTCCATTGTATGGATATACCATATTTGTCCATTTATCAGTTGATGGACATTTGGGTTGTTTCCACTGTGGGCTAGTAAGAATATTGCTGCCATGAATATTCATGTACAAGTTTTTGTGTTGACACATGTCTTTATTATACTTAAAAGTGGAATGGCTGAGTCAAATATTAATTCTATGTTTAACTTTTTGAGGAACTGCCAGAATGTTTTCCAAAGTGGCTACATCATTTTACATTCCCACCAGCAGTGCATGTAGCTTCTGATTTCTGCATATCCTTGCCAACACTTGTTTCTATCTGACTTTGATAATGGCTATCCTAGGCAGTGTGAATTGATATCTCATTGTGATTTTTATTTGCATTTCCCTGAAGGATAATGATGTTGAGCATCTTTTCATGTACTTATGGGACATTTCTATACCTTCTTTGGAGACATGTCTATTCAGATCCTTTACCCATTGCCTTTATTTTTGAAATATGGTTTTGCTGGATATAGAATTCTGGCTGACATATTTTTTCTCTTGCCACTTTAAATACATCATACCACCACCTTCTGGCCTCCATTGTTGCGGATGAGAAGTCACTGTGATTCACTTATATGTGATGTGGTTCCCTTGTACCTGATGAGTCATTTTTCTCTTGTGGCTTTCAGCATTTTTTCTTTGACTTTTAACAGTTTAAATATGATATGTTTAGGTATAGAGTTCTCTGTGTTTATCCTACAGGGAATTCATTAATGTTATTGTATGTGTAGATTAATGTTTTTCATCAAATTTGGGATAGTTTTAGCCATTAGTTCTGAAACATTTTTTCTGCCCCTTTCTTTCTTCCCCTTCTGGCCAACTTCCAGAGTCCTGAAGAAGTTGGTGGGTTTTTTCATTTGTTTGTTTTTGTTTTTGTTTTTCTGCAATTTTGTCAGTTTTATCATCGCTTTTTGAGGAACGGATTTGTTGAGCTTCTCACTAACCTATTTTGGAAGTCCCACCTCTACAGTAGCTCATTTTAATACCTAATACTTCCATGTCAAGTGGAAGGCAAACAGCTGAAAACAGAAGGCAAGTGGTCCTGAGAAATAGCTGCTTGTTAAAACATTTTAAAGGATACTTGAATTGAATTGCCCATTGAAGAAAACCTATCTTCAAACAAACCAGAGTGGTTAGTAATATTTATTAATACTTGTGTGATTTGGTAATTATTCACCAGCTGAACTAGTGTAATCATCTTACTAAAAGTTCTATAGCTCTAAGTAGTTAATCATGTTGACTAGAAATAACACTTCACACAACAAAGTTGAATTGACATATTTTCTTCCTCCAGCAGATGGTGACATTTTATAGATTATGGATAAATTGTCCAGAAGGACCAGCAAGCTAAGTGACTAAAATAGACTTGTATCTATTTCATTTCTTCTTTATCTACATCTTGAATTCATTTACAAAAAAGCATTCATCAAGAAGCTACATCTATCAAAGTAGTCTAAGAACAATAAAAAATCATGACTAATATATACAGTAAAAATTTCAACTTCTTCAGTGCTGAGTTACATAGCGTTTTTAATCAGCTATTTTCTCATTTGGCATCAGGGCACATCAACCTGCCTATACACAAAAATAGAACAGCAAGGACAGAATGTTCAAGTGGGTAAATTTGTCTTTAAATAACGTCCACCTCTGACTTATCTTTGTTTCTTTCTTCCATGGAGGGCCCTCATTCCTCTCTGTCTCCCAAATTAATTCTTTAGAATCAATTCTCCCTTCCTTTAAACTAAACACATTAATGTTTACTTCCCTAGTTTCTAACCTACAGTATAGAATCTAATTAAAATTCATTCTTAGGTGTATGTAATTAGTTGTCTCAGCTTAATGTGCTAACTATACCGAGGATATTAAATACACTAGTTCAAACCAAACATCAATTGAACATATATTTCAAGTTTTCTTGTGGAGCTCAAGAGTCCATCTAGTAAGGGAAACAAACTCAAACAGTAGGTAAGAGGTATTTTAATGCATGTATGCACAAGATTCCATGGGAACCCAGAACGTGAATCGTTAATTCTGTTGAAGGAACTTTATATGTGAGTTTCAAACCTCAGTGCCATATCATAGACTGAGATGGGCAAAGGGCATTTCAGGCAGAGGGAACAACTTGAGCTCGGATTTAGAAGCATCAAACTACTCGGCATTTTTGCTAAACCCAGAACAGTCTGGCTCGAATACACAGCATAAAACACAGTGTGCCAACAGAACTGGAATGGTGGATGAGAGAGGAAGAGGAAGGAAATGGGGAAAAGTGAGACTGTAGAGGTAGGTTGGTGCCAGACTGTGAAACCCTTAGAAGGCATGCTAAAGAGTATTGACAGCTCTATGAAAAACCTTATGAGGTGTGCTAAGGATTGTGGACTTGATCTTGTGAGCCTCAGAGAGCTGTATTTTAAAAGCAGTGAGGGATGGAAGCAGAGAGACCAATTGAAAGGTGACAAATCGCACAAAGCCTGAGAGGAATAACACAGTGTGGATTGATGAGTGGTGACATCTTGCAGGGAAAAGTGTCAATGATGAAGGCAAGTGTAAGAGACATTAACATGGTAGACTTCTGGGCTGAGGCGAATGGCTGGATGTGGTGCCTGAGAAAAGGGGAGGCATGCACAAAGATGACTGTGAGGTTTCTAATTCTGCCATCTTGGTGTCTAATGATAGCATTATTCAAAACAGGAAATTCATGAAGAATAGCAGATTCATAGAGGGCTTCAGAGGATTTGGTTGGGGACAAAATGAATTTGAGATGCTTGTAGGCAGCCGGGTGGAGGTGCTGAGACAGAAGTGGAAATATGAGTCTCATTGGAGTTCAAGAGAGAAACCTGGAAATGGCATTTGAGTGAACACTGTAAACTTGCTGGGAGAGGCCATGGTATTGGAGTCTCAGGTGGTTGAGTGCAATGAGAAGACGGGTCCAAGGATGGGATTCCCAGTATTTTAGGTTAGGTGGAGACTATGAAGGAGATTAAGAAAGAGGAGCTTGAGAGGTAGCAAGGAATAGAGTCGTGTTTGAAGAGGAAAGATGGTAACTAACCCTCCTCTCCAGTGTAACCTCCATATTTGTGGGAGATGGAGTGGTATACAGTGATATCCTAACAATATTTCTAGAATAATCCCTGCTTCACTTTGGCCAGAGTTTGGAAGACTGTCCATGCCAGAAAGTCAACACCTTAAGACTGTGAAGTGAGAGTATTATGAAAGATGCCCTGACCTACACTGTGTACTTAATTAATTTTTCTTTTCTGATGAGAAAAAAATTAACAAACTTAGCTAAGTTCCATTAAAATCTATGTTTTCCTCCTCACAAGATAAATTATACATATTACAACAAAGAAGGAAAATGTATAAAATTGGAAAACTTCCTGTGAGAAGACACTCTTAGCCCAGAAAATACATTTATTTGCTGATTTAAGTTTCTATCAGAACATACAGAGGGGCCTGGGAAACGAGTTGTAATTGGATTTCAACAGGAATCCACCCTTTCTGCCTTTGTCGATGTCAGAGGGTGTGGTGGATGCTGTCCAGATTCTCCTTCAGGAATAAAGAAAATGTTCCCCAGCTGCTGGGAGTGGTGCCCACAGAGAGTCCTCAGCTGCCAGCCTCTTCAGAGATTGCCTTGGCTGAAGAGAGCTGCCTCACCCAAAGTCACAGCCTTCTATGGATCAGCCTGAAACTAATAACTGAATGACAAGGGGCCTGTCCCCTCAACTTGGGACAATTCTCAGTAGCCATTCCATCTTCAAAGGTCACCATGTGGTACACCAAAAGAGTCGTTGGGTTCCTATTGTAAGCCAGCTTCTCCCTCTTTCCAATCCTGCGTCCTTCCATTCCCTTCAATAGACGTTGATGCCTCTGATAAATCTCCTGCATGCTAATCTCTATCTCAGAGTCTGCTTCAACAGAAGACTCAACCTATAACAGGGGTGAACTCATAGAGCATAGACACGGGTTGCAGGCAAACCCTAGGCCCACCTTTTCATCCATTTGAGCTTGGTCATTGGAAGAATGCAGGGCTAGAAATATCTGGATTTCTTAATTTTATTTTTAAATTAACCTACAGTAAAACTCACCCTTTGGGGCATACAGTTTTATGAGTTTTGACAAATGCACCAAGTCATGTAACCACAACCACAGGCAAGATACAGAATAGTTATAATTACCACCACGCCCCAAACTCCCTCATTCTGTCACTTTATAATCAGTTCCTCTACTCTGTCCTTAATCCCTGACAACCACTAATCTCTTCTATCAATATACTTATGCATATTCCAGAATGTAATATAAATGGAATCATACAGAATGTAGACTTTTGAGCCTGGTTTCTTTCACACAGAATAATGCATTTGAGATTCATCCATGTTGTGTATTATCAATAGTGTGTTCTTTTTTATTGTTGAGTAGTATTTCATTGTATAGATCACCACAGTTTGTTTCTCCATTCACCAACTGAAGGACATTTAGGTTGTTTCCAATTTTTAGCAACTATTAAAAAAACTGCTATATTCACGTAGAGGATTTGGTTTGAACACCAGTTTTCATTTCTTTTGGGTAAATATGTTGCCATGGAATTGATGGGTCATGTAGTAAGTGTATTTTTAACTTTATAAGAAACTGCCAAACTGTTTTTCCAGTGTTTGAACCACTTTTACACTCCTGCCAGCAATGTGTTAGAGTTCTAATTGTGCTACAACCTTGCCAGCTGCTGTTATTGCCAGGTTTTTTCAAGCCATTATAATAGGCGTTCAGTGGTATCTCATTGTGGTTTTAATTTGCATTTTACTATTGATGTTGAGCATCTTTTCTTACAGGAAATGCAGTGGAATATCTTCCTTGGTGCAGTGTCTGTTCAAATCTTTTGTGCATTTTCATATTGGGCTTTTTGTTTCCTTATTGTTGAATTTTGAGAGTTCTTTGTATATTCTAGTTATGTCTTTTGTCAGACATGTTATTTATAAATATTTTCTCCCAATATATAGCTTTTAGTTTTACCCTCTTAACAGCATCTTTTGTTGAGCAAAAATTTTTACTTTTCATGAAGTCCAACTTATCAAATTTTAATTTTATAGATGGTGCTTTTGGTGTCATATCTAAGAATTCTTGTGCCCAGGGTGCAAAGATTTTTTTCTATGTTTTCTTCTAAAAGTTTTACATCTTACATTTAGGTCTATGATTGATTTTGAGTGAATTTTTGTAAAAAGTGTGAGGTATGTGTTGAGGTTCATTTATTACATATGGATGCCCAATTGTTCCTGTACCATTTTTTAAAAAGTTTTATTGAAGTATAGTTGAGTTACAATGTTGTGTTAATCTCTTCTGTACAGCAAAGTGACTCAGTTATATATATATATTTCTTTTTCATATTTTTTTCATATTTCTTTCCATTACGGTTTGTCAAAGGATATTGAATATAGTTCCCTGTGCTATACAGTAGGACCTTGTTTTTTATTCATCCTATGTATAATAGTTTGTCTCTGATAATCCCAAACTCCCAATCCTTCTCTCCCCTACCGGTCCTCCCCCTTGGCAACCACAAGTCTATTCTCTATATCTGTGAGTCTGTTTTTGTTTTGTAGATATGTTGTTTTGTATCATATTTTAGATTCCACATATAAGTGATATCATATGGTATTTGTCTTTCTCTTTCTGACTTACTTCTCTTAGTATGGTAATCTCTAGGTCCATCCATGTTGCTGCAAATGACATTATTTCATTCTTTTTATGTCTGAGTAATATTCCATTGTGTATATATACCACATCTTCTTTATCCATTCATCTGTCGATGGACATTTAGGTTGTTTCCATATCTTGGCTATTGTAAGTAGTGCTGCTATGAACATAGGGCTGCACGTATCTTTTCGAATTATAGTTTTGTCTAGGTATATGCCCAGGAGTGGGATTGTAGGATCATATGGTAACTCTATTTTTAGTTTTTTGAGGAACCTCCATACTGTTTTCCATAGCGGATGCACCAATTTACATTCCCACCAACAGTATAGGAGGGTTCCCTTTTCTCCACACCCTCTGCAACATTTATTATTTGTAGGCTTTTTAATGATGGCCATTCTGACTTGTGTGAGGTGGTACCTCATTATAGTTTTGATTTGCATTTCTCCAATAATTAGCGATGTTGAGTATCTTTTCATGTGCCTATTGGCCATCTGTATGTCTTCTTTGGAAAAATGTCTATTTAGGTCTTCTGCCCATTTTTTGATTGGGTTGTTTGGTTTTTTATTATTGAGTTGTATGAGCTGACTGTATATTTTGGAAATTAAGCTCTTGTCAGTTGCATTGTTTCCAAATATTTTCTCCCATTTCGTAGGTTGTCTTTTCATTTTGTTTATGGTTTCCTTTACTGTGCAAAAGCGTGTACGTTTGATTAGGTCCCATTTGTTTATTTTTGTTTTATTTCTAGTGCCTTGGGAGACTGACCTAAGAAAACATTGGTACGATTTATGTCAGAGAATATTTTACCTATGATCTCTTCTAGGAGTTTTATGGTGTCATATCTTATGTTTAAGTTTTTAAGCCATTTTGAGTTTATTTTTGTGCATGGTGTGAGGGTGTGTTCTAACTTCATTGATTTATATGCAGCTGTCCAACCTTCCCAGCACCACTTGCTGAAGAGACTTTTTCCCATTTTATATTCTTGCCTCCTTTGTCAAAGATTAATTGATTGTATGTGTATGGGTATTTTCCTGGGCTCTTTATTCTGTTCCATTGATCCATATGTTTTTGTGCCAATACCACACTGTTTTGATTACTGTAGCTTTGTAGTATTGTCTGAAGTCTGGGAGGGTTATGCCTCCTGCTTTGTTCTTTTTCCTCAAGATTGCTTTGGCAATTCTGGGTCTTTTATGGTTTCATGTAAATTTTATGATTCTCTGGCTTTGCTAACCAGAAATTCTACCTGGAAATTTTTAAATGTTCTGTTAAATAATTCTTGAGAGGAAGGGAAATTAAAAAATGAAATAATAGAATTAATTTTAAAATAATGCTAATAAAAACACTACATATCAGAAATTATTGGATATAAGTTTTTAAATGATTGGATGAAACGCCATACCCTTAAACAATATCAATAAATAACAACAAATGAATAATATCCATACTAATAACATGAAAAAATGAAAACATGAAAATGTATGAATTAAATTCCCAACTCAGGGACTTACCTGGTGGTCCAGTGGTTAAGACTTCACACTTCCAGTGCAGAGGGTGCGGGTCCAATCCCTGGTCACAGAACTAAGATCCCACATGCCGTGTGGCCAAAAAAAAAAAAAAAAAAGAATATATATACATATATATATACACACACATATATAAATTCCCAACTCAAAACACTAGAAAAAGAGCAACAAAGTAAACAAAGTAAAAGCACAGGGAGGAAAGAATAAAGATAAAAGCAGAAATTAATGAGATTAAAAAATAGAAAAACTATATTTTTACATCTAATTAGTAAATCAAAAGCCTGTTTTTCTTGAATAAATTAGTAAAATAGACAAACCACTCTTGTACTAATAGTTCCAGTTTAATGTTAAATATTTGTGGAGATAATGGGTATCCTTACCTTGTTCCTGATCTTAACAGAAATTTCTCTAGTGTTCCAAGAAAAAAAAAAAGGGTGGCAGACATATACAAAGTTAGAAATGACATGAGGGAAATAATCATTGAAATAGAAGAAATTTTTTTTAATCATGAGGACTTTCATAGACCTCTATGCAAATAAATTTGAAAACAGATGAAATAGATTAGTTTTTAGGAAAATACAGTTGCTAAAATTGACCCCTTTAGAGAGACAAAGCTTAAACATATCAATTTCTTTAAAGTTATAAAAGAACTCTTCCACAAAAAAGCTGGCCTAGATGGTTTCACAGGAGAATTTTGCCAAACATCCATAGACAAGATTGTTCAAATAGTACATAAATTATTCCATAGCATGGAAAATGAAGGAGAACCTTTACTTTATTTTAATGAAGCAAGTATAATCTTGATACCTAAACCTTATAAAGACAGCATAAAAAATCACAAATTAAATCACTTTTACGAATATTGGTGCAAAAATACTAAATAAAAAATAAGCAAACATGATCCAACATGACATTAGTAAGTAATACTCCATGTCTAACTGGGATTTAATCCTGAAATGAAAGGTTGGTTCAATATTATGAAATGCATTAATATAACATATTAACACATCTGAGAAGAAAAATTATTTGATTATCTCCACTGATGTGAAAAAAGCCTTTGACAGAATTTAACTTTATTTCCTAATTTTAAAAACACTCAAGAAAATAGAAATTTATGGATACTTCCTTTACATACTTCCCAGCATCTTAGGAATTTCTGTTAAGATCAGGAACAAGGTAAGGACACCCATTATCTCCACGACTATTTAACACTAAAGTGAAGGAATTAGCCAATAGAATTAGACAAGAGAAATTAATTAGAGGCATAAGAGTTTGAAAAACAGAAATAAAGCTATTTCTATTTGCAGATGACATGATAGTAAACCTGGAGGCCCCTACAGAGTCAATAATAAAAACTGACTCAAACAATGAAAGAATTCAGTAAGTTAGCAGGATATAAAATTAACATAAAGGAATCAGCTGCTTCATGTACACAATAACCTGTTAGCAAATGTAATCTTAGAGAAAAATCCATTTACAATAGCAACAAAGAAGATAAAATACCTGAGAATAAGTTGAACAAGGAATATGCTAATCTATACAATGAAAACCTTAAAACACTCCTGAATGACACAAAAGTAGTCTTGAGCAAATGGAAAGACATTCCTTTATCTTGGATAGGACAAGTCAATATCATAAAGACAATTCTCCTCCCTAAGTTATTTTAAAAATTTACCACACTCTCAATAAAAATACCAATAAGTTTTATTCTGGACCTAGACAAGTTGACCCTAAAATTTATATGGAAAAACAAATTTGTGAGAATAGCAAAATTGTCTAAGTTTTTTGAACTGGCCAGGTTCTCTTCTGCTACTCCATTGCCACCTCATTTAATTGGGTTCTTCTCCATCTTCAGATCTCAGCTCGAGTGTCCCTTCTGGGAAGCCTTTACTACACACACACACACATACACACACAGTCTAAGGCAGGCATTTTTGTTATACACTCTCACAGAACTGTGTTCCTCTCCTTCATAGCACTTGGCTCAATTTGGAGTTATTTACACACTGGGGGATTTATTTGGTTAAAGCTGGTCTCCTCTCCTAGGCTGGAAAGGCCAAGAGAGGAGAGACAGGGGCTGTTTTCATCACCATCTATCTCCTCAGCCCAGCACAACCCCAGGTACATGATTGCATTTGGTAAATATTTTTGAATAAATATCAAGACATGAAAAAAATACAAAGGAAAGTTCCAGCCATTTTTGAGGAAGTTTGGTCTCCAGTCCAGGGTTTTTAAAGGATTAAAGATGTGATTTTAGCACTCCTGTTGAAAATGTTTGAAACCTCATGAAAAAGAGAAAAGGTAGCAGAATAAATGAATCAAAAGGAATCATTTTTTTCTTTTTCCCACCTCAACCATTGGCCTCATTTGTCCTCAGCCAGGCCTGCAGATTCTGCTTTCCCAGGCTCTCTCCATCCTTTCCTTTCCTACTGCCATCTACTTCAAATCCTCCTCCCCTTCCCTCCCAGTACGTCTTCTTGCCTCCATTTCAATCCACTGGACTCCAGCAAGACTATTTTTGGAAAGTCATTTCTGCTAATATTACTTACTCCCTCAATAAAAATAGTCAGTGGTTTGCTTTCAAAGACCAAATGCAAAAGCGCTTCCTGCAGCAGTCACCTATGTGCTTGACACCATGATAAGCTCTGGCATTCAACACCCCTAACCACACAATTTACAAGCTTTAATGATTTGAGTCTTTATCCAAAGGCCCATTGGAAGCCATGACAGGCTCCAAGCCCAGGAGTGGCAGGACTGGAATAAATCACTGATTCAAAATCAGAGGAGAGGGGACTTCCCTGGCGGCCCAGTGGTTAAGCCTGCCTTGGTGATGGATTGGATTGAAGAAGGTGGGGCTGAGAAAGAGGGAGGTGCCAAGACCAACTCCTACATTTCTGACTGCATAATAAAATAGATGGTTTTCCCATTCACATATTAAACTTGAGATGACCAAGAGGGATTGTCAAGTAGGCAACTAGATTTCTAGGTCTGGAGCTCCAAGGAGGAATCTGGGCCAGAAATGTCGATCTGGGGTTATTGAAGAAACCAGAGAAGAAAAAGGGCCTAGGGCTGAGCCTGAAGGAATTCTAAACATTCTAACATTGAATGACCAGGCAGAGGAGGGTGAGCTTCTCACAACAACGACAGTAACATAATACTTGAATCTTACTCCACGTCATGCACTGGGGTTCTATTTATATCTAGCTAGCTAGCTATCTGTATTAAAAGATTTAATTCTTACAATAACCCTACAGGGTAGGTACTATTAGGGTCACTGTTTTACAGAGCCCGGTCTCCCAAGCACTGTGCTGTGAAGGTGCAGCTATGAAACGGGAGGAGAGCTGAGCAAAGGGCATGTTGCCAAAGTTGAAAGAAGAGAGTTTGTAGGCGGGAGCTGTCAACAGTGTAAATGCTACTGCAAGGTCAAATAGGCGACACATTGAAAATGTCCTCTGGATTCACTAACACAGAAGCTATTAATAAGCTTAGAAAGAGCTGTTTAGGTAGCAATATGGGGTCGGAATCCAGACTGGACTGTGCTGAGAATGAGCAGGAGATGACAGCAGGGAGGGAACAAGTATAGACAACTTCACCGAGAAGCTGGGCTGTGAGGAGCGGGCAGAGAAACTGGTGACAGCGGGACGAGGGTGTGGCGAGGATACGGGCAGGAGGATGCAAGTGCAGGCTGGAATCCAGCCAGGCTCTGCATCCAGCTGTCAACTTGGGCCTGGGGCTGTGGCCTGAAGGCAGGGGTGCTTTTTTCACTGTGGTCAGTCCTCCTTTCTGCAATTCCTCTGTGTGGAGGGGGCACCTTCTGATCCCCATAAAGGTGTTGAATGTGTTAGAGCAGCTGTGCTACATGAAGCTGTGAATCAATGGGACTTTAAAAAGAAAAAGAGAGACGTTTAACTATGTTGAATTCTCACATTGGTGAGAATAATCTGGTTGAGAGAGTGTGGTTGAATTAACAGGAGGGAGAAGTGTTGATTGATGGGCCTACTCTATTATACCAGAAAGAAGAAAAAAGGGGTGGCAGGTTCACTAACTTAGGTGTGATAGAAGCCACTTTGTAGAAAACAACTTTATGGGTTTGTTAATTGACTGTTGGGGTGACAGACAAGTGACCTTGATGATTCCTAGTGTTTCTCTACTCTTAGGGCTGTACAGTTCATCTGGGGTCTTAGGATCACTGGGTTTTGGTTCACATGGTTGCCCCTGAGATGTCGCCATCACTGTCTCTGTGACCCTTCTGCTGCCTCCCAGCTGTGCCTGGGACCCAGGAAGGTTTGGGACAGTGCCTCTGATCATCTCTGTCAAGATGAACCATGCAGCCACTCCTCCTTGAGTACTGCTCTTCCCTGATGCGTGGCCAGGAAGAAGAGCTCAGGTACTCTCTGCTCTGCGGGCATAGACTTTTCTCTCTCCCTTCCCCCACCCCCAGCCTAGGGGAGGGGCCCGTGGAGCGCTGCTCTTTCCTCTGCTTCTCCAAGATATTTTATCTAAGCCCTCACACCTTCTCTGTACCAGCTAGTTTTTGCTGTGTAAAACCCCCTAAAACTTAGTACCTTAAAATCCACAGCTGTTATTTCTCACAACTCTGTGGGTCAGCTTGGTGATTCTCCTGGTTTGGGTCAACTTGAATGGGGCTGGACAGTGTCACATCTTTTCAAAGCATGCTTCTCAGACCAGCAGTACCCAGGAGCTTATTAGAAATGTAGACTCTCTAGCCCCACCCTAGGCCTAATGAATCAGTTTTGGCATTTTGGCAAGATCCCCAGGTGGTTTACGTATAAAGTTTGAGAAGCACTGATCTAAGATAACCTCCCTCACCTGTCGGGTGGTTGGCATGCTGGTTGGTCTGGGGGCCTCAGCTGGGATGGCTTACTCTCTGATCTATGCAGCTACCCAGGCTTCTTCACACGGTGATCTCAGGGTTCCCAAGAGTGGCAAGAGGGCAACCCCCAAAGTGGAAGCATTTTTCAAGCCTCTGCTTGTTTCATGTTTGCTACTGTCCCATTGGCCAATGCAAGTCACAAAGCCATCCTAGAGTCAGTGTGGGAAGGCACTACCAAAGGACATGGAGAGAGGAGGGGAAAACTTTGTGGTTATTTTAGAAACCTATCTACCACACTCTCCAGTACTGGAGTTCAGGCTTTTGGAAAGAAACACCAACGACCTTCTGCATTCTGCCCAGCCACATCCCTCCCTACAGGTGAGCACAGAGTCACTTACTTGCTTAAAAAAGGAGAGAAGGGAAAAGTGAAAACATAAGGAAGGAAAAAGTTATAGATTAATATTGGAAAATAATATCCTTGCAAAGGAGAAGATGGGTACAGAAGTAAGTGGATATATGGATCTGATAGTGGACAAGTGAGATTCTCCAACCATTTCATTTTCTCTATGAAGTAAGAGGTAAGGTCACCTGTTGAGAATGGGGAGGGGGGTGGAGGGCAAAGAGGGATAACAGAGTAGACCTCTCCTCAGAGAAGAGGTTTGAAATAGTCACAATTGAACTTGAGACTGGGAACTGACATGAAAAGCACAGGACCGGGACTTCCCTGGTGGTGCAGTGGTTAAGAATCTGCCTGCAAATGCAGGGGACGTGGGTTTGATCCCTGGTCTAGGAAGATCCCACATGCTGCGGATCCACTAAGGCCATGTGCCACAACTACTGAGCCTGTGCTCTAGAGCCTGAGAGCCACAACTACTGAGCCTGCGTGCCACAACTACTGAAGCCCACATGCCAAGAGCCCGTGCTCCACAACAAAGAGAAGCCACCGCAATGAGAAGCCCTCGCACCGCAACGAAGAGTAGCCCCCCCCCTTGCCACAACTAGAGAAAGCCCCCGCTCACCGCAACTAGAGAAAGCCCCCATGCAGCAATGAAGACCCAATGAGGTCAAAAATAAATAAATAAATAAATAAATAAATAAATAAATAAATAAATAAATAAATTTATTTATTAAAAAAAGAAAGAAAAGCACAGGATTTCAGGGACCATTTAGGTTGATGCTTATGACTTTATCTTGATGCCAATCTGTCCTTTGGGGAAACTTTTTGCAACAGTGTTGGCAGGCACAGAGAAAGCCAAAAGCAGGATTTGGGGGATGTTGCTAAATGAGTAATAAAAAGACAGAGGGTCAGGGAGCTCAGGTTATTGGTAGGAGCATTACTAAAAATAAAGGTCTGGAGCATGGGGGAGACCTTCCAGATGGTGGAAGAGTAAGACGTGGAGATCACCTTCCTCCCCACAAATACATCAGCAGTACATCTACATGTGGAACAACTCCTACAAAACACCTACTGAACGCTGGCAGAAGACCTCAGACCTCCCAAAAGGCAGGAAACTCCCCCACGTACCTGGGTAGGGTAAAAGAAAAAAGAAAAAACAGAGACAAAGAATAGGGATGGGACCTGCACCAGTGGGAGGGAACTGAGAAGGAGGAAAGGTTTCCACACACTAGGAAGCCCCTTCGCAGGCAGAGACTGCGGGTGGCGGAGGGGGGAAGCTTCAGAGCCACGGAGGAGAGTGCAGCCACAGGGGTGTGGAGGGCAAAGCGGAGAGACTCCCGCACAGAGGCTCGGCGCCCACCAGCACTCACCAGCCCGAGAGGCTTGTCTGCTCACCCGCCGGGGCGGGCGGGGCTGGGAGCTGAGGCTCGGATTTCGGAGGTCAGATCCGAGGGAGAGGACTGAGGTTGGCGGCGTGAACACAGCCTGAAGGGGCTAGTGCGCCACAGCTAGCTGGGAGGGAGCCCGGGAAAAAGTCTGGATCTGCCAAAGAGGCAAGAGACTTTTTCTTCCCTCTTTGTTTCCTGGTGCGTGAGGAGAGGGGATTAAGAGCGCTGCTTAAAGGAGCTCCAGAGACAGGCGTGAGCCTCGGCTATCAGCGCGGACCCCAGAGACGGGCATGGGATGCTAAGGCTGCTGCTGCAGCCACCAAGAAGCCTGTGTGCAAGCACAGGTCACTCTCCACACTGCCCCTCCCGGGAGCCTGTGCAGCCCGCCACTGCCAGGGTCCCGTGATCCAGGGACAACTTCCCCGGGAGAACGCACGGCGCGCCTCAGGCTCCTGCAACGTCATGTCAGCCTCTGCCGCCCCAAGCTCGCCCCGCATCCGTACCCCTCCCTCCGCCCGGCCTGAGTGAGCCAGAGCCCCCGAAGCAGCTGCTCCATTAACCCCGTCCTGTCTGAGCGAAGAACAGACGCCCTCAGGCGGCCTACATGCAGAGGCGGGGCCAAATCCAAAGCTGAAGCCCAGGGGCTGTGCGAACAAAGAAGAGAAAGGGAAATTTCTCCCAGCAGCCTCAGGAGCAGTGGATTAAATCTCCACAATCAATGTGATGTACCCTGCATCTGTGGAATACCTGAATAGACAACGAATCATCCCAACATTGAGGCAGTGGAGTTTGGGAGCAACTGTAGACTTGGGGTTTGCTGTATGCAACTGACTAGTTTCTGGCTTTATGTTTATCTCGGTTTAGTATTTAGAGTTTATTATCATTGGTAGATTTGTTTATTGATTTGGTGGATCTCTTCCTTATTTTTTATGTATAGATATATATATATATTTTTCCTTCTTCTCTTTTTGTGAGGGTGTATGTGTATGCTTCTTTGTGTGATTTTGTCTATATGGCATTGGTTTTACCATTTGTCCTAGGGTTCTGTCTGTCCGTTTTTTTGGGGGGTTTTTTTAAGTATACTTTTTAGCACTTGTTATCATTGGTGGATTTGTTTTTTGGTTTGGTTGTTCTCTTCTTTGTTTCATTCTTTTTTCTTTTTAATTACTTTTTAATTTTTTTATTTTTAATAATTTTTTAAATTTTTTATTTTAATAACTATTTCTTTTTATTTTCTTTCTTTCCTTCTTTCTTTCTTCCTTCTTTCCTTCCTTCCTTTCTTTCTCCCTCCCTTTTCTTCTGAGCCGTGTGGATGACAGGGTCTTGGTGCTCCATCCAGGTGTCAGGCCTGTGCCTCTGAAGTGGGAGAGCAGAATTCAGGACACTGGTCCACCAGAGACCTCCCAGCTCCACATAATATCAAACAGCGAAAGCTTTCCCAGAGATCTCCATCTCAACGCTAAGACCCAGCTCCACTCAACAGCCAGCAAGCTACAGTGCTGGACACCCTATGCCAAACAACTAGCAAGACAGGAACACAAGACAGGAACACAACCCCACCCATTAGCAGAGAGGCTGCCTAAAATCATAATAAGGTCACAGACACCCCAAAACACACCACCGGACATGGTCCTGCCCACCAGAAAGACAAGATCCAGCCTCACCCACCAGAACACAGGCACTAGTCCCCTCCACCAGGAAGCCTACACAACCCACTGAACCAACCTTAGCCACTGGGGACAGACACCAAGAACAATGGGAACTACGAGTCTGCAGCCTGCAAAAAGGAGACCCCAAACACAGTAAGTTAAGCAAAATGAGAAGACAGAGAAACACACAGCAGATGAAGGAGCAAAGTAAAAACCCACCAGACCAAACAAATGAAGAGGAAATAGGCAGTCTACCTGAGAAAGAATTCAGAGTAATGATAGTAAAGATGATCCAAAATCTTGGAAATAGAATGGAGAAAATACAAGAAACGTTTAACAAGGACCTAGAAGAACTAAAGAGCAAACAAACAATGATGAACAACACAATAAATGAAATTACAAATTCTCTACAGGGAATCAATAGTAGAATAACTGAGGCAGAAGAACGGATAAGTGACCTGGAAGATAAAATAGTGGAAATAACTACTGCAGAGCAGAATAAAGAAAAAACAATGAAAAGAATTGAGGACACTCACAGAGACCTCTGGGACAACATTAAACAAACCAACATTCAAATTATAGGGGTCCCACAGAAGAAGAGAAAAAGAAAGGGACTGAGAAAATATTTGAAGAGATTATAGTTGAAAACTTCCCTAATATGGGAAAGGAAATAGTTAATCAAGTCCAGGAAGCGCAGAGAGTCCCATACAGGATAAATCCAAGGAGAAATATGTGACAACACATACTAATCAAACTATCAAGAATTAAATACAAAGAAAAAATATTAAAAGCAGCAAGGGAAAAACAACAAATAACATACAAGGGAATCCCCATAAAGTTAACAGCTGATCTTTCAGCAGAAACTCTGCAAGCCAGAAGGGTGTGGCAGGACATATTTAAAGTTATCAAAGGGAAAAACCTACAACCAAGATTACTCTACCCAGCAAGGATCTCATTCAGATTCGATGGAGAAATTAAAACGTTTACAGACAAGCAAAAGCTAAGAGAATTCAGCACCACCAAACCAGCTTTACAACAAATGCTAAAGGAACTTCTCTAGGCAGGAAACAGAAGAGAAGGAAAGGACCTACAATAACAAACCCAAAACAATTTAGAAAATGGTAATAGGAACATACATATCGATAATTACCTTAAATGTAAATGGATTAAAAGCTCCAACCTAAAGATATAGACTGGCTGAATGGATACAAAAACAAGACCCATATATATGCTGTCTACAAGAGACCCACTTCAGACCTAGGGACACATACAGACTGAAAGTGAGGGGATAGAAAAAGATATTCGATGCAAATGGAAATCAAAAGAAAGCTGGAGTAGCAATTCTCATATCAGACAAAATAGACCTTAACACAAAGACTAGTACAAGAGACAAAGAAGGACACTACATAATGATCAAGGGATCAATCCAAGAAAAAGATATAACAATTGTAAATATTTATGCATCCAACATAGGAGCACCTCGATACATAAGGCAAATGCTAACAGCCATAAAAGGGGAAATCAACAGTAACACAATCATAGTAGGGGACTTTAACACCCCACTTTCACCAATGGACAGATCATCCAAAATGAAAATAAATAAGGAAACACAAGCTTTAAATGATACATTAAAGAAGATGGACTTAATTGATATTTATAGGACATTCCATCCAAAAACAACAGAATACACTTTCATCTCAAGTGCTCATGGAACATTCTCCAGGATAGATCATATCTTGGGTCACAAATCAAGCCTTGGTAAATTTAAGAAAATTGAAATCATATCAAGTATCTTTTCCGACCACAACGCTATGAGACTAGATATCGATTACAGGAAAAATTCTGTAAAAAATACAAAAACATGGAGGCTAAACAATACACTACTTAATAACCAAGAGATCACTGAAGAAATCAAAGGGGACATCAAAAAATATCTAGAAACAAATAACAATGAAAACACGATCACCCAAAACCTACGGGGTGCAGCAAAAGCACTTCTAAGAGGGAAGTGTATAGCAATACAATCCTATCTGAAGAAACAAGAAACATCTCAAATAAACAACCTAACCTTACACCTAAAGCAATTAGAGAAAGAAGAACAAAAAAACCCAAAGTTAGCAGAAGGAAAGAAATCATAAAGATCAGATCAGAAATAAATGAAAAATAAATGAAGAAAACAATAGCAAACATCAATAAAACTAAAAGCTGGTTCTTTGAGAAGATAAACAAAATTGAGAAAACATTAGCCAGACTCATTAAGAAAAAAAGGGAGAAGACTCAAATCAATAAAATTAGAAAAGAAAAAGGAGAAGTAACAACTGACACTGCAGAAATACAAAGGCTCATGAGAGATTACTACAAGCAACTATATACTAATAAAATGGACAACCTGGAAGAAATGGACAAATTCTTAGAAAAGCACAATCTTCCAAGACTGAACCAGGAAGAAAGAGAAAATATAAACAGACCAATCACAAGCACTGAAATTGAGACTGTGATTAAAAATCTTCCAACAAACAAAAGCCCAGGACCAGATGGCTTCTCGGGAAAATTCTATCACACATTTAGAGAAGAGCTAACACCTATCCTTCTCAAACTCTTCCAAAATATAGCATAGGGAGGAACACTCCCAAACTCATTCTACAAGGTCACCATCACCCTGACACCAAAACCAAAGAAAGATGTCACAAAGAAAGATAACTACAGGCCAAAATCTCTGATGAACATAGCTGCAAAAATCCTCAACAAAATACTAGCAAACAGAATCCAACAGCACATTAAAAGGATCATACACCATGATCAAGTGGGATTTATTCCAGGAATGCAAGGATTCTTCAATATACGCAAAGCAAGCAATGTGATACACCATATTAACAAATCGAAGGAGAAAAACCATATGATCATCTCAATAGATGCAGAAAAAGCTTTTGACAAAATTCAACACCCATTTATGATAAAAACCCTGCAGAAAGTAGGCATAGAGGGAACTTACCTCAACATAATAAAGGCCATATATGACAAACCCACAGCCAACATCATTCTCAATGGTGAAAAACTGAAACCATTTCCTCTAAGGTCAGGAACAAGACAAGGTTGTCCACTCTCACCACTATTATTCAACATTGTTTTGGAAGTTTTAGCCACAGCAATCAGAGAAGAAAAAGAAATAAAAAGAATCCAAATCGGAAAAGAAGTAAAGCTGTCACTGTTTGCAGATGACATGATACTATATGTACAGAATCCTAAAGACGCTACCAGAAAACTACTAGAGCTAATCAATGAATCTGGTAAAGTAGCAGGGTACAAAATTAATGCACAGAAATCTCTTGCATTCCTATACACTAATGATGAAAAATCTGAAAGAGAAATTAAGGAAACACTCCCATTTACCATTGCAACAAAAAGAATAAAATACCTAGGAATAAACCTACCTAAGGAGACAAAAGACCTGTATGCAGAAAAATATGACACTAATTAAAGAAATTAAAGATTAAACAAACAGATGGAGAGATATACCATGTTCTTGGATTGGAAGAATCAACATTCTGAAAATGACTCTACTACCCAAAGCAATCTACAGATTCAATGCAATCCCTATCAAACTACCACTGGCATTTTTCACAGAACTAGAACAAAAAAATTCACAATTTGTATGGAAACACAAAAGGTGCCGAATAGCCAAAGCAACCTTGAGAAAGAAAAACGGAGCTAGAGGAATCAGGCTCCCAGACTTCAGACTATACTACAAAGCTATAGTAATAAAGACAGTATGGTACTGGCACAAAAACAGAACTATAGATCAATGGAACAGGATAGAAAGCCCAGAGATAAACCCACACACATATGGTCACCTTAGTTTTGATAAAGGAGGCAAGAATATACAATGGAGAAGAGATAGCCTCTTCAGCAAGTGGTGCTGGGAAAACTGGACAGCTACATGTAAAAGAATGAAATTAGAACCCTACCTAACACCATACAAAAAATAAACTCCAAATGGATTAAAGACCTAAATGTAAGGCCAAACACTATAAAACTCTTGGAGGAAAACACAGGCAGAAAACTCTATGACATAAATCACAGCAAGATCCTTTTTGACCCACCTCCTAGAGAAATGGAAATAAAAATAAAATACACAAATAGGACCTAATGAAACTTAACAGCTTTTGCACAGCAAAGGAAACCATAAACAAGATGAAAAGATAACCCTCAGAATGGGAGAAAATATTTGCAAATGAAGCCACTGACAAAGGTTTAATCTCCAAAATTTACAAGCAGCTCATGCAGCTCAATATCAAAAAAACAAACAACCCAATCCGAAAATGGGCAGAAGACCTAATTAGACATTTCTCCAAAGAAGATATACAGACTGCCAACAAACACATGAAAGAATGCTCAACATCACTAATCATTAGAGAAATGCACATCAAAAGTACAATGCGATACCATCTCACACTGGTCAGAATGGCCAGCATCAAAAAAATCTACAAACAATAAATGCTGGAGAGTGTGTGGAGAAAAGGGAACCCTCATACACTGTTGGTGGGAATGTAAATTGATACAGCCACTATGGAGAACAGTATGGAGGTTCCTTAAATAACTAAAAATAGAAGTACCATATGACCCAGCAATCCCACTGCTGGGCATATACCCTGAGAAAACCATAATTCAAAAAGATTCATGTAACACAATATTCATTGCAGCTCTACTTACAACAGCCAGGACATGGAAGCAATCTAAGTGTCCATCAACAGATGAACGGATAAAGAAGATGTGGCACATATATACAATGGAATATTACTCAGTCATAAAAAGAAACGAAATTGAGTTATTTGTAGTGAGGTGGATGGACCTAGAGTCTGTCATACAGAGTGGAGGAAGTCAGAAAGAGAAAAACAAATACCATATGCTAACACATATATATGGAAACTAAAAAAAAAAAAAGGTCATGAAGAACCTAGGGGCAAGATGGGAATAAAGACGCAGACCTACTAGAGAATGGACTTGAGTTTACAGGGAGGGGGAAGTGTAAGTTGGGACGAAGTGAGAGAGTGGCATGAACATATATATACTACCAAATGTAAAATAGATAGCTCGTGGGAAGCAGTTGCATAGCACAGGGAGATCAGCTCGGTGCTTTGTGACCAGCTAGAAGGTTGGGATAGAGAGGGTGGGAGGGAGACACAACAGGGAGGAGATATGATGATTTATGTATATGTATAGCTGATTCACTTTGTTATAAAGCAGAAAGTAACACACCATTGAAAGGAATTATACTCCAATAAAGATGTTTAAAAAACCCCTACAAAACTAAAAATAGAGCTCCCATACAACCCAGCAATCCCCCTACTGGGCATATACCCTGAGAAAACCGTAATTCAAAAAGATTCATGTACCACAATGTTCATTGCAGCTCTATTTACAACAACCAGGACATGGAAGCAACCTAAGTGTCCGTTGACAGATGAATTGCTAAAGAAGATGTGGCACATATATACAACGGAATATTACTCAGCCATAAAAGGAAACACAATTGAGTTATTTGTAGTGAGGTGGATGGACCTAGAGACTGTCATACAGAGTGAAGTAAGTCAGAAAGAGAAAAATAAATACTGTATGCTAACACATATATATGGAATGTAAAAAAAAAAAGTTCTGAAGAACCTAGGGGCAGGACAGGAATAAAGATGCAGACATAGAGAATGGACTTGAGGACACGGGGATGGGGAAGGGTAAGCTGGGACGAAGTGAGAGAGTGGCATGGACATATACACACTACCAAACGTAAAATAGATAGCTAGTGGGAAGCAGCCGCATAGCACAGGGAGATCAGCTAGGTGCTTTGTGACCACCTAGAGGGGTGGGATAGGGAGGGTGGGAGGGAGGGAGATGCAAGAGGGAAGAGATATGGGGATATATGTATATGTATAACTGATTCACTTTGTTATAAAGCAGAAACAAACACACCATTGTAAAGCAATTATACTCTAGTAAAGGTGTTAAGAAAAAAATAATGGTCTGGGGGCTTCCCTGGTGGCGCAGTGGTTAAGAATCCGCCTGTCAGTGCAGGGAACACGGGTTCAATCCCTGGTCCAGGATATCCCACATGCCGCAGAGCAACTAAGTCCGTGTGCCACAACTACTGAGCCTGCACTCTAAAGCCTGGGAGCCACAACTACTGAAGCCTGTGCGCCCTATAGCCCATGTGCCACAACTACTGAGCCCACGTGCCGCAACTACTGAAGCCCACACGCTCTAGGGCCCACCTGCTGCAAGTACTGAGATGCATTCTGCAACTACTGAAGCCCGCGCACCTAGAGCCCATGCTCTGCAGCAAGAGAAGCCACCACAATAAGCCTGTGCACCACAGCGAAGAGTAGCCCCTGCTCGCTGCAATTAGAGAAAAGCCTGTGCACAGCAACGAAAACCCAACGCAGCCAAAAAAATTAATTGATTAATAAAATAAAAATAATGGTCTGGGGTCTCTTAGCTGAATATGAAAAATTGAGAAGGAAGTGGGGGTAGTGGTCAATGAGGCTGGAAAATAGAGAGGATTTGAACCAGTGGCTGAAAGGAGAGGGAATTGTGGACAAAAAGCAGGATGCCAGAGCTAGTGATTTCAGAGGTGGAGTCGTTGCTGTGATGAAAAAGACTAGAGGAGAAGATCTTTGGAGATATTTTCACTTTTCCAGTTTGAACACCTTCCCCTGGTGGAGATGAGTACATTTGCTTTCTATCCTCATTAACCTCACAACACCTTCCCCAAGGGGGTGTTCATTATCCTCCTTTTAGTTCTCTTTTGGATTTCAGGCACTCTAAGCTTAATCTGCCTCTTGGGCTTCCTGTCACTTTTTCATCCATCCTTGAGTACATGTTCCTCCTTATGGGTCCTTTTATTTTTTTTTAACTTTTTATTTTATATTGGAGTATAGCCGATTAACAATGTGTGATAGTTTCAGGTGCACAGCAAAGGGACTCAGACATACATACACATGTATCCATTCTTCTTTCCGCAAAGGCTACACCTTAACAATTAAATGCTCTGCGTGAACGCAGTTGTG
Source organism: Balaenoptera physalus (assembly GCF_965194825.1). Taxonomy (NCBI): domain Eukaryota; kingdom Metazoa; phylum Chordata; class Mammalia; order Artiodactyla; family Balaenopteridae; genus Balaenoptera; species Balaenoptera physalus. Next base: position 41,803,750 of record NC_138903.1, read on the forward strand.
CTTCCAACTCCTCTGGACCACGATGCACTATGCAATCTGCATCTTTATGCTAGTGGAGAAGTGCTCCCATCCAGAACTCAGTAACACCCACCCCGGGGCTGACGAGGGCGCTGGATGTAGATACTGACCAGGGGCCCCATTCTAAATAGTGTGGAGGCGAGTCCGCTTACGACAGAGATGGCCAAGCAGGGGACATAAAACAGGAGAGACAGTGGAGTTCTCCGGGTGGGGTCCACGTCGTCACTGGGTACATTCTGTACACACGAGCCCCTCCCTTGCCTGCACTCAATTCATGAAGACTTGACTTCATCACGGAGGGGTTGGGGAAAGGTGGGGTCTGGCTCCGTGCTTCCCAGCCGGCGTCCCCCACCCCGCGGCAACCCCTCCCAGATCTGGCAGAGCCCTGGACGAACCCCGGCGGGTAGAGAGGCGGGGAGAGGCTGCGGGGTGGAAGGCGGGGCGGGTCGCTGCCTAGCCGGCCAATAGGCGGCTCTCTAGCGCGGAGCCTGGAGAGGGCAGGGGATTCGCCACTAGCACCACCGCCTCCAGAGTTTCCCTTGTGGATGCACAGCCCCAGTGACTCCGCTCCTCCCGGCGCAGAGGGGCCCCAAGAGGCCGGAGGAGCGCACTCGGGACGGGATTTCCGAGGAAAGGGAGAGGAAGGGCGCCCCACCCGCTCTGGAGGGGTTCCGTGAACGATGAAGGGCCGGCGGCGGCGGCGGCGCCGAGAGTACTGCAAGTTCGCGCTGCTGTTGGTGCTGTACACGCTGGTGCTGCTGCTCGTCCCCTCTGTCCTGGACGGCGGCCGTGAAGGGGACAAGGGCGCTGGGCACTGCCCGGGCCTGCAGCGCAGCCTGGGAGTGTGGAGCCTGGAGGCGGCGGCGGCGGGCGAGCGCGAGCAGGGCGCGGAGGCGCGGCCCGCCGCGGAGGAGGACGCGGGCCGGTCCCCCAGGTCCCGGGGCAACCTCAACGGCGCCGTCGGGGAGGCGGCGTCTCGCGAAAAGCAGCACATCTATGTGCACGCCACCTGGCGCACGGGCTCGTCGTTCCTGGGCGAGCTCTTTAACCAGCACCCGGACGTTTTCTACTTGTACGAGCCCATGTGGCATCTGTGGCAGGCGCTGTATCCGGGCGACGCCGAGAGCCTGCAGGGCGCGCTGCGCGACATGCTGCGCTCGCTCTTCCGCTGCGACTTCTCGGTGCTGCAGCTGTACGCGCCGCCGGGGGATTCCGCCGCGCGCGCCCCGGACGCGGCCAATCTCACCACGGCCGCCCTCTTTCGCTGGCGGACCAACAAGGTCATCTGTTCGCCGCCGCTGTGCCCCGGCGCGCCCCGGGCCCGCGCCGAGGTCGGCCTCGTCGAGGACACCGCCTGCGAGCGCAGCTGCCCACCCGTGGCTCTCCGCGCCCTGGAGGCCGAGTGCCGCAAGTATCCGGTGGTGGTCATCAAGGACGTGCGCCTCCTCGACCTGGGCGTGCTGGTGCCCCTGCTGCGCGACCCCGGCCTCAACCTGAAGGTGGTGCAGCTTTTCCGCGACCCACGGGCCGTGCACAACTCGCGCCTCAAGTCTCGGCAGGGGCTGCTGCGTGAGAGCATCCAAGTGCTGCGCACCCGCCAGAGGGGCGACCGCTTCCACCGCGTGCTGCTGGCGCACGGCATGGGCGCTCGACCCGGGGGCCCGTCCCGCGCACTGCCAGCCGCCCCGCGCGCCGACTTCTTCCTGACCGGGGCGCTCGAGGTGATCTGCGAAGCCTGGCTGCGCGACCTGCTGTTCGCGCGCGGCGCGCCAGCCTGGCTACGGCGCCGCTACCTGAGGCTGCGCTACGAGGACCTGGTGCGGCAGCCGCGCGCCCAGCTGCGCCGCCTGCAGCGCTTCGCCGGGTTGCGCGCGCTCGCCGCGCTCGACGCCTTCGCGCTCAACATGACGCGCGGCGCGGCCTACGGCGCGGACCGGCCCTTCCACCTGTCGGCGCGCGATGCCCGCGAGGCCGTGCACGCCTGGCGCGAGCGCCTGAGCCGAGAGCAGGTGCGTCAGGTGGAGACCGCATGCGCCCCAGCCATGCGCCTGCTGGCTTACCCTCGCAGCTGGGAAGACGGCAACGCCGAGCCGTCCGAGGACGAGGAGACCCCGCCGGAGGCGGAGGCCGACGGCGCCACGTAGCCCCGCTCCCGCGCCCCCGGGACGGATCCGGGTAAGGTGGCCCCCGGCAGGGTAGGGTCAGGAAAGGGTCTTGGGGAGCTTGGATCAGCCTTCAGGGGGAGGGGAGGGATGCCGTCTCAGATCTCACCCAATGAAAATAGATCTGAGCGGTAGGGGAAGTCCAGCTGGGAGCATTTGGGAGAGTCATTGGGATCTCTAGCATAGCCCCCTGCCTTCTCAGAGGAAGACCCAGAGAAGCGAGAGATTAATTATGGCTAAGGCGGAACGCAGGTCTCCGCACTACGTTTCCCCTATGAAGTAAAATGTAGGATGGTCTGTGGAGAATGAAGAATGGGAGAAGGAGCGGGAAGAGGGATATCACGGGTCTGAGCAGAGTAGAGAAGGTTTGAAAGTCACAATGAAACTTGAGACTGGGAATTGACATGAAAAGTACAGGATTTCGGGGACCATATGAGGTCCATGATTATGATTTTATCTTGATGCCACTAGGTCCTGTGGGGAAACCTTTTGCAACAGTGTTTGCAGGCACAGGGAAAACCAAAAGCAAAATTTGGGGGAAAGTTATTTACTCTTATCCTACCTACCCCTAATCTGTTTCATATTTCTTTGCCTCTGCCTCTCTGACGTGCAGACTCCGAGGCTTTCTTTAGGATTTACCAAACATACAGTCATAGGCCTCTCTTGCAACAGCTTTTGCACATGTGTGTGCCTCAGGCTCTGGTATACTGGCGTGGAATGGACTTTGATTTCCCCTGGCTCGAGGGGTGGCTCCCTCCACCTCCCACCCCCGGCCCCAGTGGCTGGCGCTCCCAGGATATTTGACCATATTCCGTTCACATCAGGTCACAAAAGCTGCCTGGTCTGCTTCCTCTAGTGCGGACAGAACCTCAGGGCTGGGCTTCCCTCACTCTGCCCCATCCGCTTGAGAGATGGAACCTTGGATTGGCAGTAGCAGCTTTGGCTGTGACTGCTGAAGGAGCTTTGTGAAAAGACATTCCCTTTCCGCCCCCCCCCCCCATTTTTTTTCTTTCTCTGTAAAGCATATATCCTAAGATGCCAAAATGGGGCTTAAATGATCTCAAAATGTGTTCAGTGTCTGGGTCAGTCTATGGCCTGTTCGTTGGGATGAGGGAAGTTTGTTCTACGTGATGTTGACCTCAGGAGTCTAGTTAGTGGCATGGGAATGCGATTTCCCAAACTTTGTGTGAGCTGGAAGAGTGCAGCTCTCTGCACTGTGCAGTCCAGAGGAGGAAAAGCAGTGCTGGGTGGGCGGAAATGACTTAAGTTTCCATTCATTAGTTTATAGTGTAATTCAGTATTCCTCTGAGATGAAGCTCTGAGGACAAAGTCGAAGACGTTAATGAAGATGGATTTTGTTGTTGTGAATAGAGCCAGGGTTTCAGAGTGATTTCGGAAGCTGATTTTTCTCCTAGTGATCAAGTGGTTTTCTTAGTCAGTTTCTGTAATTGCTGAGGAAGTCTGTGCTCTTTCCTGATTTCCAGAGTGAAGGTAAAAGGCACAGGGTGACTTGTCACATTTTAACAAAAACATCCTTTCATCTGCTAATCCTGTATTTACAGATGTAACATAATGGGTCTCCAACCCTCCTTCACCGGTCTGAGGGAACGCCTCTCGAGGACAAATGGCTGCAGCATTTTATGGTTTTAAGAACTGACAATCTCCCAGAAACTTTGACTCTTTTTTTTTTTTTTTTCATTTTTACTAACATTTGGCACTGACTGGGGTGAGGTAAGAAAGTGAATAGAGAGGAGGGTTAGAGGACACAGTCTTCATCCAATAGGAGGTTAGAGTCTGTGCACGTGACAGTGACTATGGGGCCAGACATCGGTGCTGCTGTTTGGAAGAGCCGATGGGGCTTCCTTTGCAGGGCTGCAGGGACATCTGGGAACAAGCTTTAGGCTCTTTCAAACTCTGGTGACTGAGCTCTTCCTCCCACATTTCTGCTGGAATTATCGGGCACTTACCATGTCACCACCAACCAGTGGATTTATCAAAATGCTTGTATTCCTGGTTCCGAGAAAGATAATGTTACCAACCAACTGATGAGTTTCCAAAAGTCTGTCACACTCCACTCTAGGAATGGGAAGGGGATGGATCCTCAGGTGCCATGCATTGAGTTAGGCATTGTGGATATATCATTACTGTGACTGTCGATGAAAATAATCAATAAACAATCTATAATAAGAATAGAAAAGAGTTTTATCTGAGCCAAACTGAAGACTATAGCCCCGAAGACAGGAAGACAGTCAGATGACTGTGAGCAGCTGCTCCAGAGAAGCTTGGTTTTCAGACCAGTTTTACATCTTGTCAGAACAAAGAACACTAAGCAACTCAGGGATCCGTTCCTTCAAGGTTTCCAAAAACAAACAAACAAAACAGATCAGCACGTACACCGCGAGCCAGTATGTCCTCAGCACCTGGAGAGTGAGTCTTATCATCGAAGGAGTACCAGCATTGGCGTCCCAGGAAGGAAGGCATTTAATCTTTATTTTTAACACAGACATTCTTTACTTGTGGTCAATGCGCCCTTTTCTTTAATAAGTAAAGTAGAAGTACCATGTACGTTTGATAGGCTACAAACAGGCTGTTTTAGCTGGCATCACATTCGGGTTAAATCATGTATAAGCCAGAATGACTTCCCCATACCTCCATATGTGAACATTTCTTTCATCATGGCATATTATCAGTTTTACAGATGAGAAATCAGAGACTCAGAGAAGTCAGGTACCTTGCCCAAAGTCACACCTGGGCTGCTGGGCTGCTGGGTTGCTGAACTGAGTGTCATGCAGCACTGGTATTAGACCCCAGAGCTCAGAATCTCTCCATTATAACACACCCTCACCTGCCCCCCCCCCTTTACCATCCCCTGGCACCCTTTTGGCACCGCAGCCAGGCTTAGTGGCTAGTCTAGGGTGAGAACGACACTTAGCTTTATTACTAACACTGAACAAACCAATAAAATATCCCTGAGCGCTGCCAACAGCACCTACACGGGAGAGCCCCTGACTCTATAGCCGTCCTCCTCATGGCTGTCCTTCGCTTGGGGCACCTGAGCACCCTTGGGGCACCCTTGGCTCAGCAGTGAAGAGGGACTGCACGTGAATTAACCTGAGGGACTTCTGGATGCTCCAGACCTGACAGCCAGGATTTGGCAGGGAGGGAGTCAGTGCGCTTTTTTTCAGGGCTGGGTGGGGACCGCAGCACCAAACCAAGTCACCAAGGACCCAGGCCCTTTCCGTCTTTTCCATCTTCTTGGCTTTCGTTCACCAACTTATCTTCCCACTGTCACAAGATGGTAGCCTCAGCAAGAAGCATCACTTCCTCACCCAACCACACAGGGCTGTGAAAATGCAGAAAGGAAGGAAGGTGGGGGCTTCCCTGGTGGCGCAGTGGTTGAGAATCCGCCTGCCAATGCAGGGGACACGGGTTCGAGCCCTGGCCTGGGAAGATCCCACATGCCGCGGAGCAACTAGGCCCGTGAGCCACAACTACTGAGCCTGCGTGTCTGGGGCCTGTGCTCTGCAACAAGAGGCCGCAACAGTGAGAGGCCTGCGCTCCGCGATGAAGAGTGGCCCCCGCTTGCCGCAACTAGAGAAAGCCCTCGCACAGTAACGAAGACCCAACACACCCAAAAATAAATAAATAAATAAATAAATATTAAAAAAAAAAAAGGAAGGAAGGTGGTTACTAAGGGGTAGCGTTTTCCCTCATGTATCTGTCTTTCCTCCAATCTGGTTATAAAACCATCCCCAGAACCCCCTACCCCACTCGACTTCCTTTTATGTCTCACTGGCTAGAACTGGGTCACGTGTTCTGCTGTAGCCCAGTAATTGGTGAAAGGGAAGGGGGTTGTCATGATTAGCTTAGACCAGTGGGTTCTCAGCCCTGGCTGAACATTACATTCACCTGAGGAGCTTTTTTTTTTTTTAATGTCAATATTAAAAAAACTCCATCCTCAGAGATTCTGATTTAATTGGTCTGGGGTGGGATCCAGTTATATAATTACTGTATAATCCCCCAGGGGACTGTATAGTGCAGCCAAAGTTGAGAGCCACCTACTTGGACCAGTCATGCTTCATCCCCTGGGCTGAGCCCTTGCCACTGGAACAAGATGAGGATGCGGACTAAAGTTGATGAGCAGCGAACTGTCTGCCACAGTCATTTATGTGAAAGAACCTGGAGCTGTGAAATACCAAGCAGCTGTAGGGTGTTAATATGGAAACGTCTTAAATTATTCACGGCTCCATTTATCACCCTCTCACATTCCTTCAAATGCTTTGCTGTCTGTATCTCCTTATCTATAATCCATCATGGTGCACTATCCACTACCATTCCGAACACACTCATGTGCTGTCCTATCCTTTTCAGCATGTATCCGTTTGACCTCTGCCCTTGGTAGGACCCAAGATTTCATTTCATTAGGCATTTAAGACATCTTGGTCTTTGTTCTTCACGAGATAGATGGACCCTTTGAATGAAATTAGGAAAGGAGGTAAGCACACTGTAACCGAAACCCCAACAATCAGAAAGCGTTCTTTCTAAGGAAATCATCCAAACAAAAAGAAATGAGCAGCCATCACCAAATCCCTAACAAAGCATTTTGAAAGTCATTCCATTTTAGTAAAGCCAAATGGCTTATGTATAAAAATTACTGAAAGGGAAATCTCTTGCTTAAACAGCAGTCTGTACTGCTAAAGAACAGGCATTTGTTAAACATTGTTCCTACCTAGAATTTCTCATTCAACAAAATTTGTTCAAATTCCTAATTGTAGTAAAAGAATGAAACTAGAACACTCCCTAACACCATGCACAAAAACTCAAAATGGATTAAAGACCTAAATGTAAGGCCAGACACTATAAAACTCTTAGAGGAAAATGTAGGCAGAACACTCTATGACATAAATCACAGCAAGATCCTTTTTGACCCACCTCCTAGAGAAATGGAAATAAAAACAAAAATAAACAAATTGGACCTAATGAAACTTCGAAGCTTTTGCACAGCAAAGGAAACCATAAACAAGATGAAAAGACAACCCTCAGAATGGGAGAAAATATTTACAAATGAAGCAACTGACAAAGGATTAATCTTCAAAATTTACAAGCAGCTTATGCAGCTCAATATCAAAAAAACAAACAACCCAATCCAAAAATGGGCAGAAGACCTAAATAGACATTTCTCCAAAGAAGATATACAGATTGCCAACAAACACATGAAAGGATGCTCAACATCACTAATCATTAGAGAAACGCAAATCAAAACTACAATGAGGTATCATCTCACACCAGTCAGAATGGCCATCATCAAAAAATCTACAAACAATAAATGCTGGAGAGGGTGTGGAGAAAAGGGAACCCTCTTGCATTGTTGGTGGGAATGTAAATTGATACAGCCACTATGGAGAACAGTATGGAGGTTACTTAAAAAACTAAAAATAGAACTACCATACGACCCAGCAATCCCACTACTGGGCATATACCCTGAGAAAACCATAATTCAAAAAGAGTCATGTACCACAATGTTCATTGCAGCTGTATTTACAATAGTCAGCACATGGAAGCAACCTAAGTGTCCATCAACAGATGAATGGATAAAGAAGATGTGGCACATATATACAATGGAATATTACTCAGCCATATAAAGAAACGAAATTGTGTTATTTGTAGCGAGGTGGATGGATGTAGAGACTCATACAGAGTGAAGTAAGTCAGAAAGAGAAAAACAAATACCGTATGCTAACACATATATATGGAATCTAAAAAAATGGTTCTGAAGAACCTAGGGGCAAGACAGGAATAAAGACACAGTTGTAGAGAATGGACTTGAGGACACGGGGAGGGGGAAGGGTAAGCTGGGATGAAGTGAGAGAGTGGCGTGGACATATATACACTACCAAATGTAAAATAGATAGCTAGTGGGAAGCAGCCTCATAGAACAGGGAGATCAGCTCTGTGCTTTGTGACCACCTAGAGGGGTGGGATAGGGAGGGTGGGAGGGAGACGCAAGAGGGAGGAGATATGGGGATGTATGTATATGTATAGTTGATTCACCTTGTTATAAAGCAGAAACTAACACACCATTGTAAAGCAATTACACTCGAATAAAGATGTTAAAAAAAAATTCCTAATTGTAAATCAATGTAGGTATTGTGTTCAAGCCAGAGGGCTAGAAGTTAGGATGGTGTGTGTGTGTGTGTGTGTGTGTGTGTGTGTGTGTGTGTGTGTGTGTGTGTGTACATATAGACAGGTATTTGAGTGGCAGGGATGCAGTAAGGTGCGAGCAATTTTTAAAAACACACCCACATCCAAATTCTTATTGCCCCCTTGTGAGGTTAGTGCTGCCTTTGACCAAGACATTCTTGGAGCTCCCCCTTGGGGCTGCCTTCCCAGGCAGGACCCCCTCAGTTGATGGTGGATTTAGTGTTTAGGAAAAATCAAGGCTCATCAAATGTGGCGAGTGAAGCAGGGGAGGAGGCTGGTCCTGCGAACTGAGGTGTGGCCATAGAGTAGTAGCAGAGTCATTCCTTGGCTCATATGAAATCAGTTTTTATATTAGGGTACAGGAACCCAGGCATCAGAGCCTGGCTTTCCTGGTTACTACATGATTGACCTTGGCAAGTCCCTAAACCATTTTGGCTTTAGTGTTCTTACCAATAAGAAGACGAGGTTGAATTAAGAGGATTTACAAGTTTTCTTGGCACTAAGTGGGGGTGCGTGTGACATTTATCGAGTGCCTATTTTGTGTACTGTGTTACTAGCTTACTGTATGTTGTCCGAGTTAGTCCTCATCTTAGCTTTATGAGGTACATAGTATCCCCATCATATGGATGGTGAAACAAGCTCAGCGAAGTTGGGTAATTGCTAAGGATAACACAGCCAGAGGATTAAAATCAGGTGCTCTCTATTTTGAAACTAGTGTTAAAAATTTTTTAGGAATAATATAAGCACATGGCGAAAAAAGAGTTCAACAGTTTAGGAGGATATAAAATACCTGCCAGGCTCACTTCATAGAAGTAACCACTACGTTTCTTGTGATATATGTCTAGAAATATTTCATGCAAATTCAAACAGAAGTATGTAGGCTTTTTGTACTTAAATCTTTTTATTTTTAATTCCTTAAAACTTTAAAATCGAGATCTGACATAACATTATATTAGTTTCAGGCATACAACGTAATGGTTCACTCTTTGTATATATTGCAGAAGATCTCCACAGTTAGTCTAGAGACTATCCATCACCACACAAAGTTATGTAGTATTTTTTCTTATGATGAGAAATTTTAAGATCCACTTTCTTAATAACTTTAAAATATATGGGAATTCCCTGGCGGTCCAGTGGTTAGGACTCCGTGCTCTCACTGCTGAGGGCCCGGGTTTGATCCCTGGTTGAGGAACTGAGATCCCACAAGCCATGCGGCACGGCCAAAAAAATAAATAAATAATACACACACACACACACACACACACACACACACACACACACACACACACACGGCATTATTAACTGTAGCCACCATGCTGTACATTACATCTCCCTGACATATTTATTTTATAACTGGGAGTTTATACCTTTTGACCCCTTCACCCATTTCAACCCCACACCCAGTGCCTCTGGCAACCACCAGTCTGTTCTTTGCATCTGCGAGTTCATGGGTTTTGGGGTGGGGGGCAGAGGGCTAGATTCCACATATAAGTGACATCATACAGTATTTGTCTTTCTCTTTCTGACTTATTTCACTTAGCATAATGTCCTCAAGGTCCATCCATGTTGTCACAAGTGGTGATATTTCATTCTTTTTTTATGGCTGAATAATAGTCCCTTGTACACGTATATACCACATTTGCTTTATCCATTCATCCACGGATGAACACATAGGGCATTTCCATATCTTGGCTATTGTAACTAATGCTACAGTGACCATGGGAGTACAGATATCTTTTTGAGTTAGTGTTTTCATTTCCTTTGGATAAATACCCAGCAGTGGGATTGCTAGATCATATGATGGTTCTGTGTTTAACTTTTTGAGGCACTTCCATCCCATCTTCCATAGTGGCTGCACCAATTCACATTCCCACAATTCTTGGGTGACAGGGAGGGGCACTTTGTTGTACTGGATTTCTGCTATCATCTACTTAAAGTCCAGAAACATGATGGCAAAGATGAGGTTATCAAAACCGTGCCGTTGAAGAAGATGGTGGAGAGAATTCGAATTCGCAAGTCCCAGATTCTAAATGATGAGGTAATCACTATCTTGGATAAGTACTTGAAGTTGTGTTATGGAGAGAACATGGCCATGGGGCACGTTCACCGCTCTCAGCCACCCATCTACCAGTCCCTGGCCAGCAGCTGAGGGCATGTATATCACCTGTTTTTTTTTAAATAAATAAATAACTTTATTTATTTTTGGCTAAGTTGGGTCTTTGTCGCTGCGCGCGGGCTTTCTCTAGTTGCGGCGAGCGGGGGTCTACTCTTCGTTGCGGTGCGCAGGCTTCTTGTTGCGGTGGCTTCTCTTGTTGCGGAGCACGGGCTCTAGGCGCACGGGCTTCAGTAGTTGTGGCACACGGGCTTCAGTAGTTGTGGCTCGTGGGCTCGAGAGCGCAGACTCAGTAGTTGTGGTGCACGGGCTTCGTTGCTCCACGTCATGTGGGATCTTCCCAGACCAGGGCTCGAACCCGTGTCCCCTGCATTGGCAGGCAGATTCTTAACCACTGCGCCACCAGGGAAGCCCTATCACCTGTTTTTGAAGAGTCCCAGTACTGACTACATTTAATAATTATAAGGGCATATTTTTCGTTCTATAAATTGTTTAGTGAGAATTTTAGGGACTATTTTTCAGTATCTTTGTGCCAGTTAAAGTGGGATGCTTTTTTTTTTTTTTTTGGCTGCACGGCTTGCGGGATCTTAATTCCCCCACCGAGGATCGAACCTGGGCCCCCTGCAGTGGAAGCGCAGAGTCCTAACCACTGGACCACCGGGGATTTCCCTAAAGCGGCATGCTTTTCAATCTAAAAAGCTTAATTTTATAAAATTGACTTACTTTTCTAGACTAAAATTGTATATGCTTTTGGTAATTGGAAACTCTGAGAATATTGGCTGCTGACTGTTGCCATTGTGTTCTTACAAAATTATTTTCCATTTTTTATGGAATGTTCCCACAGCTAGCTATGTCATAAGGTACTGCTCAGTTCATCCATTTATCCTTTGGCAAAGGGTCAGTAATGTTTAGAGAAAGATTTGTGGACTTAAACAAGAAACTTAATGCCAGCGAATTGATTTAAAATCCTTTACTGATTAGCATTAAACTTAATAATTAAGTATTTAGCTTTTGTTTAGGGATTTTTCTGATGGTCTTTTGTGAAGAATCTTTTCTAAGTAATTCTTCCCTTCCCTTTTTTGTGTCAGTGTTTCAGAAAATAGTTTACTCGAGTCCTCTGCTTTCTCTAAATCCAGTTGTGACGAAATCTAATTTGTGAGGTATGATTTAAAGGTTACAGAGATAAAACTAATGAAACCTAAAAAGACGAAAAGTTCCTATATCGTCTTCTTTTCAGTGACTGTCTAGTATTTCATTGTAGGAATGTATTGTAACATATTTAACCAGTTCCTAGTCCCAACACTTCATTGCTGCATTTTTAATAGCATCTTTTGCATACATGTAAGTACGTCTGTAAGAAAAATTTCTGTAGTAGGGTGACGGTATAGAGCAAAATGTATACAGGCTTTTTTACATTTTGAGAGGTTAAGTTGTTCAACGTTGCACCAACGTCTGCCCCCACCAGCTGTTTCTTGGAGTGTCTGCTTCCTAGACTTTCAACAACAAGCATTTTATCTATTTTTTTTTTCAACATGGCTAGTGTGATAGGTGGAAAACCCTTTCTCCCAGCGCCCTGGCCCTCTCTGACCCTACAGTTCATCTCAGGCGGTGAATAAATGCCTCCCAACTCAGGTTGTGATAACCAGATGCTGAGATGAAATTCATTCCTTAGTCCTTCTTCGACGCACCTGGGTTTGCAAAGTGTCACTTCTGTGGTTCTTTTGAAGGACTGGACACATCTTGAAATCAAAGTGGTCATCCCTTTATAAAACCACACTTACACAGGACATCAGGTTGTAGCAAGCTTCTTATTAAGCTGAACTTCTCCTGCTACTGCTGCAGGGGATTGTACCTAGTGACTTGAACTTCAGCTATTTCGGGACACTATCAGTGGGGAACTGAGGCTGATTTTAAATGAGGTTGAACTCTATACAGTTTCTCTCTACTCCTGAGAGCCTTCTTTATTGGGGGGGGGCGGGGGTGGAGGGCAGAAGTGCCCATTTGCAGTTGTTGAGGCAGGATTCAGAGGATTTTCAAAGAGGCTTTTGTAGTCTGGGCAGGGATTTGTTTCCCATGAATACAAATGTAATATAAATAATTGGGAGTGATGCTTTTAAAAAACATTTATAAGCAGCTGGCTTAAAATTCCTCAGTATGCCTTTTCTCAGCCTGCTCTCTGTCTAAGCAGCACAGAAAAGACTGAAACTGAAAAAAGCTAAACGGGCCTTGCTTTTGTGTGTCCAGTCGAACAAGGTGACGAATAAATGAACCTCTGTCTCTGTGAGGTCTCCTGGCCCCTCATCCTCTCACTTCGTAATGGAACCCGAGGAACTTGCTCTATTGAAAGAACCATTTCTGCTCAGGTGCAGTATAAAATAAGAACAGTAGGGACTAAGAAACAGCTCTGGCGCAAGTTCAAGAACACAGGGAAGTGGAGAACTATTGGGGAGTTGAACAGGAAGCAGTTTCAGTCGGAGCAAAGTTGCTGAGCTCAGTGATGTCTTCATGGGAATGGGAAGCCTTCAGCCCTGCTCCAGCCCACAGGCACCAAGCCAGAGGCCGTCAGTCCGCTGGATGCTGAGAAGACATTGGAACGGCAGCTGGCAGTGAATGTTTTGAAATCTGGGGGGTTAAGGGGCGGTGGAAGACGACCACCACGTTTGACTTCAATGATGACCGCAGTGAGCAAATTTCTCCTCCCCTGAAATGGATGCAGCAGGGGGCTTGGCTGTAGAGTCACATTCTAAAAATAGCCACTGAGGTAGACTCGTGTTTTTCACTCGTGGAATGGAAGCCCTTTCTTTTAAGTGTTACCTTCAGGCAGAGGTGTTAGAAGGAGCCCCGAAGGCACAGGGAGAGTTGTGAGAATGCAGGGCAGTCTCTGGGCCCTGCCAGCAAGAAGCCTCAAATCTGGCCTGAAATCCAAACGCTTAGAGGGCCAGCTTGGACAGATTCATCTTGTGTGATTAAGATGGTTTGGTCACAGTAACCAGCAGGCTGGAAACAGAAACCAGCCTAACTGAAAGGCTGAAGTAGAACATTACAGAAGCGTTTGTAAGCTATGGGGAGCGGGTGGGGACTCGAGACTCTGAGTTCCTTTGTAAAGATGATAAACTGGGGAAGGTTATGAACAGCACAACTGGAGGCTGGCTGAAGCAGTCCTGACATACATACAGATCAAGTGAACATCAAGGAAAAAATGTCCCAGGGCTTTGAGGGTCACTTTCCCCATGACTGAGACCAGACATTACCAAAAAGGACTCATTACTGCCTCGGAGAGCTTATGGGAACAGTAAGCCAAAAATACTAAAACCAAGATAATGTTTTAAAAATAGGACTTCCTTTCAAACAGCCTAGAGCTGGCGTATGTTAAATATACAGATTTTAGAAGCAATAAAATAGATGCTGTCTCTTCCTGTAATAAAGGATATCGCCAACAGGGATGTTAGAAGGGAAAACAATACATTTTTCAGGTTCTGCAAACAACAACAAAGGTAAACTTTGTTGCCTTTCTGTGCACTCCCCTCCCCCACCCCATCCCCCCAGCTGGGAATTGCCAAGGGGACTATTTTACAAAAAGGAGACGGTTGGCTAAAAATAAACACAGAGCCCTACCGAAGACCAACAAAACCCCCAGCATTATCGAATGCCTTTTAGATTTATTTTTATTTCTTAGCAGTCAAAGGGAAGGAGAAATCATTCTGAGCTCAGGAAAACTCCATGTCCTGCTCCTAAGTATGGCAATCTCTGGCAATCCTACAGGCCCAGGAGAAGACGGGTGTACGGCTCGCCAGTGTCCTGTGAGAACGTGAACCTGCTCTCGGCCATGGGGCCATTTCATCCCTGCCAGACTGTGCACAGCGCTAGGAAAGGGTGGCACAGACACAGTGCCCCGCTCCGCAGGGAGAGAGAACCAGAAGTGATGGGCTAGACTTGGGGTGACACACAAACTCTGTACCCTGACTAGCCATCCTAACCTGTGAATCCTGAAGCGGATCGGGAGTGGCCCTAGTGCCCCCCACTCCATTTGGCCCCCTGTAGAGGCCAAAGGGCTGCCTGAAGGGTAGGTCCAAGCTTCCCAACCCTGTGCCCTCACTAACCCCTGCCAACCCTACTTGGTAGACGGCAAACATCTGCAAGTGGGCGGTCAAATATATATTACAAAATACTGATTCCGTTCCTTTATTTGAGTTGGGAACGACTTTTCTCACAAAAGCAAGTAGGTACACCAATTAAAATTGTATCTTGGAGCAGCTCAATGAAAGGAAAAAACAAAAGTCAACTAGCCAAACTCACGTCTTTCCAAGTTTTATTAACACTGGTTTGGAGCGCATTCCTTTTGTTCTAAAGTGAGCTCAAAAATTTAGGAAATTTTTAGCTGGGGGTGGGTATGATAAAATTGGAAACGTGTTATTATTTTATTCTCTTCTATTGGGGAAATGTAATGGCCATTCCGTTTTTGCACTGGCTGACTCTGGGTCTTGACTAATGAGTCCCATGGAATGAGGTTTTATTCTGAATTCCGGAGCAGAGAAGTGAGTCCTCTTCTCCCACTGGGGGCAGGGAGGGATGGGGATGCAGCTCAACTCTGGACATGGGCTGCCCAGGGTCAGGCAAGTGGCTTTTCCCCGAGTTTCTCCCTTTACTCCCCAGGCAAGAGTTTTGTTTGTTAGTGGGTTTTTTTTAAAGATTTCTTTGAATGTGGACCATTTTTAAAGTCTTTATTGAATTTGTGACAGTATTGCTTCTGTTTTATGTTTTCGTTTTTGGGCGGCAAGGCATGTGGGATCTTAGCTCCCGGACCAGGGATCGAACCCACACCCCCTGCATTGGAAGGCGAAGTCTTAACCACTGGATGGCCAGGGAAGTCCCTTATTTTTCTTTTAAACTCAGTCTCTGTTTTCACCTAAAGGGAGAGTTGTTTCATGTATTAAATAGGACTGAAACTAGTATTGACTAATGCAAAGATACTGGTGCCCCCTGCCACTGCTACTTAATTTTTCAGATTGAAAGTCTGGAAACGATTTATAACATGTATGCTGCTTCAAATATATTTCTAGGCTATTTGGGGGGTGTGGTTGTATTAGCAAACTCCATGTTTCCTGTTCCATTTTGCTTTAGAGTCACAGGGAGGGAACGCTTGCACTTTGACATTTCTGGTATTTCAAGTATTATTTTAACATTATCCCTAGGCAGCTCCCTTAAAAAAAAAAAGACAACTTAATGGCTCCTTTGTCAGTTATTTCCGTTTTCCTTGGCACTGCATTTCACTAATTTGAGGTGAAAACAGGAAGGTGAAGAAAGCTTAACCAAGGTTAACATAAACTTAGATGATAACATCACTCACAGGGGGCAGTTCCAGAGTAGGATATTGGGAGATGACCCCCCCCCCCAAAACACATCGCCCTTGAAAAGGAGGCTAATGCCTGTCCTCGGCCCATTTGTTCTGCAGCGGGTCCGGGAGGAAGGCTGTTACAATAGGCTGGAAAGCAATTCCCCCGTGATAACAGGACCCGCTGAATACCCGGAAACCTCAGCTCCCGCAGCCAGAGTGCCAGGTCCCTGCACCAACTTTTAGCATCTGTGAAGTGGCTTCTGGTGGGGAACCTGGGGCACCTCACCTGGCACAAGTGTGTGGGCAGGGACAGGTGAAACCAAGAAAACTGGAAGGAAAGAGGGGCTAGTAGAAATCTACAAGTGCAATTCAAGGAGGGGAGGGAGGTGCCCATGCTGGTTCGCAGAGCCACCGGGGACGCCCAGGGATCGGTATCTGACTTGAAATGGGCCAGGAAGGCCACTGAAAGAGGCAAGTTCATTTGGCCGAATCTTATGTTCTCAACCTTGAAAGCCGGCAGGAAGTTGATTCTTCCTCCTCCCCCATCCCAGCTTCAGACGTTGAAAAAAGTTTGATTAAAATGCTAAGAGTGTGTCTTCCTGGGTTATTCCGCCCGGGGAGCCTCAGCCAAGCCAACTGCAGGCAATCACAGCCTGGAATGACGTTTCCCTTTGATGGCAGTGAGGCTATTAGTAGGTCAACCAGCTGCAGTTAGGGCCCGGCTGGTCATTTAAGTACTCAGGGGAACTGTAGCAAAGGAGATAAAATACACCCAACTCATGGGAGTATGACTTTGAATCTTTAAGTAAACAATCCATTTTTTAAAAGTGCAAGTGAATTTGTGAATTAATTCGAGTATTAATTAAGCCATTAAGGAATGACTTCACACTTCAATGCCACATATTAAAAAAAAACCTTTTATACAGGCTTCACAAAACAATATACAGAAATCTCTGTAATTCTGGAAATTAATTGCACCAAGACAGTTTTTAAAATTATCTATTCTCTATTATCATACAGGATAGGTCTTTAAATAATTTTGACTTCGGAATGACCAGAAGGGTCTACACCATTTCAGGTGGTTCAGGCAGTAGTAAACATTCTCCCCAGACGCTGGACAAGCGGAAATCATTTTAACCAAGAAGTTTAGTAGCTTAAAATTTACTTCTACATTGTTAAACATCTAGCAGTTGTAAAAAGGGCAAAGCTGGCTACTTGGTAACTGTAGCTGGCTGATAACCTGAGCATTCAGTTTTAAACTATGCACGCAAACTTGAATACTTCATTGCTCCAAACGAATCAGGCCCCATAGTATTAAGAAGAGTGGGGTCTGGAGTTAATTAAATGCTTAATCCTATATCTAAGGAGCTTGAGAATTTGCGGGATCATCACACTAAGAATTCATGGACATGTTAATGTTTTAAACACAACCAAAAGTAATTAAAAATGGGAGGAAATTAACTGACAGTTTTTGTAGGGTCTCCTTGGAGGTGAAGTCAGAACTGGAAGGTATTTGAGCATCCCTGCCCTGGTGCGGTGACATTCAGGAACTGAGACCAAACCAGAAGAACGGGAATCCATTTCTGATGTGAAGAAAGGGCCTTGTGGGGTTGCTGCCTGGGCCCAGCCTGGCTTAGCAGGACTTCAGAATTGTTCTTCAAATACCCCAGAGGCAGTAATAGATCTTTGAGGGCACCTGTTTCTCCTCTCCTCCCACCTTGTACTGCTGGGTGATTTGATAAAAAAAAAAAATGTGGACTTATGAAAAGCAGCTTTTCAGGTAGATTTTAAAAATTTTTTTAAAGAAGGTTTTTAATAAAAGGACTTAAAGGGTGCTTATGGGTCCAGAGGTTGGGCTGATAGTATCTCCATAAACATCTGTCAGGACATGGGATATGATCAGGCAACATTTAGCACTTGGTTAGTTATTGACAGAAAGCCACCGTGAGTTACTGCCAAGTTGTTCTCAAGTCTTTAAAATGACCCAAATGGAGAGCTGAATGCATTGTACAAAGAAAGAGTGACAGAGGAAAACTTTTTATTTTGAAATAACTATAGACTCATGGGAGGTTGCAAAAATAGTACAGAGAGGTCCAGTGTACCCTTCACCCAGCTTTTCCCAAAGGTAACGTGTTACACATCTTACACATAGATCAATATCAAGACCATGAAATTGACATTGGTACAATCTACAGGCCTTATTCAGTATTTAACAGTTTTTACGTGCACTCATTTTGTGTGTATGTGTGTGCATAGATCTGTGTGATTTTATCACATATATGTAAACATCACCACAATCAAGATACAGAACTGTTCCATCAGCAAAAAGAAACTCTCTTGTGCTATCCCTTTATAGTCACATACCCTACTACCTCATCCCACCCCTTTCCCTGGCAAACACTAATCTGTACCCCATCTCTGTAACTGTGTTATTTCAAGATTGTTATACAAATGGAATCATACAATATATAACCTTTGAGATTGTCTGTTTTCATTGAGCGTAATTCTCTGGATATCCCTCCAGGTTGTTGCATGTATCAATAATTCATTCCTTTTCATCGCTGAGTAGTTTTCCATGGTATGGATGTACCACAGTTTGTTTAACCATTTACCCATTTGAAGGGCATTTGGACTGTTTCCAGTTTTGGACTATTACATATAAAGCTGCAATGAATATTTGGGTATAGGTTTTTGTGTGGATGTAAAGTTTCGTTTCTCTGAGATGAACGCCCAGGAGTGGAATTGCTGGTTTGTGTGGTATATGTATGTTTAGTTTTATAAGAAACTACCAAACTGTTTTTCAGGGTGGCTGTACCATTTTACATTCCCACCAGCAATGTATGAGAGAGAAATTTCTGTGCAGCCTTGCCAGCATTTGGTATTGTTGCTATGTTGTATCTTAGCTGTTCTAATAGGTATGAAGTGGTATGTTATTGTAGTCTTCATTTGCATTTTCCTAGTGGCTAGTGATGTTGAACATCTTTTTGTGTGCTTATTTGCCATCCATATCTCCTCTTTGGTGAGATGTTGGTTCAGGTGTTTTGCCCATTTACTAACTGGATTGTTTTTTACTCCTGAATTTTGAGAGTGATTGGTATATTCTAGATAAAAGCCCTTTGTCAGATATGTGGTTGCAGATATTTTCTCTCAGACTGTATCTTGTCTTTTCATCCTCTTAACAAGATCTTTTGCAGAGCAGAAGTTTTAAAATTTTGATGAAATCCAATTTATCATTTTTTCTTTTGTAGATTGTGCATTTGATGTCATGTCTAAGAACTGCCTGTCCCTCACCAGTATCACACTGTTGTGATTAATGTCGTTAGATGTAGCTTAATATCGAATAGAGTGACTATTCCTACTTTATTCTTTTCCAGAAAGGTTTTAGCTATTCTAGTTTTTTTGCCTTTCCGTATAAATTTTAGAATAAGCTTCTCTGTATGTATAAAAGGCATTGATAGAATTTGGTAGGAATATTGTTAAAACTATAAATCAATTTGGGGAAAAATGACATCTTTACTTGAGTCTTCCAATCCATGAACATAGTTATATCTCTCTATTGATTTAGATTGTTTGATTTCTTTTATTGGTGTTTTGTAGTTTTTGGCATACAGGTCCTTTATTGTTTTGTTAGATTTATACCTAAGTATTTAATTTGAGCGATTATAAATAGCATGAGTTTTTAAATTTGGTTTCAAGATGTTCATTTCTAGTATATATAAAGTTGATTTTTTAATATTGATCTTGTAGCCTGCAAATCTGCTGAATTCACTTATTAGTTCTAGGAGTTTGTTTTGTATTCCTTGGGATTTTCTATGTACATAATCATATAATCACAAATAAGGACTGTTTTCTTTCTTTCTTTCCAATCAATATGGCTTTTCTTTTTCTTGCCTTATTTCGTTGGCTAGAACTTCTAGCACTGTGTTGAATAAGAATGGTAAATGCAGACACCTTTGTGTTCTTCCTAATCTTAAGGGGGAAGTATTCAGTCTTTCACCATAAATAATGAGGTTAGATGTTGGTTTACGTAGATTTTTTTAACATCTTTATTGGAGTATAATTGCTTTACAATGGTGTGTTAGTTTCTGCTATATAACAAAGTGAATCAGCTATACATATACATATACATATACATATATCCCCATATCTCCTCCCTCTTGCGTCTCCCTCCCACCCTCCCTATCCCACCCCTCTAAGTGGTCACAAAGCACCCAGCTGATCTCCCTGTGCTATGCGACTGCTTCCCACTAGCTATCTATTTTACATTTGGTAGTATATATAAGTCCATGCCACTCTCTCACTTCGTCCCAGATTACCCTTCCCCCTCCCCGTGTCCTCAAGTCCATTTTCTACGTCTGTGTCTTTATTCCTGTCCTGCCCCTGGGTTCTTCAGAACCATTTTTTTTTTCTTTTTAGATTCCATATATACGTGTTAGCATACAGTATTTTGTTTTTCTCTTTCTGACTTACTTCATTCTGTACAGACTCTAGGTCCATCCACCTCACTACAAATAACTCAAATTTCATTGCTTTTTATGGCTGAGTAATATTCCATTGTATATATGTGCCACATCTTTATGCATTCATCTGGTTTGTGTAAATTTTTTAAATTGAGGAAGTTGTCCTCTATCCCTAGTTTGCTGAGAATTTTTATCATGAATGGGTGTTAAATTTTGTCAATTTGCTAAATTTTGTCAGTTTCTTGAGGTAGGTGCTTAGATTACTGATTTGAGACCATTCCTCTTTTCTAATGTAAGCATCTAATACTATAAATTTCCCTCTCAGTACTCCTTTGGCTGTGTGTCACAAATTTTGGTGTGTTGCATTTTCATTTTCATTTAATATATTGTTGTTGTCTAACTTCCCATGGATTATTTAGAAGTATGTTCTTTAATTTCCAAGAGTCTGGAGAATTTCCTCCTATCTTTTTGTTATAGATTTCTAGTTTGATTCTATCAGGGTTAGAGAATGCATTCTGTATTATTATTTCAATTCCTTTAAATTTGTTCAGGTTTGTTTTATGAACCAGGATATGGTTTATGTTGGGAATGTTCCACGCATGCTTAAAAAGAATGTGTTTCTACTGTTATTAGGTGGAATGGTGTATAAATGTCAGTTCAAACGTTTGTTTGATGGTGTTGTTTAGTTCTCTATCGTTGATTTTCTGTCTAGTAATTCTATCAACTTTTGAGAAAGAGGTATTGAAGTTTCTAACTAAATGTGGACATGTCTAATTCTCCTTTCTATTCTTTTAGTTTTTGCTTAAAGGAATTTTAAGTTCTGTTGTTTGCTATACACATACACATTTAGGATTGCTATTGTCTTCTTGGTGGGTTGAACATTTTACTATTATGTACTGTCCTTCATTGTCCCTGGTAATTTTCTTTGCTCCAAAGTCTATTTTATCTGATATTAATATAACCACTCTTGCTTTCTTTTGATTAATATTTGTATGGTTATCTTTTTCATCCTTTTATTTTCAACCTACCTATACCATATCTGAAATGAATTTTATATGTTTTATATGAGCATATAGATGGGTCATGTTTTCAAAACCATTCTGCTGGTCTTTTTTGTGTACTGTATTTGTGTTTTTTGACCGTTTATATTTAATTATTGATATTATAGGGCTTAAGCTTGCCATTTTAAAAACTTGATTTCAGTTTCTTCCCTCTATTTTTTGTTCCTATTTCCCTTTTTGTGCCTTCCTATGCATTACTTGAATGTTTATTAGAATTTTAATTTATTTGCAGTGTTTTTAAGTATATATCTTTGTATGCTTGTTTTACTGGCTTCTTTTCTTATTGAAATATAGTTGATTTACAATGTTGTGTTAGTTTCAGGTGTACAGCACAGTGATTCAGATACATACATATATATATATATATATATATATATATATATATATGTTAATCCCAACCTCCTAATTTATTCCTCCCCAACCCCTTTCCCCTTTGGTAACCGTAAGTTTGTTTTCTATGTCTGTGGGTCTATTTCTGTTTTGTAAAAAAGTTCATTTGTATTTTTTTTTTTTTAGATTCCATATATAAGTGATATCATATGATAATTGTCTTTCTCTGTCTGGTTTACTTCACTTAGTATGATAATCTCTAGGTCCATCCATGTTTCTGCAAATGGCATAAGTTCATTCTTTTTTATGGCTGAGCAATATTGCATGTATGTATGTATATATATATATATATATATATATATATATATATATATATATATATATATATATATATATATGTATATATATACCACATCTTCTTTATCCATTCATCTGTTGATGGACATTTAGGTTGCTTCTATGTCTTGGCTATTGTAAATAGTGCTTCAGTAAACATTGGGGTGCATGAATCTTTTTGAATTATAATTTTCTCCAGATATATGCCCAGGAGTGGGATTGCAGGATCATATGGTAACTCTATTTTTAGTTTTCTAAGGAACCTCCATACTGTTCTCCATAGTGGCTGTACCAATTTACATTCCCACCAACAGGGTAGGAGGGTTCCTTTTTCTCCACACCCTCTCCAGCATTTATTATTTGTAGACTTGTTTTTTTTTTTAACAGCTAATTCATTTAATGTAACACTATTTTTTAAATTAATTTTTATTGGAGTATAGTTGCTTTACAATGTTGTGTTAGTTTCTACTGTACCTCAAAGTGAATCAGCTATACGTATACATATATCCCCTCTTTTTTTGGATTTGCTTCTCATTTAGGTCACCACAGAGCGTTGCGTAGAGTTTCCTGAACTATACAGTAGGTTCTAATTAGTTACCTATTTTATACATAGTATCAGTAGTGTATATATGTCAATCCCAATCTCCCAATTCATCCTATCCCCCCTTTCCCCCCTTGCTGTCCATGCGTTTGTTCTCTACATCTGTGTCTCTACTTCTGCTTTGCATATAAGATCTTCTATACCATTTTTCTAGATTGCACATATGTGTTAATATACAATATTTGTCTTTCTCTTTCTGACTTACTTCACTCTGTATGACTGTCTCTAGGTCCATCCATGTCTCTAGAAATGGCCCAATTTCATTCCTTTTTATGGCTGAGTAATATTCCATTGTATATATGTACCACATCTTCTTTATGCATTCCTCTGTCGATGGACATTTAGGTTGCTTCCATGTCCTGGCTATTGTAAATAGTGCTACAGTGAACATTGGGGTGCATGTGTCTTTTTGAATTATGGTTTTCTCTGGGTATATGCCCAGTAGTGGAATTGCTGTGTCTTATGGTAGTTCTATTTTTAGTTTTTTAAGGAACCTCCCTACTGTTCCACGTAGTGGCTGTACCAATTTACATTCCTACCAACAGGGTAGGAGGGTTCCTTTTCCTCCACACCCTCTCCAGCATTTATTATTTGTAGACTTTTTGATGATGGCCATTCTGACCAGAGTGAGGTGATACCTCCTTGTAGTTTTGATTTGCATTTCTCTAATAATTAGCAATGTTGAACATTTTTTCATGTGCCTGTTGGCCACTGTATGTCTTCTTTGGAGAAATGTCTATTTAGATCTTCAGCCCCTTTTTTGATTGGGTTGTGTTTTTTTTGATATTGAGCTGTATGAGCTGTTTGTATATTTTGGAAATTAATCCCTTGTTGGCTGCATCATTAGCAAATATTTTCTCCCATTCTGTTGGTTGTCTTTTTGTTTTGTTTATGGTTTTTTTGCTGCACAAAAAAGTGGCTTCTTTAGGTTACACATATGTAACTAATCACAACCTACTGGTCTCAACATTTTACTACCACCTCAAGTGAAGTGTAGAAACTTTATGTCCATTTAGGTTCCATTATCCTGTGCCCTTTACAATTCTCTTATAATATTTTCTCTCTGTATATTGAGAACTACATCATACAATGTTATAATTTTTGCCTCAACTGTCAAACATAATTTTTTAAACTCAAGAGAATAGTCTATTAAATTTACTTGTATTTTATCCTTTCTGTTCTTTCTTCATTCATGATGTTTCAAGTTTCCTTCTTTTATCCTTTCCTTACTGCTGGAAGAACTTTCTTTAGCAGTTCTTTTACAGCAGTTCTATTGGCAATAAATTCTCTTAGTTTCCTTCATCTGAGAATGTCTTTATTTCACATTCATTCCTGAAGGATATTATCATGGAATATAGAAGTCTGAGTTGACAGTTTTCTTTCAGCTCTTGAAAAATGTCATGCCACTTCCTTCTGGCCTCCATGGTTTCAGATATGAAATCCACTGACATTCAAATCATTGTTTCCATAAGTAATGCATCATTTCTCTCTAGTTGCTTTCAAGATTTTTTCTTTGTCTTTACTTTCCCGAAATTTGATTATGCTGTATCTTGGTGTAGATTTCTTTGGGGTTTTGTTGGGGTTCACCCAACCTCTTGAATCTGTAGGTCTTTTGCCAAATGTGGGAAATTTTTAGCTGTATTTACTTCAAGTACTTTTTCAGCCTCAGTCGCTTTTCCCTCTCTTTCTGGAACTCTGATTTTAAAAAAATGAACACTAGATCATTTACTGTAGTACCACAGGTCCCTGATGCCCTGTTCATCTTTTTTCACTCTACTTTCTCTCTTTTGTTCAGATTGGGTAATTTCTATAGTTATATTTTCAGACTCACTAATTCTTTACTCTGTCATCTGTATTCTGCAATTTGGCCCATCCAGCGAGCTTTTAAAATTTTGGTTATTTTATTTTACAGTTCTAAATTTTCCATTTGGTTCCTCTTTCGTTTTTGTATTATATTTCTTTGCCAGGAATTTTTTTTTTTCACTTCAAGTGTGTAACTGCTAATTGAAGTATTTTTATGATGGTAGCTTAAAATCCTTCTTGGATAATTTCAGTATCTGTGTTGTTTCAGTGTTGGCATCTGTCAGGTGTGTCTTCTCTCATTCAAGTCAAAATCTCCCTGGTTCTTGGTTTGACAAGTGATTTTTTTTATTGTATCCTGAACATTTGGCATACATTTGAAGATATATTATGAATCTCTGAATTTTATTTATTTATTTTAGCAGGCCTCCACTGACACTGTGCTGGTAGAAGAAGGGGTACATCACCTGGTTATTGCCAGGTGGGGGTGGTAGTCCAGAAGCCCTGGCTTCCCACTAGGCCTCTGCTGACAGGAGGGGGGATTTTTTTTTTTGAGGTGCTTGGGTTCTTTCTAGGCTGACCCTTTCCCTGCCCTTTGGCTAGAGATAACAGGCTTTTCATGGGGCTTTTATGGTCTATGACCATTGGTATTTCTGGCCTGCTGGATTCTTCAGCATCCATCCTAGGATACTGAGGAGGCAAAAAGAAAACCCAGGCAACTCACGCCTGTGTTGTTCCTCAACTCCCAAGGTCCCTAGTCAGTCCAGCTTGTTCTCCCTATCCTTCAGAGTCTTATCTTCATTTTATAAATATATTATATTTGGGAATTTTAGTTACACTTTTTGGGAGGAATAAGGAGAAATGCATCTATTCTACCTTACCTGGAACCACAGTCAGCCTGTCTGGAAATTGGTTTTTATTAAACTAAATTCAACTGAAATTTGACATGCTGGCTCTTTCTTTATGTAAATAACCAGTACTAACAGAATGCTAAAGGTCATGAGACAGGCCTCAAGGCACTTATGAAATCAGTTCTTGCCTAATGCTTAATGTGAATCTTTATTGCACATTTTTAATCATCTTGAAAGTGCTCCTTACCCAAACTCTGCTGCATCAGTAGTTCTAACAAGTTTCACTACATTAGAAAATGATGTCAAATTTGGCACATATCCAGGATCAGAGGAAGGATCACAAGAAAGCCAGAAACTGGTGGCAGAACTAGCATGAACATCGTCAGTTCACCCTTTGCCGCTCCCATAAAGTGATGCAGCAATGTGTTTTAATGGAAGATGGAAAAAGCCCAGATCCCACAGAGGTAGGAAGCTGGACTCGTTGCTTATATACAGCCTCAGTTTTACAGAACAGTTGATCGTTGTTGGCATGATTTATTTCGCACGTATGAACCAGTACACAAGTGAAAGGTGGATGGTTACATGGTCGGTGCCTAAAGGTACAGCTTCAGTCCCAGCCCTTACCCCACTCTACCCAGCAGGTCTCAGAAAGTTCTCTTCTCAACAGGCGCCCCACAGCAGCAGCTGCAGAAAGCACAGTCACACTAAGAGAGGTGCCCCCATCTTTTCCCCGTCTTTATCCTCACCAAACACCTCTTGGGTCACGAGCAGAAATGATAGATTCTGATTCTGTATGGGTTTACAGCATTGGATAATGCAGCTTAGGTAGGGAAGATTATAGGTTTCATATTTAAGAGGCCTTATATCGTCAAGGTTCAACAGGCTTTCCGTGGATTTCTGTGTTCTGAAGTTCAAACATCCTTTGTTCCTTCCCTTCCAGGTCAGTCACCACGAACCAGGGCACTCAGCACATTGTCCCAGCATTGGGGAAGCCACGCTGTGGAGGCAGTCTATCACACTGTCAGAGACTGGGGCTTGACTTGGTACCAACTGCTGTGCTATTCTGCGGAGCAGGAATATCATGAGCTGTTAAATAATGACTGACACATTGGTTGAAATGAAGTTTCCAGTAAGGAAGTGACAGTGCAATGTGGATAATTATGGCAATAAAATAGGAAGAGCTTTAGTTCCCAGCCTGACCCTGCCTCTGCTGGAGCCATGTCAACAAGGCGTTCTCAGAACAAAGAAGAGACGTGATTTGGTACCATTTCCCATCAGCAGGTGTCTGGATAAAACATCAATGTGAAATAAGGGTCAAGTGCAGTCCTGTGTATCTTGATTAAATTACTTAATATTAAATAAAAGGTCTGGGTGGTATTTTTTAAAATCTGACTCATCCAGCTCTAATTCAAATAGCTCCCCTCACCCCGACCCTTGAATGGATTTTTAAAAAGTAATTTCTCTCCCTGGGGTGGGAGAACCCTAATGAACTGAAAGAAATTTTTGCTTTTAAGTTGTTCTACCTGATGTTTTTGTAAATTATATTATTAAATGACTCTGGAGTCACTGTTAATGACAAGATTTGTTTTTGCTTTGTTATGATGTAGTTCAATTGCATGGTTTAGGGAAAAGCTAGTCTACATACAAAAGAACACAAAGACTATGAAGGAAACTATAGCGAGCTCAAGAATCTTAGCAACTAGCCAACACTCAAAGCCTGTTAAAGATGATTGCAGGCCGGGAGAAGTCACAGGCAGAGACCAGGTTTAAAGTGTTTCTTTTAATCCTAAGGCACATTTTTAACATCTAAAAAAAATCTGTTGCTGTGATTTTTAGATCTAATTTTAAAACTAAAAATTTTCAAGCATCTAAATTAGGGGTCAGCAAAAAACTTTTCTGTAAAGACCCTGATAGTAAATAGCTCAGGCTTTATGAGCAGCTAGTTGTTCACTGCTGTTACAACTCCTCAGCTCTGCGTGAAAGCAGTCACAGACAGTATGCAAATGAGTGAGTGGAGTGTGTGCCAATAAAACTTTATTTACAAAAACAAGCAGTAGGCTGGATTTGGTCCAGGGGCTGCCGTAATTTGTCAATCTCTGTTCTAAATGAAGTTGGAGAGGAACAGCTTCCACCCAGAACAGAACCTCTCTGTGAGGGAAAGAAACAGACTAAGAACAGGATCATACTGCATTCTTCTACTAACGGACAATACTTTTAAAAATACAAAACAAGATGAGCTCACCCAGTTAATCTTTTTATTTTGAGTTTTGTTAAAAAAAAAAAAAGCTTTGAGAAAAATGTGTTAAATATCAGTAAAGGGCAGGAAAACATGTAGCTAGCTTTATAATATCAATCTAAACATATACACAAAGGCAAACATTAAGTAAAATGCTAGGGAAAGGGAGCACTTTGGGGGCCTAACTCCAGTTTTTCTTATTGCACATAAAGGTTGCTGATAACTCCAAGTCTTCACTTTTTCACAGTTAGACATACTTTAATATTATTTTATATAACATGTTTATATAACATCCTATGTTAATTTTATAAAGCCACCAGTTTGCTACTGTTGAATGGAAGTAAAAGACAAAAATTTCCCCAATTACAGTATGTAAGCTCTCTATAAAAAAAATTCCCCAGAAGGTCACATCAGCCCATATTAAATTCATCCTATTCTATTTAAAAAACTGCTTTTCAGCTATTAAATGAATCTTGGTGGCCTTCACATTTAATCATTTTAATGGACATAGTAAAACTTCCTAAGTAAGAAGTACCAGATGTATTTTATGTAAAAAATAAAAAACCTAGGAGGTGACCCTACCATGAAGTCATACTTCGAATGAGTGATTGCAGTGACAAATTCCAAATCCATAGACTTAACACCCACACGACTGAAAATCATCCCACTGCTTCTCCAAAGCCCACAGCTGGAATAATCACAACTAAAGTCAACCCCCAAATGTCCATGCAGCTAGATACTCACCCAGTAACACTGGGATCTTAACTTTTTTGAAGTGCTTTAAACAGCAGATGTAGTTCTTCATGCTGTTTCTAAGTCCTTTTCCACCTGAGTTCCCCCAACACATACAGGCCCAGATAATTTTCCACCGGCCAAGAGTTGAGCTGACCATGACATGTGGCAGTTCTATGAACCCATTTGAAAAGGTGGCCATCAGGATGAGAAGGTAACCTCTCCCTCTCCCGAGCACTCTCATGTCTGCTACACACCTTTACAAAGGGCAGCAGAACAGGCAGCCCTTCCTTCTCATCTTTTCCCAGGCTCATGTAGCAGAAAACTGGCTGCCTGTGTGTGCCATGTGGGCCATGGTTAGACTATACCCTGCTTACAAAAATAAACCTGACATCAAAAACTTTGGTTTTGCTCTTTACAATTTCTGCTAGCACTGGTTGACAAGATGGGTTTGTTAATTTATAAAAACTCTGCTTATGAAACTTGGAACTGGAAAAAAAATGGTTTCTTTCTAGGTCTCGTTTTGAAAGGATTGTCAAAGAGCCTACTTGCTTTTCCTCGTTAGACACTAGCATTGGTTTCCAGAATATTTCTCTGTAGATTGTTCTTATTAGGTTTTAGAAAGAGGGAAGGTCTTTTGAGGTATCCACATGGTGAAAGCAGCATTCAGGTGGGTCGTTTCTAAACTCTAACTCTTGGCCACTAGATGCCCTCAATTTACTGTATCAGAACGCAGCAATTGACACTGGTGAGCCAGATTCTCACTTAAAAAAAACAACAGAAGGGATCAGAATTCAATGATACCAGTCTACTGTATTTGACAGACTAGCTCCTACACTAATTCACCTACAGAAGCAACATCAAAAAGCAGGCACCAAACCTGTCAAGTGTCCCATTTCTGAAGTGGAATAAGGAGTCATATACTTACTGAATCAGAAAGCTGACTTTCCAGATGCTCTCAGTCCAGATTGCATTTTACAGCAGATGGGAAAATCAGCTTTCTGATCTACCTCTTAGAACTCGCAATGGGTACCAAGGTAGGTTTCCAAGCGGATGATTTTCCCCTTTGATGAGTTGCTTGTTTGCCCTGCCAGCAACCTCTCCTGAGCGCATCAGCGGTGTTTCTACATTTAGCAATCATTTTGTTCACATTAAATAGCTGACATGATAACGTTAACTTCCACTCTGGACATAGAAAGGGAGAGCTATGATGGGGGGTGGGGGGGTGGGCGTGAAACAGACTTCTGTTTTGGAAAGAACCATTACTTCTTTGCCCGAGACTGAAATGTTCGCGGATAGCTGAGATAACATTTTTTCAGGTTTTCTAAAGAGATTTAGAACCATGAAGGACATTTTCAGGTCTAGAGAACACGGCCTAAAGAGCTCCTTGCTGTTTGCTTGATGAAACATTTGATGTCGCAGTGTGATTTTGGGCTGCAGGGCATCAATGCTTCATCTGGTCACTCTGACTCCTGATGGTCAGAGGCCATTTAATCACATATGCCCTTCCTATACCTGTTTCCTAGGAAGAAATACAAAATTTCTTTAAATTCCAAATTTCCTTCTTTAGTTCAGTTCTCCTTGTAGTCCCCAAAAAGAGTATGAAAAGGAATTGCAGGCGCTTTTGTCTTTCCTGTGTCGGTGCTATACAAAAGTTTGCATCTCCTTAATTACCTGCCACCGACACCACCGCCACGTGACAGCAAAGTGATCACAACTTTCCACTTAATATGGGGCCTCTGCTCAGGCAATAAATGGGCCCATCCTTATCCTGAGGAGTCCAGCGTGGATGCAGGCATGGGGACAAGCAAAGTGTGAAGAGAAAGAAAGTTCACTTGACTGCAATGGGGACTATTAATATAATCTCAGGTTAAACTGCAAAGATACCATCTCAGAAAGCTTCCCATTTGATTAGTCTGCAGCTCAGTTAAGATAAAACCCCTTTTTTCCCACAGATGGGGGCAAAGATGACAGGTTTTTAATCCCCCCCGCCAAACATACACTCAAGTCGCCCATCTCTCCTTCTCACGCTCTAAGGTTTTCAAAAGTGACCTTTTAGGTTGTACTTTAAGAGGTACATTCTTGACTTCTGCAAAGATTAGCATGAAACTCACAGCTGCCCGGTCTGATCAACTGATCAACAACTGTTTGTTCCACATGACTAACAACTAAAATAAAATGTTCTTTGCTAGGCCATTCTTTAAGGTTCCAAATAGGGTCCACTGCCAGTTCTAGACTAGAGGCTCTCAACCCTAGCTGTGCATTAGAATCCTTGAGGATCCAGAACAAAGCATGGCAGCCAGGGCCCACCCCAAACCTACTGTATCTGAATCTCTGAGGGTAGGGCCCTGGCATCAATATTTTTAAAAACTGGCCAGGTAATCCTAATGTGCAGCCAGGGTTGAGAACCTGTGCTCCAGAGCATTCGACTACTGAACTGTCATCCCCACAACCCAGAACAAACATGTTTATAAGATGACTTGGGATTACTCTCTCAGGGGAACTTTCTTTAGCTGGATGCACCATTACTTAGCAGTTTCGATCTGATTTCTGCCAGACTGGCAACAGATACTCAGCCTTGAGTGAGGTGGTTTCAGGCCTTCGTGGCACCCTGCTTTTTTGCCACTCAGCACAGGCATGATGCTTCTGAGAGGTGGAAGCATGTTGATGAGCGGACTCACTTCCCATGACCCCTGGTAAGGTCAGGATTCATCTCCACATCTTGCAAACAAAAATTAGGACCACAGGTCAGTGACTTACTCTGATCCACTGAATAAAAAATCCAACCACGTAACTACAAACCTAGCTCACTTTTGGTCTTAGCAAATCTCCATTTACTTATACTTAAGTAGGTTAGAATAAAATGTTTGCAGTGAAGAGGACAAAGCCCATGGATGACCATAAAATCAAAATGGACTTTAGTGTAGATACGAAGGAAAGAGGGGAATAAAAATGATTCAATTATATTATATTGAACCATATGAAATTGCCATATCTATTTTTTTTAAATGGTTGAATGTCAGCAATTTCATATGGCTCAACCTAATAATAAAATTTTCCTGGTTTGCACAAATTATCAATTCAAAAACAAAGTATCCAGCAATGTCTTATTTAAAGATTAACCATTAAAAATGCGAGTCAAGAAGATTCAATGACTGACTTCATTATGGGTGTCCTAGACTGAACTGGGCCGCTATTTTGTCTGCCATAATAAGAAAAATGGCCACATTTTATGAAAGCATTTTTTAGAAACTGGGTTTTCAAATATACTAGCACTGAAGCATAGAGACACAGGGAGAATCTCAAACTTGGTTTCCAAGAGTTCTCTCAGTATTTCACCTACTGCAGGTGCGGGCAGGTGGAGCGGCTCATCCACAAAGAAACCAAACTAAAAACCTAAATTTGAAACCACACTTACACATGAAGCTGGTGCAAGGCTCCCCAGATACCAAGAAAATGGCCCTTCTCTACATGGCATTCAATGTCAAGACATCTGGATTCCTAGTCTGTCTATAGTAGACAAAACCTTCCATCAAGTTGAATAATGCTGAACTTTTCATTGACTTGCCTCTGATTCCCCATGTGGCCACTGAAATCTCAAGTATTTATTAGCTCAAAGTTTGGAATTCTACTCAGTCATTAGAATACTATCTTGTACTTTCTTTGCAGTTAGTTTTGTTTGCAGTGAGATTTCTTCCCTCTGAATACTAGCCTGTTCCCTCTTAGGCTTCTTACTGCCTTCTCTTCCCTAGACAAAATTGCACCCCACAAACTGTGGTGTTATTTCTAAACCCACAATAGAATCCAGTCCTATTAAGCATTTTTCAGGCAGTCAGCTCATATGGGAGCCTTCAAGAACTGACTGATTTTTGCAGTGATATCACCATCAGTTTCTAAACAGTTTCTCCTGTCCTCAGATTAATTAAAAACAACAGTATAACACTATTTTGCCTTTGGTTTCAAACATTTCAGTAACTTCTTCTTCATGGAGATTTCCAGAGAAGGAATTGGAATTCGTTCCCCCATGTTGAAATGTTCATGGACAGATTTTCCAATCTTCAGTCTAGAGGAAACACAGGTAGCCAAAAAGGGCAGGAATTCCTGATGGGAGGGTGCAGTCACGCAGCCTAGCTGCTGGAGCCTCCACTCAAATTGCTTTTTCATGTTTTCTGTCCCGTTTAACACCAGCCTCTCACAATCCTTGGAGGTCCAATCTCAATTGCCTTCCTTCACGGTCTTTTTCTAGCCTGTTCCCCCCTTGCTATTCCTACAACCAGATAGACCTGCATCGCTGTGTCTGGATATGAAGCCTCTCCTGGGAAGAACCCCCAGGAGTTCGTCAACCTGCCACACCTTGTTCAGATCTGCAGGTGAATGAATGAAGAGAGCATTAAAGCATGCTATTAGTTTGTTTGTTTGTTTAACTCTGAACAGCGCACTACTATGTGAAAAAAGTGGGAATAGGTCTGCATCTGTCTTGATTTAGAGACACTTCAGCCCCACCAGCTGCGTCTTGGGTTAAATTTTAAATGTGAAGATATCTTCAGACCCCAGTAAAATAGAAGTGTTAGTTCCATTCAGTCAAGGCCCCACCTCAAGCTCGCAGCCATCCTCACCCCGCCAGTGGGCCTACCCCGTCACTCAGGGCTCGGGGCGGGGAGTCATGCGTTATCCTCCAGGGGAAACACCAGGCGGGTGCCCCGGCTGGAAACCTTCTGGTCTCCCATTCCCAGGTCTCGTTCCAGCACCTCCTCGGAGCTGCCCTTCGTTCTCCGACTGACCTCGACGCTCGTGGGGGCCGTGTGGGAGCCTGAGGAGCCGTTCGCAGTCACTGTGCTGTCCCCGTAGGTCAAGGTGAGGTCGCCCTCGGTCAGGATGAAATCAGAGTCTTCCTCTCTCAGCGGCTCTTGGTTCTGAAAAGTGCAACAAACACCACGAACATCAACGACAAATGGAAGACCACTGTTTTCCCGGGCTGAAGCCCACCCCAACCTCAGCTCCTCATCTGAAAAGAGGGATCATAAAACTTGCCTGCCTTGAGCCTCTAGCACGATAACTGGATGGAAACTGTAGAGTGCTAGTCAATGTAAGGCTGGTGCTGAACCAGCACTTCAAACACCAGAAAGCAGTTCTGATTTTAAATGCCTGACAGCTTGGGGACAAAAAGTGACAAAAGGGAAGAAAGGGAGATCAGCTCCAATTTTCGGCTTCCCAACCCACAAAGGTAGGAAGGAGTAAGGTCCCTGGGCAAACCTACAAATAGGTTTCAGGTCCTCTCTTCTTTGGGAAGGTCTTCCGGGGGTGGAGGTGGCCTCCTGCTCTGTACAGACCACCCTAAACCCACCTGGTTTACAGCTGAACTACTCTTTGTCCTAGTCAGCAATTCAGGGAAGAGGATAAGCCATAATTAGGGTTTCCTTCCTGTCCCCACAGAAACACCCTGATGGGAAGGAAGCCCTCAGGTGGATGAAGCGACGGACAGAGAGGGAGGGGACGTTTTCTCGAGCATCTATTATACGCCTGCCAGGAACGTCACAGAAGCTCTCATTTGATCCTCACCCCTTCCCTATGAAGGGCACAAACACTCAGGTCACAGAGAAGAAAACCTGAGAGAATCCATGGAATTTGCCCGTGGCTGTCCAGCTGCTTGGAAGCAGAGTTAGGATTTATGCTGTCCCTAGACTGGTTCTACCCACATAAAAGATGTGAAAAATCACCCCGTCGGGAAGAGGACTGGTGGGGCATCTCATGCTAGGCAGCGGTGGTAGCAGAACAGACAAGGCTGAGCAAAGCAGGCTACGTGGCAGCCACTTGAAACTACGAGACTATGGGGAGAGTGTCACGAAGCAGCGTGACGTGAGGCACAACCTTTCACCCTCCGATGGTTTAACAAGCAAAGCAAGGGGCGGTACACTCCCCGCGCCCCCGCTGCACGGCCGTCAAACACGGGGAACTTCTTCCTTGAATGGCAAACATATGCTTCCAAGCCGCTCCGCGTAAACGGTTCTTTCTCTCCTATTTCCCATCTACCTTCAAAGTGCATTTGCGGTCCTTCGGCCTCTACACGACAGGGTCTCCTTGGTGTGCGATGCTGAGCCTGCCTCCCTGACAGCCACGTGGCCCCCACTCGGTCTCGCTGCCCGAGGCTGGGGTAGATTCTCCCGTGTCCGGGCCGGGGATCCCCCAGCTACGTGAGAAACCACCGAACAGCAGTGATCTCCTCCTCTTCCTGGCACCCTTCCTTGCGCTGCTGACCTCTTAGGAGGTGCTAGATGAACGCCTGTTAAATGCACCGACCCAGGCAGGACCCGTGGGTTCTGCCTACCTTGCCTCTCCTATCCTTGCCCATCTCTGGGCACGTAAGGGTGACAAGCACATGCTTGTTTTCTGCATTGTTTCTCAGTGACATCGGCTTCTCCACTCTCCACAGTGTGACTCCACTTAACCAGGGCTCCGGCTTTTTTAACAGGCAAGCACGCAAGTCCTCTTGATTGCTGCCTCCAACCCTCACCGGAATGAGGCAGGGAGCAAATGTACAGTTCAGTAAACATCCTTGACTCGGGCAGAGCATAATTCTAAAGCTCACTCCAAACTCCCCAATTTCCTCCTCCCCATTAGTAGTTCTGAAAGTCCTGAAACTCCATCTGCTCCACGATATTTTTCTTAACAACAGATGACATCATGTTCCCTGTTTTAGCACGTTCCATTTCTCCCGTGCATACATGTGCTAAGTAATGTTTTTGTTCATCTCTGTCAAAATCTCTCTCCCAGGGCTCCTTAGCTCCCAATGTTCAGGAGAAGGCTCTCCTGGCACGTATTTTGCTGTTTCGAGGTTTGGAGCCACACGGGGACAGAGAGGAATACCCCCAGATGGAAGTTCCGGCGTGGCCCACTCTGACCCCTTGCAGTGGGAAGCAGGGCCAAAATTCACTGACAGGAGAAAACAAGACTGGATATTGTCCCATTCCATGATGAAACTCACAAGCCCAGACAAACAGTACCCCAGGAAAGGTCACTCAGAAACAAGGACGTAGTAAAACCCAGTGGAGAGGGATTTCCAGATGGAAGATTAAGGAATGTTCTATGCTGACAACAAAACTATCCCACACCCTCGAATTCCAGATGACAGGATTGACAAAAGTTTTGTTCAGCTGAAGGTTTGTGTAATTACATAACTAGCTGTCCAGTGAGGGCTGCTATGGAAATGGAGTGAAATAACCCTGCAAACACCTGCAAGCAAGACTGTCGTGGGAATGTGTGCATTTAAATATCCACAGATCATTTTCATTAAGTGGACGAACACTGTTTTCTAGGCGGTTTTCAAACCTAAATTTTGTTTAGAGTTAGTGGAAATGACGAATAACGAACATTTTCCATATCTCCCAAAGAATCTTGGTGAAGTATAAAACGCCCTACAGGTGATGGGGGGGCACCCAAAAGTGTGTCAAACAGCCCAGAGAATGGCTCATCTGATGCCCTCACGCGGCACTAGACTCCACATGGAGCCCCCTCCATTCTCTCACCTCTGGCTTCCTCAGTTAAACTTCCAAAGACTCTCTGCTCTCACTCTCTCAGCAGCAGGCCTCTCCATGTCTGGAGGTGGCTGGGACCCCAGTCAGGACCCCAGCCCAAGGCAGTAGCAGCAGAATGGAGGGTGGTTCTTGCCTGTAGCCCAAGTCACCGCATCTTGGGTTGGCTGTGGGGAATCCACAGCCCAAACATTACCCCAGGAAGCAAACCTTGGGCAGGCTCTGGAAGTGGTGAGGGGAGCACTTTCAATTTAAGTCCCTGGAAGTATATTGAGTTTATGCTGAGTTCAAAGTAGGCCAGACACCCCTAACTGATGTGTGAGGAATAGCTGGTAAGCTTCCGATTAGGTAAGGTTTTTATAAAGTTTTCATAGTGGGTTAGTTACTTTACTATTACAGAGACATGAAAAGTGACCCTTGTAAAACCTAAGTAAGAAGGAAGGCTTTAGAAATTGGTTAAAAGAGACTAGAGCTAGAAGGCAAAGAAACACGTAAGCCCAGTGAAACAAACTCAAACAGTGTCATCAGTTGGAGCTTCTTTAGTGGGAGAAGTGAGGATGCCGAGTCACTACCCTTTGTTTCTGATGATAAAACACATCCAAATGGCCCACACTGTCACTTTACACAGAGGTCCAAACTGAGTAAACTATTCAGCATTCAAAAAAAGACAGATTTATTAAATAAAATGGGATGGGAAATTATAAAACTAACTTTTTAATCTATTGGTCTGTATCCTTCCAACATAAAAAGAAAGGTAATTAGCATTATTACCTAGGCTCATATTCCACTAAAAACTCACCATAAGCATTAAAAATCACTTTACAAAACCGGGAGCAGTTCTAAGGAAATGGTGTTCTTGGCATCTGACCCATTTTTTGTAATTTAAAAACAGTTTATCAGAGGTGGCACAGGAATTCCATTTGTATATGGGGAGGGGCTGGGGAGGCTGGAAGCCTCAACTGTCTTTAAGAGAAGGAGACATTGATGCTGTTCTCTATCACGTTTGGTGGAATTCAAAGCAAAGGCCATAGCAAAACTGCAGTGTTACCATGGCAACCCGGCCATGCTGTACTTACGTCATACACCTGGGGACTG
The DNA here is from genome assembly GCF_965194825.1 of Balaenoptera physalus. Taxonomy (NCBI): domain Eukaryota; kingdom Metazoa; phylum Chordata; class Mammalia; order Artiodactyla; family Balaenopteridae; genus Balaenoptera; species Balaenoptera physalus. The sequence continues at coordinate 41,840,610 of NC_138903.1, forward strand.
GTCAGACATCGAGCGAGCAAGCCACACCAAGCTGGGAGAGTGGTGGTTAATGGGGGGCCACTGTGTGTGAGGATGGGCTTCAAGTAACTTTAAAAAGAGAATTAAGGAAAAGTGCCTGCAAAGAAAACACACACCCAACAAAATGTGTTTAGAAATCCCAAAGAGTAAATCATCTGGCATTCTACCCCCAAAAAGCCTCTTTTCCCCCATTTTACCAGTACAATACAGAAGTACCTGTAGTCTGCAACAGTCTGAATCCAAGATTAAACTATGCCCCATCAGCCTTAAATGTTAACTGTTAACTTTCAGGTTGGCGGTTCCTCATTTTCAGTTAGAAAGAATATCTGATTAATTAGAACACCCTTCTGCCTTCTTTGTTATGCCGAATGAGAATTTTGGTTTTGATCAGCCTTCCAGCTTTTGACACACAACCAGCTCATGTTTTGGAAACAGGAAATCGTGTAGCTGGAGTGGAGATGTTACAGCCCCTGGGTCCCCTCTCCCCAGAGGTCACATGGTGGAAATGTTCGAGGCGGACAGGACCTGAGAGGACTCGGCAAAAGGCAAAACGGTTTCACGAAGGTCACTCAGATCTCAACCTCCCACCTTCCCATACAGGACTATTCTTCCCTCTAGCCGCTGCCTCTCTCCCAGACTCTCCAACACAGTTCCTCCACCTCGACACTAGTGGCATTGTGGGCCAGATCACCCTTTGTCGTAGGGGGCTGTCCTGCATTGTAGGATGTCTAGCAGCATCTCTGGCCTCTACCCACTAGAGCACCCCCAACCCTTCCCTCAGGTGTGACAACAAATATGTCTCCTGACATGGCCCAGTGTCCCCTGAGAAGCAAACTTGCCCTCAATTGAGCCCCCCGTTCTAACATGAAGGTCAACTGTTCTGTGGAGACTGGCTCAGGGTTTGCCAATCTACGGATATTTGTGCTGCCAAATGTGCAGCCCTGTGTCACGTTACGATGGAGCTGGGACCGTTTCTGATACCCAGAGCCGAAGCAGTGTGGAAAAGGTGGAGACCTACAGGGCCACTGCAAATGCAGGAATGGCCAAGAGACTTTAAAGGCAGGTGAGAAGGAGTCACAGCTGTCTGTACCCAAGCGGATGACTGCTCCGAGCACCATCGCTTCCTGTCTTCATTCAGAGCAGCACGAGAGAGAAAAGGCTTCTCTACAGGAGGAGACGGAAGGGTGACCCCTGGGTAAAATTCTGACTGGGAATTACTCATCAAAGGAGGATGTGTGGGCTCTGCTGGGACTCTATAAGCAGAACAAGCCCCCTCTGACTGCTGTCCTCATTCCTAGAAACAGCCCCTACAGGCCTATCAGTTTTCTTGTGTCTTCAGCTCAGAAGCTGACAGCAGCTGCATTTGCAGAATGACTAATACAAAAGAGTTCCGGGGAACCCAGACGCTACCTTTCAGTACCCTGTCTTGGGCAGTTCAAAGACAAGCTCGCTCTTCCCAAATACAGAAGGCCCTCTAACAACTTCTTTAAAAGAGAAAAAATATTTACAGATAGATTTTAAATATTCAGATTGTTGGAAGGGCAAAAATGAAATATCAAGCCTCCCTCCCACCCAGTCTTTCTGGTAATTTACCATTACAACTTTATAGAATACAGTTTTTTTCGCCTATTTCCTGATTTATAAACTGTAGTCAGCTTTTAGCTCCCTCTTATGAAGGATGGTAAATTTAATTCACTTACATTCCTGCCTCTTTTCAATTTTTTCCTTTCTAATTTTTATTTATAATTAATTTTATACTGTAGATATATAACATTTGCATTCTGTAACTAATAAGCAAATATCTGCTTTGTCTATGGATTGAGCCTAATGTTAAAGACCAATAAGCAGCACTTGTAATAATGTAATTTATGAATATTATTCACTGTAACCAAGCAGAGTGATTGGAATACTATTAAAGGAAATGTAATACAATGTCATTTAAACTTTGTTAGAAGACATTTGAGTATCCTGCAAAAAAAAAAAGATCTTCTTTTAATTTCTTTTTGATCTTGTTCATTTCTTCTGGGTTATAACAAATCACTGTCCCCTTAGTTGGATTTTGTTTTGTTTAATCCTTATGTTATTTTCCCCCCTTCTTATAGTCTGCATGGTGCTAAACTTTCTGAATTCTTGCATGTCTGAAAGCCACCCTCCTTTTTTTTGCTCATTTTTGATTAACAGTTTGGGTATAGAATTCTAAGCTCAGAAAAATTTTTTTCATCCTAGGACTTTCATTTTGTTGATGGTTTCCTTTGCTTTGCAGAAATTTTTTAGTTTGATGTAAAAAATTTTACACGTGTTTATTTTTGCTCTTGTTGCCTACGCTTTTGGTGTCAAACACAACAACAACAAGAACAAATCAGTGCCAAGACCAATATCAAGGAGCTTTTCCCCTTTGTTTTCATCTAGGAGTTTTATGGTTTCAGGTCTTACATTTAAGTTTTTAATCCATTTTGAGTTGATTTTTATGAGTGGTATAAGATGAGGTCCAGTTTCATTCTTTTGCATGTGGCTGTCCAGTTTTCCCAACACCATTTATTAAAGAGACTGCCCTTTCCCCATTGTGTTTCCTTGGCATGTTGGTCTTGACTCTATATGCAAGGGTTTACTTCTGGACTTCGTATTCTGTTCCTTTGATCTGTGTGTCTGTTTTTATGCCAATGCCATACTTTTTTGATTACTGTACCTTTGTAATATAATTTGAAATCAGGAAGTGTGATGCCTCCAGCTTTGTTCTTTTTCCTCAAGATGGCTTTAGCTATTTAGGTTCTTTCGTGGTTCCATACAAATTTTAGGATGGTTTTTCTTTTACTGTGAAAAATACCATCAGAGTTTTGATAGAGATTGTACTGAACCTGTAGGTCGCTTTGGGCAGTGTGGACATTTTAACAATATTAATTCTTCCAATCCATGAACACAGGTATCTTTCCGTTTACTTGTGTCTTCTTCAATTTCTTTTGTCAATGTTCTTTAATTTTCAGCATATAGATCTTCACTCCTTGGTTAAATTTATTCCTAAGTATTTTATTGTTTTTGATGCTACTGTAATGGAATTGTTTTCTTAATTTCTTTTTTGGATAGTTCATTGTTAGTATATAGAAATGCAACTGATTTTTGTATGCTGATATTATCTCCTGTAACTTTAGTGATTTAGTTTAAAAGCTTCAAACAATTTCTTGGTAGAATCTTCAGGGTTTTCTATATGTGAGATCATGTCATCTGCAGAGACAATTTTACTTCTACCTTTCTGATTTGTATGCCTTTTATTTATTTTTCTTGCCTAACTGCTCTGGTTAGGATTTCCAGTACTGTGTTGAATAGACATGGCAAGAGTGCACACCCTTGCCTTGCTCCAGATCTGACAGGAAAAGCTTTCAGCTTTTCACCACTGAGTATCATGTTAGCTGTGGGTTTGTCATATGTGGCCTTTATTATGTTGAGGTACATTCCATCTATACCTAATTTGTTGAGAGTTTTTATCATAAAAGAATGCTGGATTTTGTCAAATGCTTTTTCTGCATCTATTGAGATGATCACATGATTTTTATTTTGTTAATCTGGTGTTCACATTGATTATGTGGCATCCCCCAGGGATAAATCCCACTTGATTATGATGTCTGATCCTTTTAATGTGCTATAGAATTCAGTTTTTTAGTATTTTGTTGAAGATTTTTACATCTATGTTCACCAGGGATACTGGCCTGTAATTTTCTTTTCTTGTAGTGTCCTTGGTGGGCTTTAACATCAGGGCCATGCTGGCCTCAAAAAATGAATTTGGGAGTATTCCCCCATCTTCAATTTTTTGGAAGAGTTTGAGAAGGGTTAATTCTTTCTTTCCTTTTTTTTTTTTTTTTGGCTGCACCGCACGGCTTGTGGGATCTTAGTTCCCCCACCAGGGATTGAACCTGGGCCCTCGGCAGTGAGAGCCCGGAGTCCTAACTACTGGACCTCCAGGGAATTCCCGGATTAATTCTTCTTTAAATGGTTGGTAGAATTCACCAGTGAAGCCATATAGTCCTGGGCTTTTCTTTGCTGTGAGGTTTTTAATTACTGATTCAATGTCCTTACTTGTATTGGTCTGTTCAGATTTTCTATTTCTTCATGATCCAGTCTTGGTAAGTTGCATGTTTCTAGGAATTTATCCATTTCTTTTAGGTTATACGATTTTTGGTGAATAATTGTTCACAGTAGTCTCTTATGAGCCTATATATTTCTGTGGTATTAGTTGTAATGTCTCCTCTTTCATTTCTGATGTTATTTATTTGAGTCTTCTCTTTTTCTTAGTCTAACTAAACGCTTATCAATTTTGTTCATCTTTTCAAAAAACCAACTCTTAGTTTCGTTGATCTTTTCTATTGTTTTCTGAGTCTCTATTTTATTTATTTCTTCTCTGGCCTTTGTTATTTCCTTCCTTCTACTAATTTTGAGCTTTGTTTGTTCTTTTCTTTTTCTAGTTCCTTGAGGAGTAAAGTTAGGTTGTTTGAGATCTTTCTTTTTTCTTAATGTATCACTTAATGTATCACTTATCACTATGAACTTCCCTCTCTAAACTGCTTTTGTTGCATCCCATAAGTTTTCGTGTGTTGTGTTTCCATTTTCATTAGTCTCAAGATAATTTTTAAATTTCTCTTCTGATTTCTCCATTGACCCATTGATTGTTTAGGAGTGTGTTGTTTAATGTCCACATATTTGTGAACTTTCCAGTTTTTCTCCTGTTACTGATTTCTAGTTTCATACTATTGTGGTCAGAAAAGATACTTGGTATGATTTCAATTTTCATAAATTTGCTAAGATTTGTTTGTGACCCAACATATGATCTATCCTGGAGAATGTTCCATGTGCACTTGAGAAGAATGTATATTCTGTTGTTGGATGGAATGTTCTGTATATGCCTAAATTTAGTCTAAAATGTAGTTCAAGCCCAATGTTTCCTTATTCGTTTACTGTCCAAATGATCTATCACTTTAGCATTTTGTCACTCTCCTGTGAACTCTCTCCAATTTTCTCTACATCCTTTCCAAGCCCAGTGAGTAACATGCATTCTGAATTACAATGTAGACAAAATTCATATGACTTAAAAAAAATCCCTGGGGGTTCTATTTTAGTTAATAGCAAACAAGGTAGTTTGAACCATTTTTTCCACTGAGGCTAACTAGAAAAGCTGGGAAAATAAAACACAACATTTTCTGCTTAATGGCATCAGAAAGCTACCATGGCAGTGAAGAGGGCCAGAGTCTGGAAAAGGAAATCCAAGAGGTGAGCCCTGCACACGGTGAGCCACGTTTTCCCTAAAAGCATCTGAGAAGCTAAGCAGAGCATCTGGCAGACTCACAAAAACAGAGTGAATCTGACAAAAACTGGAGTCCAGGGTCTTCTGAGGAAGTCTACATAAATACTCTAGGCTCTAGGTTGGACACCATCTTCTAAAGTTGAACCTTTGCATGTCCTATGACTCAGCAATTTCACTCCTGGGTGTATTCCCAACAAAAATGTATGTAAACATGCACCAAAAGACATGTATAAGAATGTTCATAGCGGTATTTTTCATCGTAGCTCCAAATTAGAAACAATCTACATGTTCATCAACAGGATGATAAATAAATCATGATATATTCATACAATGAAATACTATGCAGCAATGAAAATAGATGAACTAGAGCTACAACATGGATGAATCACACAAATAATGTCAAGCCAAACAAACCAGATACTAAAATATATACACTCTATAATCACATTTATACAAAGTTCAGAAACAGGTAATATTATTAAGTGTTGCTAGAAGTTAGGAGAGTGGTTACGTTTGGGGAGAAGAAAGGGGCAGTAATTGGGTTATGGCATGAGGGGAACTGGTAATTTTGTGTTTCGTGACCTGTTTGGTATTGAGCGTACTTATTTTGCAATAACTCGCTGAGCACTTATGATTTATGTACTTTCCTATACGTATTCTTTACGTCAATAAAAAAATTTTAAACACTTTCAAAGTCTCCAAAGACCATATATATAAGCTACCTACCCATTTGACCGCTACGTCAACTTAAGAAACCATGAAAGCGTAACTTTTTGGTTTTCAATTTTTCACCTGAGGCCAAGTGAATCTACTAGAACAGAGTCTGCCTTGCATGTGGTCCAGTTAAGGCCAGGATCAGACTTGGCCAGACTTGGTTCAGCCAATAGGAATCATCCTCTCCACATGGATTAACTGGCCAACCTCCACTTCCCTTCCTGACCACAGCACGGTTCAAGTGGAATTTTAACTAATTCACCTACACAGGCATATTTCCCTTGGACACAAAGCTCTGAAGAGCCACGTGAGTCTATCAGGCTGTGGACTGGCTACCCTAATGATGTGCAAACATTCCTCTTGGCCAGAGAGATGCTCATTATGACTGCCTGTGGTTGAATGATCATTGCATGTGTCCCAAGAGAGGACTGACTACACCTGTAGCAGCAAGCACACATCTTTCCTTGCTCATCAGAAGTCATTCACTGACAACTCAACAAGAGGATTTCATCATTGATGTTTCACAAACACAGGGAATCCTCTTAAAAGGATACTTGTGGTCAAAGCTGTACCACAGCCTGAATAGCCATGCACTCTCCTGCTTTGTCCGGTTTCCTCTGGCAGTATCTGGACCATCCTAGGAACAAACAAGAAGAAAGATACTTAGTTGCAGAAAAGGGATTGAAATAGGGGGAAAAGCTTCCCTTTTAACCATAACCTTTAGAGATTTTGAGCTCAAACATCCTGTATCGCCAAAATTTCAAAGATTTATTGGGAGGTAATATTTTAAAAGAAATCAAATAAATCCAAAAGGCAGACAAATCAATCCCCAAAGAAACAGGCTTGGTTATGTCTGAGGGTAGACCAACTCAATGTAGTACAAAATTTCTTTTGACATTTTTACTGTAATTTTCCTCAGAGTGCCTTTTAGCAGGTTAATTACCCTGAAGTAGTCTAGATCCTAACAGGCCAAAATTGATTTATAGAGAAGATTAAAGAAAGCGTCTGTAAAACCAACTTTCCAGGTCCCCCACAGCTGGCCTGGGGAAATCACGCTTGGTTGAGTTTCCTGACAAACCAGCCAAGGGCTCTTTGTGGTCCTTACCCAGGCACCTGCATTGTGTTCCAGGCAGTTAGGAACTTGCCCTCCCAGCTTTAGGAAGGCGGGGGCGGGGGGTGGTGGGCAGGGGAAAGGGAGCCAGAATCAGCATGTCTGTTATTTTCTCTGCCCTCAAGTAGTACGTTCCTTTACTACTCCTCTCATGCCTTTCCAACTCAAACATCCCCATCATTTCATTTTCAAAGTAACTGGCACAATCATTCATTTGTGGTTTAGGAAATCTGTTCTGTGCAAGTAGGATAAGCAGCACAATTAATATTAAAAAGTGGACTGATGGCAGCAGTCTGAGGGCCCTGCTGGGGTTCTACGTTGCTGGATGACAAGCTCTGAAAGTACAGGCTGCTTGTGAAGCGCAGCCATTTTTATCAGCCTCCTCTTGAATGTTCTAGGGAGAGGCAGCTCTACAAGTAAGGGGCAATCAAGAAGAACCAAATAGAAGTTGAGTCAACGATTACAAGTATGTAGTTCCAAATTTCAGTGGGTGTAAATTCTACCTGTAGTGGAGATGCCAAGAAGGAGTCAGAAGTCTCTGAGAAGGTAAGATACAGACAAGCATAGGGAGGGAAGTTAGCAAGCACTATTTAAATTCCTAATATTTCCAATGGCAAAGATGACTTTTAAAAACAGAGTCCCCCACGGTATTTGAGGAACGTTTAGTGACATATATGCAAATGGCTTAGTTAAATGGGCCCTTCTGTGGATGAGGAAATAAAAAGGAGAGACCCCAGAGACCAACTTTATTTCACATTTTAATAAATCACGTAGGGAAAAGGGGGCACAGAAATGTCTCTATTTGCAGATAACAATCATTCCTTCGGGTAATGAATTGCTAGCCCAATGACAACTCTAGGGAGATTTCGAAATGCCACACGACTGAGTGGAGAAGTGGTAGATGACTTTTTTGAGAGATGACCGTTTCACGAAAAAAATTAGATGCTTCTTTATAAAGTGATAGGCTCTAAGCCCTTGGTTCTAAGTGTCTGTAGAATCTTACTAAAGAAAAAACTAGCAAGATGATAAACATCTTCTGGAAGGACGCTATAAACCATTGGGCATAAGACAAGTTCCCCAAAGTCACTTTTGTCTGCTCTTCCACTAAAATAACAATAAAAATGGCAAACCCCTATTCTGTCATCCTAACCTCTGCATTATCAAATCACAGTGCATTCTCATGGCCTGCAACACCTAAGTTCTTGCCATCTCACCTTAAGGAAGCTACAGGAGACTGACCTATATAAGCCCCAAGAGGGACTATGAAAATGAGTAAAGCAAGGGAAAGGCTTTTTTTTGAAGGCAAATTAAGAAAAGGTCTTCTCAGGCTACAAAGAGATATGCCTGCAGTTCACAAATAAGATAAAGTGACCTTGGAAATGTAAGATACTAAGAGCCAACCCTGAAAGGTTACAAATTCAGGGCAAATAAAAAGTGCAACTCTGTAACGGGGGTGTTAAATAACTTCTTATTCTAAGAGATGGGGCCAGAAGCATGATTACGTACAGGAAGAACTTGGATAAAGCCACACATAGAGGCTTTGGGGAAATCGGGGAGGGTCTGTGGAACAGGACTGATTTTTTTAAGCTGACCCGGAAGACAACCAACAACTGCTTCCTAGCATGATTTGGGCGGCTACCATTCACAAGCCGGCCAGCCCTTCCTGCGGGCTCCAAGCAGGGGTCGGTGTGGGTGCAGGTGATCCTACGATAGGTGGGCCGCCTGCCTGGGCTGCCCAGAGAAAAAGCGGGGACTTGGCTCTCCCACCACGTCCTCCTCAAAACCTCCATCCCCACCAGGACGGTTCACACCCCCATGTCTTTAGTTCAGGCTGCTTCTAGAATCCAGAACACCCTTGCATACTCTCACCTTCTCCCACCCACAACACCTACCTGGCTGATCCCTATTCATCTTTCAAGGCTGTGCACAAGGTTGGCATCTCTGAGAAATGTTTCAAAGGCAATGCAGTGCTCCAAGAGGCATAGGTGTAACCATCACAGGCTTTCTCAACAGACTACCTGGGTCCAAGTCCTAGCTCTACTCCTGACTGTGCCTTTGCCCTGCTGTGTGACTCTGGGCAAGTTTAAATTGAGACATAATTGACATATAACATTGCATATGTTTAAGGTGTACACCAGTGTTGGTTTGATATGTTTATATATTGCAGTTTGATTACCACCGTAGGTTAGCTAATGCCTCTATCCTGTCACATAATTACCATTTCTATTTTGTGATGAGCACAATTAAGATCTAGTCTCTTAGCAACTTGATAGTTTATAATATAGTATTGTTGACTACATTCACTATGCTGTACATTAGCTCTCCAGAACTTGTTTATCTACTAGTTGCAAGTTTGTACCCTTAAACATCTCCCCAAATCTCCCCCTCCCCCATCCCCCAGCCCCTGGTAACCACCATTCTGCTCTCTGTCCTTATGAGTTACACAAGGGATTTTAAAACATTTTCCTGAAATTGTTAGTAGAGAAGCCCCTTCAGGAAAATAAATACCACTAGCTCTGCTTATCACCAATTTTTGAGCATCAAACAATGAATGGCTATTTCTCCTGCATTCATTAAGCACCTACTGTGTGCCAGGTACCATGCTGGGTGCTGGAAACACAAAGAGGAATGAGACCCAGCACCTGCCACTTGAGGAGCATATTTCCAGAGGGGGAGACAGACAGACAGATACATATGGGGTGAAGAAAAAGAAAGCAGATTAAAGACCTGGGGAGTGGCAAAAGGTCCTATTTTGAAATAATTTTTCTAGAACTAATGAATAATGATTTCTGGGTAGAGTTATATTTCATTCCGTTCTTATTGTTAAGAGATGGATTTTTTATGTTAAGGTCATTACAATAATGAGAACAGCTTATTTTTTTTTTCAGAGATAGAGCAGAATACTGCCCCTGCTCCCCAAAGATTTCTACATCCTAATCCCTGGAGCCTGAGGCTGTTAACGTTACATGGCAAAAGGGGCTTTGTGGGTGGACTTAAGGTTTTCCAGGTAGGCCCAGTATAATCACATGGGCCCCTGAGAAGTGGACAAGGGGGGCAAGAGAGTCAGAGAGATGCAGTGGGAGAAGAGGCAGGAGACATTCCGAGCATGAAGTTTTCATAGTTGGAAGTGGAGGGGGCCAAGAGCCAGGAAACGCGGGTGCTTCTAGGACCTGAGCTTGACTCCCGGCCAATGGCCAGCAAGGAAACAGGACCTCAGTCCTACAAGCACATGGAAGGGAATTCTACCAACAACCTGAAGGAGCCTGGAAGTGGCTTCTCCCCCAGAGCCCAACCCCACTGACACCTTGATTTTGGCCTTAAGAGACCTAAAAGAGAGAAACCAATAGAGCCCACCAGACTTCTGACCTACAGAACTGTAAGACTGTGTTGTTTTAAGCCACTGAGTTTGTGGCAATTTGTTACAGCAACGATATGAAACTATGCAGAGCAAAAGAGTACATAATTGATGCAACCCGATTTGGGTCTTTCTCATGTCCCTGGGATGATGGGGCCAAGGTTTCTCAGAAGGGGGTAACACAGGGTTTAAAAACAGGGAATTAAGAGCTCCACACTGCCTCCACCAGGGCTTCTCAAATTGTAAAGTGCACACAACCCTCCTGGGCACCCTGTTAAAGTGAACATTCTGATTCTGTGGGTTCAGGTGGGGCCTGAGAGTCTGCATTTCTAACGAGCTCTCTGGTGATGCCCAGGCTGCTGTCCATGGGGACACTTGGAACAGCAGGGGGAGGTTCACGGTCCCTCTTGAAGAAGCAGACAAGGCCCTCCACCGTCTCGCCTCTGCTACTCTCCACCCTTATCCTTCATCACATTGTCACCAAGCCCTTAAGGACAGAGATTCATCTGTTGTGTTTGCAAATGTATTCCCAGAGCCTGCAAGAATGTCTGAAATACAACAGATGCTCCATAAATACTTGTCAAATGAATGAATAAATTAATGTTAATTTTGAACTTCTAAGACAAAAAAAAAAAAAACAGAATAGCAGAAAGGGAAATCAGGGGCCAAGGGAGGCAATCAGAAAAACAAAAAAGTGTGGTGGGGAAGGCAGTCAGAGAGTAGTAATCTGAGGAAAGGCACTTCAGCAACTGTTTGAAGTTAAAGATTTAAAGGACTGGATGTCAGATTTTAGCCTGCAAGGAAACTGGGGGAGGACCAAGGAACAAACAAATCCAACTTGCCCAGAAAGGTATATGTGAATGCAACTATAAACAGCTGAGTTTCTGCAGTTTTCAGGTACACACACACAGACACACACACACACACACACACACACCACAAGCACAGTGGTTTCCCTTCCCCCACATTCCATTAATATCCTGCTTGTGACCTTGTCCTGCTGAGATGGCAGAGGCGGGATACATTCAGATTCATGTTCCTAGCTACTCCAAAGCGGCCTCATCAATGAGCACGCTTCTGTAAACTTGGGGAAGGAAGTGAATGATGTGTCTGTGTGTCCGGCCAACATAAATCTCAGCTGCATCTGGCATGAAAAATCCCCCCTTGAATGGGTTGGGAGGCCACCCCCAGGCCCAGGCAGCTTGCCTCCAGCTGGGCTTGTTTTTGTTTTGGTTGCAAAGTCACCAAGACCTCCGCAGAAACAAAGCAGCTGAGTTTTTTGTTTTGTTTTGTTCTAATGAGTCAAACTTGCCAGGGACATGAAGCTGAAGTCTATCCACAATATTCTTATGCTTCCCTCACATAGAGCCAAAAGTTCTGGCCAACAGCTCCCTTCCTTCGCCCACATGAGCTAATATTCTGTGGCTCTGTAGCCATGACTCTGCTTATAACCTTGGGCTTCTAGGAGTGGTGAGGAAAATCGTGCTCCTTATAAATTGTGCTTTCCCATCAAATATCACTTTGTTTGTTTTTAGCAAGATGGGGAACAAACATCTGGACTTCCCCCACCTCTGATTTCAGTTTCATGACAACATTGAGCATGTGACCTGGATCCATTTCAGGGGAAGCTGCAAGGAACCCAGGGTTTCACCCAAAACTGAGAAGCCCATTTAGTTCTCTGTTTTACTGGTTTCTCATGACCACTGAGTGCTCCCAGCCCTGTTGTTAATGGCTTACTGGATCAAGAAGTCAGGCCAGGAGGACTTGGAGAAATGAGGCCCTTTCTGCATGAGGGCATGAGTCATTTTTCAGAAGGTGTCCTGAAGAACTGAACTTGAAGTTCGCCTTTTTTTTCTCCAGTCTGACAGCAATCTTGAAAGACTTTCAAAATGCCAACAGAACTGCCTTTGAGGGCCCTCTGCAAGACTGCGTATAAGGTTTGGAAGGAGGGAGGTTAAAGGGAAGGTGTGACACAGCTCCTGACCAGGGCCGGCCAAAGGGGCGTCACTGGGAGTGCAACGGAAGTGGCTGCCACCCGCCTGGTCAAAATTGGCCCAAAGGGCGGTTTCCAATGTTCACCCTGCCTGAGGCTGGGGGCGCTACCTTAGCTATCACAGCAAAATGGCCGGGGGGGGGGCGGTGTTGAGCAACTTGGAACTGTCAAGATGAAATTGCCCCAAACCCTCGATATCCACCTGGCAGTGATCTGTTTTTCTTACAAAATTAACTTGTCTAGCCACAGGTCTATGGAGGATGTGTATCCTACCAGAGCCATTATTTTCCCTTCGATGAAATGAGGATGTCCATCATGAATTTCACCCAGCTTTCCTCAGATCCCAGTATTGGGTATGGGGGAACCCAAACTGTCAGACTCTAAATTGGCTGCCAGGTGCACAGTTCCTGAACCCCTGTTTTCTAAAGTCCTTAATCAAAGCTCGAGTCAAATAGCAACTTTTCAAAAAGAGCTTCTCATTGAAACCACATGTTCCCAACTGGCACAATGGCCAATTCTAATATAGTCGCAAAGGTCTTCTGGAGCACCATTAAAGTGGGCACCAAATCTCCAAGTGAAGCTCACTGAAAGCTCTTCCCAAAATGCCCAGAACTTTCAGAGGTCACGGCTTTGTGTCCCTTAAGGGGCATCAACCCAAGAATGGCTCATCAGGCTGTGACCTCCCTCACAGAAAGCTGTGGTGGCACACCTGGGCCCCACACGGCACCACATTTTGCGAGATGTGTTCAATCTGATTTGGTAGCTGGAGTCCTTTAGAAGATCCTAGGGAATCTAAGACATGCAGACTGGATTTGGGATTAAGTGCAATGATGAGTGTGATGCAAAGCTGACTGAAAGAAAAAGAAACACTCGACATGGCTTTGCGGACAACACATGCACGCGGTCAGTGAAGTTTCCCATGCCCTGTGCTGCTCTCGCTGCCCCATCTTCCCATCAAATACCGATCAGGCCCCCCATGGACCAGGCACTGTGCTCAGCACTGGGTATTCTATGCTGAACAAAACAGTTCTTCACTCTCAAGGCCAAATAATAACATTTTGGAAACAAATCTCTGCTCCTATCGTGACTTTCCCTTCCCCCACCTTGCCTGCCCAGGAAATGCTGGCCTGGGGAAGGAGCAAAACCTGGAGGCAGAATGAGCCCACCAGCCCCACAACAGGGCTGATACAGCAGCTTTAGAACAGGGCTGCCACTTCGCTTATGCTCCTCCCATCCAGAGGTGATGGTCTCTATCTCCTCCCGCTGAATCTGGGCTGGCCCTAGCAACTTGTTGTAAGCAAGAGAAAGTCACGGAAGTGATGCTGTGTGACTCCCAAGGTTAGGCCAGAAAGGGCCACATAGTCTCCACCCTGCTTGCTGGGACACGGGCTTTTGGAAGCCTGAGCCATCACATAAGAAGCCCCATACCCTGAGGCCATGGAGGAGCCATCACAGGCATTCTAGTCGCCGGTCCTAGTCTGAGTCCTCCCAGCCCAGGCGCCAGACATGAGCGAATGAGCCTTTGGATGATTCCAGCTCCCAGCTGTTGAGTTACCCCCAGGTTTCTTCATGGAGCAAAGGCAAGCTGTCCCGACTATGCCCTTTCCAAACCTAGAGAATGCATGTGGATACGAAATTGTTGTTCCCTTTCCTTCCTATGTTTGGGGCAGTGCATTATGCTGCAAGGGTGACCGGAGCAGATGGCAAAACCAAGGACCAGCACGCGCCTCTTCCCCCACCACCCCCACCCCCGCCCCACCCCGGTCTCCATCAGGATTCTCTGTGGCCGCAGGAACTCTTCCCTGCTGTCACACGAGATGCGGCCATAGCGCTCTTGCCCTCACCTGCTTCTACAGCTTCCACTCCAGGCTGTCACTGCCACCACGATCCTGCCCAAATCTTAACCGTTAGCCTTGCTGTGACCTTCATCACCTATGGGGCTGAGGGCTGCTGCTCTGCTACTGCCGCGCCGTCACCCGGCGTCCCTCCTCTCTTGCTCAGATTCCCTGGGCTGGAGAGTTGATCACATCCCTCTCCTTCCCAGAACCAGTTACCGTGAGCCAATCACCAGTGTATCCATATATCCATTCTTGGAAGGTAGAGGGTCAGCTTAAACACACTTTTGGGCCCCTTAATATGTTGTTTAAGAACAGGGACTTTGGAGTCAAATCCTGCCTCCATCATTTTCTAATTCTCTGACCTTAGATGACTCACTTCAACTCTCAAACTTCAGCTTCTAATCTGTAAACTGGGGATAACAGTTCCTACTTCATAAGGTTGTTGTCAAGACCACAATGAGGGAATCCACATAAACTGCTTGGCGTGCAGTAAGCGTTCAATAAATTTTAGCTATTTTTAATAACACCTCCCTGAGAAGAAGCATCTCTTGTGACTTACCCCTTGTAAGACTTGGAAGCTGTCATTGTTGGGTGGTGGGTCTTGATCTGGATCAACACCAACTCTATAAGTCATCAGAGAGAAAGACAAGGAGAAAAACAGAGATTATTAGCTTGGACCATAGCGGCCAGGCTGGCTGAAAGTAGCCCAGAGGCTGACCATCTTGCCGAGGTGGAAGGAGTGGTTAGCTAAAAGAAGGGGAAGGCTGTCATGCAAAAGTCGTGCGGAAGAGGTCATACACCACATCAGATCCCAGGGGTAGGCCGGGCAATCAACCTGTGTGCTGACACCTTAAGCAAGACCTCTGGGGAACGGCAACAGCGGGCAAACTGTCCGCCTGCCTTCCTGCACCAGATGGTCCCAGGTAGCAAAAGGTGGGTCCTGCCGCCCCAGGCCTCTTCCTCTCTGCTGCTTCCTTACACCCCTCTGACCTGCTTTTATTTCCTAACCTTTTGTTATGGAATTTTTCATATATCCAGGTAAGTTTTGAAAGAATTTATAGTGAACACCTGTATACCCCTCACCTAGATTCTACCATTAACATTTTGCTGTATTTTCTTTATTACATACCTAGCCCTCTCTCTATCATCCACCTTATTTTTTGGATGAATTCAAATAAAGTCGAAGACATCTGTACACTTCCCCTAAATATTTCAGCATGCATATCATTAACTTTCTATCCTGGTGGCCCCGCATCCTCCTGCAGCACAGATGACCTGAGAACTCACACGTTTGAGATCAGCAACTGAAGACACAAAGAAAAAGCAAGGTGGCACAATCCACTTATAACGAATTCCATGAAAGCACTAGGATAAGCTGACTTGGCTTAGCAACATACCAACTGTTGCCCTATGTATCTGTTAATTCTTTATCCTTGAACCTTCCTCATTCTAAGGCAGAGAACTGTGGCACTGATGACATGGATAACATGGGGCAGTGGAGGAGGAGACAAAGATGCCAGGAAAATTCTCTACTTTCCTTGTTCCCTCTGATACTGCAAAGAGTGGCTGGTATCATAAAAGCCAAATAGAAAACACAGCTTTCAGCAGGTCTGATTTGAGCTTGAAGAGAGGTGCTGAATGGCCTTGACCACGTGTGTTATTTGCTGTCTGGCACCAGGGCGTTGACTCCGATGAGCAGACAGTGGATGTGCAAAGCCCCACGTGTGCCTTATTTTTCCTCCTCTCCCTCCCGCTTCTCCACCTGTGATGCCCAGGATATATCCTGAGAAAAGAGACTAACGGAAAGGACGAATAGAAGACAACACAGACATACTGGCAGCCTCTACTCTGTTTTACTCCAGGCTTGCCAAGCACTAAGCCAAGGTGCATGCCCCCTGGATGGGGGTGAGGAGATACAGAAGGAAAGGCAACAGTCACCCCATATTTTGCTGAAGGCAAAGTTTAAAAACCACGAGATGAATTCATGCATTCAGCAAATATTTACTGAATGCCTACCAAGCCAGGCCCTGTTCTGAGCACTTTGTTAAAACCTATAGTGTACCTGGCACCAGATTTCCTCCCCACAGGCCTGAGGTTTGATGGAATCTTTGTAGTGAATTAGATTGACTTTGCTGTGTCTAGAGGTCAATTTCTGGCAGGGGTTTCTGAGGCTTGGAGGCTTGACCTCACAGCTGGACATTATCCAGGGACTTCTGAGCAACAAACCTCACATAGATTTTTTTGGAAATGAAATATTCTGGGGCCCTAGGACTACCCACAGAGGTCACACGAGAGCCTCAGTGCTCCCAAAGTGTCTAACGTACTGAAGTGGTAGAGGAGAGGTCACACTGAATTCCTAGCTGTTGATCTTTAACTCTCACCTGTTTTGAGAGTCTCTAATGTACGTTCCATAGAGAAATGTCCTCTATATGGTGTCAGATCTGTAAGACCAACAGCTAGGAATCCAACGTTAGGTCTTGTTCTGTGGATTCTACAGCCGCATGGAGCCACTTCGTGGCAGACTAATTTGCATAGATGAGCTCCCCAGTAAAGCCCCAGAGAGAGGGGCAGAGCACTGGTTACCAGTCTGTCTCCCAGACAGCCTACCGGAACGCCTGGTGACACGACAGCCTTCTGCCTAACCACAGAGAGGCTACTGTGGGGCAGAAGCAACGAGACGATGTGATCTGAAGGGCACGGCGGGCAGGATGGCGAAGAGCACAGCAGTTCATACCTGCCACGGGCAGTCTCTCCTTTCTCTACTGTGAATTTTGAAACAGGTGTATTGCCTTTGTAAGTGGCTTCCACGCAGTAAAGATAAAACAAATGGATTTTATCAGCCTAGGTGAAATAGGAACCCTAAGGGTAAGAGAAAAGGCTTAAGTGTGCCTTTTCCTACAATGAAGAAAATAAAGCCAAACATAATAAAAGCTTCCAAATGAAGTCTAGCCCCCTCTGTTCTTTCAACTAACCTCTGCTAGGAGAAAAAAAAAATTGTTTAACAAGAATTAAAATAAATTCTGTTTAACAAGAACTGCTTATAAAGACTAGGTTTTGACTATTTTCATTCAAGTCCTGGAAACATAAGAGGAATTCATCTATTATCCTGGGCCCACATGGCCAGGCCAGAATTCAAACAACGGAGTATGAAACATTGGAACAACCTGATAAACTCACAAAATCAGGGCCACCCTAACCTCATCCCAAACTGGTTCGACATTTTGCTTGGGGGAACTTGAGAGTGATTCTAGATGCACATCATCCAACAGAACTTTCCGCGGTGATGGCAGTGTTCTAGACCTGCGCTGTCCAATGTGGTAGCCACTTGAAATGTAGTTAAAATGACTGAGGAACTGCATTTTAAGTTTTATTTCATTTTAATTAATTTAAATTTAAACAGCCACATGTGTCTAGTGGCTACCAAATTGCACAGTGCATATTCTAGAAAGTACTAATTCCAGCCATGTCTCTCTAGCATCACTTTTTTCTCTGCCAAAAATGACAACTATCTGCTCCCTTCTGCCTTCTCAGTGATAATACCCAAGATTCCTGCTGGGATCCTGCGGAGACGCAACTCTGTAGTCCCACAAATATTAAGTAAAAATTTGCTTGAACTGATTACTTAGACAATGGAGAGATTTCTCACTTCCTCGGTATAGAAAAATAAGATTGAAAACCCGCTGAAAGCTCTTCTATACAGATAATTGTCATAAACATGAAAGGAATGACAGGATTAGAAAATCACCACTTGCCCCTCACAGTGTAATAATTGTTTTGAGACAATTTTACCAGTGGGTAAAAGGTTGTTGGGAATCTGACTATTCATATGATGTTAAAGGATCACTCTACAGGTAACTTTTTAGTTACAAAGGGAAAACAGTGCCTTTATGGAGAGACCTGGCGTCTAAAGTGATCAAATTTAACATCACTAATAAAAGGAGAGCCTGACAACATGCACCACCTGATATGATGCAACAAGAAAGCATAACATCACTTTTACATTATTCCCCCCCCCCAAAATTATTATCTATCTCTACTCAAGAGGAAAACAAATTTAAAAAATCTACTTTGTAGGGCATTATGCAAGACAATTATCCTGAAAATCCTGACTCCTTAAAAAAAAAACCCTCAATGTCATAAGAGACAAAAAGGAGGAGGGGAGGATTGTTCTAGATTAAAAGAGACTAAAGAGGTGACAACCAGGTCAGTCAGAGCACACAGTGGCCACCACGGGCCTGAATTTAAAAAAAAAAAGAAAAAAAAGATGACAACCAAAGGAAACTTTGATTGGATCCTGGATCCTGTGTGTGTGTATAAAATTCATGTTACTTTCTCAGGTGTGATAAATATACTGTGATTATGTAGAAGACTAGATTCCTAGGGGATACATGCTGAAGTATTTAGGGGTAGAAAGTCATGATGTCTATAACGTACTCTGAGGTACTCAGAAATGGCTGAGAGAGAGAGAGAGAAAATGACCCAAAAATGTATGACAAAATGTTAACAATTGGCGCATCCAGGTTAGAACTTGGATATTCATTGCTCTATTCTTTCAGCTTTTTTTACAGATTTAAAATTTTTCACAACTTAAAAACAATATTTAATTATATCTTTGGTGAAAATGTTTCACAAATACATGAGTACAATTTCCTGTCTCTATAATTTAATCTAATTTACTAATAATGATGATTCGGGATCCTCATATTACTCCAGGGTCTGAAAAATCACAAACTGTAAAGATTCATGGACATAGGGTGCTATAATAGGTAAATAGGTAGATACAGAGTCTAGTAATTACACGGGTTTTTTAATCCCAGATAAATCTTAGAATATTCTGTTGAGGTTTTCCTCCTAAAAGTGAAGGGCAAGGAGAAAAATGCTAGTTAACTGAAACATATGGTTAACTAAATTCCAACCAAGACAGCCATCCTCAGATCCGGTTGTGCACATCCCCTGGAAACCTGCAGTTCTGAGCACAGGCCTACCCAGAGCCCCCGTTCCTTGCTTTTCCCTCCCTCTGCCATGGCAGTTCTGATCCTTGCTGCAGCCACTTGCTACCAACTACCTGCCTGAGATGCAGCCCAACTCCTGGCCCACTCAGAGCCTCCAAAGACCTCTGGGGCCCTCCCACAGGTGGAGTAACTTGGGAGGGCCCCTTGGAGGGTCTCGGAGGTCCCTGCTACTGACATAAGTGCTGAATAGGAGAAAGTAAACCTGCTTCCCAGCTTGCTACCGGGTTTTAAATGCCAAAAGAAAACAGACCAGGGGACTTGCGACACAGACCGTGTTCTGCGATTTCTTTCCCCATTCAAGGCTGTTTACTTCAGGACAATTGAATGATTACTTTTCTGGCAGGGTTGAGGGCCTCTTGGACCAATCCCCAAGGATGATAATGGACCCCTACGAAGGGCCTCACCCTTGGGGCAGGGCGTGTGGTGGTGTGCTGGGCAGCAAGAAAGACCAGGTACAGTATTTTAAGTACAGTGCTTCAGAAGACTTAGGGTTCGTTAACTTTCTGAAATTCCTGGTTTCAGGAAGCTGTCCACAATATATATTTCCCTCCTGACCTGTTATAACGCTTTTGATCTAGGCCACTATATAAATCTAAAACTTCTGTGCTGTTTTATTACATCATATTTTAGCACTCCCCTGATACATCAGGGTTGAGCTCATCTAAGCACATACAACAGTCTTTTCTTCCCGAATGAATTGAATTATCCTTACTTTCATTAAGAATAAGACAAATGTGGTAATCTCATACCAAATGAGAAAATAAAGCTATCACACTGATGTGCTCATTCTGGAATGAATACAAAAAATGAATCATTTCCCTTTTGATATAGTATGTACATTCTGATCAACCACCATATAAAATGCCATGAAATCTCAGAAATTTTAGAAGCTAGATTTAATCAACTGGTTTTTATTTTTTAACTGGAATGGCTGAGGTCCTAAATAATTTGGGGAATATGAGACACACACGTTCATATAAAGCCTTGAACAACAAACAGTTCAGAATCTGAATTCTCTCATGTCCCAAGTGTAATAACTTGCACTTTGCCTGAGGGACCTTCCTTCTTGAAGGTTGGATATTTCAAAGGAAAGGATTTCCCCTGCTACTTAACTGGTAGTTACAGTCAGGTCTCTGAAAATGAATTTGTGTGTGTGTGTGTGTGTGTGTGTGTGTGTGTGTGTGTGTGTGTATTTTAAACAGTAGAAAAAAGTGTGAATCCAGGGAACTTAAATGCTTCAATTAATTGTATGCATGTCATTACAGTTTACATTGGGGCCTGGCAATAGCCCAAGATTCATGCCCCATGACAGGTACTGCTGCTTTTACCACTGTCCTCAGAGAGTAAAACACTTTCACAACGAGAAGAACAGAGTTCAAGCCTGTTTTGTGTTTGATTTATCTACCAGCACCCAGAATCAGATCAGGAAGAAAGCATGCCAGTTAAAGATACGGAAAGGAAAGAAGAAACACTCAAGTCTTTACTCTGATAGCCCAAAATCACCACCCTTAGGCATAATCAAATCATAAACTTGGATGGACACTGAGAAACAAATTGCATTAGAAGAGTCTTTCATTATCTTCTGATTTAAAGAAAAATCTGCTTTTTGTATCTTCTGATTCACCATGATAAGGTACAAGTACACAAATTCATACTTAAAAAGTAAAACAGCACTGGTGCTTAATTAAAATGGTATAAACCATACCCCAGTCATGGCTGAAATACAAAATTCGAGTTCTCTTTATGAGTTAAAAGCCTTGTTTACTAGATCACAGGCAGAATTTGGTGGGGAAAGCGTCTGTGGCCCTGAAAATGGGCTGCTTTTAACACTGAGCTCAGCTGTACACGGAGAGACTCGCCAACTCCAGCTTTGGTGCCACACACTGTCCAAAATGGGGCGAGGGGGGACAGACTCTCAGGAACACCAACACATCAATCAGCCCAGAGGAGGGTAGAATAATGATTAACCGGACCTCCTGCCCCTTTTCGAAAAGGGGCAGACGGTTGGCGCACACGGGGAAGGAAGAAAGAGACAAACAGCATGAAGAGAAACATCTCAGGTTAGAAAGAGGAGAAAAGCCAGGCCCAGTTAATTTGTTTCTGAGGATGCCCTGTGTCACCTGAAGTACTGCCAGCGGTGTTCATTCTGGTCCTCTTCGGAGGGCTCCTCGACGCCAACTCTGGGCAGCAGAAGAAGGGAACGTGAGTGTGACGGGGACAACAGGGGAACCAGGAGCTCCGGGCACATGACCTGGACCACGTCCATCAAAGAATAAAATCCGCACCCCCTCTTAAACTGTCCCCCTGTTCTCTAAAACCCAGAGAGGCTGCTAAATTTACATCAAAAGCAACAATGTTAGCAGCCAGGTCAAATGAGGATTGATGAGGAATGAAGACAAGCCTCTCAAAATATAACGTAATGAAATCAGAGTAATAAATGCAACTCATAGGAAATGACTTCATACAATGTTTCAGGAATTCATCTGTTTCATAAAGCAAGACACATCCATCCAAAAACTAGAAAAACGAAAGTTGTTATTAAACATATATCTGAAGTGTTTACATGCAGTTTTACACATATTTGACAGAAAGAACACTGTATCACTGAAAACAGCAACAACAGAAGATAAAATGGCCTTTTATCTAGACAAGTAATCACACTGTCCATGGGTTGAACCCGAAGGTCAGGAACCCAACTTCTGCTATTCTCTTTACCTTATGGCTTCAAGAGTTGACACGGTCTATTTTCACCTCCCTTAATAATTGCTGGGTTATTCAGACTACATTTGAATTACACCATCATACTAAGAGCAGGGTTTCACAATCTCAGCACTACTGACTGATATTTTGGGCCCTGGCCTCTACCTGCAGTATACCACCAGTAGCACCCACCTCCAGCTGGAGCAACCAAAAATGTCTCCAGACATTGCCAAATGTCCCGAGAGGGCAAAACTGCCCAGAGCTGAGAACCTCTACTCTAAGTCCTGCATTCTCAGCGGGGGGTGATATAGACCCCAGGGGCATGAAAATCGGTTCTTATGGGAGAAAAAATTTTTTTAGATATTACAGTGGTTTGTAGCCCTCTAAAGCACCATGGTACATAAACAGATATATAGATCTGTGGTATTAAAATTTCAGTGGAAGAGGTAGATAAAAAGAACATTTTTAAAGGCTCTTATTTAGAGGGGCAATGATGGAAAAAAAAGGTTGAGAAACACTGTGCTAGACAATGCCCAAATACTCATGCTACTAATATGCCCTGAAATAAGCAAGTGAGAACACGATGCTTCTTAAGGTGGTACTTTTAATTAGGTATATGTTCAGAATGTGACTTAAACCAGACTATAGTATTGAAAAATTATAACAAATTCCAGAACAGCAAGCTGGATTCCATTAATGTAAGATTCACTAGTAATAATAATAGTAATAGCAGCAGTATTAAGGTTATGATTAGCAATGATAATGTTATAACTAAAATACACTAAATGCTTTCCACGTGCCAGATGGTACATTTAATGGCAGAATTCTTTATCATGTTTATTTGGTATCACATTTTATCTTCACACTGTTGTCATCCCCATTTACCCAGACAGGAAACTGAGAGCAAGAGAAGTTAAATAAGTTGCCCAAGGTCACAAAGGTAGAAAATGATGGAACCAAGATTGCAACTGAAGCTGTTAGATCCCAGAGCCCTAGCTCTACACCTTACAGGATATTGCCTTTGACTACAAGGTGGCAACTTTAAATTCTTTTAAAATATCCAGTAACAGATGCTATTACATAAAGATCTCAGGGCTTCTCCCTGCCTTTATTCCTTAATTTATCTTATAAAGAGCTTTATCTTAAACTCTCAGTGTGACAGGATTATACCTAGCAGAGTGACCTTACTTGTCCTTGAGTGACTGTATTGCTGCACTCTGGGGTATGAAGGTTATCCTGTTCATTTGGCTGCCTGGGTGTATGCCATTAACCCCCCACAATCACCACCACTTCATTGGTGTGTCACTTGAAGCTGGGCCTCCCAAGAGGACAGCCACCATGCCACCAAAATGTGCTCAGGACATAGATGAGGCTCATCTGCTGAATCTGCGCATCTGATGGTTTTTTCAAGTTGCCAAAATTACAACCTTTGTGAATAACAACAACTTGCTCAAGAGACTAAGAAAAATAGTATGTAGTTTGTATATTACCAAAAAGCCATTTGAAGTTTGTATATTACCAGAAAGCAATTTGAGCATTTTGCCATTATATTTTAAAATAGCAATCACATGCTCAACATCACTAATTATTAGAGAAATGCAAATCAAAACTACAATGAGGTATTACCTCACACCAGTCAGAATGGCCATCATTAAAAAGTCTACAAATAATAAATGCTGGAGAGGGTGTGGAGAAAAGGGAACCCTCCTCCACTGTTGGTGGGAGTGTAAATTGGTGCAGCCACTATGGAGAACAGTATGGAGGTTCCTTAAAAAACTAAAAATAGAATTACTGTATGATCTAGCAATCCCACTCCTGGGCATATATCCGGAGAAAACTATAATTCGGAAAGATACATGCGGGAGTTCCCTGGTGGCCCCCGTGGTTAGGATTCTGGGCTTTCACTGCTGTGACCCGGATTCAATCCCTGGTTGGGAAACTGAGATCCCACAAGCCGTGTGGTGTGGCCAAAAAACAAAACAAAAAAAGATACATGCACCCCAATGTTCATTGCAGCACTATTTACAATAGCCAAGACATGGAAGCAACCTAAATGTCCATCAACAGAGGAATGGATAAAGAAGATGTGATATACGTGTACACACACACACACACACACACACACACACACACACACACACGATGGAATTTTATTCAGCCACGAAAAAGAATGAAATAATGCCATTTGCAGCAACATGGATGGTGAATCACTTTGTTGTACTCCTGAAACTAACACAACATTGTAATAAATTAACTATATTTCAATTTTTTAAATGGTTAAAAAAAATAAAAAAACAAAATAGCAATCACAAAATTCCAATTTTAAAAGATAAGTTGGATTTCTGGAAAGCAGTGACCTGGCTTTGGATTTGCGGTTACATTCATTTTATATTATACACAGACTAGAAATTAGCCATGGTTAAAAGTCATAGCTAACTCCTAATTATTTATGGAGGAACTCCAAGTCCTATCCTGGGCTTCTGACTTCTGGGCAGCCACTTAGCAGCTGATCAGGACCTCTGTCAGCAACCTGGAGAAGTAAGAAACAACTAGGTACTGATCTTACTGAGGTCACCGGATGTCAAAACACCACACTGAACTTCAGGGGGTTTCCAAATCATTTTAGAATAAGAACCCGGTCCACATAAATGATTCGTGGCCATTAAGTAACACCACAAGCACAAGCCACAAAAACCAGTCTCATTACCTTATTTCTGAGGGAATTTCTTTTGATGTAATGTCCATAAATGTCAGTTTCTACCTCTAACATATCACTATTTATACACATCTGAAAAAAACGCAATGAACTGACACCATATGTATTTTTCACCAATGGCACACTTTGCTTCATTACACTATCTGGGTAGAGTTGGACAGAAAGAAGGAACCAATAAAGATAGAAGCAGATTGAAATTGAAAACAGAGAAACAATACAGAAAATCAATGAAATAAAAAGCTAGTTCTTTGAAAAGATCATTAAAATTGACAAACCTCTAGCAAGACTGAAAGAAATAAAAAAGAGAGAAGATGCAAATTACCAATACTGTGTCATGAATGAAACATGGGATATCACTACAGATCTCACAGACATAAAAACAATAATAAGGTTATGCTATGACCAACATAAACATGACAATTAGATGAAAATGACCAATTTCACAAACTGCCACAACTCACCAATATGAGATATAGCTGTTAAAGAAATTGGCTTCATAATTTATATAATAAAACTCCTGGAAAAGAAGACTCCAGGACCAGTCGGTTTCACTGGAGGATTCCATAAAACCTTCAGGAAGAACTAACACCAATTCTAAACAACCTCTTCCAGAAAACAGAAGAGTAGGAAACATGCCCCAACTCATTTTGAGAGGCCAGATTACCCTGATACCAAATCAAAGGCAGTATGAAAAAAGAACACTACAGACCAGTATCCCAAATCCTTAACAACATATTAGTTAACAGAATTCAGCAATATGTAAAACATTTATGTATACACCACAACCAAGTGGGGTTTAACAAGCAAGGGTGGTTCGATATTTGAAAATTACTCAATGTAACCTATCATATTAACAGGCTAAACAAGAAAAATCATATGATCATATCAATTGATACACAAAAGCATTTGATAAAATTCAACATCTGTTCATGATAAAACTCTCAGAAAACTAGCAATAGATGGGAACTTCCTCAACTTGATGATGAACATCTACAAAAACCCTACAGCTAACATCACACTTACTGGCGAAAGACTGAATGCTTTCCCCTTAAGATCGGGAACAAAGCAAGGATGTCTGCTCACATCACTCTTATTTAACACAGTACTGATGGTCCTAGCCAGAGCAATAAGTTAAGAGAAGGAAATAGCACACTGGTTGGAAAGGAAAAAATGAAACTGTCTCTATTTGCAAATGATCTGATGGTCTACATAGAAAGTCCGAAAGAATTTATAAAAACAAACAAACAAAAACTCTCCTAGAACTAATAAGTGAAATTGGCAAGGTGTCAGGATACAAGGTCAACCTACAAAAACCAGCCGTATTTCTATATCCTGGCAATGAACACACAGAACCTGAAAATGAAGATAGAATAACATTTAAAATAGCTCAAAACGAAGAAGAAATACTCAAGACGTAACTCTAACACACACAGGCATTCTATGCTGAAAACTATAAAATATTGCTAAAAGAAATCAAAGAAGACGTAAATAAACAGAGAAACGTGCCGTGTTCATGGATTGGAAGACTGAATAAGGTAAAGATGTCGATTCTCCCCAAATTGATATACAGGTTTAACACAATTCCTATGAAAATCCCAGCACAAGTTTTTTTTAAAAATGTAGACAAGCTTATTCTAAAATGTATATAGAAAGGAATTAGAAGAGCTATGACAATTTTGAAAAAGAATAAAGTGGGAGGACCCACTCTGCCTGATGCTCAAGCTTATTATATAACCATAGTTATCAAAAGTGTGGTACTGGTGGAGGTACAGACACACATAAATCAACACAGCAGAATAGAAACAGACCCGAATGCTTACAGCCAACCGATTTCTGGCAAAGGAGAAAAAGTAATTCAATGGAGTAAGGACAGTCTCTCTTACAAATTGTGCTGGAACAACTGGATAGCCATAGTCAAATAAAATAAAATAAAACCTCAACCTAAACCTCATGTCTAATATAAAACTTAACTTAAGATGGATCACAGATTTAAATGTAAAGCATAAAACTAAAAAACTTTTAGAAGATAACATAGAAGAAAATCTTTGGGACCTAGGGCTTGATGAAGAGTCCTTAGACATAACACCAAAACCATGATGTTAAAAATAAATAAATAAATAAATAAGTTGCATTTCATTAAAATTAAAAGTTCTGCTCTATGACAGACTGTTAAAAGGGTTAAAAGACAAGCTACACACTAGGAGAAAACATTTGCAAACCACATATCTGATAACAGACTAGTATCTAGAACAAATAAAGAATTGACAAAACTCAATTAAAAAAACAAATAATCCAATTAGAAAGGACAAAAACCTTGAACAGATATTTCACCATTGCTTATTTGAATGGCAAATAAGCACATGAAGAGATATTCAACATCATCAGCCATGAGAAATGCAAATTAAGACAATGCGGTATCCCCACATGCCTATTAGAACAACTGAAATAAAAAAGTGTCAACACCAAATGCCGGCAAGGATATGGGAGAAACTGGATCCCTCATACACAGTCATTTCCTGACCTCTCACCATGTGCTAGCTGTTATGTTCTAAGTGTTATCTATATATCCCATTAATATTTTCACAACAATCCAATTATTATATGTGTACATATACAGCTTGCACGCATCAGGGAAAGTAGCCCACGCTTCCGGCTCTGGGTAGGACTACTTCAACGGCCCATTTTTTGAAAAGGGTTATGAGAAGTGCAAAATGTCACAAGTCAACTGTCTACTCTCAGTGGAAAGTTATTTGGTCCTGTATGTGTTGGGGGGGGGGGCGGTCAGAAAAGAACTTATGAAACAGCCTGAAAAACAAACACGATTTAACCAGGCTCTGAGCATCCAGGGCACCTACTGGGTAACCAGATAAATAGGAGCAGGAAGTAATCTCAGAGAGGTCACCAAATGCAAAGATTCTCAACTCTGTGCAGGGTAAACCTCCTTTCTTGCTCTTATTCTGCTACACAGAACAAAGATGATACCATCTTATGTCTCAAGTTTAAAGCCAAAACTCTGTACATTTTCTTCTTCAGATTTCTACTTCCACAGATGAATTATTTTCCTTAATATGACTCTTGAGATTCACGCCAGAAAACTGAAATTTTAATCATCCTGAATTTTACAACATGAAAACGGTCCCTAACACAGCAAGCCTTTTGGGCAGTATAGCACAGTAGCTAAGAGTGTGCCTGGGTTCAAATCCCAGCTTGCCCACTTAAAGCTTTGTGACCTTGGGCACGTTACTGCTCTATGCCTCAGTTTCCTCAGCTCTAAAATGAAAATAATAGTAGTAGCTCCCTTATAGGAATGCTATGAGGATTATCTTAATGTACGTGTTGGCATCTCAACCGACACCTGCAGCACAAATGTTAGCTATTGTAAGACTCTTACTGATAAGCCCACCCAGGTTGTGCAGACCCACTCAGATCTGAGGCTGAGACCCACTAACCCAGAAATGGCGCAGCCGGCAGTGGCCACGCCCAGGAATCCCTGCCTCCCATCAATATAAAAGTGCCAGAAGAGGGAGACTATTCTCTCAAATCCCAGTTTCCTCCCTGACCCCAAGGATGACTGCAAGATCCTTGTCAGTTTCTCCCTCCTCCAAGCTAGGTGTACTCCGCAGTTGTCAGCCCTGAGCAAACTAACAGCCAGCAGAGAAAGGAAAAAAAACATTGCCATCTTGTGGCTTTTCAGAGAATTCTTCACACCTATGCGCCACCCAAGTCTTCTCATTCCCAGCATGTTCACCCTTTGCAGATCTGAAACTGAGGCAAGTGGCAAGAGCACTTTCGATGACGCAGAGGGCACACTTAGAGCTGCAGGGACCTGGAGAAAAGGTGACAGCACGCTTTTATTTAACGTGAAGGAATACGAAGGCCGAAAGACATGAGGAGCTTGTCTTAAACCAGGGCCAGAGTTAGGCTGTGGGTCTCCTGACCCCTGTTCCAATGTCCTCTTTACTGTAAGTTGCTGGAGCTCACAAGCACAGTTTGCAATTCAAATGCTCTTAAAAAAAATCAAACTTGGGTCAATGACCCTCCATCCTGACACAGCTACAAAACCACAGGCCGGGGATGTCCATGAGGCTGCAAGAAATGAGGGTTATGCAGGAAATGTCACCTCTTCTGTGCACTAAAGCAAGAAGAGACGTAGCATACAGTTTCCTCCTAAAACAAAACTCTAATGGCCTCCCTTTATTTCCAGCTGATGAGCTTATTTTTCAAGGCCTTAGGTTTGATTTCAGAGGAATGTGAAATGCCAGACATTGCCAGCAGCTATGTCTATTCTCTCTCCTGCAGCTTTAAGACTTTTTGAATTCTTGCCCTAATGTCGCGGCACTAGCAAGGTCCAGGTGTTTCTAATTCCTTGTGTTTTTGTACCCAAAAACAGTTTAATGATTTTTTTTCTCGTGGAAAATTTAATACTCTGAATTTTTATTTATTGTTTTTTAATTTTTAATCCTTCTCCAAACAAAACAAGAAACTATAAAAGCCTTCCATGCACTAAGCTGTATGTAGCACACCCTGCATGGGAATAGTGACATAGTTAGACACAAAACTGGCCTTGGTTTCAAACCGACCTTATATTAAGCCATGACAACATGGGCGTCGTGCCTCCACCAATGATCCAGACGGTGAAGAAGACAATGAGGAGGGTGGTCGTGAACATCATCTGGCGAGCGTAGGATGCCGTGTCTCGGATGGCCAGTGCAAATGCCATCGCTCCCCTGAGGCCTGCAGGGACCAAAGAGGAAGTTCTCCTGTCATAAGGATAAATAACAGTGTGTCCCCAAATCCACTGCTGCCACTTGGGGCTAATAAATTGTATCTGCTTATGCTTCAGGAGTCGAGTTGTTTTATACAGAAAAGGACTTTAAAGGAATAGGATTTCCTCCAATTTGAAGTTTTCTTTTGCAAAATGCCCAAATGCAATGAGAAAAACAATGTACCGCTTTGTATAGCACATTTTAGAATAATAACACTCTTTTATTACTGAAATAATTCTCCTGCTAATAACATGAACCAAAAAGAAATATAAATAAGAAATAATCATACAAGCTCTCTAAGTCTGTGAACCAAGCACTACCCAAGCACTATACAGTCATTATAAACTTAAGAAGCAGGCTAGGTATGAGTATGTGAAATGCACAAAACAGCCCAGCACTTCCTTAGCAAAGCCAGGCAGAGAAGTAACAGTATAACCTGATCTATATCAGGAGTTGGTGACGTTTTCTGTAAAGTGTCAGATACTATTTTAGGCTTTGTGGGCCAAGAGGAAAAACCAAGGATGTTATGTAGGTACTTACATAAAAGAGAGAAGACAAATTTCCACAAAATTTTATTGACAAAAACCAATAGTATAACAAGTACTATAAGTATAATATATAAGTACCATGTTATAAAACTATAATAGTAAGTAATAATAATAATAATGAGTTCAATTTATTGTAATCCAGGTCTACTAGTGAAAAGAATGGAATTCTTCTAGGGGTGGGAGATTTCAGTTAATTGGGTTTCAAAGTTAGTGTCCCCTATCATCAAATAGGTTGCAAATATTCATCTGTAAAAGCCATTCTTAGCCCGTGGGGTAGATGAAAACAGGCAGCAACCAAATTTGCTGCCTCCTGATCTACAGCCACATTTTTATGTTCTAGAGCTTCTCTTTCTAAAGCTCTTTTGTTCCTTCCCCATACCATGCTCCTAATTTGTTCTACAGTAAAGACT
Source organism: Balaenoptera physalus (assembly GCF_965194825.1). Lineage (NCBI taxonomy): Eukaryota > Metazoa > Chordata > Mammalia > Artiodactyla > Balaenopteridae > Balaenoptera > Balaenoptera physalus. The sequence goes on from NC_138903.1 coordinate 41,871,081, forward strand.
TAATCCATGGTCTTTAATAGCTATCTAGTATAAATTCCTATTCACCATGGGTAAGACTGTGTGTATATTATGAGAATGAAAAATTAATAGTATATTTATTCACATATTTTCCCTTTTCCAATAATTTCACAATTTCATTAACCTGAGAACTTCACAACAATTCACTAAAGAAGAGTGATTCAGTAAAATGTACATTAAAAAATAGAGCAAAGTTGATGTTCTCTATTAATCTGTCCTAGTCAAATATTGACACACATCTAGACCACCCTACAGCCAGCTACGACACCACTTAATATTTAAACCCTTAAATGGATGTTGTCTCAAAGAAGAAAACTTGAGGGCCAGAGAGAGACAACGTGTGCTCCATTTTTCATTAGGTAAACACTGTAAGCAATATGAAGGTGAAACCTCAGGTATTTCTTTCACAGCCTTGAAGAATGAGTTCCTTTTGAAAGCCAGATTTCTCCCCGCAGAAAACAATTTTGATAGGAGATATCTTTAAACAGCTCTGTGTACTTCTCAGTCTTTTAGCACAGAAGATAATGAACACACTTAAAGGTTTATCTAGGTGACTGAGCTATCTCCAATTCATCTTTCTCTTTTCCACTGGCATTTTTCTAATATGTATGGACGATCTGGTCTGTCATTGCCCTCCTCAGAAACCTTTAATGTTTCCCAGCTGCTCTTGGATAAAAGCCCAACTCTTTGGCATGGCATTGGAGCTTCTCCGTGGTCTAGACTCCAGCAATGATTCTCGAAGTGTGGTCCTCAAACCAGCTGCAGCAGCAGCAGCCGAGAAGATGTTAGAGATGCAAATTCTCGGGGCTCACCCCGTACCCTCAGAATCACACTCTGGTGGTGGGGCCCAGCAATCTGCTTTTAACCGGCCCAACAGGTGAGTCAGATGCAACCTGAAGGCTTGCGCCAGTTTACATGCAATTTCCCTTTCCAACCTCACCCTCATTCTGCATTATCCCATGTGTCTCACATTTAAACCAGACTGCTACCCTGAAAAAGCCACACACAGCAATGCTTTCCTGCCCTTCCAACATGCCACCTCCTGAAATGCCACTGCATCCAAGCCCAGTTCGAAGGCTACCCCTTGGCGAAGATGGCCCTGGGCCCTGCTTTTCTTTTGTGCAATTCACCAGCCTCTCTTGGGAGAAACTTAGCTCTTTGTGGACTGTGAGCTCCTGGAAGGAGGTGGGTTTCTGTATCCTCCACAACCTTGAAGCGTGACTTATATAACGAGGATGCTCAACAAACGTGTGTCAGAGTGAAAGGAAATCATTAGGGCGGGCTGTGTACTGAAGTGCAGATGCAAGCAAGGACTAGACAAAGCAACTGCTTTGCTGAGCAGTGCCTGCTGGTGTGATTTCAGTATGACTCTCTGAGGCCTCCAAGAACTACTGCGTGGCAGTAAAGGGCTGCTACTCACTTTGCCTCTTGTACAGCCCCTCCCCCTTCCCGGACAGAGGCACCTTTAAGGGTCACGGTGGCCTTTTGCCTATCTCCTCCCTCTGCTCTACAGAGATGCTCTTACTTGGGTCTCGTCTATAAAGTCGGATGCTTTCCACTCTCACTGCACCATCTACCTCATGCCAATTGCTCTCTCCTTTCTTTATCTCCACATATCTCTTTGTTGTCCTTTGTCCCCTCCGTGGCTTCTCCACTCTTCTCAGCTTTATAGTGAAGAGGAAGCATTTGGGAGACAGTGTAAGTCAAGCAGAACTATCACAGCTGTTACCTTCCAGTTTGGGGTTCATCTTGCTAATGTGAGTATATTTTATTTCTTTTACTCCATAGAAAGTTAATAAAGCTCATTTTATTTACATTTTTTTTTACCTGAAAACATCATCATGTGTTGAAAATTCCAGCCAATCTTGTGCCTTCTGCCCAAGTTGAGGAAGAAGGAGAGCGGGTAGATGTGTGCAGCTCTGCCCAGGAAGATGGCAACCTGGCCGCCAGGTGGAGGTTAAGGGCCCAACAGGTTTCCAGGATGGCACTTTCACACAACCTGTGACTGAGCAGAGAATTTTAGGAATGCCATGACACCTTGCTGTGATCAGGAGAGTTGCACAGAGAAGGCAGGCTGTCTCATTTCCCGCCAAACAAGGCTCAGCAGCAAGTGGGATTCCACTGGCCAATTTTCCCAACCTCCTGGCTCACAGAGACAATTTTTGGCCTGTTAAACACACTGTTGTAACTTCTTGATTTGATTAAACTGATATGGACCAAGTTTCCGACCTACCTAAAAATGAGTCCAGAAATAAGCTAAGGTGCCGTGGCTGGGGTGGGGAGTTAAGAGAAGCGAAGAGCGTGCTAGACTCTATTGGAAGAAAAAAAATCACAAGAAGAAAAACTACTAACACCTGAGTCAAACTATAAAGAGGAAGCTTGCTGGGTGAGCTCGTAAGCTTTGGTTGAAAGTAAACATCAGGGGTTTGTATGACCAGGAAGATCCTAGAAATAAGAGGTGGGGAAACTTACAGCATTCCTACCATGATGACATATTCATATTCCTCACAAGGATCAGCCTGGGGAGATTTCTCCTCCTAAGTGGCTAACATATCTTTGGGGAGGTAAGAGATGGAAAAGGAGGAGTGTGGAAGAGGAACTCTTACTGTGCAAACCAAAGAATTCAGGGAAACCGGTCATTCGTCACTTGCTGAGTTTAGAACAGAGCCCAGCAGAGAGATGCACACTGCCCTGGTCATAGGAGGAAACCACTGTGGGAGCCAGAGGAACAGGGCGCTTCCGTTTCGACCAGCTGCCAGAGCTGCAGCTGTTTCGGACAGAAGCGAGGGCGGGACTATCTTCTGCCTTCTCTAGGATAAAATACTAACTACTTTTCTTCTTTTATCGCTCTCTTTTTTTCCCCTTTTTGCTACTGTTTTGTCTTCTTTTTAACAGAAGGAAAGAGGTCGTGCTTATAACATTCTATCCCAGGAGCCACGCATAAGTCCGCAAGTGGAAGCGGCCTTCAGGATTCACAGGGGCCCCGGCTCCCCCTTGAACAAGGCCCCTGCACTGTGAACAAGGCAGCACTATCACTATCTCTCACAGGATGCCGTGCTAAGAATACAAATCAAAATGACATGCCAGGTCTTTCTTAAGAATAAAAACACTGATCCGCTGGATCTTTAGCTCTTGGTCTGTTGAGTGTGTAAATCTAAGAAATGAGCCCCAGTTGAAGCAGATAATACTCTCACTGGCAGGATTCTGGCGTGGCATTAGGCCACTGCCGCTCTCTAGCTGCTTGGTGAGTAGCATTTATACCTGCACAATAAATGAGAAGCCCAGAAGAGAAAAATACTCCTTTCTGGGGGGCCAGCATCCCAAGATCTAAGGATACCCATGAGACCTCAGAAAAGGCAAAAGGGAATAACCAGCAATAGTGGACTCCTGCTCAGAATTTGGAACACCAGGCTGAGCTGAACTGCTATAGTTCCAAGGCCTAGAAGAGTTCACTTTAATGAAAACAATAGGATCTGAGGCCAACTGAGCAAAGCCCTCAGCTGTCCACGCACTGCTGGGCATTCCTATCTCTCCTCACTTGAGAGGAGTCAACCCCCAAAACTGTGTCTCTCTTCCAAAAACTGCTCTCACGATGGGACTAAATCAAAGAACCCAGTATTTCTCCATTTTATCTTCCCTTCCTCTCCATTTCTTTTTTTTGGGGGGTTAAAGAAAAGAGTCACCATACGGAAGCTTGGGTGAAAGCGTGCACACTGCCTGCAGGCTGCCCTGGGCGGTGAGAGGAAGGGCTGCTTGCAGCCACGTGCAGCTGAGAGCAAGAGACACAGAACCTTCAGGTCTTCCAAACGGGGAACCTCCTGGATTGGAATTCACGTGGCAATGAGAAAAAAACAATTTGGGGGACTGATACGGGTTGCCGATTGTTAGCTCTGCTAGGAAGGGCGCTTTAAAAAAACAAACTACCACCTGCCAATCACCAGTGTAACAGAAAGGCCACCTTACACAGAAAATGCAGAAAGGGCAACCCTAGAATCAACACCGGTCCTTGAAATCAAATACACTTAGCTTCATATTTACCACTTAAGCCTTCTTTTTCTCATCATAAAAACACCATGAACCTGTGCTGGCTTCGTCACCTCCCTACCAAACCAGAAATTATTGTTGTTACAGCTTCCGCAGCAGTGGTCGTCTTTCCGTGTAGAAAATGGGGGAACGAAAAAAAGGATACAAAAGCTCCAATGATGAAAACGGGGCTGAAAACGTGCTTCTGGAAGGTAAACAGTGCCAGGCCCATGTAGGAGAAGATGAAGTTCTCTGCCAGGAAGTGTAACACCTCAAAGAGCTGCACGAAAAGGGAAAAGGAAGCCGTAAACCCTGTGGGTCCCCTCCCTTGTATTCGCAAGTCACTTGTGGGGACACAGGCCTCTCCCTCACCTGCTTCGTTCGACTTCTTGATTCCACCGACAGATTGTTGTAGGTGTAATGAGCTTGTGTGATTCCACAGAAAAGGACAGCTACAACGCCTGGCAAAAGAGTTAAAAAAAAAAAAATCAATGGAGGGAAAAAAAGAAGCAGAAAAAAATCCTCCCTGAAACAAAAAGTTAAGGTAGGCAAGCCCAGCATATCCAATTTCCTGAAAGTTTTTGAAAATTTCCTATTATTGAAAGCTCCCTCTGCCCACACTTCTCATATCAACCTTTGCTTCTCCCAACCCTGCCCTCCTTCAAAGCCAAGGCCCCTGATTTCCCCCTTGTTCCACTTTTAAGAGCATTCTCTCCCCTCTTCTAAACTCCTACTGAATTGGCCATCTCTATGTGGCATTTAGCATTCATTCCCTCAAAGAGACTGTGAAGTGTGCGCCCATCACACACTTTTGTCATATTTCTCTCTGTTCACTGAATGAATGAATTTAATTTCAAACCAATGCTTTATATTTTTGCATGGTCCAAGGCTACAGACAAAATGGATCCAGAGTACTAGTCCAATTATCCTGGCCCTGATAATCTAGATTTCTGGTTAACGGTGACTATTTTGTTGTGTAAGACAATTAACACACCTGGGACTTTGCCTGTATATTTACAGATGATTGTCAAGTTTTAAAGGAAGTGAGGCATATAAAGATATGCTGCAATATTTTGAAAAGACGATAAAAAGGACTTCCGAAGTACCTGGATTATGTATAGTAACTGTACTTGAGTTTTCTAATAGAAAAATCCAATGATTTATTTTTTTTAATGAGGGAATGTGAGGAACTAAAACCACATGATCACTCACACTAATAATCTATGAAACGGGCACCATAAAAACATAGTATTGAAAAGCAATGATTAAACAGACCAGAAACAAAACAAGGAAAAATCGTGCTCACACTCATCTGAGTAGAAGCAAAATTACCTTTAAAAGGATCTATATTTTGCTTGTTATTGCTGATACGGGTTTGTAAAATAACGAAGTGATACTGTTTGTAAAATAATGAAGCAATCCAGGGGAGGATACAAAAAAGGTGTTCATATATTCAGTAACTTTTGCAGCTAAGTATCTACTTATAGTTAGAATGAGTACTCAAAGATGTAACTAAGTTTGAAACAATAAAGCTTATCCTTTAAAAAATATGTAGCTCTGGGAAACTAAATTATTCATAAGGCAGAACACCAGCCTTGCTCAGCAGTCCTCCATATGGACATTCCGTGAGTGGTTTATCAACTCTGGGCAGCAGCTACTTAAGAATTCTTCGCTCCCCTCAAGCTCCCACAGCCTCCGCCACAGTGAGGGGAAGGGTGGCCAAGGGCAGAGGAAACCCACCGGTAAACCCACAGGCTTCTGCCAAGAGGAAGGTGCTCCACGACATCAGGAAGAAGAGGGCCGTCTCCAGCAGGGGGAAGCAGTGCAGCTTGGTAAACTTGGTCACGTCAGCCCCTGTCAAGGAACTGTCTCCAGCAACAAGCATCAGGGTCACCGAGAACCACACTCTCTTAGCGCAGGACCCCTCCCTAAGGGCTACCCTTTCCCTTCAGCTCTTCCTTTGGGGCCCCAGAGCTGCTGCTTGGTTTTTAAAGTAAAGAAAATGAAGCTTCCCAGTAGAATAGAGGTTTCCAAGGGCTGGTAGAGGGCAGGATATAGGGATCATATTGTTTAACGGGCACACACTTTCTGTTGGGGATGACGAAGAAGGTTCGGGAAATAGCGGGGATGGTTACACAACATTGTGGATGCACCTAAGGCCGCTGAATTGTACACTTAAAATGGTTAAAATGGCAAATTTTATGTTTATGTATATTTTACCAAAATTTTTAAAAAATAATAATGTAACATAACAAAACCCAACGAATCGTACACTTCAAATGGGTGAATTGTATGGTATGTGAATTTCATCTCAATAAAGCTGTTTTTTAAAATTAAGCTTTCTACAGAAACTGGAAATGGGCTTTCTGTGCTCCTTGCAATGGCCACATTTCTGAGAGGCACAGTCAAGGCCTGAGGTGTGACTGGCAGGTTAGCTCTGGCAGTGCTGGGAGTGCCTCAGGCAGGCCTGGGAAGATGAGGTGCGGCAACTCTGACCTCTGTGGGCCACTGAGGCCTGAGTCCACAGCAGGTGCCTAATGCATGCATGAGGGAGCGAGGGAGGGAGGAAGGCACAATGCCAGGGGCAACTACAAAGTGCTGGTGTCACCTTTTGGGATCGGCAATTCCCCTCCTAACAGTGCCATTCCATGGCAGGCCAGCTTAGAACCATCTCGTGAGTGGTTTCAATGAGCAGTATAAATCCCCAGCACATCAAAGGGCCCTGATGAAGAAAGCAGTCTAAATCTGCACAGTCCAATACGGTAGCCGCTAGCCACATGTGGCTACCTGACACTTAAAATGTGGCTAGTCTGAATTAAGATGTGCTGAAAGAGCAAAATACACACCATATTTCCAAGATTTAGTACAAAAGTTGAATGAATAAAATCTCATTAATAATTTGTATAAGTTTTGTTAATAATTTGTGTATCAACTCCAGGCTGAAATGATGGGGCTCCCATTACAGCTGTATTGGACACTAGTGATCTAAATGCCATTGAAAGAAGATATGATGAAGGACTGAGCACACCTGTGGAAGTCTTGCCTGCTCATTCTGCACTTTGCTTTTATGTTGGTTGGTTGGTTGGTTGGTTTTTAAGTCAATATTGTGCAGTCCTTGGCTTAAGGAAGGCCACCTTGCTGTAATTCCCCCAGATAGTCCCTGGCTAGTTACGGCCACGTTAGCCCCATATGGCCTGGAACAGTGGACAACAGCAGTCAGGCTGGGGCTAAAGTACTTCACAGCCTGCTTCCTCCCAGCCTCCTGAGAGGTGGTCCCTGATTCCCAGCCTCCTCCTGGCTCTTCCACTCTTTCCGCCCCACCCCATCCCCCCAAAAAAACTGACGCTTCCCCCAAGCTCCTATCTCCAACAGGTTTATAGGAAGGACAGAAAACACAAAGGTGAGGACAGAGCTAAGCCAAGAGCTACACTCTCACACATTTTCTCAAACTCTTAGCTAGGCCATCGACTGTCATGTTTCACCAAAGGGTGACATTTCAGGAGCCCCCAGCCCCCCGTGGAACAATTAATTTAAGATTCATTTCTGAAAGGAAGAACTGAGAACTTTCTTCTCCCAAGTGCAATGCCACATAGTCATACTTAGGCAGGGGCAGAAACTACAAAAAGGATATTAGAGCAGTCACAACACCAGTCACAGCTCCCATGGTAAAAGAGCCACTAAATATACCTAGAAAAATGCCAACTGACTTAAAAAAGGCAGCAGCATCAAAGGCGTGAGTGTTCAGCCCCGCTGGCTGGTAGGCAACAATAGACCTGGAGTTTAAAGAGAGAGTTAAAAAACACTAAGCTGGTTTTACACCATGGTACTTACAAATATCGACAAACATAGGTATCTACACTCTGCAGAGGACTCCCCATGGTGCATTCGTTTAATTTAATCTTCAGTCACCACGTTATGATGGTATCGGCATTCCAATCGCTGCCGACTGGACAAAGCAACATAACTTTATCAACTAAGTTGATAAACCTCATTTAGAAAAGCACCCAATTCAAAATTTAACACTTTTAAGATGGGCCTCTGATTTTAGCCCAGAGCATTCAGGAAGCCAGAGTCTCTCTTCCCAGGCAGAAATATTGTTACTTACGAGGACAGTACAATGGCAACAGCATCATTTAGGACACTTTCTCCAAACAGAAGTGCATAAAGGTCCACATCTGCATGCAATTCATTAAATATCGCCAGTACAGTCACTAAAACATGGGCCAAAAGCATACACATTAGTTGCGGTTTCTGACTTTAAGCCATTGATAACAAATTCATAGAAGCAATTCTTATCTTTGGTGGGACAGGGTGGTTTGGGAGACAGTAAGGGAGTCAAAGATGGGTCGTCTGTCTATGGCAGAAATGAAAATGGCAATCTTCCTAATCTTAATGATATGATGCTTGATTCTAATAACACTGTGCTCTCCACTGTAATACCGTCACACTTTGAAAACACTTCTATTACAGAACTTAAAAAATAATCACAATTAATGTGACTTGGCTCTACTGGTGGGTTGAAATCTCTTTGAAGGCAGAAACCCTATTTTATTTTTTATCTTATTGAAGTATAGTTGATTTACAAAGTTATGTTAGTTTCAGATTACAGCAAAGTGATTCAGATATATATATATATATATATATATATTTGAATACACACACACACACATACACATTCTTTTTCGTATTCTTTTCCATTATGGTTTATCACAGGATATTGAATATAGTTCCCTGTGCTATACAGTAGGACCCTGTTGTTTATCCATTCTATTGATACATATAACAGTCTGCATCTGCTAATCCAAAACTCCCACTCCATCCCTCACCCACCCTCCTCTCCTTTGGCAACCACAAGTCTGTTCTCTATGTCTGTGAGTCTCTTTCTGTTTCATAGATACGTTCGTTCGCGTCATATTTTAGATTCCACATATAAGTGATATCATATGGTATTTGTCTTTCTCTTTCTGACTTACTTCACTTAGTATGGTAGTCTCTAGGTCCATCCATGTTGCTGCAAAGAAACCCTATTTTATTGATCACTGTGCTCCAGCACAGGGTCGGGGCACAGTGAAGGTTTAATAAAGGATTATGAAATAATGGAAGTCTTCACTTATAACAGAGTATACATAATTACACTTCTCACAGTTTTCACATTTCATAAACATTTAAATATCAGCTATTTTTGATTAGGAACCAAGATGGCGAAGTAGAAGGACGTGCTCTCACTCCCTCTTGCGAGAACACCAGAATCACAACTGGCTGCTGGACAATCATCCACAGAAAGACACTGGAACTCACCAAAAAAGATACCCCACATCCAAAGACAAAGGCGAAGCCACAATGAGACAGTAGGAGGGGTGCAATCACAGTAAAATCAAATCCCATAACTGCTGGGTGGGTGACTCACAAACTGGAGAACACTTATACCACAGAAGTCCACCCACTAGAGTGAAGGTTCTAAGCCCCACATCAGGCTTCCCAACCTGGGGGTCTGGCAACGGGAGGAGGAATTCATAGAGAATCAGACTTTGAATGTTAGCGGGATTTGATTGCAGGACTTTGACAGGATTGGGGGAAACAGAGACTGCACTCTTGGAGGGCACACACAAAGTAGTGTGTGCATCGGGACCCAGGGGAAGGAGCAGTGACCCCAGGGGAGACTGAACCAGACCCACCTGCTAGTGTTGGAGGTCTCCTGCAGAGGCGGGGGGTGTCTGTGGCTCACTGTGAGGACAAGGACACTGGCAGCAGAAGTTTTGGAAAGTACTCCTTGTCCTGAGCCTTCCCAGAGTCTGCCATTAGCCCCACCAAAGAGCCCAGATAGGCTCCAGTGTTGGCTCGCCTCAGGCAAAACAACCAACAGGGAGGGAACCCAGCCCCACCCATCAGCAGACAAGTAGATTAAAGTTTTACTGAGCTCTGCGCACCAGAGCAACAGCCAGCTCTACCCACCACCAGTCCCTCCCATCAGGAAACTTGCACAAGCCTCTTAGATAGCCTTATCCACCAGAGGGCAGACAGCAGAAGCAAGAAGAACTACAATCCTGCAGCCTGTAGAACAAAAACCACAGTTACAGAAAGACAGACAAGATGAAAAGGCAGAGGGCTATGTCCCAGATGAAGGAACAAGATAAAACCCCAGAAAAACAACTAAATGAAGTGGAGATAGGCAATCTTCCAGTAAAAGAATTCAGAATAATGATAGTGAAGATGATCTAGGGCCTCGGAAAAACAATGGAGGCAAAGATCGAGAAGATGCAAGAAATGTTTAACAAAGATCTAGATGAATTAAAGAACAAACACCTGGAAGAATTAAAGACCAAACAAACAGAGATGAACAATACAATAACTGAAATGAAAAATACACTAGAAGTAATCAATAGCAGAATAACTGAGGCAGAAGAACGGATAAGTGACCTGGAAGACAGAATGGTGGAATTCACTGCTGTGGAACAGACTAAAGAAAAAAGAATGAAAAGAAATGAAGACAGCCTAAGAGACCTCTGGAACAACATAAAACACAACAACATTTGCATTATAGGGGTCCCAGAAGGAGAAGATAGAGAGAAAGGACCCGAGAAAATCTTTGAAGAGATTATAGTCGAAAACTTCCCTAACATGGGAAAGGAAATAGCCACCCAAGTCCAGGACGCACAGAGAGTCCCATACAGGATAAACCCAAGGAGAAACACACCGAGACACATAGTAATCAAATTGGCAAAAATTAAAGACAAAGAAAAACCACTGAAAGCAGCAAGGGAAAAACGACAAATAACATACAAGGGAACGCCCATAAGGTTAACAGCTGATTTCTCAGCAGAAACTCTACAAGCCAGAAGGGAGTGGCATGATATACTTAAAGTGATGAAAGGGAAGAACCTACAACCAAGATTACTCTACCCGGCAAGGACCTCATTCAGCTTCGATGGAGAAATCAAAAGCTTTACAGACAAGCAAAAGCTAAGAGAATTCAGCACAACCAAACCAGCCCTACAACAAATGCTAAAGGAACTTCTCTAAGTGGGAAACACAAGAGAAGAAAAGGACCTACAAAAACAAACCCAAAACAATTAAGAAAATGGTCATAGGAACATACATATCGATAATTACCTTAAACGTGAATGGATTAAATGCTCCAACCAAAAGACACAGGCTTGCTGAATGGATACAAAAATAAGACCCCTATACATGCTGTCTACAAGGGACCCACTTCAGACCTAGGGACACATACAGACTGAAAGTGAGGGGATGGAAAAAGATATTCCATGTAAATGGAAATCAAAAGAAAGCTGGAGTAGCAATACTCATATCAGATCAAATAGACTTTAAAATAAAGAATGTTACAAGAGACAAGGAAGGACACTACATAATGATCAAAGGATCAATCCAAGAAGAAGATATACAATTATAAATATATATGCACCCAACATAGGAGCACCTCAATACATAAGGTAACTGCTAACAGCTCTAAAAGAGGAAATCGACAGTAACACAATAATAGTGGGGGACTTTAACACCTCACTTACACCAATGGACAGATCATCCAAAATGAAAATAAATAAGGAAACAGAAGCTTTAAATGACATAACAGACCAGATAGATTTAATTGATAAAAACTGCAGATTACACTTTCTTCTCAAGTGTGCACGGAACATTCTCCAGGATAAATCACATCTTGGGTCACAAATCAAGCCACAGTAAATTTAAGAAAATTGAAATCATATCAAGCATCTTTTCTGGCCACAACACTATGAGATTAGAAATGAATTACAGGGAAAAACACGTAAAAAACACAAACACATGGAGGCTAAACAATACGTTACTAAATAACCAAGAGATCACTGAAGAAATCAAAGAGGAAATCAAAAAATACCTGGAGACAAATGACAATGAAAACACGACAATCCAAAACCTATGGGATACAGCAAAAGCAGTTCTAAGAGGGAAGTTTATAGCTATACAAGCCTACCTCAAGAAACAAGAAAAATCTCAAATAAACAATCTAACCTTACACCTACAGGAACTAGAGAAAGAAGAACAAACAAAACCCAAAGTTAGTAGAAGGAAAGAAATCATAAAGATCAGAGCAGAAATAAATGAAATAGAAACAAAGAAAACAATAGCAAAGATCAATAAAACTAAAAGCTGGTTCTTTGAGAAGATAAACAAAATTGATAAACCATTAGTCAGACTCATCAAGAAAAAGAGGGAGAGGACTCAAATCAATAAAATTAGAAATGAAAAAGGAGAAGTTACAACAGACACGGCAGAAATACAAAGCATCCTAAGAGACTACTACAAGCAACTCTATGCCAATAAAATGGACAACCTGGAAGAAATGGACAAATTCTTAGAAAGGTATAACCTTCCAAGACTGAACCAGGAAGAAATAGAAAATATGAAGAGACCAATCACAAGTAATGAAATTGAAACTGTGATTAAAAATGTTCCAAAAAACAAAAGTCCAGGACTGGATGGCTTCACAGGTGAATCCTATCAAACATTTAGAGAAGAGTTAACACACATCCTTCTCAAACTCTTCCAAAAAATTGCAGAGGAAGGAACACTCCCAAACTCATTCTATGAGGCCACCTTCACCCTGATACCAAAACCAGACAAAGATGTCACAAAGAAAGAAAACTACGGACCAATATCACTGATGAATATAGATGCAAAAATTCTCAACAAAATACTAGCAAACAGAATCCAACAACACATTAAAACGATCATACACCATGATCAAGTGGGATTTATCCCAGGGATGCAAGGATTCTTCAATATACGCAAATCAGTCAATGTGATATACCATATTAACAAATTGAAGAATAAAAACCATATGATCATCTCAATAGATGCAGAAAAAGCTTTTGACAAAATTCAACACCCATTTATGTATGATAAAAACTCTCCAGAAAGTGGGTATAGAGGGAACCTACCTCAACATAATAAAGGCCATATATGACAAACCCACAGCAAACATCATTCTCAATGGTGAAAAACTGAAACATTTCCTCTAAGATCAGGGACAAGACAAGGATGCCCACTCTCGCCACTATTATTCAACATAGTTTTGGAAGTCCTAGCCATGGCAATCAGAGAAGAAAAAGAAATAAAAGGAATACAAATTGGAAAAGAAGAAGTAAAACTGTCACTGTTTGCAGATGACATGATACTGTACATAGAGAATCCTAAAGACGCCACCAGAAAACTACTAGAGCTAATCAATCAATTTGGTAAAGCTGCAGGATACAAAATTAATGCACAGAAATCTCTTGCATTCCCATACACTAATGATGAAAAATCTGAAAGAGAAATTAAAGAAACACTCCCCTCTACCACTGCAACAAAAAGAATAAAATACCTAGGAATAAACCTACCTAGGGAGACAAAAGACCTGTATGCAGAAAACTATAAGACACTGATGAAAGAAATTAAAGATGATACCAACAGATGGAGAGGTATACCATGTTCTTGGATTGGAAGAATCAATATTGTGAAAATGACTAAACTACCCAAAGCAATCTACAGATTAAATGCAATCCCTATCAAATTACCAATGGCATTTTTTTACAGAACTAGAACAAAAAAATCTTAAAATTTGTATGGAAACACAGAAGACCCCAAATAGCCAAAGCAGTCTTGAGGGAAAAAAAGGGAGCTGGAGGAATCAGACTCCCTGATTTCAGACTATACTACAAAGCTACAGTAATCAAGACACTATGGTACTGACAGAAAAACAGAAACATAGATCAATGGAACAAGATAGAAAGCCCAGAGATAAACCTACGCACCTATGGTCAACTAATCTATGAAAAAGGAGGCAAGGATATACAATGGAGAAAAGACAGTCTCTTCAATAAGTGGTGCTGGGAAAACTGGACAGCTACATGTAAAAGAATGAAATTAGAACACTCCCTAACACCATACACAAAAATAAACGCAAAATGGATTACAGACCTAAATGTAAGACCAGACACTATAAAACTCTTAGAGGAAAACATAGGAAGAACACTCTTTGACATAAATCACAGCAAGATCTCCTTTGACCCACCTCCTAGAGAAATGGAAATAAAAACAAAAGTAAACAAATGGGACCTAATGAATCTTAAAAGCTTTTGCACAGCAAAGGAAACCATAAACAAGACGAAAAGACAACCCTCAGAATGGGAGAAAATATTTGCAGACGAATCAACAGACAAAGGATTAATCTCCAAAATACATAAACAGCTCATGCAGCTCAATATGAAAACAACAAACAACCCAATTCAAAAATGGACAGAAGACCTAAATAGACATTTCTCCAAAGAAGACATACAGATGGTCAAGAAGCACATGAAAAGCTGCTCAACATCACTAATCATTAGAGAAATGCAAATCAAAACTACAATGAGGTATCACCTCACCCCAGTTAAAATGGGCATCATCAGAAAATCTACAAACAACAAATGCTGGAGAGGGTGTGGAGAAAAGGGAACCCTCTTGCACTGTTGGTGGGAATGTAAGTTGATACAGCCACTATGGAGAACAGTATGGAGGTTCCTTAAAAAACTAAAAATAGAATTACCGTATGATCCAGCAATCCCACTATTGGGCATGTACCCAGAGAAAACCATAATTCAAAAAGACACATGCACCCCAATGTTCATTGCAGCACTACTTACAATAGCCAGGTCATGGAAGCAACCTAAATGCCCATCGACAGACGAATGGATAAAGAAGATGTGGTATATATGTACAATGGAATATTACTCAGCCATAAAAAGGAACGAAATTGGGTCATTTGCAGAGACGTGGATGGATCTAGAGACTGTCATACAGAGTGAAGTAAGTCAGAAAGAGAAAAACAAATATCGTATATTAATGCATATATGTGGAACCTAGAAAATGGTACAGATGAACCGGTTTGCAGGACAGAAATTGAGACACAGATGTAGAGAACAAAGGTATGGACACAAAGGGGGGAAAGCGGCAGGGGGGTGGGGATGGTGGTGTGATGAATTGGGCAATTGGGATTGACATGTATACACTGATGTGTATAAAATTGATGACTAATAAGGACCTGCTGTATAAAAAAAAACTAAATTAAATTAAAAAATTTTTTTTAAAAATCAGCTATTTTCCAGACCAGCAGCTCTCATACTTTTGATCTCAGGACTCCTTTAAACCCTTAGAAAATTCTGAGGCTCCAAAGAGCTTTAGTTTTGTGGGCTATAGGTATCAATATTTACTGTATTGAATAAAACAAAAAATTCAATATTTATTCATTTAAATTACTAGTAAAACCATTATATGTTAACATATTTTTAATGAAAAATATATTTTCCAAAAAAAAAATAGTGAGAAGAGAGCCACTGTTTTACATTTTCTCAGATCTCTTTAACATCTGAAGTAATGGAAGATAGATGGTTCTCATATCTGTTTCTGCATTCGATCAACAGAGAGTGAGTATGACACATTATACAGCCCCTGGAAAACTCCAGTCAATGGTACACTTGTGAAAGAACGTAAGTTAAAAAGACAAATGATGTACTACTATTATTATTAAATCAGTTTTGACTTTATGGACCCACCTGAAAAGGCTTTGGAGTTTCTCAACTTCAGTTCTACTGATATTCGGGGCCATATAACTCTGTCGTGGGGGCTGTCCTGTGCATCGTAAGACAGTTTAGCAGCATCCCTGACCTCTACCCACAAGATACCAGTAGCACTGCACATTCTCCCCTGCCAAGTTGTGACAACTAAAAATGTCTCCAGACATTGCCAAATGTCTGCTGGGCGGGGGTTGGGGGGAGGGGTGTGGCGCAGAATCACCCCCGGTTGAGAACCACTGCTCTAAATGTATACATGCAGGCGGGGTTCTCTTTCAACACTCACACCCAACTACCTTCTGCTTTGTTAGTTTCTGCCATAAGGACCTGAAAAACTAAACTCACTTCTTCAGCTTCCCTTGTGGTGAGTGCCACTTTTGCTGCCTGGAAGAGGGTGGAGACTGGACGCAGTGCAGTCATCTTGCCTCCATGGGGCAACTAAGGTGTGTCTGAAACCCAAGGGTAATGCCCTAGAAAGACTGAGTGCCTGGATGCCTGATTGTAGTGGCAGCCATGGCACCAGCTCGGAGCCGTTAGCCAAGATAAATAGCTCTCTGTTTAAGCTACTATTAGCCAGATTTTTCTGTTATTTGCAGCCAAACGCATTACTAACTGACACTATTAGAAAACAAAACCAAACAAATATTTAGCACTATTATAAGCCAACCACTCTTGTAACCATCATCCAGTTCAAGAAATGGAACTTTGCCAGCCCCCACAGAAGCCCCCCACAGTATGTACCATCCCAATCTCAAGCCCCTTCCTTCACTCAAAAGTAACCAGTAACCTGATTTATAGGAATCATTTCCTTGCATTTCCTTATAGTTTGACCACCAACATATATTCCTTGACACTATCATTCGGGGTTTACCCATTTTCAAATTTATTGTTTTAATACTTTACATCTCTTTTTCTCCATGGGTTCCCCCTCCATTCCTTTCTGTCAGCTCTCTTTTCATAACGTCCTATTGTGTAGTCCTCTCATTTCTGAATTTTCCAATCCTGATGTATACAGTTCTTGTATAACTTCTATCATTTTCTTAACTTCCTTTAGCTTCTGTTGGAATGTTAATAAAGTTTCATCTGCTTTGGGACCCTCTTCTTCTGGTATGACTTCATTATCTGTAACTTTATTATTCATAGGGGTTATCCCCATTTTTTCTTATATTTACATGAAGTTCAACCTCAATCCGTTTCTGCTGCCCATATTAAGTGAGGTGGGTAGGGGGTAGAAGGCCCAGAACAGCTTTTCCAGTTTCATGGCTCTAGGGCTCCCTCTTCTGGTTTTACACTGAAGTATTAAAAATACGGCCCAGAGGCGTAGCCACCCGGAGGTGTAGCCAATACTCAGATCTACTTCCTCTGGCCTTCTCCACCATTACTATCTGAGCTTTCTTTCTCCTTTAATGCCCCATCAATCAAGGTCTGTGATCCAAGCAGGTCATTTTTAGGGAGTGGCTCTGTCCTTGCAGAGAGATCTTCTACAAGGGATTTCCTGAGAGGTCTGAGGGCCCAGGTCACTCCAGCAGCCTCACACCTCCTCCAGTCTCCTTGCCCTCACCCACAAATTAGAGCCTGAAAAGCCTCCTCCCAGTATTAACTGCTGTTATCCAATACGACCATAAAATTCTTTACTCCCAGTGGGGATCCCGCCTTTTGAGTGTGAATACTTATGGGAAATTTCTAGGTTCCCTGACAATCAAAATGACCAGCAGCCCCCTCTTTCCTTTGCTTCCTCCAGCGCAGCTGCTGTTCTTATCCGTAAGTCTCACTGCTACCGGTAGTTTGACCCCACCAGTTGATAACTGGGGATTCATGGAGATACTCTGTTGCTAGTTGAGTCTGTGTTTTCTTTTTTGCTGTCTTGCTTTCTCTATTTTTGTTAGGGATTAAGGGAGATTCTGAAACCACTTCCCATCACGCCTTTCTTTTCAAAAAGTTTAACTCATTTATTGAGAGTAAACAAAAAATAATTTGGATTTGAAAAATGTCAACTATATCATGAGGCTGCTCCAGATAATCGTAAATCTAGGCAATAAAACCACTACTCTAAGCTTTCAGATGCTAACCAGACATCAACAGGGGGCATCACCAGCAGGCATACTTCCTAAAGGACAGACATGTCATCTGTATAAAACAAGACGCTAACAAGGTCAATCTCTTTCTTCCACCCTTGAAAACAATTTATCAAGTTACACAACAGGAAAAATCTTTAGGGATTAGGCTAAAAAAAGTTCTTGTTTTCTGGATTATTTATTACATGAACGATATGTGTGGCTCCTTACATAAAACCTGCGACAGTTAATTTTACTCGTCAACTTGACTGGACCATGGGGTGCCCAGTTATTCGATTAAACATTATTCTGGATGTGTCTGTGAGGTTCTGGATGAGATTCACATTTGAATCAGTAGACTGAGTAAAGCAGATGGCCCCCCTCAATGAGGGTGGGACTCATGTGGTCTGTTGAAGGTTTCACTAGAACAAAAAGGCAGAGTAAGGGAGAATTCACTTTCTCTGCCTGTCTTTGGACCCAGACTGGAACTACAGCAGTGGCTCTCCTGGTTCTCAAGCCTTTGCACGGCAGATCTTGAGACTTCTTAGCCTCCATAATCACATGAGCCAACTCCTTACAATCAAGCAGTCAATCAATATGTCTCTTTCCCTCTCCCCCTCACACACACGTATGTCTCCTATTTATTCTGTTTCTTTGAAGAAACCTGACTGATACAAAACCTCTACTCTTAGTTTATCATTATATGACACAAGAATTGTCTTGTTTTGAACCCAATGCTGAAGAAAAATTAACAATGATAATAATAACAATTATTAGGGTCTTACTGGGAAGCAGGCACTATGCTAAACATTTTACAATCTCATTTAGTCCTCATAAAAACCCTAGGAAGGTAGTAGTATCATATCTCCCAATTTAGAGATGAGAAAACAGGCCGTGTGTGGTGGGTTGCTTTCTGCTGCGGTAACAAACTTCCCAAAATCTCAGTGGTCAAACGCGAGAGAAATTTTATCTATTACTCATACAGTACGTCCACTGGGGGTTTGCACCAGAGGCCTCTATTCACATCAGTCAGTCAGTCACTCAGGGACTCAGGACTGGCGGAGGCTAATCTCAACGAACAGAGCACGGGGCTGGCAGCCCAGGACACCTGGGTCCCAGGACTTTATCAGCGAGGGTTCTGGCAGGAAACAGATGAGTAATTTGAGGAGTGTTTATAAAGGCATTATTTATAGAAGTGTGTAGAGAGCACGGGAGAGGGGGAGGGCAGTACCTGTGGCTGAAAACAGGGAGCTTTTATACCATCCCTAGGCTCAAAGGGTCCAGGGAAGGAGTGGTTGCCAGAACCAGGAGCGGTGTGGAGAGGGTCACCCAACAGGAGCCGTGACCTTTGTTCAAGGGACACAGCCAGCCCACAGGGACCCTGCATGCCCAGCCTCCTCCCAGTCTCCCACTGGTGCTCCCCCTGTGGACAAATCCAATGGGAAAGTAGGAAGGCAAAGGAACCTTTGCAATCTTCCATACCAGTCAGCCTCCCAGTGCCAAGAAGAGAGTGGGGAAGGGTGGTGTGGAAATGTGGAGGGGCAAACGGAAGCCGTCCAATAGTGCACAGCAAAGTCCAAAGACAGAGTAAAGCGAAGCCTTGAGTACATGATTTTCAAAAGCTCCTTTAACTTTTAAACACTATTTTCCTAAAATACGACTGTACCAGTAGTAAAAAATAATAATAATGTGTAGTTAACTCATTTATTTATGACAATAAACACTAGCTCTGCATAAATAATAATTAACACTTTGTACTGGTCTGAATTTGGCTGTTCTGAATTTCAATTTCTCATTCTCCCTGCCCATCACCTTAAAAAGCAAGGCAGGAAGTCGGCCATGTCCCTCCTGGGCAAGCCTGTGCCCAACCAAGATGAGGACTACGGGTGCGGACAACCAGAAGGTGATGCGGGGGTGGGGGTAGGAAGGGGATGACAGACTGGGTGAGTGGCTCCCCCCACAGCTGGACCCTTGCAATCAGAGAGAACAAGGTCACAACAGCTGTTTCCAACTGGACATGGACTGAGAAATTACAATTCACTGACTGAAGACTACTGGTACAGGTATCTAAAAAGCGGTGGGAAAAATGAAACAATAGTGGAAAGAGAAAGAAGGAAAAATCAAGAACCTGACTTTGTTCCTTCAACTAACTTTCCCTGAACACTCCATCTGTGTACTAAGGAGTACTTAGCACTTGCGAACGCTCAGCACAAAGCGGCAAGTAATGTTATGTAGAAAATAGACCTGACTCAGGAGCTGTGGGAGCTACTGACTGAAGCAGTAAAGGAAGAATAACCAGGCAGGCGGCAGATTTGAACTCAGTCTCAAAGACTAAGCAAAAGACTGACCAGCCTGGGTGGTGCAACTAGAGAATTACTCTCTGACAGCACAGATCGCAGCTTTTGAAACCTGTGAGTGGGTCTGATTGACTCGAGGGGTGTAAAAGTGACAGGATTACAGTGAGAGGAATCACTGCATAATGGTTCACAGGAAGGAAGGGCGCTCATTTTCTCTGGTAGCTGCTTACGAATGTAGCAATACTACAGGTTGGAAACTTATATTTTCTTTCCTGAGTTGTGGATCCATTTAAGTAACAGTCCACAAAGATGGCACGTGGCACCCATGACACACAACCACGGAATGGAGAGGGCTCCTGGTCACAGAGCAGCCTATGGCACACCACGCACAGGCTGCCCCCATCAACGGGAAGACCAAACACAAGAGCCAAGTACAGTGAAATCAGGGACAAGGACTCTTACTCTTTCATCCCAATACCAGAATTTCTGTTTGATGCACCAGGCACAAGAAGTCAATTTGGTCTTATGGTTCCCCTCTAACTCTGCACTTAAAGTTTTTATTTCTTTTATGGCCCAAGTTCTCAAACAACAGATTTTTAGGAAGCTGGTAAAACACTTTTAATTTACAAAAGCATTCTACATTTCAGAAAGACTTCCATTAAAAAGCAGTTAAAGTTAATGTCCTGATGTTTAATAAGTTTAAAGTTTCAATTTTCTAGAACTTTCATTTCTATAAAACCCTTACTGTGCCAATCTTCACAGGACAAATAAAAATGGTGTGTCATGGTAATGCCTTCCATTATTTTCTACCACAGTATGGACACATTAAAGTGAAGTAAACAATTACAAAGATAATCTGGAAAAATAAGCCTTTCTATCCAATTAAATGAAGCGACACTAATGGCTCAGAAAACAGTATCAGTAATCTTTATGTTACACTAACTTCCCTTTGCTTATTGGTGGTACTAGTAAGATGTTAGTAATAAAGTTATAGATGAGTATAGTTAGTAATATATTTTCAGAGACACTAAACACCTTTCTTAAACTTATATAGAATCATTTCTCAACAGACACACATTTGGAGATGTCACAGACATTGTAGTGTTAGAATAATAAAGCTACTTTTCACAGTGCTTAGGTTAAGTGGTAACCTGTTATTAAACACACACATACACACACACACACACACACACACACACACACACAGGTAAAACAGAGAAATCTCTGCCTGAGTCAGAAGATGTTGATAGAGACCAACATAATCAGCAGATGATATGCTCAACACTTTACATGCATTATCTCATTTAATCTTCACAATAGCCCTTCACAATAGGAAACAGGTACCATTATTCCTACTTCATAAATGAGGAAACTGATGCTCAGGAGATAAAGTGTGCCCAGGCCACCCGGTTAGTGACTGGCAGGGCTAGAACTCAAACCACCACCTGCAACTCCACATCCCACATTCTTTTCACAAACAAGGGTGCTTCAACCAGCCAAGTCTTCAGTATCAATTTACTTAGAGTGTTTGTAAGAAAACAGGGGGGTGAGAGGGACTTCCCTGGTGGCCCAGTGGTTAGGACTTCACGCTTCCACTGCAGGGGGCATGGGTTCGATCCCTGGTCAGGGAACTAAGATCCCACATGCCTCGTGGTGCGGCCAAAAAAAAAAAGAAAAAAAAATTTAAAAATAAATAGGGGGCGGTGAGAGAGATCAATGGTTTTTAATCATCAAGAGTTTTCAGAGCCACACAACTGTCTAGAGCTGTGCTATCCAATGCGGTAGCCACTAGCCACATGCAGCCATTTAAACTTAAATTACTGGGCATAAAATTAAAAAATCAGTTCTTCGGTTGCACTATCACACATTTCAAGTGCTCAACAGCCACACGTAGCTACTGGCTACCATAAAGGATTGGGAAGACTATAGAATATTTCTATCACCACAGAAAGGTCTATTGGGTAGCGCTGATCTAGAGGGCCCCCCAAGAGGCATGGTGAAGTGGAGGTGGGGCATGGTGGGAATCTGCATATCTTAGAGATCATTACTGCCCAGAATGTTAGAGGACATCATAGACAATGAAAAGGCCTTTCCATCTGTACTGTAAGAACAAGATCAGCTTTCTCCATAAATTCTTTCCCTGCAATGGCACTCTCAGTGGTTAACACTAGAGGAAAGAATAGCCATAACTACTTTATGTGAACCGATTCAATTATGGGTTCCAAATTGGAGAGGACAGCTTGTTTGTTTGTTTGTTTTGAGCTGCAGGGGAGGAAGGGTATATAATAATTCCACTTTTAAGAACTGGTTCAACTAACACTTGAAAAATACAAGGTAAGTTTTGTGGGGAACCAAGATGGCGGAGTAGAAGGACGTGCTCTCACTCCCTCTTGCGAGAGCACCAGAATCACAACTGGCTGCTGGACAATCATTGACAGGAAGACCCTGGACTTCACCAAGGAGGATACCCCACGTCCAAGGACAGAGGAGAAGCCACAGTGAGACGGTAGGAGGGGCGCAATCAGACTAAAATCAAATCCCATAACTGCTGGGTGGGTGACTCACAGACTGGCGAACACTTATACCACAGAAGTCCACCCACTGGAGTGAAGGTTCTGAGCCCCACGTCAGGCTTCCCAACCTGGGGGTCCGGCTACGGGAAGAGGAATTCCTAGAGAATCAGACTTTGAAGCCTAGTGGGAATTGATTGCAGGACTTTGACAGGACTGGGGGAAACAGAGACCCCACTCTTGGAGGGCACACACAAAGTAATGTGTGCATCGGGACCCAGGGGAAGGAGCAGTGACCCTGGGGGAGACTGAACCAGACCTACCTGCTGGTGTTGGGGGGTCTCCTGCAGAGGCAAGTGGTGGCTCTGTTTCACCGTGGGGATAAGGACACTGGCAGCCGAGGTTCTGGGAAGTTCTCCTTGGCGTGAGCCCTCCCAGAGTCTGCCATTAACCCCACCAAAGAGCACGGGTAGGCTCCAGTGTTGGGTTGCCTCAGGCAAAACAACCAACAGGGAGGGAACCCAGCCCCACCCATCAACAGTCAAGTGGATTAAGGTTTTACTGAGCTCTGACGCCACAGCAACAGGGAGGGAACCCAGCCCCACCCATCAACAGTCAAGTGGATTAAGGTTTTACTGAGCTCTGACCGCCACAGCAACAGGCAGCTCTACCCACCACCAGAGCCTCCCATCAAGCCTCTTAGATAGCCTCAACCACCAGAGGGCAGACAACAGAAGCAAGAAAAACTACAATCCTGCAGCCTGTGGACCAAAAACCACAGTTACAGAAAGATAGACAAGATGAAAAGGCAGAGGGCTATGTACCAGATGAAGGAACAAGAAAAAACCCCAGAAAAACAACTAAATGAAGTGGAGATAGGAAACCTTCCAGAAAAAGAATTCAGAATAATGATAGTGAAGATGATCCAGGACCTCGGAATAAGAATGGAGGCAAAAATTGAGAAGATGCAAGAAATGATTAACAAAGACCTAGAAGAATTAAAGAACAAACAAACAGAGATGACCAATACAATAACTGAAATGAAAACTACAGTAGAAGGAATCAATAGCAGAATAACTGAGGCAGAAGAACGGATAAGTGACCTGGAAGACAGAATGGTGGAATTCACTGCTGCGGAACAGACTAAAGAAAAAAGAATGAAAAGAAATGAAGACAGCCTAAGAGACGTCTGGGACAACATTAAACGCAACAACATTCGCATGATAGGGGTCCCAGAAGGAGAAGAGAGAGAGAAAGGACCAGAGAAAATATTTGAAGAGATTATAGTCGAAAACTTCCCTAACATGGGAAAGGAAATAGCCACCCAAGTACAGGAAGCGCAGAGAGTCCCATACAGAATAAACCCAAGGAGAAACACGCCGAGACACATAGTAATCAAAGTGGCAAAAATTAAAGACAAAGAAAAATTATTGAAAGCAGCAAGGGAAAAACGACAAATAACATACAAGGGAACTCCCATAAGGTTAACAGCTGATTTCTCAGCAGAAACTCTGCAAGCCAGAAGGGAGTGCCATGATATACTTAATGTGATGAAAGGGAAGAACCTACAACCAAGATTACTCTACCCGGCAAGGATCACATTTAGATTTGATGGAGAAATCAAAAGCTTTACAGACAAGCAAAAGCTAAGAGAATTCAGCACCACCAAACCAGCTCTACAGCAAATGCTAAAGGAACTTCTCTAAGTGGGAAACACAAGAGAAGAAAAGGACCTACAAAAACAAACCCAAAACAATTAAGAAAATGGTCATAGGAACATACATATCGATAATTACCTTAAACGTGAATGGATTAAATGCCCCAACCAAAAGACATAGACTGGTTGAATGGATACAAAAACAAGACCCATATATATGCTGTCTACAAGAGACCCACTTTAGACCTAGGGACACATACAGACTGAAAGTGAGGGGATGGAAAAAGATATTCCATGCAAATGGAAATCAAAAGAAAGCTGGAGTAGCAATACTCATATCAGATAAAATAGACTTTAAAATAAAGAATGTTACAAGAGACAAGGAAGGACACTACATAATGATCCAGGGATCAATCCAAGAAGAAGATATAACAATTATAAATATATATACACCCAACATAGGAGCACCTCAATACATAAGGCAACTGCTAACAGCTATAAAAGAGGAAATCGACAGTAACACAATAATAGTGGGGGACTTTAACACTTCACTTACACCAATGGACAGATCATCCAAAATGAAAATAAATAAGGAAACAGAAGCTTTAAATGATACAATAGACCAGATAGATTTAATTGATATATATAGGACATTCCATCCAAAAACAGCAGATTACACGTTCTTCTCAAGTGCGCACGGAACATTCTCCAGGATAGATCACATCTTGGGTCACAAATCAAGCCTCAGTAAATTTAAGAAAATTGAAATCATACCAAGCATCTTTTCTGACCACAACGCTATGAGATTAGAAATGAATTACAGGGAAAAAAACATAAAAAAGACAAACACATGGAGGCTAAACAATACGTTACTAAATAACCAAGAGATCACTGAAGAAATCAAAGAGGAAATAAAAAAATACCTAGAGACAAATGACAATGAAAACACGACGACCCAAAACCTATGGGATGCAGCAAAAGCGGTTCTAAGAGGGAAGTTTATAGCTATACAAGCCTACCTCAAGAAACAAGAAAAATCTCAAGTAAACAATCTAACCTTACACCTAAAGAAACTAGAGAAAGAAGAACAAACAAAACCCAAAGTTAGCAGAAGGAAAGAAATCATAAAGATCAGAGCAGAAATAAATGAAATAGAAACAAAGAAAACAATAGCAAAGATCAATAAAACTAAAAGTTGGTTCTTTGAGAAGATAAACAAAATTGATAAGCCATTAGCCAGACTCATCAAGAAAAAGAGGGAGAGGACTCAAATCAATAAAATCAGAAATGAAAAAGGAGAAGTTACAACAGACACCGCAGAAATACAAAACATCCTAAGAGACTACTATAAGCAACTTTATGCCAATAAAATGGACAACCTGGAAGAAATGGACAAATTCTTAGAAAGGTATAACCTTCCAAGACTGAATCAGGAAGAAACAGAAAATATGAACAGACCAATCACAAGTAATGAAATTGAAACTGTGATTAAAACTCTTCCAACAAACAAAAGTCCAGGACCAGATGGCTTCACAGGTGAATTCTATCAAACATTTAGAGAAGAGCTAACACCCATCCTTCTCAAACTCTTCCAAAAAATTGCAGAGGAAGGAACACTCCCAAACTCATTCTATGAGGCCACCATCACCCTGATACCAAAACCAGACAAAGACACTACAAAAAAAGAAAATTACAGACCAATATCACTGATGAATATAGATGCAAAAATCCTCAACAAAATACTAGCAAACAGAATCCAACAACACATTAAAAGGATCATACACCACGATCAAGTGGGATTTATCCCAGGGATGCAAGGATTCTTCAATATATGCAAATCAATCAATGTGATACACCATATTAACAAATTGAAGAATAAAAACCATATGATCATCTCAATAGATGCAGAAAAAGCTTTTGACAAAATTCAACACCCATTTATGATAAAAACTCTCCAGAAAGTGGGCATAGAGGGAACCTACCTCAACATAATAAAGGCCATATATGACAAACCCACAGCAAACATCATTCTCAATGGTGAAAAACTGAAAGCATTTCCTCTAAGATCAGGAACGAGACAAGGATGTCCACTCTCACCACTATTATTCAACATAGTTCTGGAAGTCCTAGCCACGGCAATCAGAGAAGAAAAAGAAATAAAAGGAATACAAATTGGAAAAGAGGAAGTAAAACTGTCACTGTTTGCGGATGACATGATACTATACATAGAGAATCCTAAAACTGCCACCAGAAAACTGCTAGAGCTAATTAATGAATATGGTAAAGTTGCAGGATACAAAATTAATGCACAGAAATCTCTTGCATTCCTATACACTAATGATGAAAAATCTGAAAGAGAAATTATGGAAACACTCCCATTTACCATTGCAACAAAAAGAATAAAATACCTAGGAATAAACCTACCTAGGGAGACAAAAGACCTGTATGCAGAAAACTATAAGACACTGATGAAAGAAATTAAAGATGATACCAACAGATGGAGAGATATACCATGTTCTTGGATTGGAAGAATCAACATTGTGAAAATGAGTATACTACCCAAAGCAATCTACAGATTCAATGCAATCCCTATCAAATTACCAATGGCATTTTTTACAGAGCTAGAACAAATCATCTTAAAATTTGTATGGAGACACAAAAGACCCCGAATAGCCAAAGCAGTCTTGAGGCAAAAAAATGGAGCTGGAGGAATCAGACTCCCTGACTTCAGACTATACTACAAAGCTACAGTAATCAAGACAATATGGTACTGGCACAAAAACAGAAACATAGATCAATGGAACAAGATAGAAAGCCCAGAGATTAACCCACGCACCTATGGTCAACTAATCTATGACAAAGGAGGCAAAGATATACAATGGAGAAAAGACAGTCTCTTCAATAAGTGGTGCTGGGAAAACTGGACAGCTACATGTAAAAGAATGAAATTAGAATACTCCCTAACACCATACACAAAAATAAACTCAAAATGGATTAGAGACCTAAATATAAGACTGGACACTATAAAACTCTTAGAGGAAAACATAGGAAGAACACTCTTTGACATAAATCACAGCAACATCTTTTTTGATCCACCTCCTAGAGTAATGGAAATAAAAACAAAAATAAACAAGTGGGACCTAATGAAACTTCAAAGCTTTTGCACAGCAAAGGAAACCATAAACAAGACGAAAAGACAACCCTCAGAATGGGAGAAAATATTTTCAAATGAATCAACGGACAAAGGATTAATCTCCAAAATATATAAACAGCTCATTCAGCTCAATATCAAAGAAACAAACACCCCAATCCAAAAATGGGCAGAAGACCTAAATAGACATTTCTCCAAAGAAGACATACAGACGGCCACGAGGCACATGAAAAGATGCTCAACATCACTAATTATTAGAGAAATGCAAATCAAAACTACAATGAGGTATCACCTCACTCCTGTTAGAATGGGCATCATCAGAAAATCTACAAACAACAAATGCTGGAGAGGGTGTGGAGAAAAGGGAACCCTCTTGCACTGTTGGTGGGAATGTAAATTGATACAGCCACTATGGAGAACAATATGGAGGTTCCTTAAAAAACTAAACATAGAATTACCATATGACCCAGCAATCCCACTACTGGGCATATACCCAGAGAAAACCGTAATTCAAAAAGACACATGCACCCGAATGTTCATTGCAGCACTATTTACAATAGCCAGGTCATGGAAGCAACCTAAATGCCCATCAACAGACGAATGGATAAAGAAGTTGTGGTACATATATACAATGGAATATTACTCAGCCATAAAAAGGAACGAAATTGAGTCATTTGTCGAGACGTGGATGGATCTAGAGACTGTCATACAGAGTGAAGTAAGTCAGAAAGAGAAAAACAAATATCGTATATTAATGCATGTATGTGGAACCTAGAAAAATGGTACAGATGAGCCAGTTTGCAGGGCAGAAGTTGAGACACAGATGTAGAGAATGGACATATGGACACCAAGGGGGGAAAACTGCGGTGAGGTGGGGATGGTGGTGTGCTGAATTGGGCGATTGGGATTGACATGTATACACTGATGTGTATAAAATTGATGCCTAATAAGAACCTGCAGTATAAAAAAGCAAACAAAACAACTAATACTAAACTTTCATTGGGTTATTTGTATGGAAATATGTTAATATAAATGTTTCAGATATTACATGAAATTTCTAAAAATCTTATATTTGTATTTGTATGGAAATATGTATGGAAATATGTTAATATAAATGTTTCAGACATTACATGAAATTTCTAAAAATCTTATATGTTCTGGTATAATGTTATAAGTAATAATCCTAGTTATTACTTTAAAATGTATATCTCAGAAATAACTAATTTTCTTGTCAACTGCATTATTATGAACTTTCATCAAATCTTTTACCGTGGTCATTTTTAAGTCTTTTGTCATTTACAGACAGTTCTGGGTGTACTCTGATGATTTTGCAAATATGTTCCTATAAAAGGGTTTCATCTTCAAGAAATTCATGGAAAAGACTCTGACAAGTACAGGTTTCTGGTAACTGACTGTACTGCTGAACTGAATGAATAAGCATTTTCAGAACTCTTATGAAAAACTGATGAACTCATAAAAGTGCTAACAAAAGATCAAGATAAAAAAAAACAATTAATTACATGGGACTGAGTGAACTGATGAGGATGAGTATAATTTTTGTGACTTTCTGTCTGAATTAAAAAAAAAAATCCCACAAAAAAAAAAAAAAAAAGCTTTGTGGGGGTGATGGAAATGATTCTAAAGTTCAGGACAATTCCGGAGACTTAAATTTTTAAAATTTTGAGGTGGCAAAAATTACATTATTGTACATTTACTATATGTATAAGAAGGTAAATTCCAGACAAGAATCTAAGTTAGGCTTCAATTATTGACATTTTTCCTCTACATTTAGAAGTATTGCCTTTATTAAAAATAAATGCTGATGGGTGCACTCAGTTACCGGGGATATTTCTTTAAACCTCTTATGCATGCAAGGTATTTATATGCAGCCCTTAGCAAAGCTATACAATTAACACCCACTGTGGTACCATTATATACAATACAATTACCACAGACACAAGGTACATTCAGTATAGCAAAAACTGTATATACACTTTATATAAAAAAGACACTTTTTGATAATTTGGGGGTAGATTAATTGCTCTCAAGTTACTCTTAACCCAAGCCACATAACACATCCCCAAAATGGACCATAAATGACTGTTTGTTTCATATAGTATTTATTCAAATTCTAGTGATTTTTTTAAAACTATATTTTACGGAGCAGCTGTGGGGCCTGAGCTTCGTTTTGTCTTGAAAAAAAAATAAAGGTCTCATTTAGCTTCAAAAAAAAAAAAAAAAAAAAAGAAAAATACAAGGTAAGAGATTTATGAATAGGAACCACATCACAGTGTGCAGGAACATTGCACAAAAGGACTTTACAAATTAAATTACATTCACTACAGGTACTGGTGTGCATTTCTACTAAGCAAAGGTATTATTTAAACCAAATGATAGGTTTCCTAAAAGAATGCAAAAGCACAACACTGAGAAAAAAGACAGTCTAAGTGTAAAAATTATGACTAAATTAGACATTCTAAAATGAAAGACAAAAAGAGAAATACAGGTGGAAGCAACCCAAGTGCTTGTTGGCAGATGGATGGATAAACAAGATGCAGTACATTCATACAATGGAATATTATTCAGGTTTAAAAGGAAGGAAATTCTGACACATGTTACAACATAGATGAATCTTGAGGACATTATGCTAATGAAATAAGCCAGACACAAAAAGACAACTTCTGATGATTCCACTTATATGAGGTATCTACAGTAGTCAAACTCATAGAGACAGAAAGTAGAATGGTGGTTGCCCAGGACTGGGGGGTGGGGTTGGGGGAGAGTGGGGAGATGTTGCTTAATGCGTATAGAGTTTCAGTTTTGCAAGATGAAAAAATTCTGGAGATTGGTTGCACAACAATGTGAATATACTCAACACTGCTGAACTATACACCTGAAGATGATTAAGATGGTAAATTTTATGTTGTTGGGTTTTTTTTACAATAATAAGAAGAAGAAGAAAAGGGAAATGCAGGCCCTTCTTAGAAAAGCCATCTAAGTCTGTTAGACCACTTACTGGTCTCTTCCTCCACTGTTCCATGTTAACCCTACAGTCTCCTTACTGTAATGAAAGTTAATGATTGCTCTGAACTTTTTAAGATTTAAATAATAAAACATCATAATGGTAAGGCCAAATATGCAAATACCTGGGTCAGTAGCAGAGATAACTGCTCCAAAAAAGAGACAATCCGTGTAGTAAAATTTATCCGAGAGCTGCCCCACAATCTTCATGAGCTTCACCACACCATACATGAGATTTCTGTAAGAAGGGAAGGTAAACTATGTCAGAAGGAAAAAAAAAAAAAAGAAAAGAAAACCCACCTAATTGAGTAACCTGGCAAATGAGCAAGCAGAGGAGTACTAGAATACTGCACTTCCAGAGAGGTTTGTGAAAACGTCGGGCAGCTGCTGTGGTTGGACACTTACCAGGAACATGTGCAAATAAGACTTTGGCACCAAGTAATGGTCTGCAGTTAATGTCATCTTGCTGAAATATCTGAACACTCCATTTTAAAAAACTGTGCTTATTTACAACTATAAAGTATGATCCTCAATTAGCAACAGTTAGGGCATTTTAAGCAAATGGGTAGTAGGGAAGAAAGGAAGAGAAAGAACCCTGCAAAATGGGTAATGAATTGCTACAAAACTCCCAGGATTCTAAGACAATGCATTTAAAGTCATGTAAATGAGTAGACTGGATGAAGCTGGAGAGAAAAAAAAATGGGTTGGCCACAAAGATCCAACTGGTCAACCTTCTCTGCCAATAATTATTTCAAAGAAGGGAAGAGAGGCAAAACTCTTTGAACATCCCATTAAAATATCAGCGTACCCATTGACATATCTGGCTTCTCACTCTTTGCATGGGTTAGGCAGGCCAGCAGCAGCCCTCCTTATACTGTGCAGAATGTGATATGGCCCAAGAAGGACCACCAAGTTAATATTTCAACTTGGCCAGAGCACATTTCCTACAGGACAGCTGACAAATTGGGAGGAGTGAAGAGTGTTAAAAGGCCTAGTACATGTTATTAAGGGTGTGTGTGTGTGTGTGTGTGTGT
Source organism: Balaenoptera physalus (assembly GCF_965194825.1). Classification (NCBI taxonomy): domain Eukaryota; kingdom Metazoa; phylum Chordata; class Mammalia; order Artiodactyla; family Balaenopteridae; genus Balaenoptera; species Balaenoptera physalus. Next base: position 41,902,434 of record NC_138903.1, read on the forward strand.
GTGTTGGTAGCAGCTGTAGGGATTAGGGGAATAAAAACAACCACAGAATAAAGAGAAATTAAGAAAATCCCATTTACAACGGCATCGAAAAGAATAAAATGCCAAAAATAAATAGCCACAGAATAGACTCATTGTACCCTACAGCCAACCCCCAATAATAAGATTCTTAAAGGTCAAGACCATATCATTGCTCATCTTTGTACCTTAGGTGTCTAGAACAGTAGATTGACGAAGCTAGAAATTCAAGAACTATTTGCAGAATTGAATCCTTTTGAGAATAAATAGCTATAACTTAGTGTTTGCCTACTGTGTGCCAGACATTGACACTGTTCCAGACACTTCAACAGCTATATTTCAATTCACAGGAATTCTATGATACAGAGTTGATTTGCTCTTTGTTGCTTATCAAAGGCTTCTTTCACCTACCCTTTAAATATTTCTTGAAACTAGACCTTCCTCTCCATTTCCTTCTATCATAAGCTTAGATCTGACTTCTCTGTGGTAGCGTTTTCCCTACAGTCACCAATACCGGTTATCTAACCTGTCACTCTTCAATGGTTTGTCTCTCTTAAAGGACAAAGTCCAAGCCCCTCCTGTTTTGGTGGCATAAAAGGCTCCTGCTTTTATCTCCAGCTTTCCAGCTAATTTTTTTAAATTAACTAAAGTTCACATTTCATTCAGATTTCCTTAGTTTTTACCTAATATCCCTTTTCTGTTCCAGGATTCCATCCAGGATACCACATTACATTTAGTCATCATATCTCTTTTGTCTCCTCTTGGCTGTGACAGTTTCTCAGACTTTGCTTGTTTTTGATGACCTTGGCAGTTGGGGAGGAGTACTGGTCAGGTATTTTGCAGAATGTGGGACTTGTCTGATTTTTTTTCTCATGATTAGACTGAGGTAATGCGATTTTGGGAGGAAGACACAGCGGTAAGTGCCATTCTCATCACAGATATCAAAGGTACAGCGTATCAACATGATTTACCAATTTTGGTGTTAATCTTGATCATCTGGCTGAGGTAGTGTTTGCCAGGTTTCTCCTCTGTAAAGCTACTCTTTCTTCTTCCTTTGCATGCTGTACTCTTTGGAAGGAAGTCACCATGCACAGCCCACAATCAAAGGGGGGAAGGCCCAAGCTTCATCTCCTTGAGGGGGACTGTATCTGCATAAACTATTTGGAATTCTTCTGCACAGATTTGTCACTTCTCCTCCATTTATTTATTCATCCAATCATTTATTTATATCAGTATAGACTCAAATATATTTGTTTTATACTTCGGGTGATGATCCAAAACAATGTTATTTCTTATGTTGTTCTTTAGCCATTAGAGAGGGGGGGTGTTTCAGGTTGGCTCTGTGTCCCTTTGACATGCTCCATATCCTTTTTGTTTGTTTTCTGAGCACTTCCTTACTCTCTGACACTATAAGATGCTCCATTGTCATTTTGCATATTTGCTGCCCCAGCCCTAGAATCAGCCATTTCTGCAAGGGGCCCTGGTTCTTTTCATTGAAGAATGCTATTAGAAACTAAGATCTGGGGACTAGGTTTTATTTTATTTCAATGTTAATGAATCTTAATTTCAATTTAAGTAGCCACACGTGGCTCACAGCTACCACACTGGACAATGTAACTCTAGATCTTAATTACAATCATCATAAACATCAAAATACTGGACTCTGGCCGTTGCCAGGGGCTGGGGGGCGGGGGAAATGGGGAGGTGCTGCTCAAAGGGTACAAACTTCCAGTAACAAGATTAATAAGTTTGGGGATCTAATGTACAACACAGTGATTATAGCTAATGATACTGTACCACATACTTGAATGTTGCTAACATGTTCTCACCACAAAAAAAGAAATGGTAACCATGTGACCGGATGAAGGTGGTAGCTAATACTATGGTGGTAATCACTTTGCAATTTATAAATGTGTCAAATCAACACACTGTATACCCTACACTTACACAATGTTATGTGTCAATTATATCTCAATAAAGCTGGGGAAAATTTTGGATTCTGTGGACCCATGTGGATCTCATCTCTTTGGAAGTGTGGTAATTTGGTTATATGACAAAGAGTCACTTACCCGATAATGAAGCAGGAAACGGCAGTCCCCAAGAAGGCATAGGCCAGAATAGACCCAAGGTTTCTGAAAAAGTGTCTCTGAATAAAACAAAAAAGCAGGAATCACATTGTGAATTTTGACAGTGGACATCAGAAACACTACAAGTCTCTAAAAAGTGAAACTTTACTTACTGCTTCCATTATGTTAATTAACAACTGAAGTTACTCCTGAATAATGCTATTTAGCCTTAGAAAATCATGGTTTTAAGATCTCCTTTGTCCTACCAATCAGTGAGCAAGCAAGCAAGACCTTAGTAAATTTCAGAAAAAACTACTCTGGCTGATTATATTAAATTACATTTTGTGTGTGTGTGTGTGTGTGTGTGTGTGTGTGTGTGTGTGTGTGAGTATGTGTGTGTAAGTAGACCAATCATTTTCACAAATTTAACCCAAACTATTTTACCCTAGTGATTCAACTAGTCACTTCCAGTTCTGGTGGTACCTTAGAAGAACACTGCAGAGGTAAGTTTGAAACTAATAAGCTATGAAAGTGCTAAGGAGCTTTCTGGTTAACTCAGCATCAGAGGCGTCTTCTGATATTCATCTGAATTAATCTTTGTGGAGCCTGGGAAAGAGGGAAAATAGAGATAGGTGTGGAGAAACAAGAAACAGGTAGTTCATCTAAGATGGGCAAATTTATAAGTATGTACACACACACACACACATACACACACACACACATATGAATTTACTTCTCATAAATCATTGGGCCTGTGGATATTCTGATGGGGAAAATCCCTGTTCTTGGGACCCTGAAACATGATCCTTACTTCTCAAGGCATAAAGCTGTTCACACTGGACAATCATAACTATTTAACAAAAACAGACAAACAAAATCCCCTAAACACCCTAATTAAACAGGAACCAGGAACACTTTATCTAGAAATTTTAAAAGGCAGGAGTGCCCCAGCATGTGAGCCAAGCACCATCAGGGAAAGAGAGGGCACAGAAGAAGCACTCAGCCTGGATCAAGCAGCCATCACCAAGTCTGATCAGACAAAGGGCTGCAGGCGACCATTGGCCTGCATTCCAGACAGAGGACCTAAGACCTTGGCTTCAGCCTTCCCCAATGCCTGCCCCTCTCTGAGGCTGTGAAGAAGGCATCAAAGAATCCCTAGTGCCCCTAAACCACCTGCTCAGAACAGAATCCTTCAAGGGCTTCCCACACTGACAGTCATCAAATGAAGGTACCGCCTGTACATATTATAGACACATTAGGTTTGCCTCCTAAATCAGTCATTGTCCTCAGCCTTTTTTAAATGCTAATGCATTTATATGCCACTGTTTTGAAAAAAAAATTAGACTTCAAAAAAAAAAAAACCAACAACTGTGACCTACTTGCCTTTAAAAGCTCCACCGAGTGCTTAAACCAAGGAGGGAGTGCATCAAGGACAAGACATGAGACCAGTGAAACCCATGCGAAGTATCCAGGAGCAAAATTTTAATCCTAGATGTGCTTTCCCTTGCCACTCGGCTTTCTTTTGGGTAATCATTCCTATGGTTGGTTTGAATATATTAAGTAAATTTGTATTTATGATATTAGCCAAAGCAGAAAATTAGAAATGTAAATCTACCACCAAAAATGCATTCATGATATATTCTAAAATCACACACACACACACACACACACACACACACACACACACACACATTACCCATCCCATTCATATCTGTTGATATGAACTGGAATTTTATTGCACCTTGAAAAGGTATAACATGCCACTTATTTGTATATTATTACACCTAGTATTTCATCATATACTTCATAGTTTACAAAGTACTTTCACATATTAGCTCATCCAATTCTCACAACAACCTCATCGTGAAGGTGTTTTTTGGACCATTTTATATGAGAGACAACTAAGGCTCAAAAGTGTGATGTGAGCTGCCTGAAGTCACATGTCTACCAAACCGCAGCACCAGAACTGGAAAGCAAGTCTTCCGACCCCAAGGCATTGCACTCTCACCACACAAGATGCCCTTCTTGATTCCCACCACATCCTTTTAGGGAAGAAGGACGGGAGGTGTCTAGTGGAATCCTGTATCTTTCATCATCTTCTTATTTGGCCTTAACAGTTCACAGTCACGTGTGGTTCACATGGCCATGACTGGTTCAGTCTCTCCCTTCTTTTCCCTTTCCATTATAGAATGGCAAAAAGAAACAAAAGGAGATGACATGCCCTGGTAAAGCCTTTGAGAATATAAACCTAAAACAGATCAGGATGAGAAGGTTTGCATTCAATGAAAATCCACCTGGCATCCCAATTCCTAGTTGTACCATTCTAAGCCTTACATTCCTACTCCTTGGGAAACCTTATCATCGCCCATTCCCCTGACAAATTTGAACATGGTGTGTGTGTACTGGGGGAAATTCACAAAACATGAAAGCTTCTATAGGTGAATTCTTTCCCTGCCAATGCCCTCTAAGCAAACTGAGTGGTAGCACAAAATCAAAGCTAAGGCCATGGTACATTTTTCAAGTTAGAAAAATGAAGGCCCATGTCTGAATGACAACTACATGTACATAGGTCAAAGGGTATGAATCTGTTTACATACCAGAGGTTAAATTGTGAAACACTTATTACACATTTAATTGGGAACATTTAATCAGAGATGGCAACCACATAAGTACCAACTATTTAGGTGCCTGATTAAAAAGGAAAGAGACTAAACTAAGAGCTAATAATAACCTTTAAGACTAGCATTTCAAAAACAACTTAAATTGGTTAACTGGCAAAGCCTGTTATTTGTTTTTCTTCTGAGAAAATGAAGCTGACAAAGGGAAGGCTCTGCAAACACTAAGGTTTTTTTTTAGCCATTAGAGTGGCTTTCACAACCAATGGTTTGGTTTCATTTTAAATCAACTATGACCTTGCTTATACATTAAGATTAGTTATTTAAAATACCAAATTATTCATCACCCATTTGATCTTAAGAGCAGCTCCCAAACTCTTTATTTAGATAAAGAATAACATTATTTATACCTGTAAGATCATCTACCATTTGTTACATGTCAATAGCTGACATATAAATTCAGATTACTTTGGCAACCTCATAAATAAGTCAGAAAAAGGATACTTTTTTGGTACAGAAAACCTATATCTGGAAAGAATGTAACACAGAGGAACAACCCTAGGCCCTCCAGCCAGACAGACAGGCATAACCTTGACTCAGTCCTGCACCACCTACATAACCTCAAACGTCACTTAATCGTTCTCAATTTGGCTTCATCATCAGTAAAATGCAGGACATTCTCTACATGTCTGTGAGTGTCCAGATGTGCGTTGGGCTGGTGTGCAGAAACACAGCCTCCTGCTCCTCAAGCATCCATTGTGGAGAGGGGACTTAAGTTCCATCCCTCCTCCCTTGAAGGTGATGCAGTAAGAAGGGGCCATGTGATCTCTGAAGGGGGAGACTGGCTTGACCCTGACTTGTAGCCTTGACTCTCTTACGAAAAGTGGGGGAGTGCTCTTGCTCCTGTGGCCTCCATGCTATGAGCAAAAGAGGCAGCCTTTGGCAGGCCCAGCAATTTCTAGGATCGCTCCATTTCAGCCTCCCTATCTGTGACTGTGACCGACTTGGTGGCTAAAGGGCATCTGTCTTCAATTCATGAGGTCGGCAGTAAGGAGTCCCATTACCAAGGGCTAAACTATATCATCCAAGATGCATCACCAGGGACTTTGGGTCATAAATTGATCATTCAGTTGCCAGTTAGCTCCTTGTGTCTGTTTATAAATGAGTTGGAAACCTGGGGGAGAGGGGTGTGAGGTAATCTACCACCCTCACATTCTTAGAGTTTCTGTGATGATCAGAAATAACGTATATAAAAACCAAAATAAAGGATATATGCAAAGTTCTTTATATCATATGCTCCATAAATAACTATATTTGCGTGGGTTGGGAAGAGTTTAAAAACCTTCTGAAAACTGAAGAGTTGCTTTGACAGAAGAACCAGCCTGATGGGCAGGCACCCTCTCATAAAATGAGTTGGGACTGTTCCCTCCTCTATGTTCTGAAAGATTTTGTGTAGGACTCATTATTTCTTCCTTAAATGCTAAATAGAATTCACCAGTGAAGCCATCTGGGCTTGTATAAAGGTTTTTAACTATGAACTCAGTTTATTTCATTAATATAGGGCTGTTCAAGTTTTCCATCTCTTCTTGGGTCAGTTTTGGTAATTTGGGCCTTTCGAGAAATTTGTCTGTTTCACCTGGGTTGTCAAATTTATTGGTACAAAGTTGTTCATATTATTCTCTTATTGTCCTTTTAATGTATGAAGGGTCTATACTGATGTCCCCTCTTTCATTCCTGATATAGGTAATTTGTTTCTTTCCTCTTTTTTTCACCTTGACTGACCTATCTAGAGGTTTATCAACTTTGAAGGCATTCTCTACTTCCTAAGGATGTTACTGAGTTTTATTGGCAGCCAAGATCTCTCTTCTCCAGGCTCACTGAAAAGGTTTCCTTTAGTCCCCTTTCAGAAAGACAGCTGAAACAAGGTCCTTGGCTGTTATCTGAAGTAGGCCTTTTTGGAGGCTAAATTTTCACAGAATAGTCCCACAGTGGGGAGGAAGGGAGCCACTCACAGTATTTATAAAGGTATTTGGTATTTTAAATATCTAGGGGCTTAGGCCCAACCTTGCTGCTGAACACAATGACCCTCCCTCAATAATGATAGATTTTTTTAAAACTTTTTACTTTGGAGTAATTATAGATTTACAGAAGCTGCAAAAATAGTGCAGAGAGGTCCCGTGGTACCTTCACACATTTTCCTCCACTGGTTATATCTCACATAATTGTAGTGCAATATCAAAACCAGGAAACTGACATTGGTACAATGTGTGTGCATAGTTCTATGTCATTTTATCACATGTGTAGATTCTTGTAACCACCACTGCAATCAAGATGCAGAACTGTTCCACTGCCATGAAGATTTCCCTCATGCTACCCATTTTATAGTCACAGCCACCCCCTCCCCTTCTCATCCCCACCATCCCTAACCCCTGGCAACCAATAATTTGTTCTCCATCCCTATAATTTTGTCATTTCTAGAATGCTATATAAATGAAACCATATAGTATGTGACCTTTTGAGACTGGATTTTTTTCACTCAGCATAATGCCTTTGAGATCCATCCAGGCTGTTTTGTGTATCAATAGTTTGTTCCATTTTATTGCTGAGTAGTATCCATGGTATGGATGCTTGTTTAACCATTCACCTACTGTAGGACATTTTGTTTGTTTCCAGTTTGGGGCTATTACAAATAAAGTTGTTATGAACAACCATGTACAGTTTTTTGTATAAACAGAAGTTTTCATTTCTCTGGGATAAATCCTCAGAAATAAAATCGCTGGGTCATATGGTAATTTCAACTTTAGTTTTATAAGAAACTGCAAACATGTTTTCCAGAGTGGCCATACCATTTTACATTCCCACCAGCAATGGATGAGAGTTCCAGACTTTAAAACAGAAATGAGTCACTGATGATGAGTCAACTGTAGTCTCTTGAGTGGGTACAGAACACAGTAATAAGCAATCTGAGAGAAGGAAAAAACCTAGAATATTGTGCAGGAAAATTAAAGCAGAGATTCCCGTGCTTTAAGAAATACTGGCAAAAATTCCTTACCTTCTTTAAACTATATCCAGCATGGAAAATAATTGGAGGCAGCAGAATGTTGAAAAAGACCTCTGGATCAAATGTTACCTAAAAGTTTAAAAAGAAAAAAAGCCAATTTTTTGTTGAATACCAATTGGTGCCATAATATTTGCTTAATATTTTAAGCCACTGACTAAAGTTTGAATATTTAAAACAAATGACATCAATGTGAAAAATCACAGACTCAGCACAGTAGAGAAGCCACAGCTCCCATGAGCACTGGCCTGTTCTTCTCCACACGGCACTTCTGCCTTCTACTCTTGGTGTGTTGTTGAATATGTATTAAGACACAACAATTCAGTGCAATTTTGAGAACTCACACAAAGCTTCTGGTCAATGTTCTTCAACAAGAAATGAAAACATCTTGATTTTTATCAAACCTTTATAAAGGTTCAACTACAATAAAAGATGCAGTCATGATTCTTTATTAATTTCCTGTATCCTACCACATAATGATTTATAGACATAATCTTACTGAATTGAAGTCTCTTTTGAGTGACCAGCCTTTTGTGATACGTAATGTGGACTAGATCAAAGTCTCCAGTGGTGCTAGTGACTTCCTGAATATCAACATAAATTCATCAACTCTAAGGGGACTAAAACTACCTGTAGGCAATCAGGGAAATCACTCTGAAACTATCAGCAAAGCCCTATCACATCCAGAAAAGAATTAAACATTCTACAAAGCCTCCTAACCTTTTTAAAGATTTGTTCACGTTGGTAGATTAACTGGCTCTTATTTCAATTAATTATTTGAAATCTCCATTCTAATTATTAAATGTAAACAGTCATTAGTGTGGTATTACACTGGGTATCTTTCTCAGTTGCATTTAATTTCACAAATGTTTATGGAAATCCCATGCATTCTTATGAAGGGTTGAGAGCCAAGAGTTCACTAGGACCCGCCCTTAGGGACAGAGAGGAGATGGGCATGTTGAACGCTCCAGGTTGAGAATAATTTTCTTTAAGGATTATGGCAGATCCTGAGAACAATACTAATTTAATTTTTGGAGCACAGGCTACACTCTTTGACTGCAAGCCTTCACATATTAAAGGGGTCTCCCACAACTTGGATCCCCAGACTTTATATGGAAGCCCTCCTGCTGATAAGCCCGGGTGTATAAGGTACTAGAATGTATGTGGATAAATACAGATCTTGTGCTTATTCTGGAAATCACCCAAGTGAAGTGAAGAGATATATAATCCCTTTTCCTGTGGAGTATTTTAGCTACCCCCAACATTAAATGAAAAACAACATGTGGACTCAAATTCTAAGACAACAAGACATTTTTCCTCTGAAGATTCATTAAGCCTTTGGCATCAATCACCAATGAGAGTGGGAAACTCAATAAATGTTTGTAGAATATGGTAAAATAACCACGAATAAGTAAGAATAACACTTCTGAACACTGATTATTAACAAGCTAAAAGAAAAATAAGAAACCAATCTTAATTTAAGAAAGAAACAATCTCATCCCTAAACCATAACGAGAGTAAGAGACATAATCAAAAAGAGATGGGAGTTGGAGAGAGGAGCTGAGTGGGATGTACGAACCCACTGCACCACTGGTGGCCCACATCAGTCTGACAAAGTTAAAAGGCCCAAGTTCAAATCTGGTTCCTTCTCCTCATCACAGTCCAAAAGCTTCCTAGCCGAACTGACAGCCAGGAATGTTACTGATGTTCCAGGAGTGTGAAAAGATTTCTGTTCACAAAGTTGAGACAGAATCGGAAAATCAAAAACCACGTCAGGACCAAAGTGGCTGAGTGGCCCGAGCTCACCTTCCTCAGCATGTCGTTCTGCTCTACACTGTTGACCTTGCCAGGGCTGATTTCTCCTTTCAGGGTGTATTCGAAGAACTTCCCACTGACATTCACTAATAAGGTGCTGAAGGCCCTGTCTTCCTGAGTGCAGCTGAGTGACTTGTCGTGACCACTGGTGGCAGTGGTGCCGTACCTCAGGATCACCCCGACGATGAGCCCTGAAACAGAGAGCGTGGGAACAATGGCAACGACTAAGAAACTCTGAAGTAACCTTAGAGACCAGGTAGATGATGTGTATTTTAGGGACAACTACACAGTCCTTCAAAAGGGTTAAGAATCCATCTATTCTGGCTTGAGTCCCTCAGCCACCAAGAGGACAAGGTAGGACAGTACCTTTCGGGATTATGACAGTGCTCCGAGTACTCTGAACCACTGAGCATGTCTCATGTCTCAGGTTTTTGCTGGAGGAAGATGGGGTGATAAGAGGCAAAGTTTTTTTCTGCCTAGCACAGCGCAAAGCAGAACCACTGAGCTCTTTGATTTGCACCAGCAGCATCCCTCAGGCCGTCCGCCAGCGAGGACAAGGCCTCGGGAATTTCTAGTTGTTACAAATGCAATTTGTTTTGCCACACACTAGAGGAAGGGAAAAAAAGAAAAGAAATGCTTTTGCTGAGGTCATTTCAAGTATTGGGTATCATGGAGAAAATAATTACATCCCTTAGAGAGCTAAACAGCACAGTGCCAATTTTCGCAGTCATGATTCAGGGACTGGAGAGCTGGCTTCTTGGGGCTATGCCATTGACACAGCTAGCATAATTAGCTGCAAGTCTTTCCGTCTCATTCTGTTCTTAGCAGGGTTTTCCCTTTAGGAGGAAAAAACCAGCAAAATTGGGTGTAAGTATTTAATTCCATGAGTTATGAAGAAATGTTGCTCCCCTGGTCCTGGACATGAGTCACATGCCCAAGTAAAAGTGAGTGAAATGTGGAAAAAAAAGAAAACATAAATAACCACCAGACACTTTCCACAATTCTCTCTTAGGTGGAAAACTTCAGGCTTCTCTCTATATTCAGTTCTTTGCTAGCAATATTAAGAGAGAGAATGGTAAAATGCTCCCCCATCTCATTTTGCCATTAATGGAGAAATTTATATGAGAAAAAGAAAGAAAATGTTTATTATATCCTATGTATAATGTTCTACAATGTCTCTTATCACCAAGACATATGAGAACTCACAAGACATTGTTGAAGAACAAATAATATATAAAATCCAGAAAAATATAGTTTTTTAAGCCAAACTCTGTGCTCTGTGTCTGTATTGCTTTATTACTGTTGTGGTGGTTGTTGTTATTAAAGACCTGTACTAACATACTTGAACTTTGTTGACTTTTGTGAAAAAATAAAGTTGTAAAATTTTACTACAAATTAAAAATGAGGTTCTTGATAATCTCAGTTTGAGAGCTTGGTCTCTGCCCTCTGGAAGGTACACACATGGTTTACATTTGGCAGCCAATCAAATAGACTGGGGTCCTGAGCAGTCTCTTTTTCTGGCTTGGCTGTGCCAACTCTCAGGGAAATTTGTCATACGAGGTGCCCATAAGGGGCCTTTGTCATCCTCACCTTCGTTGTGTCAACCTGTACAACGAAGGTCCTTTACTCTCTTAGACTATTTTGGGGAGTAAACTTTCTAGATCTTGTGAAGGCTGCATCCTTTGCACTCTCTTGTGGGGACGCCTCTAGCGTGTTATTGATTTGTGTCACTATTAACATATATCTCATCAAGGGCCAGACGATGGATCCTTTAAATTGGGGAAACATCTAAATTGGTGAATTTTTAGAGTGCTCTCATAAACAGCCATTTTATTGGTACTTATGAAAAAACAAATTAGAAGATGGTAAAAAAAAAATAGCTAACCTAAGAACTCCCTCAGTTTAAAACAAAACAAAACAAAACAAAAAAACCAGTTTGGGAAGCCTCATTTGTGGTCTCAACCTACCCTCAATGGGTCTTACAGATGCTAATGAACAGGAGATTAATTGTTAGTTAGGTTGATTAACAGGAAGATAAGAACCTGAGAGAAAGTCTATAGATTTCTTTCCAAAAAGGTGAAAATTTTAAAGGGACTCGTCCCAAAAGGATAAAAATCTTTAGATGGTTATTAAGAAATGGGATAAATAAAACAGATGTTAATGGGATTAAAACAAAAGGTTTTGATACAACACTACCTAAGGTTGGATGGGCCAAAGGGACCCCCTATGGTCCCCAACATTAAAGGGCCCCAAACAAGTCCACTCCATTTACCCCAGTTAAATATATATATGCTTTTTACCCAACTGTAACCCAATTTTTACCCAATGTGTAACCAGGCCTCTTGACAAAATTAATGATGGCTAAACATCTTGAGATAGTAGGTCATACATTTAACTCTATATAGAATTAACTGTAATAGTGCAACTCTAGATGTGGGAAGAAGCAACAAGGGAAAACATCCCCTGGATCATAGCAGACTAGTAAAACAGAAGATCCAGAGAATTTTAGGTTATTAACAGGGCCTAATCCAAAATTTAGCACACTGAGTGGCCTATCAACACAATCCTCATCTGACCTAGGAATGAGCCTTCTTAGCACCTTGGGACAAATTGGTCAAGAAATGCTTCCCAAACCTTGGTCTAATTTACGACCAAGAGGAGGCGCTGTGGAAAAAAAAATGTTGCCTGCCATTCCAGTAAACAAAGAATATTGCCGGCCATCAGCTGCCAATGTAACCACACCTCCCAACCCAAGGTGTGCCCTGGGGAGAATTCAGATGGAGAAAAACATGATATGCACATAGATAGTTAAAATGCATATCAAAGGAATAACTTCAATGAGCCAGACTCTTGCATCTTCGCAGACATAGAAAAGTGCTAAATTCATTAACTTGACAGGTCTGGTTTTTGTGATTAGCGGTAATCTTTTGATGTTCGACTACACATTTGGGTTTTTTTTTCCTGCAAAAACTCCTATATATCCTGGCTCCTCCCTTACCTCTTTGGAACAGATCATCCGAGCTATCTGAGAGGCTGTTTCCTGGGCTGTATAGTACTCAGTAAGGTCCCTGAATAAAACACGGTTTTCTTCAGTTAACAGTGTCTTCATCAGGAAACCAAAATAAGTCATTTACAAAAGGCTATCCTTTCTCCCAAATCAATAGCTGCTTTACATAATTCACTGTTTCTTTTCTGTACTAGCCTCATTATTTGCAGAGCTAACTAAAAAAATAAACCACAATAGCACAGGGTCTTCACAATGACAACTATTCTAACAATAGAGGAGTTGTGATACTGTGATTTATAATAAGAAATATATATTTGGTCTTTGTCCCAGTTTCCTGGTACAGAGCTCCTAAAACCCCCGGAATCTCTTAAGTGCTAAGTGTCTTTTTGTATGCTAATGAGATGACTGGTGGCTGGGGGTTCCCGGATTAGCCTCAGAATGAGGGCTGGTTGCCAGGGGAACCAACCAGGTGATTAGAGAGTTGGAACTTTTTAAATTATTTATTTATTTATTTAGGCTGCGCAGGGTCTTCATTGTGGCATGCGGGATCTTTTTAGTTGCGGCATGAGGGCTTCCTAGTTGCGGCATGCAGACTCTTAGTTGTGGCATGCGAACTCTTAGTTGCAGCATGTATGCGGGATCTAGTTCCCCAACCAGGGATCGAACCTGAGCCCCCTGCACGGGGAGCACGGAGTCTTACCCACTGGATGACCAGGGAAGTCCCGAGAGTTGGAACTTTTAATTCCACCCCACCCCCTGACCTCCATGCAGGGAAGAGGAGCTAGAGGTTAAGTGGATCACTAATGGCCAATGATTTAATTAATCATACCTATGTAATGAAGCCTCAATAAAAATCCCCAAAGTACACAGGTTCAGAGAGGTTCTGGGTTGGTGCACACGTGGAGCACCAGAGAGGGTAGCTCACCTGAAGAGGGCATGGAAGCTCCATGTCCCTTTCCACATACCTTACCTTATACATCTCTTCCATCTGGCGGTTCCTGAGTTATATCCTTTGATAATAAACCAGTAATACAGTAAGTAAATGGGCTTCCTGAGTTCTTTGAGCTATTTTAGCAAATGATCAAAGCTAAGGAGGGGAACATGAGAACCTCTGATTTATAGCCAGTTGGTCAGAAGTTCAGGTGATAACCTGGACTTGTGACTAACCTCTGAAGTGAGAGGGGCAGGGGTCTTAATGAGGCCTGTGGGATCTGATGCTATTTCCAATTAGATAGTGTCAGAGTTGAGTTAAATTGTGGGATACTCAGTCGGTATCCACTAGAGAGCTGGAGAATTGCTTTGGTGTGAGAAAACTCCCACACATGTGGTCAAAGAAATGTCCAGTGAGAGTATTGAGAGCAGAAGGGAAACAGGAGATTTTTCCTTACAGGAGGCTTTTATTTGCAGACAAATTCCTCAACTACAGGAAATACCCTCGCAGTCTCTCTCCGTAATCATCACCATCATACCTAGAACCATTATTAGATGACGAACATTAAAAATAATAATACATACTTATAAAATCTTTCCCTCCCTACCCGGGTCCAATGTGCCCATGCTAAAGATGTGATGGAGACAGTGAAGGTGATGTTGCTGCCCCCTTGTGTTAAAATATGGCAACAAAGCCCCCTCACAGCAAAGATACAGGTTAAAATGTCCTGATTGATAGTTTTGACCAAAAATATACCAAGCAACAGGATTTGCTGCTAATTCAAGGTAGAGTTTGAGTAGCTCCTCAGACATTTAGATTCATATTTATTACCACTGTAGCCCATGGCACAAAAGGACAGTCACTGCTATATTAAGTTCACGTGTGGCATCTTTCACTTCAAGAAAAAATAAGACATTAGGACTGCAGAGGGGTATTTTAGTGAGAATATAACAAAGACTTGGAAAAAACATGAATGGCACATTTTCATCTTCTAGATATGGAAGACATCCTCTGACAGGGAACTATAAAGAGGTCATAACTACAAGGAATTAGAATTTGACATTAGGTATTTTTCAAAGCTCAGAAACTTCAGTATTCCCAAAAAAAATGATGGAGAGCAATAGAGGCATTAAGGACTTACTTGATCAACATCACAGTGTTCCAGATTACAAAGAGCAATCATCTACTGTGTGTGGGCCAGAAAAATATCACATGTCAGCTGATGAAAAGAGACTCACTGATTTCACAGGTATATGACTAATGCTAGGAAAGAATTCAGTTTTGAACTTTTACAGAAAGCAAATATACATGAAATTCCTTTGACATCTGATGTGGCTTAAAGCAACATGGTGAACTCCAAAGGTGCAAAAATTCAAGACTTTTTCAGTAGAAAAAACTCAAGACTGTTTCAACTTTTGAGTATGAAAAACCTCCTGCATTTGCATATTGTGCTGATGGTACACAACTGCCAACTTTTCTAGTTTAAAAGAAACACATAGGGCTTCCCTGGTGGTGCAGTGGTTGAGAATCTGCATGCCAATGCAGGGAACACGGGTTTGAGCCCTGGTCTGGGAAGATCCCACATGCCGCGGAGCGACTAGGCCCATGAGCCACAATTGCTGAGCCTGCGCGTCTGGAGCCTGTGCTCCGCAACAAGAGAGGCCGCGATAGTAAGAGGCCCGCGCACCGCGATGAAGAGTGGCCCCCACTTGCCACAGCTAGAGAAAGCCCTCGCACAGAAACGAAGACCCAACACAGCCATAAATTAATTAATTAATTAAAAAAAAAAAAAAGAAACACATAACCAAAAAAAGAACCCTATATACAATTTATGCATGTGCCCATTGGTGGTATGAGGAAGGAACTTAATTATGGACAAAGCATGGTTCAAAAATGCTATGAGGCCATTAAAGGAACTAGCCCCCACTAGTCTGGTGCCAGTTTTTGTGACTCAGGTTGTTGGGAAGACAGTTGAACAAATCGACACTCAGCTGTAATTCTAGACAGCTATCCACCTGCTGCAATATTTAAATGTCTCTATTAATAAGCCTTTGTTAAGGAGCTGGGAACAGGTGCATGGACGTACTATTCTCTAACAAGACTCCACCTTCCCTTATATGAGCTACTGGGAGCAGATGATCATCAGTCCGGTTTGGCCACCGCTATGGGGATTTTTACAGCACTGCGGGAGTTGTTCTGAGTTCTAAAGTTTCATCTGAAATTCTGAGAAAAGAAAGCGTCCCATTCCACATCCCATTACACAGTGTTTGAAGAGAGTGATAACTATTTCTAATTGAGCGAATAAAGAGGATACAATGGATGCCAGCAGTGACAATGATTTTTCAGGCCTGGGGGTCATTTAAGCGACTCTGGTTTTAAGAATGTATGTTACAGCATTTTCAATATCCTTTTCTACTTGTTCTATTACTTATTATGCAGCTGTGCTATTCATTGATATATTCGTTTCAAGGAGAATTCATTTAAAATATTTTTGTTACTTGTTTTGAATATGTAATGAAATACTTTTTAAAAACAATTTTATTGAGGTACAATTTACATACCATAAAATTCCCCGTTTTAAGTGTACAATTCAATGATTTTATTATATTCGCAGAGTTGTGCAATTATCACAATCTAATTTGGAACATTTCCTTTTGCAGTCACTCTCTGTTTCCCACTCCCAGCCCCAGGCAACTGATCTATTTTCTGTCTCTATAGATTTGCCTTTTCTGGACATTTCATATAAATGGAATCATACAATATGTACTCTTTTGTGTCTGGCTTCTTTGTCTTAGCATACTGTTTTCAAGGCTCACCCAATGTGGAAGAAAGGTATTAGTACTTCATTACTTTTTATTGTTGAATAGTATTCCATTGTATGGATATACCATATTTTGTTTATCCATTCACCAGCTGATGAGCATTTGCATTGGTTCTACTTTTCTGCTATTATGAATAATGAACATTTGCATACAAGTCTGTATGGACATATGTTTTCATTTCTCTAGAGTTGAAACCTAGGAGCAGAACTGCTGTGTCATATGGTAAATCTATGTTTACTACTTTAAGAACTGTCCAACTGTTTTCCATTTGGGAAACTGTATGCCATTTTATACAATTTATATCCCCACCAGCAAAGTATGAGAGTTACAGTTTGTTTACATGCTCTACAACACTTGTTATTGTCTTTTGATTGTATCTATTTTAGAGAGTGTTAAGTGATATCTCACTGTAGTTTTAATTTGCATTTCCCTAATGCCTAATGATGTCAAGCATACTTTTATGTGCTTATGAGTCATTTGTATATCTTCTTTGGTGAAATGTCCATTAATTCAAATCTTTTGCCATGTTTAAATTGGACTGTCTTATTGAATTGTAAGAGATCTTGATGTACTGTGATACAAGTTCCTTATTGAATATATGATTTGAAAATATTTTCTTCCAGTCTGTGGCTTGTTTTTTCTTTTCTTTCTTATTTTAAACTTCCTTGATGCTGTCTTCTTCAATTTTTTCTTACTTTTTAAATCGTCTTAACAATAAAATAGACATTTTCCTTTGGGAAAAAAGTCTTTGAATTTTTAGATTTTATTTTTTATTGAGGTAACATTGGTTAATAACATCATATAAAAGTTTCATGGGTACAACATTATATTTCTACTTCTGTATACACTACGGCATAGATTCATTTAAGCACCACCATGATCAGGATACCAAACAGTTCTATCACTTCCAAGAAAACCCCCTTGTACTATATCCCTTGACAGTTACACCTTCACCCTATCTATAACGCCAGGAACCACTGATTTGTTTCCTATTACTAGAGTTTTGTCTTTTCAAGGTTAAAAAGAGTCATATAGTATGTGACCTTTTGAGACTGGCTTCCCTTGCTCAGCCAAACACCTTTGAGATTCACCCAAATATGAATTAACACTTCATTCCTTTTTACTGTTGAGTAGTATTCCATTGTGAGAATACACTACCGTTTGTTTATCCACTCACCTGTTGAGAGACATCTGGTTTGTTTTCAGCTTTTGGCTATCACAAATAAGGCTGCTATGAACATCCATAAAACAGGGTTTTATGTGAACATGTTTTCAATTCTCTAGGGCAAGTACCCAGAGTGGGACTGCTCAGTCATTGGGCAAGTGTATGTTTAAATTTATAAGAATTGGTCAAGTCATTTCCCAGAGTTACTATACCATTTTGCAACAATCTACCCACCACCAAGCAATGTATGAGAGTTCTAGTTGCTTCGAATCTGGTAACTCCTGACAATACAACAGAAAATCTGTGAATCGCCAATCAGCCACCCAATGCTATTCTGATAAAGGTTGACTTTAAAGAAATAAACTGAGTCTGTAGCCCTTCAAGACAAATGTTCTGTCTTGCTTCCATCAGTATATGAGATACTAAAATAGTGAAAATCAGGCCCATCAGCCAAGAGTTCAACCTCCAATCCAATGTTCCTCTTCTTCAACAGCTAAAATTCCAAAGATTTGATTAAAACCAACATGGAACAAGTTTATGTGAGTCAAAAAACACCATCATTTCTAAGTAGTTTCCCCAAATATGGAATGTCACAGTTAAGAATAAGAGGAAGAAAATGACTTTAGGTCTTAGATATCTACTTGGGAAAACAAGATATGGAAAAATCATTATATTGTCCCATGAAGTTCTTGGGACACCAGGAACATCTTCTCATCATTGCTGTGCTGCACAGCATTTCTCTATGGGTGACCAGATACCACATACCCTCTGACAGTCTTTACAAAATGGAGATGCCCATTCTAGTATATAATGGAAGAGTGGGAGAGTCTTTCATTGAAAACTAGGAACCAAGGAGGCAGACTTGGACTCGATGACTGAACTTTTTTTTAAATAGATCTTTATTGGAGTATAATTGCTTCACAATACTGTCTTAGTTTCTGTTGTACAACAAAGTGAATCAGCCATATGCACATATATATCCCCACATCCTCTCCCTCTTGCGTCTCCCTCCCACCCTCCCTATCCCACCCCTCTAGGTCATCACAAAGCACCGAGTTGATCTCCCTGTGCTATACTGCTGCTTCCCACTAGCTAACTATTTTACATTCGGTAGTGTATATATGTCGATGCTATTCTCACTTGGCCCCAGCTTCTCCCTCCCCGCCCCCGTGTCCTCAAGTCCATTCTCTATGTCTACGTCTTTATTCCTGCCTGCCACCAGGTTCATCAGTACCATTTTTTTTTTAGATTCCATATATATGCGTTAGCATACGGTATTTGTTTTTCTCTTTCTGATTTACTTCACTCTGTATGACAGACTCTAGATCCATCCACCTCACTACAAATAACTCAAGTTCGTTTCTTTTTATGGCTCAGTAATATTCCATTGTATATACATGCCACATCTTCTTTATCCATTCATCTGGATGACTGAACTTTTAACTAGAGCCCAGTATGGTACCCAAGTATAAACTGATTACACTTGCCTCATTCTAGGAGGGGCCTCTGCTGGCTCAACACCTCCAGGGCCTGGAGAGATTATTTCTGTCTAATCCAGGGCTACAGTCTCAGGAAGCCATTGTTACCACACACCCAAACCACACTCTCCAAGCTCTATCCACCTGGCTCCTTTATCTCCCAATTGGTTCCAAATTTTGGTAACAGAGAGACTATCACTAATTTAACCCCTCAAATCCCAAGCAATATGGATGACCACTCAAATTCTTAAACATATTTTCTTTAAAATGTTTTTAAAATAAAATTCACAGATTTTGAGACGATAATGGGAGGCTAGCAGATTCCTGGATAACGTCTAAGGACCTTAAGTCAGGTATTTGAATATTTGATTCTGCCTCATACTCTGACATTTCCCAAAATCAAGGACAGTGTACTTGTGGCTGAATCATCACTCAACACATTTTAATTGCTGTTTTGTGTATTCCCCCTTTAATTAAAACACACTAATCAAGTTCCAAGTCAACTGCCAAAGGACTACAAATGTTACTACAGCAGATTATCACGCATTTTCCTGACCCGTTTGCCACTCTTTAAAGGTCCAGGACAAGACTTTCAGCTAAACATCAGCTACCTTTTGAAATAAATTAATCAATCTTTCCTCTGAGCCTCTGCCTGGAACTCTCTTCCCACTCTCTGCTCCCTAACCATCTTCACTGGGTTAACTTCTACTCGTCCTTCAAGTCACAATGTAGATATCACTTCTTCCAGGCAGGGAAGCCCTTCCTGATACCCCAGGACTGGGTTGGATTCTCCACAATCAGGGCTGCCCTCACAGACTTCAACATGAAAGAGGCTCCCTGGAATTGTTCAGGGCACAACGTACACAACCATATGTGGCAACCCATCTCATCATGCATTTCCGGAACAGTCTCCGATAGTGACTACGTTATCAGAACAATGATTTCACTGCACTGTGACTGCCATTTAAGTGCCTGTCCCTCATCCCCAGGGCTAATTTTCCTGAAGGCAATGCTCAATGAGTACTCACCACCCATCCCTGCATCTGACTACCACAACCACTCAGTAAACGACAATAGACTACGGAGACATTAGCCAGTAGCCATGTGTTAACAATGAATTACCCCATTTGAGTTATAAGAAAAGAGCCTTAGTTCTGACGCCTAAGGAAGCAACTACATATTTTCAGCCTCTTACCTGCCATTAAAATCAAGGATGCCCACCTTTATCAGCCTTTATATTTGGCCCAAATTAATGAATAAAATTCAAGTACTCTCATAGGTTAAAGAACTTCCAATAATTTTGAGGCATATTACAGAATCTACTTCCTAGAAGCCCTGAATTTAAACAACACTGCAAATAAACAAATGCACTAATCACAGTTATCTTAGAGAGCCATGAAACTGGAACACACGATAGTAACTACATTTGCTGCTCTAGTTACTCCAATTACTAAGGGATGGTTGAGTCTTAAACTGAAATACATGCAAATATATAGATATACACAACTGAAAAGGGCGGGTTTGGAGAACACATGGTAAAATAAACAAACAAAACAGAGCTTGTGTGTACTTACCTCAATTTTTGATGGTATATTTAAAAAAAAAACTATTTAAGAATTCACCTGAATTCAAAGACTATCAACCAAAATAAACTATCTGCAATGGACTGACTGTGTCCTCTCAAACTCAAACTCAAACTCTCAAATATATGCTGAAGCCCTAACCCCCAAAGTGACTGTATTTGGAGATCAGGCTTTTAGGAGGTAATTAAGGTTAGAGGAGGTCATATGGGCAGGGTCTTAATCCAATAGAATTAGTGGCCTTATAAGAAGAGGAAGAGAGATCTCTCTCTCTGTGCACATGCACAGAGGAAAGGCCAAGCGAGCACACAGTGAAAAGGTGGCTTATCCAACAAGCCAGGAAGAAAGGCCTCACCAGAACCCAACCCTGGTGGCACCCAGATCTCAGACTTCCAGCCTGTGAGAAAATAAATTTCTACTGTTTAAGCCACATAGTCTGTGGTATTTTGTTATGGTAGCCCATACAGACTAGTATACTATCTTTTTGAGAAACTGTAGGTGGCTTCTCTGGACCATCAGCAATACCTCTACAGCTAACTCACATCCCACCTCCCAACCAGGAAACATTTCTTTTACAGATGAGAAGTTAAACTCTCACTGCTGTAATACAGGGTCCCTAAACCCTACTCCAGAAATGTCTTTTGCTTATTTGTTTTGCTTTTCCCATACCACCATCATGAGTTTTCTTAATCTTCCAAAGGAGGCTTACACCATGTTGACCTCCTGACATGAAGTCCCACTTTTGTAGAAAGTATTATCCTATGGCACTAACCAAGAAATTACCACACCTCTGTTTTCCCTGATCAAACCTGATAGGGTCAGACCCACGTTTAATTTTCATTAATGCTTTTAAAACATCACACACTTGGGAAGATCCTGAAAATGTTTAGAAATTTAGTCATAGTCACACAATACATAATTTTTTACTTAGGTGACCAATACAACAATTCAGAAAAGGGGGACAGGACTTCCCTGGTGGCACGGTGGTTAAGAATCCGCCTGCCAACGCAGGGGACACGGGTTTGATCCCTGGTCCAGGAAGATCCCACATGCCGTGGAGCAACTAAGCCCGTGCGCCACAACTACTGAGCCTGCGCTCTAGAGCCCACGAGCCACAACTACTGAAGCCCGCATGCTCTAGAGCCCACGTGCCGTAACTACTGAGCCCGTGAGCTGCAACTACTGAAGCCCTAGAGCCCATGTTCCACAACAAGAGAAGCCACCGCAATGAGAAGCCCGCGCACCGCAACGAAGAGTAGCCCCTGCTCGCCACTAGAGAAAGCCTGTGCACAGAAACAAAGACCCAATGAAGCTAAAAATAAATAAAGAAAAGGCGGGGTGGGGGGGGAACAAAGGTTTAAGTTCAAATTGATTAATTACAGATACTAGTAAGATAACTATAAGAAGACTATAGGGCATCCTTTAAAAAATTTTTATTATGAATTATATCAGATGCCTAAAAGTAGAGGTATAGTATATATAAGGGATAAAGAATAATATAATTGGGAAAGAATATACAAGGGGGTTCAAAGGTACAGGTAGTTTTCTGTTTCATAAGCTGGACCGTAAACACAGGTGTTTATTCCATTTTTTATCTGTACATAAGTTATATATAGTATTTCAAATATTTACTATATTTCACAAGAATTTATTAGGACAAGAATGGTCTGCGAGTCATCTACATGGCTTTCACTCAGCTTAATCAACAGTGCATTACCAAGACAGCTAAGAACCCTTCGTACCCTTCCCAATCAATCCCCCCACTTCCTCCCACTCCACTGCCTGGAAACCACTAACCTCAATCTGGTGTTTATTATGCCCTTAGAGTTTAAATTACAGATACATATATTGTTTAATTTTGCATGTCTTTGAATTATGTATGGTATGAGTTATCCTGGAACTTGCTTTTTTTCACCCCTCAATATGCTTGTAAGCGTCATCCATATTGACATGTGGCTCTGGTTCATGTGGTCTCGCTGCTGTGTAGTATCTCAGCATATGGGTACATTTTCCTTCTGCCTCTCTGTGCCCCTTCCTGGATAATGCTTCAGATACATTGTCTGGTTCACCAATTCTCTCTTCAGTTCTTTACCCTCTCCATTGGGTTTGTAGTTTCAATGACGATTTTCAATTTCTTGAAATTCTATTTGGTTCTTTACCAAATACACCTGACTTTCTGTGTGTTAACAGAATCTGGACTAAGAGTTGAAAACAGTACCTACAATCCTCAGCTCTGCACCCTGTGGCTGCTGCTCACTTATTCCAATCTACGCCATGGAATGGATAACAACACATTATTATAAAAGGCCTACACGTCTCCTCCAAAGGGTAATGGCTAGATAAAGTCTGACCCGCTCACAAAGTCGGGAACACGGTCATCACTCAATAAATGTTTGATGAAAGAATGAGATAATGGAAATCAAAAACTACAATTTGACTACAAATAATATTAACAGATTATACACATAGGGAAGCATCAGTTCCCTAAATTATGAAGATAATGCCATTTCCCCCTTGCAATTTATGTCTGGGTTTTGGCAGGCAATGAAACAGTATCTGGAAAGATTAGATTTCTGTATTTTTGTTGCAATTTCTTGAGTCATGAAATTGGTGTCTGGGAAGTATCAAAGTCAACACTAATGACACAACAAGAAACACTTCACACCGTATACCCAGCAAAATCCTTTATGTGTTTATGTGAGCAGAATAAAATGTAATTACTCACTGGGTTTAATTCAGTCCAGCTGAAAACTATACATTATTTAACAGCCTACTTGATAAAATTATTTTAAAACAAAACACAGAGTGGAGAAGAAAATCTGATTTTCTACCAGATTTTCTCTGATAGAAAATCTGTTGTTCATCCTTCTAAGAGTTGGTACCAAACAGATATACTCTGCATTCCAAGAGGGGAGGGCTCTGGGCTGGGTGTTGAGGAGACTTTGAGCTGGCTGGGACACAGCACCTCCCCCCCTCAGCCCCCCACCAGCACCCCACACACACACACACACACACACTAGCCCACCCTGGGGACCACATAATTAAAAATGAATTCAGAGGCATAAAAAGGCGGCACAGCGAGGAACAGAATGAATAATTCTTTCAGGTGAAAAAATAGTTCAGGAAAACTTCACAGAAAAGGTGACTTCTCAGTTGGGCCTTTCAAGATGAGTCAGACTTATTTTGATGAAAGAAAAGGGGGGTGTGAACTATATTTCAGAGAAAGCCCTCAGCATGAGGTGGGAAAGTGAACACTGACTAGAGCAGCAAGGCTGGGGAGAAGGGGGAAGGTGGAGACTGAGCATCAAGGAGTGAGGAAGACAGTGAGCCATCTCCTTAAGCCAAGCTCACAAGACAAGACTTTAGCCCACAGGGCCACAGAGACTTCTGGGCGAAGAAGGGGCATGATCTGGCCTGACTTTTGGAAGATACCATAGTAGCAATACAGAGAATTAACTGCTGGAGAGAGAGGCTACAAGAACAAGAACTTCGTCAGGCTTTCCTAAAAACATCTGCCTCTCAGGGGAAAAAGATCAAAATCATGCCTCCAATTAAGAAGATCCCTACATCATCCCATCTGCCTCCACCTCTTTCTTTTGTTCAAGTGCTGGTTATCATTCGGGTTCACACAAATAGGACCCAGAATGCTCTGAAAAGTTACCCACCCAAACCTACAGATTAAGACAGATTTAGGAGTTACAGAGACAAACCAACCAAATGTAGTTGTAGGGACCTTATTTGCATCTTAAATCAAACTGCAAAAAAAAAAGAGTCAATTGGGGAAATGTGAACTCACCGGATATTTGGCAAATATTATGAAATTATGGTTATTTTTGAAGGGTGATAATGTCTTGTGGCTATGTTTTTTAAAGATTCCTTATCTTTTGGAGATGAATGCAAAAATATTTACAAACAAAATTTGGAATTTTGTGTCAGTGACGTGGGGAGGGGTAGCCGTGGGGGATACAGATGAAATATGATTGACTATGAGCTGGTAATTAACAACGCTGGGTAATGGGGACATGGGGTTTGGTTTATTATACTTCTCTGTATGTGTGTGTTTTGCATACCACCAAGCAACTCTCCAATACCAGCTGGGTTTCCTATAATTCAAGTCAATTCTGACACTATCTACCTAGAGATAGTATCAGATCCCACAGGTTAAGGGCTCAGTCCCACGATACTCCCCCAACCCCACTTCAGGTGCCAATCACAAGTCCAGGTTATTCACCTGTGCTTCTGACCAACTGGCTATAGATCAGTGGCCTCCACAACACCCTCTCTGGGTTGGATTAATTTGCTAGAGAGACTCACAGAACTCAGAGGAACATTTTACTTACTAAGTTACTGGCTTATCATAAAAAGATATAACTCAGAAATAGCCAGACGGAAGGGATGCTTAGGGCAAGGTATGTGGGAAGGGCTGCAGAGCTTCCATGCCCTCTCTGAGCACGACACCCTCCCAGCACCTCCACATGTTCACCAAACCAGAAGCTCTACAACCTTGTCCTTTTGGGTTTTTAATGGAAGCTTCATTATATAGGCATGATTGACTAAATCATTGGCCATTGGTGACTGAACTCAATCTCCAGCCCCACTCCGCCTCCTCAGAAGTCAGGGGGGTGGGAATGAAAGTGCCACCCCTATAATCACTAGTTGGTTTCCTTGGCAACCAGCGCCCACCCTAAGGTGCTTTCCAAAAGTCACCTCATTAACATAAACTGAGGTGTGGTTGAAAGGGGCTTGTTATGAATATCAAGATGCCATTCTAGCTCTTATTACTTAGGAAATTCCAAGGCTTTTAGGCTCGGTGCCAGAAACCAAATATATATTTCTTATTATAAATCACACTATCATAATTTTTTGTTATATTGTGGTTTACTGTCTTGACATTTACGTGTTTGAAATTTTCCATAATAAAAACTGAAAAAAGTCATCCACCCAACTTGAAGCTTTAAAGCAATGACTCTAGCAACTACAGTTCTAAGACAGTCTTCTCCCCCATGCTCCAGAACCTTATCCAAATTTCTGCTCCACATCTCCCTAACACCTCTAACTCAATAGGTCCGAGAGGTAATTCTCACTCCTCCCTGTAAACATCGCTTCTCGCCCCCATTCCTTGTCCCTGTGAGACTACATACCTTCAAGTCATCCTCACCTCATTCATTCACAAGGCAGTCATCTAGTTCTGCACAAGTAGCAACAATTCTTCTCACATAAACTTTTTTTTTGACAACCTCCTCGCCTCCCTGCACCCATCTCATGCTCAAAACCACTGCAAGGATGGCAATTCTAAAATAAACATCTCTGCCAAGCTTTGAGCCTTCTGATGGCTCCTTGCCATCTATAGGACAAAAGTCTCCACTTCTGAGCGAAGCACACTCTGTTGATTTCTTTGCGTTTATCAGGTCCTGAGGTTTTCCTGATACCATCTTAGTGAATCCAGTTCTCACAAAGGACACGAAACCCATTTTAGAGCTCATTATCTGACTAGTGAGTGGCACAGCCAGTTCACCTCTGACAGCCACAGTCACAACGAGGGATCTCCTGAGGCGGGGTGGCCAGGCAGCCCTTACCAGAAAGCCAGTGTCACCATTCAGCCAGCAACCCCCCAGTTCTATATTCATGCCATGGCCCCCCCGACTGCCCCCACGAGAGATGGGACCCAAGGCTCATATATTCACAGCCGCTGGCTGACTAGATAGGCCAAATGTGGCCACAAAACAGAATTTTGCTCTGTGTGACTAAATGATCTATTTAAGGTGCAAACTCAAACCCAATCAACTGTCCTCCTCCTTAATATCAGAGTGACAGCTCCTAAGCAAAGGAATCCAGATATTAACCATAAAAGGAGGAGAAATTAAGCCACGAAAAAGGATATACTTTCTGGTAAGAATAACAAATAGATGTATGAATCACCTTTATAAAAAGCACTCAAAATAGGTTAGCAAAATTCAAGTGGAGAGTGTTTGGAGAATATGCCAGCCACTGGAGAGCAGAGCCCAAGATGTCTTTTTCCAATACCATCCACTATGTTGTCTATTTCTTCTTTCCATGTGCCTCTCAGTCACTCAGCCCCAAACTATAGCTTTTCTTTTTTTGCAGAGAGATGAAAAATGTCTCCCTAGCCTCAAAGCATTGATACTAAGTAACACTGAACAGAATGAAGTGAAATCTACGATTGGTGACAATAATCAATTTAATGACAACACACACAATTGGTACCTCTCCGGATTATACAGTCAACAAATATTCATTGAGTAGCTTACCACATGCCAGGCACTGGGAGTACAGCATTCAACAAGAGTGACAAAAATCCTGCCCTCGTAGAGCTTACAGTCTACTGGGGGAAAGAATGTTTTAAAAACAAGATAAATAAGTTAAATAGTACACTGTAAGTACTAGGGAGGAAATAAAGGAGGGAAGGAGCACAGGTGGTGTTGTGGGTGGTCCTGGGGTAAGACAGTGATGCAATATTACAGAGCAAAGAAGAGGTGATAAACCATCCTAAATACAGCAGGTTATCTGCTCTTCTCCTTGCCATTATATTCTCCACCAGTTATGTTTGTCCATGTTTTTAAAAACAAAATGCCCGTATCTTAATTACTGAAACTAACAAAAAAAAAACAGTGTTCATCTCATCATTTGACAAACACATACTGAGAACCCACTCTATGTATAAGACTGAAAAGCACTAAAGGGGACAGACCAGAAATAGTACACGATGACTCCTGCCCTCTGAGAGTCCATAATCCAATTGAAGGCAAATTGCAGAAAAGAAAAAAAGCACTGGAGAGAGAATGCATCTATCATCCTTCTAGTTATATACCAGCAGTGGACGCTCATGGTTCTCAGAAAAATCATGAAGCAGTCAAATGCTGTGCAGGCAAGGAGGTCTCCTCACTGTCTATCAGGGTGTGTAGATGGCAGCCTAGTGGAACAGAAAGGAAAGGCCTGCTACAAAATACACCGTGAAGAATAAGTCAGTGGAATATGAAGACTAAGAAGATATGACTGAGGCAAAAGGACAAAAGAGAAATAAAAGAAAACACCAAGGCTTTGAGCTTAGGTGGCTGGTAAGATGTGGATACCATTTATAGAAATGAGAATGTTCAGTGGGAAAGCTGGTATTAAAAAATGAAAGGTGCCCATCCTTCTCAAACGCTTCCAAAAAACTGTGGAGGAAGGAACACTCCCAAACTCATTCTATGAGGCCACCATCACCCTGATACCAAAACCAGACAAAGATACTACAAAAAAAGAAAATTACAGACCAATATCACTGATGAATACAGATGCAAAAAGCCTCAACAAAATACTAGCAAACAGAATCCAACAACACATTAAAACGATCATACACCATGATCAAGTGGGATTTATCCCAGGGATGTAAGGATTTTTCAAAATATGCAAATCAATCAATTTGATACACCATATTAACAAACTGAAGGATAAAAACCATATGATCATCTCAATAGATGCAGAAAAAGCTTTTGACAAAATTCAACACCCATTTATGATAAAAACTCTCCAGAAAGTGGGCATAGAGGGAACCTACCTCAACATAATAAAGGCCATATATGACAAACCCACAGCAAACATCATTCTCAATGGTGAAAAACTGAAAGCATTTCCTCTAAGATCAGGGACAAAACAAGGGTGCCCACTCTCGCCACTATTATTCAACATAGTTTTGGAAGTCCTAGCCATGGCAATCAGAGAAGAAAAAGAAATAAAAGGAATACAAATTGGAAAAGAAGAAGCAAAACTGTCACTGTTTGCAGATGACATGATACTGTACATAGAGAATCCTAAAGATGCCACCAGAAAACTACTAGAGCTAATCAATCAATTTGGTAAAGTTGCAGGATACAAAATTAATGCACAGAAATCTCTTGCATTCCTATACACTAATGATGAAAAATCTGAAAGAGAAATTAAAGAAACACTCCCCTTTACCACTGCAACAATAAGAATAAAATACCTAGGAATAAACCTACCTAGGGAGACAAAAGACCTGTATGCAGAAAACTATAAGACACTGATGAAAGAAATTAAAGATGATACCAACAGATGGAGAGGTATACCATGTTCTTGGATTGGAAGAATCAACATTGTGAAAATGACTATACTACCCAAAGCAATCTACAGATTCAAAGCAATCCCTATCAAATTACCAATGGCATTTTTTTTATGGAACTAGAACAAAAAATCTTAAAATTTGTATGGAGACACAAAGGACCCCGAATAGCCAAAGCAGTCTTGAGGGAAAAAAACGGAGCTGGAGGAATCAGACTCCCTGACTTCAGACTATACTACAAAGCTACAGTAATCAAGACAATATGGTACTGGCACAAAAACAGAAACATAGATCAATGGAACAAGATAGAAAGCCCAGAGATTAACCCACGCACCTATGGTCAACTAATCTATGACAAAGGAGGCAAGGATATACAATGGAGAAAAGACAGTCTCTTCAGTAAGTGGTGCTGGGAAAACTGGACAGCTACATGTAGAAGAATGAAATTAGAACACTCCCTAACACCATACACAAAAATAAATGCAAAATGGATTACAGACCTAAATGTAAGACCAGACACTATAAAACTCTTAGAGGAAAACATCGGAAGAACATTCTTTGACATAAATCACAGCAAGATCTTTTTTGATCCAACTCCTAGAGTAATGGAAATAAAAACAAAAATAAACAAATGGGACCTGATGAAACTTCAAAGCTTTTGCACAGCAAAGGAAACCATAAACAAGACGAAAAGACAACCCTCAGAATGGGAGAAAATATTTGCAAACGAATCAACGGACAAAGGATTAATCTCCAAAATATATAAACAGTTCATTCAGCTCAATATTAAAGAAACAAACACCCCAACCAAAAATGGGCAGAAGACCTAAATAGACATTTCTCCAAAGAAGACATACAGATGGCCACGAAGCACATGAAAAGATGCTCAACATCACTAATTATTAGAGAAATGCAAATCAAAACTACAATGAGGTATCACCTCACTCCTGTTAGAATGGGCATCATCAGAAAATCTACAAACAACAAATGCTGGAGAGGGTGTGGAGAAAAGGGAACCCTCTTGCACTGTTGGTGGGAATGTAAATTGATACAGCCACTATGGAGAACAATATGGAGGTTCCTTAAAAAACTAAAAATAAAATTACCATATGACCCAGCAATCCCACTACTGGGCATATACCCAGAGAAAACAGTAATTCAAAAAGACACATGCACCCGAATGTTCATTGCAGCACTATTTACAATAGCCAGGTCATGGAAGCAACCTAAATGCCCATCAACAGACGAATGGATAAAGAAGTTGTGGTACATATATACAATGGAATATTACTCAGCCATAAAAAGGAACGAAATTGAGTCATTTGTTGAGAAGTGGATGGATCTAGAGACTGTCATACAGAGTGAAGTAAGTCAGAAAGAGAAAAACAAATATCGTATATTAATGCATGTATGTGGAACCTAGAAAAATGGTACAGATGAGCCGGTTTGCAGGGCAGAAGTTGAGACACAGATGTAGAGAATGGACATATGGACACCAAGGGGGGAAAACTGCGGTGGGGTGGGGATGGTGGTGTGCTGAATTGGGGGATTGGGATTGACATGTATACACTGATGTGTATAAAAGTGATGCCTAATAAGAACCTGCAGTATAAAAAAACAAACAAACAAAACAACTAATACTAAAAAATAAAAATAAAAAAAAAAGAATACACCTGCCAATGCAGGGGACATGGGTTCGAGCCCTGGTCCGGGAAGATCCTACAT
Source organism: Balaenoptera physalus (assembly GCF_965194825.1). Taxonomy (NCBI): domain Eukaryota; kingdom Metazoa; phylum Chordata; class Mammalia; order Artiodactyla; family Balaenopteridae; genus Balaenoptera; species Balaenoptera physalus. The sequence goes on from NC_138903.1 coordinate 41,932,791, forward strand.
GCCGCAGAGCAACTAAGCCCGTGAGCCACAACTACTGAGCCTGCGCTCTAGAGTCCATGAGCCACAACTACTGAGCCCGCATGCTGCAACTACTGAAGTCCGCACACCTAGAGCCCGTGGTCTGCAACAAGAGAAGCCACCGCAATGAGAAGCCCACGTACCGCAACGAAGAGTAGCCCCCGCTCACCACAACTAGAGAAAGTCTGCGCACAGCAACGAAGACCCAATGTAGCCAAAAATAAAAAAATTTTTTTAAAAAAGTGGTGAGTTTCAGGACTGTATTGTAGGAATTACATTTTTTCCTGATTTATTATTATTATATAAATCAGTTTTCCTATATGTATGTGTAAAGTAATACACATACATAGACATACACACATTTTTAAAAGACAGCAATATAAAATCGTAAAAAACAGAAAGCAAAATCCTATGTACTCCACCTTCCAAAATAACCTCTGTTAACATGTGGACTGAATACAAAGACTTGTAAGGCAGATATGCAAAAATGACACCTGAAGCCACAGATCAGAGAATGAAAGAAAGTTATCAGAACAAGGACTGGCCCTTGGGCACCTCCACATTTAGGCAAACAGAGTGAAAGGAGGGACAACTGGGCAGACAGAAGATCCTCCTCTGTGACGGGAAGAACCTCATTCAAAAATACTACTGAAAGCATCATGAATGTACCTGGAATAGGGGAGCAGAAGTGAGGGCCCCCACAGATGTAAAGGTAAGAGAATGAAGGCTTTCCTGAGAGTTAGCCCACAACTGCCATACATCGGATGTGACTAGCAAATTGTGGGAGTAAACCAGATTAGCTGTTCATGTGCCCTGAAGAGCCTGGGAATCCCCAAACCACAGGTGACCTAATCTGAGATTCACTGGAGGGAAAACCAGTCCATCATGTGGTATCTAGTATGGAAAAATAACATGGAAAAAAAAGAAGAAAAGCAAACCTCCAAAAGTCAGATGGTGAGACCATCCATGCAACCAGTGGCTGATGGAAAGGATACAGTGCCTGCACTGGACTGGCAGTGGGGTCAGGGGGTAGGCGACAAGTCTATCCCTAGCAAGGAGATGGGTTCGTTAGCCTTTTCTAGTCTGTATATAAACATAGCATAATGCCTCTGTTCTTATTCTGTCCTAAACAACCTTCTGACGACAACCGAGGGTCCCCTGCTGCTGGTCTACGCAGAGAAAACGCTCCGCTCTGCCTGAATGTACATTCTGCTATGCTGCACAGTCAACTCCCTTACCATAAATTAATAAACTGGCACTCTGGTTTAGGTACAGGCTCTCTGAGCCTGACCAACATAAGCCTGGCCCTGAGAGACAGAGTCACTCAGGCTGCTGATGATTGCAGCTTTTGAGCAGGCAACGTCCTTATCTAGAGTCTGGACCAAGGTACACGCTACCCGTGTGACTTCTTGCAGCCTGCCAGCCTTCTCCTAGCAACATCTGTGCCACAGGCCTTAACATCAAACTGCAAAAGTGTCTATTCTCCCAGTTCTATTTCACAGCTCACTCCTCTCATGACAATGACAGCTGTGTTCTCCATGTCTGTTTTAAGGGTGATTAGATAACACCAATATTTTCTGCTAACCCTGTCACTTTATACAGGGGTAAAAGTCACTGTTAAAAGCCATCAGAAGACAGCTTGTCATAAAGCAATCGCAAAAATCTCAAATATACAGACTCTTCACCCTTCATTACTGAATTAAGTGTCCTACTCGGACATGGCTGACTGAGCAGCACACACAGAAGAGAGAGAACCCCTTATGGCTTAGTGTACACAGAGCAAGCAGGCTGTATTCCCCGCCCAAGTCCCATTCTCTCCTTTCTGCCTCCAAGACAACCATCACTCATGTTAGTTTATGTCCGGTCCAAGGTTTACTAAATATCCATAAATATCCATAAATACATAATATTCTTCAGCTTCTTTTAACTTATATAAATAGTATCATATAGAATTAGGAAACAGGTTCAGCTGCTGGAACAAAGACCCAAATAATAGTGGCTTAATTGAGACAAGAGTTTATTTTTCTCTCACGTAAGAGTCAGAGTATAAATATTTCTGGGATAAAATAGTGGCTCCCCAGTCTTACTGCTCTACCAGCCACGGGGTGTTGCCCTCACCATCAGGCCCACATTTCAGGGAGAGAGAACTGAGACCAGGACAAGGAAAGGCTCTCCCTTTCTCTTTATGGGGACAGCCTCTAAATTGCACACACTACTTCCACTCACACCCTCACACCCCGCTGGCCAGGACCTGGTCACATGGTCACATCTGGCTGTAAGAGAGGTAAGAAAAGAAAGTCTTCTTTCTGGGAAGCCATTTCTCCTTCTAAAATTCCATGTATATGGAAGAAATAGAAAGCAGATACTTGGGGACAAGTAGCATTCTCTACCATAGTTACTGGATGGATTCTGCTGCATCTCCCTTTTTTCGCTCAAATATGACGTTTCTTTGATGTTTTTGAGAGTTACCCATGTTCGAAACATATAAGTTCATGCACATTCACTGCTGTTCAGTTGTATGTCGTGCACCTTATAAGGGCTCATGTGACAGATCTGCTTTACAATTTAGAATCTATGAATCCTAAATTAGGATTTATGAATACACCACATTTATTAAACTTTTCCCCTATTGTTAAGCACCTGGGTCTTTTAAACACTTAAATTACAGTGTTTGGATCACATCAGGGGAAATGTTAAGTCAGTTAAATGCTAAACTATATGGAGTATAGTGCTTGAGTATGTACTCAAGTACACTCTGATTGCTTCTAAAGCCTTTAAGGTACCCTACAGCAAGCCAATTAAAATAGAAACCGATAACATTAACTACACTGTACATAAGAGGAGGAATTAAACGTATGGTCTTCCTTGACTTTCTGTTGGTGTAGTCAAGCATTACATGGTTTCTGGGTTTCTTGACAACTGAAACAAAAAGGAAACTTGTGTTCTGTTTGATTCACATCATCTGATAAAAGGAAATAAACCAGTTAAGTAAAACAGATGTTTGTTTAATCCTAATTCTAAAACAAATCTGTCACAAGAGCCCTCATCCAAGGCTCAAATAGCATGAAAGGATAATGTCTTTCACAACCAGTTATACAAAAAAATGCACAAGGGTTCTCCAGGAGAATGTTTCCTTGGTTGATCCTTAACAGAAGACTTAACATTAAAATTTTTTCCACAGAGGGTCAGGGTAGTGCCCCAGGTTCAACATGAGATTCCTGCCTGGAGGGGGACATCCATGAGGACCTGACCACTCAGGAAAGGCCAATTCTCCCCCAGAGCCTGGTGGCTTCCCTGTGGTTTGGTACTTTTGGAGATAATACCATTAGTGACGCTGGTATAATTTTTTAGGGGATTTTCTCTCTCCTGTAATTTACTCAAGGTTTCAAACCATTTTGGAGAAGTGAAAGGATACTGGTTATTTCTGTGTGTTTTTTTCATGACTGTAAAACACCCAAATATAGTATCTTCCTTTTCATTTTTACTCATATTAAGTAGTTACTTTTTCTAAACCAGTTACAATACACTACCCCAACATTGTTTCCTTCTCCTTATTACTCTAATTTGCCCCAAACAGAAAAGGTACATTTTAGTATGTTAAAACAGTTTCAAATCAATTAGTGCAGGATAAGAAATACTTACTGAATACCCACTTTGTACTAAGGATTTTACTTAACATTATCTCTTAATTTTCACCATAACTTTATGAAGTAGGGATCATTGACACTACTTTACAGTTAAGAAAACTAGATCTTCAAGAGTAAATAATTTGCCTAAGGTCACAAAGCTGGTCTGGTCACAAAAACTATAGAACTAGGATTCAAACTCATATACTTCAATTCCAAAGCCAGAATTCCTTCTGCTATTTCCTGATGCCTCCCAGATGACAAATGAATTGTAGGAAAAATTTTGCTCAACTTTATAAATAATATATTACCTGAACCCCTAAACCTCCCCTCAAAACAGGCTACTCTCTATAATCTGGCCGTAATGACTGCCCCCCCCCAGTCTTATTTCCTACTATGCTCTACACGGATCTCTTCCCTCAATCTGACCTGAAAGGTTTCATCATTGCCTCCGCATTTACAGACCACACATTCATTCAGCAAATATTTTTTGAGCTTCTACTATGTCCTATGCACTGTTCTAGTCTTTGGGGACACGTATCAGTGAACAAAACAAAGAGAAAGTCCTGATCTCATGGAACGTTACTTCTAGTAGAGGGAGAAACACAAGAAACAAACTTAGTAAATTACATAAGTAAAGAACATGGTAAGTGCTATGGCAAAAAATAAAGCAGAGAAAGGGTTAAAGAGAGTAGTGTGGAGTGGAAGATGGCAATTTTAGAAAGAACCAAGAGAAACTCCAGAAGAGAAAAACATCATCTTAGAATTTTTGTTTCATTTTCAAGTTCAACAACAGACTAGACACAATGGCAGAGAGAACTGGCAAATTGGAAGATAAATGTGTTGAAAGAGATTCATTCATCAAGCAAATTAATATTTATTGAACATCTACCATATATCAGACATTGTGCTAGATGCAATTACTCCACCTTTATACCTTCACAAACTTTCTTTTCACCTGGATTACATTCCCAGGTTAAACCTCAACTTTCTAAAGTCTACTCAAGTTTCTTGTTCATGTTGATATTTTATTTCTCTAAACAATTACTCTACTTATCATTTTAAAATAATAAATATTTGGGAATTCCCTGGCGGTCCAGTGGGTAGGACTCCGTGCTTCCACTGCAGGGGGTGTGGGTTTGATCCCTGGTCAGGAAACTAATATCCCGCAAGCTGCACGACGCAGCTAAAACAAAAAAAATTTATTTGTATCACAGATCAGACCAGTTCTTAAATTATTCCATATCCCTAACTAGACTGTAAACTCATTAAGGATTAGTTCTACAGATAAGATTTCTTTTACATCTCCCACACGGAACAGCACAGTACATACAGTAGGCATTCAATAAACACTTGACTGTCCAATCACTACTATTTAGCTAGTTAACCTTGGCCATATTGCCTGAACCCTCCTGGGCCTCAATTTTCCCTCCTGGCAGCCAAGGTTAAGTGAGCTCTATTTGCAAAGCCAGAACTGACAGGCAGCTCTGCTTAAGCAAGCTTAAGTAGGTGAATTTTGGCCTCAACCTGACTGAGTTCAAATCTCTGCTTCTCAATTACTTCTCAATTGATGGTTTTGGGTAAACTACTTATCATACCTTGGCTTCCTCATTTGTAAAGTAGATATATTAATAACAGTACCTGCCTCATAATGTTGAGGTAATATTTGTAACCAAGGACACTGTCTGTGACTGGAAAATCTAAGAATTGTGCTCAGAATACACTCATATCAAGGAAACAACACCAGAAGCTCTGAGATAAGTGTGGACAGTAAAGAACCAATGGGATCAAATGTCTAAAAGTATTGAGCGCCTGTAAACTGTCCTATCAGAATAGTTAACTATAAATGCCTCCTGCCATCTACTTTCTTCTCATCCTCTAATCAAATCTACTTGTCATCAAAAAGTCAATTAAGGGACTTCCCTGGTGGTCCAGTGGTAAAGAATCTGCCTTCCAATGCAGGGGATGTGGGTTTGGCCTTGGTCAGGGAACTAAGACCCCACATGCCATGGGGTAACGAAGCCCGTGCACCACAACTACTGAGCTCACGCACCTCAAAGAGAGAGCCCGCCCGCTCTGGAGCCTGCGTGCCACAACTAGAGAGAAGCCTGCACGCCACAAGGAAGAGCCTGCGTGCCTCAACAACCTGACACAGCCAAAAAAAAAAAAAGTCAATTAAGATAAAATTCCTTAATATTATCTTTAAATTACTGTCATTACAACTGTCTAATTTTCTAAAGTTTAATTGTATATTCTATCAGCTACATCGTGGACTAAATCTATTTGGAGGATGGCTGGGGATTAACCACAGTATATATTATTTCTAGGTTCTCATTTTTGTCAAAGTATGAACTTCAAAGAGTTAAAAACAAGGTTCTCATTAAAATGCATAGTGAACAAATGTCAAAAATATTTAACTGCTTAATTAGGGAACAGGCAGAACGGTAAAAAGCTGGTTTCAAGGAGGAAAGGAAAGATCAGTATATTCAGCCAATGGAAGAAAGAATGCAGAAAAAAAGATGGCTAAATTAGATTTTAAAATACTGATTTCTATGGTCTGAATGTGTGTGTCCCTCTCCTTTGCTCCCACAATTCATATGTTGAAATCCTAACCCCCAAAGGTGATATAGTAGATGAGGGTTTTGGAAGGTGCTTAACTCGTAAGGGTAGAACCCTCATGAATCAGATTAGTGTTTTCTAGAAGAGGTTCCAGAGAGATCCTTGCCACCGTGTGACTTGACTGAACAGCTTCTTCTCTATAATGGCTCAAGTGCAGTTAGCTCCTGGAAATGGCCGCAATATTGTTAATAACTGTACTGTGGTTCATTGAACCTAAAATTAAAATATGAGCCCATTAATATAAGTTGTGGATCTAATCAAATTTCTGTGAGGGTACCATCATCCCTGGTTAGTTAAGAATGATAAATGCCACATATGGTCTATTTTTCAGTCTTGAGAAGTCTTTACATATACATTACTTAATATTATTCCTGGCAAAAGCCCTCCAAGGTAGGCAGTGCACATATTAGCCTTATTTTGTAAATCAAGATGCTGGAATCTACAAATAGTTAAGTGGTCTGCTCAAGTACAGGTGGGTATTGAAGAGTGAAGCAATGACTCAGACCCAAGACTTCTGACTCCTAAGTCAGTGCTCATATGCATAGAACTGGATGCACGATACATCTCCAAGTGGCTAACTGGTTACGTGAACATTTGCAGGGCCTTAAAGGGCTCTGCCTTCCAGTAACTTCTGGTAACATATGCTTATTTTTAGAGTACTTAAGCTCATAACAAATGGAAATCAGTCAAGAAAGGACTCCCTGTTGCCTGCATTACTCAGCCACTAGATGCTGAAAGCCCTGAGATGACTAAGGCAGGATCCTACTCAGTAAGACAAGAAGCCTAGCACAGAGCAGGAGCTCGGCAGTACAGGCAAGTGCTAAGGAAGCATAGAGGAGGGGAAGTAAATACCTTTCCCAAACTTGCTCTCAAACTCCCCACTGACTCACCCTGAAAAACACTTGAAATATTGAACTGTAAGAGATCTAAGCCTATTGTGAAGGCACTAATTCTTCTCATTCAAAATACTCAGCAGCAGGAAATTGGAGGTCTAACTGATTTACACCCAAACAGGAAGGGATGACTCTGATATCAACAGGCAAATAATTCCCAAATGACTTTCAAACCCTATTTGAAGCTGTTTTGATCATGCTTTAGTTTTTCTTAATTTTTTTCTTTTTTTCTTCTTTTCTTTTTTCTTTTCTTTTTTCTGTTTCTCATTCCAGTTCCTTGCTGTTTGGGAAAGGGGGGACCACCCCGTCCTGAAGTCAGATGGCTTCCAGATAAAGCCAGAAGTCTGACCAAAAAGATATGGGCTTCCCAGGACAAAAACAAAACAAGAACCCTAGGTCTGTATTCCCTACACTGTACATTTCATCCGTGTGGCTCATTTATTTTGCAACTGGAAATCTGTACCTCTTAATCTCCCTCACCTATTTCTCTTCTCCCCTCACCCTCATACATATACCACATCTTCTCTATCCATTAATAATTATACAATATTTCCATAGGGTGACAGATGGTAACTAGACTTAACCTGGTGATCATTTCAAAATGTACAAAAATATCAAATCGCCACACTGTATAACAAGAACTAATATACTGGTGTAGGTCAATTACACTTCAAAAACAAACAAACTCATAGAGAAAGAGATCAGATTTGTGGTTACCAGAGGAGGGCGGGGTCAGGGGGAGGAGGAGGAACTGGATGAAAGTAGTCAAAAGGTACAAATTTCCAGGTATAAGATAAATAAGTACCAGGGATATAATGTACAACATGATAAATGTAATTAACACTGCTGTATGTTATATATGAACGTTATTAAGAGAGTAAATCCCAAGAGTTCTCATTACAAGGAAAAAAACGTTTTTCTATTTCTTCAATTTTGTATCTGTATGAGATGACAAATGTTCACTAATCATTTCATGATGTATATAAGTCAAATCATTGTGCTGTACACCTTAAACTTATACAGCGTTGTGTATCAATTTTCTCTCAATAAAACTGGAAGAAAAAAAAAGAGCTTAAAGCAACAAAAAAAGAGAATAAACTTTAAAGACACTTAATGTAGATGTAATATTTAACTCTTTATGTAATTATAAAATAAACAAATGATAACTTAAAAAAACCTAGTCCTGGTTCTCCATCCTGGACATTTGGTCACATGAGTTATGCCAAAGCAGTCACTAGAATAACCTAATTGCATTTTCCCCCCAAATAATGAAATAATTGGGAAGGGGGTGTCACATTCTTGAGCATTGCAGACAGGAGCTATGTCATAAAAAGCAAAGTTGCAGCTACAGTCTATATTCCTGGAAAATACTCCAAAGGTGCTCCAAGTAATATAAAATGGTCATATATAGTATAGACATTAATTATACAAAGGGTCAAGTGACTAGAAATCCCACTTAGTACCACAAAAATTGCCTTAATATTTCTCTTGTTAATTTATATTATGTTTGGGTAATAAAGTGTTAAAGTCACTGAGAAAAAAATACTGTTCAAGGAAGTCTAAGCAGTCCTCTTCTTAAATATCCTAATAAATACTGACGTAGGGTCATCCAAAATCTTCATTCTCCTTAGAAACATACTTTAATATACATCCAACTGATTAAAATGACTTAAAGTAAAAACACAAATCTAGTTAAAAGATTAATGAATACAGTAAGAAAAAGAACAGAAAAAAATCCATAATCGAAAAAAAGAAAAAGTTATCTGAGGAAAACCATAGAAAATAAGCTTAAAATTCTGTGCTTTTTGCTGACAAGAGCAAAGTGAAAACACAAGAATAAACATGAGTTTCGTTTTCTACCCTAAGGGTTAATAAATTTTTTTATTGTTGTTGTTATAGTTACTAACTTTTTTTATTTTTTAGATTCCACATATAAGTGATATCATACAGTATTTGTCTTTCTGTGTCTGACTTACTTCACTAAGCATGATACCCTCCAAGTCCACACATGTTGCTGCTAATGTCAGTGTTGATGGACACCTAGGTTGCTTCCATATCTTGGCTATTGTAAATAAATGCTGCCATGAACGTTGGGGTGCATGTATCTTTTTGAATTAGTGTTTTTGTTTTCTTCAGATATATACCCAGGAATGGAACTGCTGGATCATATGGTAGTTCTAGTTTTCGTTTCTTTTTTTTTAACTTTTTATTTTATATTGGAGTATAGCCGATTAACAATGTTGTGATAGTTTCAGGTGCACAGTAAAGCAACTCAGCCATAGATACTAAGGGTTGATTAAATTAAAAATATTATTTTGTTGGTCCTGTGCTCCAAGAAGAATCCGTCTCAGGGTCTTTGTGGAAATTGAGGGGAAGAGGACCACTAAGGTCAACAATAGCCTTAATAACATTTTTCTCCAAAACGCAAAGGTATTCCATATATAAGTAGCCCTCAGAGAAAACTAAAGACATGATGTCAGTTTGATTCTATAAGGACAGCTCTGGGGGTGGAACACTGGAGGGCAAAATACTATGGTCCAATATTTCATTTCCTGGTGTTTCAGGCTGAAATTATTTTTTAAACAATTAATAAGTAATATAATATATTCCTTAAGAACATTCTCAAATTCTAAAATTTTCAGCCAGGCTTCTGACACAAGCAGGATGAATGACCAACATGACTAAGATCATTACTGAGGACCTCAATAGCTGTTTATTTAAAAGCTCTATAAGCTACAGTTTCCAAGTGTATCTTCTTGCCTGCTAAAGAAAGCTTCTAAAATCACAAACAAGATTTCCTCAGAAAGCAACTCTGGTTCAAGCACTTGATTCAAGCACAAAAGCTTGGTACCACTGAGGGGCACCGCATCACCTCCACATCCTATCCTTTCCCAGTCCTGCCAACCCTGCTTCTTAAGTACTCACTCTTCCTGCTCAATCATAGCGAGTTAGTAGTTCAACTTACTAACATTACTTTGGTTCAGTCTCCTGCCTGGACTTTCCACAGTAATTTCTTAACTTTCCTCTCCGCTTCTAACCTGGTTCCCTAATCATCCATTCTCCAACCACCACCAGACTAACTTCTCTGAATCACAAATAAGGCTAGTCACGCCATAGCCCTGCTTAAAATTCTTCAGTGACTTCATCGCCCATGGAAAAGAAATCCAAGTTCCTTAACATGGCATTCAAGGCCCACAAAGACCTGGCATCTGCCACCTCTCCAGTTTCACTTTCTACCACCATCTTCCCCTCACACATAAACACTCGTCCTATTCAACACCTCAGAGACGGACTTCCCTGGCTGTCCAGTGGTTAAGACTCTGCACTTCCAATGCAGGGGACGCAGGTTTGATCCCTGATCGGGGAACTAAGATCCCACATGCCACGCAGCGTGGCTAAAAAATAAAATAAAATAAAAAACAAAAACAAAAAAAAACACCTCAGAGTGCCCCTCACTCACCTTGCTATCACCCTGGCAATGATGTCCTCCTAGACCTTCCTCACAGCATTGGAAGAGAGGAGAAAAGGAAAAAAAAAAGAGAGAGAGAAAAAAAGGAAGACAAGAAAAATAGAGAAGAAGGGAATCTCAGCTAAGGTAGCCTCTCATCCAAATAAACCCTGGGGATCTCTGAGATGATGTATCAAAGCAAAACCACCTACACATACAGACTGCCAAGACTATATCCTGAATTCCCAGAGCAAAATCTCTCCAAAAAGTGATAAAGCATCATATGAGTGGATGTTAAAGATGAAGTCTCCTGATACACGAAAACCCAAACTTAGGAACAAACAGATTGAAGAAAGGACTTCAAATCGCATTCCCACAAGATGATTAGCTCTGGTCCAAATACATATGATGATATTAATAGTGCTTTTAAAATATATTTCCTGTGTTGATTATCTTACTGATCCTATTTGAAGATATAATTTGATTTAACTTTGAGTTGATCTTACAAAATTCTAGTAAATATTTTTATTCTTAAATGAGTTTAATATAACAGCCTGCTTAGGTTCAAGTGCTCCAACAGATAATGTTCTTTTCACTTCTAAAATTAAATTACTCAATGAGAACTGCCAGAAAGAGACTTTATTAATAATTCTCCGGAATGACAGAGAACACACAAGATATGTTTCCATTTTACCACTCTAATCAGCTAGCAGAAGAGTGGAATTTTCAAAGATGCAAATAGTTCACCTAGGTCATGTTACCCTGGATAGAAATCAGAGCTGTAAGAGAATAGGAAACTGAGGGAAAAGAGCACATCCCTCAGCCTCTGGTTTCTCTGGCTTACAAAGCTACAGCAAATGGTCCTCTTTCTTTAAATTCATCCATTAAGCTTCCAAGAAATAAGTAAGTTAGTTTTGAAATTCAGTTTCCTGTGAAGTCATCTTCAGATGCTTCACAGTTTTAAATTATTATAAGTATCACAACACAGCTTGGATTCCAAAGTGAAGGGCCAGGATTGAGAAAAGACCCTCCCCTCCATGCATCACCATCTAACGCACTGCAGACTATGGAGACTCTCAGTCAGCCAGTATTGGAGTCATCACGAATAAGGCCATCATGGGCCTTGCCTTTACGGACCTTGTGGTCTAGTGCGGGTAGGGAGGAGTAGCCAATAAAAAAGTAAATCAAGAGAAGAGATGATTATGTATTGTGCTAAGTGCAGTCATTGAAAGCAGTTGGTGACATGCACCAACAAGGGGCATTTTTTTTTTCCATTTTGCTTCCTACATTCTCAATAAACGTTTAACTTCATGTTTTGGACTATTAATTGCACAAACACTAGAACAAACATGGATTTTCTATTCTAGTCTAAGGGTTGATAAACCAAAAATCTATTTTGATGATCCTGTGCTCTATGAAAGATTGCCTCTGGTTTTTTGTGGAGGGGTGGGTGACTGGGTACCAGGATCAGCAACAGTCTTAGTGGTACTTTGCCACAAAATGCAAAGGTGTTCCACACATGAGTAGCCTATGAACACAGGTTTCAAAATAAGCATAAAGCCTTAACTTAGAGTTTAATTATACTTTAGAATCATCACTACCTTAATGCTTAAACATCTGTTTAAGTCCTCCTAATAAGGGAGAAATGCCTGTTTGTTTATGGCTTTTCTAAATATAAATGCAGTGATCTATGGCTTTAAAAAAACACTTTGTTACAATGTTAGTTAATCTAGCTAATAAGAGTTATTTGCAGAAAATGGAACATAAGAGAGAGTAATAGAGGTTTTTCATGTGCAAGTAGAAACTGTTTCCTCCCCAAATCTTAGGTACCTGAATTACTCTAGGATTATTTGTAAAAACTAAAGTTCAGTGAGGCAAGAAAAGAGTTTTATCAACCCCACTTATGACATTTAATTTAAGCATTTCACACAAAGAATTGGAGTATTAAAGAAGGTAACCAAAAAAGAGACAGATGCTGATCACAAAGTCTTTTCACAGGCACATATACCAATAAAACCATGAAAAATAGCATTAAATAAGTGATCTGAGCGCTCCAGAACTTTATATACAAAGTTATTCCTTTGTGTCTGCGGGTCATTTTAACAATGAGACTGCAATTTACTAGATGCCATTCACAAGTTCTGCTGTGGGCTCAAAGCAGAGGTATGGGGGGGGGACCTCCAGAAGATTCTTCCACAGTAAGCAGTAACCTTCTGTCATTTTAGGCCACCACACAGAAATAACTGTCACTCACAGCTTCAGTCACAGAGTGGGACGTATCATGCTTCATTCGGTACAAAATAGGACAATGAAAATACCAATAACTTGATCAATACTGTGGACAAAAAAATGTGGCCTGCCATTTCAGTAAACAAAGAATGTTGCCTGCCGTTCAGGTACCCAAAATGTTGCCGGCCACCCTGAGGGGAATTCAGGATGGAGGAAAAACAGGATACTGGCCCTAAATAGTTAAGATGCATATCAAAGGAATAATTTGATATTATCAATAAGCATAGACTCTGGCATCTTTCCACACATAGAAAAGCACACTAAAACCATTAACTTGAGATGTCTGCTTTTTGTGATCAGCAGTAATCTTTTGATGTTCGACTACATGGTTTTTTTGGTTGGTTTGTTTGGGTTTTTTTGGTTGGTTTGTTTGGGATTTTTTGGTTTTTGTTTTTTTAGCAAAAACTCCTATATATATATATCCTGGCTCCTCCCTTACCTCTTTGGCTCAGTTCTTCAGAGAGCCTGTGAGAGGCTGTCTCCCAGTAAGGTCTCGAAATAAAACATAACTCTCAACTCTTAGGTTCTGTGGGGTTTTTTTCAGTTGACAATATATTTCAGCAACCCCTGGTCAGCCAGCAGTGAGAGGAAGCTGAAGTGCTGTGATAAAACATCAGGCTGCTTGCAATGTCGACCTAGAAACCAAATCACTGCTTTGTAGCAAAGAATAAAAATCATGATACAAAAGCCACATTCAATCTACCACCTAGCAAAAGAAAGATGAATAAAATACATAAATCACTACCACACGTAACTGGAGGACTTGATATGAGAAGTAATATATTACATTGGGTTAGCCAAAAAGTTCGTTCAGGTTTTTGGTAGCATCTTACAGAAAAACCCAAATGAACTTTTTGGCCAACCCAATAAAATAATATAATGTGGTATTATAAGGCTCATCTTGGAAAAGGAACAATTTGCTTTCTTTGGTGTGACTAAAGGGCCTGGGTTGGGCAGTCCATGTATTAACAATGAGATTTCTCACAAGAAAAGGCAAAAAACCTCAACAGAGCAATGTCTGACGCCCTGAGCCAGCCCCAAGTGCACACCCATTGCTCAGACCTTGCCTGGGTTTCCTCCCAAAGCAAACTCACTCACTCTCCTATGAAGAGGTGAAGCAGGAGACTGCAGAAGCATCACAGCCATGAGCCCTGCAAAAGATGTCAAGAGGAACTTTGAGGAAAGGGGCTGCCTCAATAGCAGAGGGCGTCAACAGATGTGAAGTGAGGCCCTACAACTGTAGCATAAGCCTTCCCTTGGCTTCTACAGGGGTACAAGCCAAAGGGTAGGTGCTCTCCTCACCCATGTAAGGAATCCGTGCTCCCCAGAAACTGCCCAATGACATAACTCTGTACAGCTGTAACCTGCATGAGCGTTCTGACTCAGTCATCAACGATGACCTTAAAAAAAACAACTACTAATTCCATTCTTTTGCTATGATGAAGAATGCAGAAGAGAAGCTAGAGGAATTGGAATGGTTCAAAGCAGGGATTCTGGAGTCAGACTGCCCGGGTTCAAATCTCAGCTTAAGGGACTTCCCTGGTGGTCCAGTGGTTAAGAATCTGCCTTCCAATGCAGGGGACGTGGGTTCAATCCCTGGTCAGGGAACTGGAATCCCACATGCCTTGGGGCAACTAAGTCTATGCGCTGTTAACTACTGAGCCCATGAGCCACAACTAGAGAGAGAAGCCCGTGCACCACAACGAAAGATCCCGCATGCTGCAAAGAAGATCCTCTGTGCCGCAACTAAGACCCGATGCAGCCAAATAAATAAATAAATAAATATTTTTAAAAAAATCTCAGCTTCACCGTTTACTAAGCTGGATGGCCTCAGCCAAGTTACTTTACTTCTTTTTGCCTCAATTTTCTCATCAGTAAATGGTAAATGGTATTGTGTTGTTATGAGGAATTGAGTTCATATTTATAAAGTGCCCAGAATCGTACTTGGCACATATCGAGAGCACTGTTTATTAAATTTTTAAAAAGTAAAATAAAATAAAATAATGAAATAAAATATACATGTTTACACAGCTAGGAAGAACCCCTGACCCCATTCAGACCTCTCATCAGAGCTGTAGTTGGAGTTCTGTTCTCCCTTCTGCCCCAGACCACTTAACAGAACTGCTAACGGGAGTCTCAGTGCCCATGATGGGTACAGATATTCACTATTCTCACCATCTCGTTGCTATAACCCTGATTCAGGTCCTCCTCATCCCCAACACAACCACTCTAAAGGCATCTCCCCAGCTCGTGTCACTAACCTCTCATTCCCAGGCAGCAGTGCAGTCGCAGTGATGGGTTCAAGCTTGCAATCAGACTCCCAAGACCCAAACAGGTTTTCAGTTAATACAACATTTACTTCGCTTTAGAGTAGTATATGGACAGGAAATACATCAGGGACAGCAGCTTCATCTCCATGGGAAGCCCAGAAGCCACCCCAGTACACAGTTCTTCTGCCCCCTCACCCACACCGGTGGTGAATGACTGCCACAGTGGGAGCCAAGACGTTTGGGGGTCTTGTTGAGACACCACAGCCCCTTTTCCCATCAGTCTTTTATACCATCCTCTGCAGGACAAAGGTCCACACTCCAACTGACACCTCCCCAAGCCAGGTGCAGCTCCATACAACAACCGAGGCAGATACAATATCCCCCAATTATCTTAACTCGACTGTTTCCAAAGACACAGAGTATGGGAGACCAAGATCATTCTTAAGGCAGGTCTAAATCAACCCAAACCTTTGCTTACAAATGCCAACCCATCTTTTAACAGAACAGAGCCTCAAAACTCCAAAAGGGCAAATGAGGTCCACAGTCTGTTTCCTGAATCCTATGTTTCCTGTGTTATGCCCTACAGTGATCCCCACATGCCCTAACCTCAGCCACACAGCCTGACCTGGCTTTTGGTGCACCATAGACAGTTGTGTTCCATTCAGTGTCAACTCCTTGGGTGCAGAACCTTTTCTTTATTTCCTCTTCCCACTACCTGGCACCGCAGCATAGTCTCTTAAACCTGAAAAACTCAGCAAAACATTATTAAGCAACTAATAAAGCTAGGTCATCCAAAGAAGACATACAGATGGCCAAGAGGCACATGAAAAGCTGCTCAACATCACTAATTATTAGAGAAATGCAAATCAAAACTACAATGAGGTATCACCTCATACCAGTTAGAATGGGCATCATCAAGAAACCTACAAGCAACAAATGCGGGAGAGGGTGTGGAGAAAAGGGAACCCTCTTGCACTGTTGGTGGGAATGTAAATTGATACAGCCACTATCTGTATCAACTGGAGAACAGTATGGAGGTTCCTTAAAAAACTAAAAATAGAACTACCATATGACCCAGCAGTCCCACTACTGGGCATATACCCTGAGAAAACCATAATTCAAAAAGAGTCATGTACCAAAATGTTCATTGCAGCTCTATTTACAGTAGCCAGGACATGGAAGCAACCTAAGTGTCCATCAGCAGATGAATAGATAAAGAAGATGTGGTACATATATACAATGGAATATTACTCAGCCATAAAAAGGAACGAAATTGGGTCATTCGTAGAGATGTGGATGGACGTAGAGTCTGTCATACAGAGTGAAGTAAGTCAGAAAGAGAAAAACAAATATCGTATATTAACACATATTTGTGGAATCTAGAAAAATGGTACAGATGAGCCAGTTTGCAAGGCAGAAATAGAGACACAGATGTAGAGAACAAACATATGGACATCAAGGGGGGAAAGCGAGGGCAGGGTGGTGGTGGTGGTGGTGGGATGAATTGGAAGATTGGCATTGACATTTATATACCAATATGTATAAACTAGATAACTAATAAGAATCTGCTGTATAAAATAAAACTCAAATAAATAAATAAATAAATAAAATAAAGCTGGGTCACAATTATTCTGCTACAGTGAAGGAATGCTACGTCATTTTAAAAGTCTCAGGGTCTGGATGACAGTGAGGACACACATGAAATGTTAAAGACCGAAAGCCTAATCCAAACCACTCTCTCGATTTTTGTGTTTCTCTTGCTGGAAGAAGCAGCTCCAGAGGGATCATAAAGCTAATTTCTTAATAACCTCCTCCACATAGCACTCCCATAGCAGTCCTTGTGAGAAGGGTCTGTGTCCCTGTACAATAAATAGCCACAAATACTTGGGTAGTCAACATACGACTTAATTTTGTGAAAATCATGGTTGGGCTTACTTGGGTCTCTTTATGGAAAGATAGAAATCTGTAATTAATAAAAAATACCAAAACAAACACGAAGAACTAATCAATATAAATGAGGGATGTCCCAAAGTTTGACTCAGGCAAAAATCAGCTTCAGTCTTCAGAAGTAACTGAACGTCTCCCTCAATGGCATTTTGGGTATTCCTTAACTGTTAGTGATCAACGACCATGCGATAGCAAGATATAGAATGTCATCACATGTGACCAGCATATCAACATGAGTAATATAAACAAGGCATGCCTTTTGTATTTATTATAAAGTCTATTTGTAATTTGGAGTACAGATTGCCTTATGTGTTTTACATGTAGAAATTCTACCAGTCTCTTGAGTGATATATTCATCTTTACTATTGTAAAAATAAATGTTGATAAATGACTAGGAGAGCTGTTGATTTTATATACAAAACATTTAACTTATTAATAATACATTAAGATGGACACAAAAAGTACAAACCATAAAGGGAAAAACTGACAAATTGGACTTTATCAAAATCTAAAACTTCTACTCTTCAAAAGACACTGCTAAGGAAATGAAAAAACAAGCCACAGACAGGGAGAAAATACTGCAAACCCCTTATCTGATAAAGAATTTGTACCCAAAAAATATAAAAGCACAACTCAAGAAGACCAAAAGAAAAAAGAAGATTAAAAATGGGCCAAAAAATATGAACAGAGCACAACAAGGTATACAGATGGCAAATAAGCACAAGAAAAGAAGTTCCACATCATTGATCATTAGGGAGATGCAAATTAAAACAACAATAAGATACCACTTCACACTAGAATGGCTAAAATTAAAAATTCCTAAATAAGAAAAATTGGTAAGGCTGTGGAGCAATCTTCCACACTGCTGCTGGGAATGCAAAATGTTCAGTCCCTTTGAAAAAGGTTGCCAGGTTTTTCTAAAGTTAAACATACACTTACCATACAACCCAGAAATCTCACTCTTGGGTGTTTATCCAACAGAAAGGAAAACACATGCCCACACAAAGACGTGTAGGCAAATGTTCAGAGCAGCTTTATTTATAATACCCAGAACTGAAAACAACCCAAATGTTCAACGAATGGTAAATGTGCAAGTAAACCATGATGCATCCATGCAATGGAATACTGTTCAGTAATAACAAAGAAACAGACTACTGATACACACAACAACATGGATGAATTGCAAAAGTATTTTGCTAAGTAAAAGAAGCTAGACACAAAAGGGTACCTAATATATGACTTCATTCACTTGAAGTTTTAGAAAAGGCTAAACTATAGGGACAGAAAACAGACCAGTAGTTGCCGAGGGCTGGGGTAGGATGAGGGCATGCTCTGCAAAGATGCACAAGGACTTTCTGGGGGGACAGATGTTCTATATCTTAATTTTGGTGGTGGTCACACAAGTGTATGTGTATGGGAAGACTCACCAAACTGTATACATAAGAAGAATGAATCTTATTGTATGAAAGTATATCTCAATAAACCTGACTTTTAAAAAGGAATATATTAAGAAATAAACAGGTAAACAGTAAATGTTGAATGAACAGTACAATCACTAAATAACTTAAGGAAAAACAATATATCTGGTTAAGTAAAAAAATATCTAAAAGTTTAAGTAACAACACAAGATACAATAATAGACATTAGGTTATAATTCTAATCTTTGTAGAATTGTTTGGTACCATTAACATCACAAAACAAACTTCTAGAGTTGCATTTAATTTCTAGTTATCTCTTTCGTATCACACAAATACGACCTAATGAACTCCCCCATGCAATCTAGCAGCTGACAGTGCTGAGAAATTACACTCTGTAATGTCAAACTTTGAAAACATGACAACTGACATTTTTAATAAAATTGCAATAATAATGCATCCCTGAATAAAATATAGATTCAGTAAACTCAGAGATTCATTCTAAGTTGGTGATACTTTGGTTTGGTCTTGGCCAAATACGAATTTTCAACACTTGCCATTCAACAATTAGCCAAAATACTTATTCAGTGCTATCTCTAATACAAGTGATCAATCTGTTAACTTTCAGGATGCCAAGTTTTTGGTTCATGACAAGCCAGCCTCCACCAAACCAATATCAAAATACACCCTGGGTTTTGCCTTCTCTGCCTTCAAGCACTTATGCTAACATCTACACTAGAAACCCTAAGCCATTTTCAGTACTTTGATTTTTTTACATTAATTTTCAAGATACTTCATTTCAAGGCAGAAAGATAGTAAAAAGCATTTGGCAATTTTCAGGAAATATCCTGGGCTGTGAAAATGAGAGTAAAGAAAATGAAAAATAATGTGGCTAAGCAAATTTAAATGAAAAATATTCCAGAACAACAATACAGTTTAAAGATATAATGGACAAGAAGACCTCATTTATAATATTAACAAAAATATAAAATATCTAGGTTTAAGGTTAACAAGAAAGGTGCAAAACTTAAGAGGAAAACTCAAAAATACTCCTGAAGAATACAAGAGTCTTGAAAAATAGAAAGGCATAGGAGGTCCTTGAATAGGAAGAATCAACACTGTAAAAATTATTCTTCCCATACTGATTCATAAATTCAATGCTATCCCAATAAAAATACCAATAGGCATTTGGGTAGGAACTAGAGAATTCTAGAGTCATATGCAAAACTAAACAGACAAGAACCAGGAAAACTCAAGGGGAAAAATGAGCAATGAGGGACATTAGCCCTAACAGATTTTAAAATATTCTAAGGGCCAAAACCATTGGAACTATTTAATACTGGTACAGTAATAATATTGCTGGCATTAATCCATGAATAGAATCATACCAATGGACCGGAATAGAAATTTAGGATATGATAGAGAAGGCATCTCAAATCAGCAGGGTCGATATGAACTTTTTAGTAACTGGTGATGGGACAACTAAGTAGATATTTGGGGAGCATCTTTCTAATGATGAAGTCCAGACATCTTAAGAGTAAAAACTGAAAACTTTGACTACTTGATAGCAAAAACAACAACCTTCTAAGAGGAGGAAAACACATAATCAAGGTTTAAAAAAAAGATAAACTGAAAAAAATATTTGCAACCCATCACAGATAAAGGGGCTCATCTCCCTAATATATAAAAAGGTCCTACATGGAAGCAACCTAAGTGTCCATTGACAGATGAATGGATAAAGAAGATGTGGCACATATATACAATGGAATATTACTCAGCCATAAAAAGAAATGAAATTGAGTTATTTGTAGTGAGGTGGATGGACCTAGAGTCTGTCATACAGAGTGAAGTAAGTCAGAAAGAGAAAAACAAATACAGTATGCTAACACATATACATGGAATCTAAAACAAAAAAAAGGTCTGAAGAACCTAGGGGCAGGACAGGAATAAAGACACAGACATAGAGAATGGACTTGAGGACATGGGGAGTCAGACGGGTAAGCTGGGACGAAGTGAGAGAGTGGCATGGACATATATACACTACCAAATGTAAAATAAGATAGCTAGTGGGAAGCAGCCGCATAGCACAGGGAGATCAGCTCGGTGCTTTGTGACCACCTAGAGGGGCAGGATAGGGAGGGTGGGAGGGAGACGCGAGAGGGAGGAGATATGGGGTTATATGTATATGTATAGATGATTCAGTTTGTTATAAAGCAGAAACTAACACACCATTATAAAGCAATTATACTCCAATAAAGACGTGAAACAAAAAAGTCCTAGAATCAAGAAACAGACAAGTCCATAGGAAAAAATAGGTAAATAATATAAATAGGCAATTCACAAGAAAAAAATATAAATGGCTCTTAACCTTTTGAAAAGATAGTCATCATTATTTATAAGAGAAATGCAAATTAAATGACACTGAGATACCATTCTTATCTCTCAAATTGACAAAAATCCAAAAGTTTGACAACACATTCTTTTCGCAAGACTGGGAAAATGGGCACTTTCATTGCTGGTAAGAGTGAAAAATAGTACAACTTCTAATGAAAAGAACCTGGCAATATCACCCAAAATTGAAAATGTATTTACCTTTTGAGCCAGCAATCTTACTTCTAGGAATCTATCCCACAGATACAACCACACATGTACAAGATGTTCAAGGTTATCCAGTGCAGTATTGCTTGGTTACAGTAAGACTGGAAACCATCCTAGTGTCCACCACCAAAGGACTAAATTATGGTACATCCACATAATAGAATACCTTGCAGCTATAAAAGAAAAGAATGGGGAAGACTTCTTTGTTCTAATATGGCAACATCTCTAGGATAATTTAAATGAAAAACACAAGATGCACTACAGGACACATGGTATATACTACCTTTTACAGAGGAAGGGTGGAAATTAGAACATATATTTGTTATTTGCTTATATTTACGTGAAGAAATACAGGAAAGACAAACAAAAGTGGTTACTACAATGTCAAGGAGAAATGAATACAGTGGGATGCGGCATACATTTTCTGGTTTTTTTTAACATCTTTATTGGAGCGTAACTGCTTTACAATGTTGTATTGGTTTCTGCTGTATAACAAAGTGAATCAGCTATACATATACATATATCCCCATATCTCCTCCCTCTTGCATCTCCCTCCCAGCTTCCTTATCCCACCCCTCTAGGTGGTCACAAAGCACCAAGCTGATCTCCCTGTGCTATGTGGCTGCTTCCCACTAGCTATTTATTTTACATTTGGTAGTATATATAAGTCCATGCCACTCTCTCACTTCGTCCCAGTTTGCCCTTCCCCCTCCCCGTGTCCTCAAGCCCATTCTCTAAGTCTGCGTCTTTATTCTTGTCCTGCCCCTAGGTTTATCAGAACTTTTTTTTTTTTTAGATTCCATATATATGTGCTAGCATATGGTATTTGTTTTTCTACTTCTGACTTACTTCACTCTGTATGACAGACTCTAGGTCCATGCACCTCACTACAAATAACTCAGTTTCATTTCCTTTTATGGCTGAGTAATATTCCATTGTATATATGTGCCACATCTTTATCCATTCATCTGTCGATGGACACTTAGGTTGCTTCCATGTCCTGGCTATTGTAAATAGTGCTGCAATGAACATTGGGGTACATGACTCTTTTTGAATTATGGTTTTCTCAGGGTATATGCCCAGTAGTGGGATTGCTGGGTCATATGGTACTTCTATTTTTAGTTTTTTAAGGAACTTCCACACTGTTCTCCATAGCGGCTGTATCAATTTACATTCCCACCAACAGTGCAAGAGGGTTCCCTTTTCTCCACGCCCTCTCCAGCATTTATTGTTTGTAGATTTTTTGATGATGGCCATTCTGACCAGTGTGAGGTGATACCTCATTGTAGTTTTGATTTCATTTCTCTAATGATTAGTGATGTTCAGCATCCTTTTATGTGTTTGTTGGCAATCTGTATATCTTCCTTGCAGAAATGTCTATTTAGGTCTTCTGCCCATTTTTGGATTGGGTTGCTTGTTTTTTGCTATTGAGCTGCTTGTATATTTTGGAGATTAATCCTTTGTCAGTTGCTTCATTTGCAAATATCTTCTCCGATTCTGAGGGTTGTCTTTTCGTCTTGTTTATGGATTCCTTTGCTATGCAAAAGCTTTTAAGTTTCACTAGGTCCCATTTGTTTATTTTTGTTTTTATTTCCATTTCTCTAGGAGGTGGGTCAAAAAGGATCTTGCTGTGATTTATGTCATAGAGTGTTCTGTCTATGTTTTCCTCTAAGAGTTTTATAGTGTCTGCCCTTACATTTAGGCCTTAATCCATTTTGAGTTTATTTTTGTGTATGGCATTAGGAAGTGTTCTAATTTCATTCTTTTACATGTAGCTGTCCAGTTCTCCCAGCACCACTTACTGAAGAGGCTGCCATTTCTCCCTTGTATATTCTTGCCTCCATTAGCAAAGATAAGGTGACCATATGTGCGTGGGTTTATCTCTGGGCTTTCTATCCTGTTCCATTGATCTATATTTCTGTTTTGTGCCAGTACCATACTGTCTTGATTACTGCAGCTTTGTAGTATAGTCTGAAGTCAGGGAGCCTGATTCCTCCAGCTCCGTTTTTCTTTCTCAAGATTGCTTTGGATATTTGGGGTCTTTTGTGTTTCCATACAAATTGTGAAATTTTTTGTTCTAGTTCTGTGAAAAATGCCACTGAATCTGTAGATTGCTTTGGGTAGTATAGTCATTTTCACAATGTTGATTCTTCCAATTCAAGAACACGGTATATCTCTCGATCTGTTTGTATCATCTTTAATTTCTTTCATCAGTGTCTTATAGTTTTCCACGTACAGGTCTTTTGTCTCCTTAGGTAGGTTTATTCCTAAGTATTTTATTCTTTTTGTTGCAGTGGTAAATAGGAGTGTTTCCTTAATTTCTCTTTCAGATTTTATATCATTAGTGTATAGAAATGCAAGAGATTTCTGTGCATTAATTTTGTATCCTGCAACTTTACCAAATTCATTGATTAGTTGTAACAGTTTTCTGGTAGCATCTTTAGGATTCTCTATGTATAGTATCATGTCATCTGCAAACAGTGACAGTTTTACTTCTTTTCCGATTTGGATTCCTTTTATTTCTTCTCTTCTCTGATTGCTGTGGCTAAAACTTCCAAAAGTATGTTGAATAATAGCAGGGAAAGTGGGCAACCTTGTCTTGTTCCTGATCTTAGAGAAAATGGTTTCAGTTTTTCACCATTGAGAACGATGTTAACTGTGGGTTTGTCATATATGGCCTTTATTATGTTGACATAGGTTCCCTCTGTGCCTATTTTCTGGAGAGTTTTTATCATAAATGGGTGTTGAATTTTGTCAAAAGCTTTTTCTGCATCTACTGAGATTATCATATGGTTTTTATCCTTCAATTTGTTAATATGGTGTATCACATTGATTGATTTGCGTATATTGAAGAATCCTTGCATTCCTGGGATAAACCCCACTTGATCATGGTGTATGATCCTTTTAATGTGCTGTTGGATTCTGTTTGCTAGTATTTTGTTGAGGATTTTTGCATCTATGTTCATCAGTGATATTGGTCTGTAGTTTTCTTTCTTTGCGACATCTTTGTCTGGTTTTGGTATCAGGGTGATGGTGGCCTCGTAGAATGAGTTTGGGAGTGTTCCTCCCTCTGCTATATTTTGAAAGAGTTTGAGAAGGATAGGTGTTAGCTCTTCTCTAAATGTTTGATAGAATTTTCCCGAGAAGCCATCTGGTCCTGGGCTTTTGTTTGTTGGAAGATTTTTAATCACAGTCTCAATTTCAGTGTTTGTGATTGGTCTGTTTATATTTTCTATTTCTTCCTGGTTAAGTCTCAGAAGGTTGTGCTTTTCTAAGAATCTGTCCATTTCTTCCAGGTTGTCCATTTTATTTGCATATAGTTGCTTGCAGTAATCTCTCATGATTGTTTGTATTTCTGCAGTGTCAGTGGTTACTTCTTTTTCATTTCTAATTCTGTTGATTTGAGTCTTCTCCCTTTTTTTCTTGATGAGTCTGGCTAATGGTTTATCAATTTTGTTTATCTTCTCAAAGAACCAGCCTTTAGTTTTACTGATATTTGCTATTGTTTCCTTCATTTCTTTTTCATTTATTTCTGATCTGATCTTTAAGATTTCTTTCCTTCTCCTAACCTCGGGGTTATTTTTGTTCTTCTTTCTCTAATTGCTTTAGGTATAAGGTTAGGTATCTGTTCCCTGCCCAGACAGGAGGGGGTTAAAACAGTGGCTGATTAGGGGGCTCTTGCTCATTCAGGCCTGGGGGAGGGAGGGGTTTTGTAGTCATAATTGGAATGCGGGGCGAGCCTGCAGTGGCAGAGACCAGCGTGACGTTGCAGCAGCCTGAGGCGTGCCGTGCGTTCTCCCAGGGAAGTTGTCCCTGGATCACAGGACCCCGGCAGTGGTGGGCTGCACAGGCTCCCGGGAGGGGAGGTGTGGATAGTGACCTGTGCTTGCACACAGGCTTCTTGGTGGCTGCAGCAGCAGCGGTAGCGTCTCATGCCCGTCTCTGGGGTCCGTGCTGATAGCCGCAGCTCGCGCCCTTCTCTGGAGCTCGTTTAAGCGGTGCTCTGAATCCCCTCTCCTCACGCACCCCGAAACAATGGTCTCTTGCCTCTTAGGAAGGTCCAGACTTTTTCCCAGACTCCCTCCCGGCTAGCTGTGGCGCACTAGCCCCCTTCAGGCTGTGTTCACGCAGCCAACCCCAGTCCTCTCCCTGGGATCTTACCTCCGAAGCCCGAGCCTCAGCTCCCAGCCCCCACCCATCCCGGCGGGTGAGCAGACAAGCCTCTCAGGCTAGTGAGTGCTGGTCAGCACCAATCCTTTGTGCAGGAATGTCTCCGCTTTGCCCTCTGCACCCCTGTTGCTGCACTCTCCTTCTTGGCTCTGAAGCTTCCACCTGCCCATCCCCCATCTCCACCAGTGAAGGGGCTTCCTAGTCTGTGGAAACTTTTCCTCTTTCACAGCTCCCTCCCAGAGGTGCAGGTCCCATCCCTATTCTTTTGTCTCTGTTTTTCTTTTTTCTTTTGCCCTACCCAGGTACATGGGAATTTTCTTGCCTTTTGGGAAGTCTGCGGTCTTCTACCAGCATTCAGCAGCTGTTCTGTAGGAGTTGTTCCACATGTAGATTTATTTTTCATGTATTTGTGGGGAGGAAGGTGATCTCCACCTCTTACTCCTCCGCCATCTTGAAGGTCCCACTGGGGCGTACATTTTCAATGTGTCTCCTTTAAATTTCTTTTCTATTTGGACCATGTAAATGTATTACCTATTCAAAAATTTTTAAATATTTGCAAAAGAGACTCAAGAAGGGCAAAAAATAATAACAATAAAATTATTAAGAGCTACATATACTTGTTATAAACTATATAGACTATTTGAATTACTGAATTTCTTTTGTTGTTGTTGAGTCCAACTTCAATTACTTTTTGGTCAGAGAACATTCTTTATGATTTCAATCTTTTAAAATTTAATAAGACTTGTTTTATGGCCAAGCATATGATCTATTCTGTAGAACGTTCCATGTCTTCTTAAAAAGGATGTGTATTTTTACTGTTGCTGGGTAGACTGTTCTATAAATGCCAGTTAGGTCAAGTAGGTTGATGGTGTTGTTTAAACCTTCTGTAACCTTGCTAACTTTTTATGCAGGTGCTCTTTCAATTATTGAGAGATAGGTATAGAAGTCCCTACCCATTATTGTTGAATTGCATCTCTCTTTTCAAGTCTGTCAATTTTTGCTTCATGTGTTTTGGAGCTGTTTTTAGGTGTGTACACATTCATAATTTTTATATCTTCCTGATGGCATTATGAAGTGTCCCTCTTTATCTACAATAATATTTCTTACCTTAAAGTCTATCTTGTCTGATAACATAGCTACTCCAGTGCTTTTATGATTAGCGTTAACTGGCATGTATTTTTCCATCCTTTTACTTTCAACCTCTGCGTGCATGTGCGTGTGTGTGTGAATCTAAAGCATAGCTCTCAGCAGGGAGCAATTTTGTCCCCCAAGTGACATCTGGCAAGAGCTGGAGAAATTTATGTTTATCACAACTGCATGGCTACTACTGACATGTAATGAATAAAGACCAGGGATGCTACTAAATACCCTACAATGCACAGGATAGCCCCCATAACCAAGAATTATCCAGTCCAAAACTTCAGTGGTACAAGGCTGATAAACCTCATCTAAAGTATGTCTTTTAGACAGCATAGAGTTGAATCTCAGTTTTTTTTCCTAGTGTGACAATGTCTGCCTTTTGATTGCAGTGTGTAGTCTAGTCACATTTAATAGTTGGACTTATGACTGCCACATTTGCTATTTATTTTCTATGTTTCATGCCATTTTGGTTCTTTCTTACTTTCTCACTGCTTTCTTGTGTGCATGCGCATGCTTTCTCTGTCTGTCTCTCTCTCTCTATATATATAATTTGTGCGTATGTGGAATTTCAATTCCTTTTTTTTACTATATTTTTGAATTATTTTTTATTTCCATAGTGGATGTTCCAGGGATTACAATAGTCATCTTGATCGCAATCTACTTCAGTGTGATGCTAATTTAATTCCAGTAAAATATTGAAACTTTGATTGTAGCTCCATTTCCATGTGATTCTCTACGGAAACGTAATGAAAACATTCCATTTTTAAAACAAATTGTGATGGGCAATGAAAAGTAGATACTGTACGATAATGTGGAACAGAAGAGATCATGTGGCAAATGAAATGAACCACCACCAACCACACCAAACGCCGGTCTTCATCCAAAGAAGGTAAGGTGTATATGGTGGGATTGGAAGGGAGTCCTCTATTATGAGTTCCTTCCGGAAAACCAGATGATTAATTCTACAAGTACTGCTCCCATTTAGACTAACTGAAAGCAGCACTTGACAAAAAGCATCCGGAATTAGTCAAAAGAAAACGTATAATCTTCCATCAGGATAACGCAAGACCGCATGTTTCTTTGATGACCAGGCAAAAACTGTTACAGCTTAGCTGGGAAGTCCTGATTCATCTGCCATATTCACCAGATATTGTACCTTCAGATTTCCATTTATTTCAGTCTTTACAAAATTCTCTTAATGGGAAAAATTTCATTTCCCTGGAAGACTGTAAAAGGCACCTGGAACAGTTCTTTGCTCAAAAAGATAAAAAGTTTTAGGAAGATGGAATTATGAAGTTGCCTGAAAAACGGCAGAAGGTAGTGGAACAAAATGGTGAATACACTGTTCAATAAAGTTCTTGGTGAAAATGAAAAATGTCTTTTATTTTTACTTAAAAACCGAAGGAACTTTTTGGCCAGCCCAGTATTTTCTGTTTCTATACATTTGCCTTTTCTAAACATTTCATGTAAATGGAATCACACAGTAGGCAACCTTTGTGCATGACTTCTTCCATTTAGCATAATGTTGAGGTTCATTCATGTTTTAGCATGAATCACAACTTCATTCTTTTTAATCTCTAAATAGTATAAACAGTCCTGCATGGTAGTGGGAACTGCAAAAATGACTATGCAAGCTGAAAGCAAGAAAAGCAATCTTAATAATCAATGGGGAAAATATAATTGTTCAATGATCTTTAAAAAATGTCATCAAAACATTAAAGACTCTTACTCTTGGCTATAAATGTAAAGAGAAATGAAAAGATAGTAAAACTTGTATTTATTTAGTACCCTGTAATTTAAAACGCCAAAAATATTAAGAATTAAAGGGTTTTTTCTTGGGACTTCCCTGGTGGTCCAGTGGGTAAGACTCCACGCTCCCAATGCAGGGGGCCTGGGTTCGATCCCTGGTCGGGAAACTAGATCCCACATGCATGTCGCAACTAAGAGTCCGCATGCCGCAACTAAGGGTCCGCATGCCGCAACTAAGACCTGGTGTAGCCAAAATATATAAATAAATATTTTTTAAAAGGGGTTATTTCTTTGTAGAAAACTTATCAAAAGTAGTTTGAACAGTGCTTGCTTGCTTTCTCTCACTGTATAACTTATTGTACAACACAGAGGGATACAGAGCAAGCGTCTTCTCTATGCCTTGGTGAACTGTCACACTCCTTTCTAGGTCAGGATCAGCTTTCACATTATAACCTTAGCACTCTCCATGTCTTGAAATCTCCAACAGCCCCTTCAATATGAAGTTTTTTTGCTGGCATCACTTCTTCTGGATCATCATCCTTTTCATCACAACCACTTTGCTCATTTACATCAGTAAGTTCTTCACTAAGTTCATCTGGCTGTATATTTAGAGTTTCTCAAATGGTGGCAGTGTCGACATTTCTGCTATCAGCCCGTTCTTCTATCATTCCATTTATGTTTGATACAAATGTCTCTTCCAGTGTCGTCACTTTTCATTTCTCTGCTGCACTTTCATCTTTGTTGGCCAATTCCCTCTTTCAGCTACCCATTTTTGTAAAATGTCACATGGATTTATCACTGGGAGACAAGGAGGCAACCCAACTGCATGCTTTGCTGTCTGTGTGTGAAACTGAAGAACAGGTGGGCAGTGAGCATGGACAGACTTTGAAAGACTGGTCACTCATCTTGATGTCCATTTGTTATTTATGTAATACAAAGAGCTAGCAGGAAAGTCTGAACTTTGTGCAGTTACTCACAGTTAATATACCATGGTACCAGAAATTTGAACTGTGTTGTTAGGGGACTGATGTTATTTAACTAAACCATGGTAACTGAAATTCATACATATCAGACTGATGCAAAGTGAGGACTACCTATGTTTTGGGTGGGCAGGACTTCTACCTTGCTTCTAACCAAAAGAATATGGCAAAGGTGATGGGATATCATTCCTGCAATTACGTTACATTATATGAAAAAGGTGAAATGATTTTTCAGATAAAATTCAAGTCCTTAATCTTCCTTGTTACGAAGTCTACTTTATTTGAAATTAACATAGCTACTTCAGCTTTCTTTTGTTTAGCATTTGCATGGTGTATCTTTATCCTTCCTTTTACTTTGAATCTATGTCTTTATATTTAAAGTGGGTTTCATGACTTCCCTAGTGGTCCAGTGGGTAAGACTCCAAGCTCCCAATGCAGGGGGAGCCTGGGTTTGATCCCTAGTCGGGGAACTAGATCCTGCATGTATGCAGCAACTAAGGAGTCCGCATGCTGCAACTAAAAAAAGATCCCGCATGCCACAACAAAGATCCTGAGTGCCGCAACTAAGACCCTGTGCAGCCAAAATTAATTAATTAATTAATTAATTAAAGTGGGTTTCTTGTAACATGCATACATGTTATGTCTTTTTTTTTTTAATCCAATCTGACAATCTCTTTTAGACCCTTCACATTTTCACATTTAAAGTGATTACTGATATGGTGGGGTTAAAATCTATCTTGTTAGTTGTTTTTTATTTGTTCCGTTTGTTCTTCATTTTTTCTTCCCTGTCTTTCTGCTTTCTCTAGGTCTTATTTAGTATTTTTTTATGATTCCATTTTATCAGTTCTATTGCTACGTTTACTTAATGCTTGTTAGCTTGGTAGTGGGGAGGTGGGAGATGGGGGCAGTCTCTTCTGTTCCGGTCAATCATCAATATTAGATAGGTACTGTGGCCCCAGGTCTTGGGGTTGTGGCCTCCATAAGCATGTGATCCTCTTCCAAGCAAAATTCTGTGCCCAGAATTATGGTATTCCTTTCCTTCCCTAAGAGTAGAGCTTCTTTGTTTTTCCTGTTCTCCTTTCCCAGCTGCAGTGGGTTTCCACCAGTTTTTGCTCCCCTTCTTCCTGCAGATTAAGACTTTTGTTCCTTTGGGAGATGAGGAGACATGTCTGGGCAGATTTTGGCAGTGGCTGTTGTTCTGCTATCCTAGCCAGCACATGGGAGACACTTTCTCAGGAGTCTCCCTGATCTTCCCTGTGAGCACCTGGTGGGGATCCTGAAGGAAAAGTCTACAAGACAGAACCTTCTATACCTATGGCCCCCAACCTTTAGTAATTCCTTAACAATTTAATCTTATTGGCTTATATGACATTGGCAGTGTCTATCCCAGGTAAGCAAATGCTCATGTGTTATTTCTTCCTGCAGTGGCACCTGCATCTCTCCTGATTTGGGGTTAGGTGTAAGCCCGGAAACCTTAGTTTTCCATTGGGTTCAAGAAAAGTCATTAATTTGCAATTTGTCCCTCTTTTTTCTTGTTGTAAGGATGGGAACTCTACAGTCCACATCTCTGAGCTGAAACCAGAAGGCTGTTGATTAGTTTTTCAAGTGTAGTTATATCTTATATGCAGCCTTTTCCCACAAAGTCTAGATATTTAAAATATTAAAAGACTGTGTCAAGCAAAGTATAATGTACTAACAATTTGCTGAACATTTTGTTAATCCAGCAAACAGACTGGATATTCTTACAGTGTTAATATCTAATCAAGGATTCTGATCAGTTTGAAATAACTGATATTCTTGCCTGGGTTGCAATAATTTCCATTAAAAAAAGAACTTATTGGGAATTCCCTGGTAGTTCAGTGGTTAGGACTTGGCACTTTCACTGCCGTGGCTCAGGTTCAATCCCTGGTCAGGGAACTAAGATCCTGCAAGCCGCGTGGCATGGCCAAATAAAAAATAAAAATAAAATAAAAATAAAAAGGGTCCTCCCGTCTCTCCTCATATCTACCACCACTTCCTCTCCCTAAATAATATATAATAACTCAATCAAACAGCATCAGTAGATAAGCTTAAAAAATAGCTGATGTGGGGTTTGTTAATGCATAAACTTGACATTTCGAACGTGAACAACTGTTCATCATAATTACCTCATCTCATCCTTTAAGCAGATATTATCATAGCAAATGTAGCTTGTGCCTCAACACCTAGCTTCCTTTCCGCCAGACTGCTGATAGGAATACTGGCTCTTTTGACCCTGACCATGCAGCTTTCCTCCTCCCTTCTGGAACATATCTAGGTATTGGACATACTGCATATCAGAATGGGCATTCGATTTGAGGAAGGACCTTCACACCAGTCCTGGGCTGATGTGCCCTCAGATCCACTTTCTGCCCTTTGCTGCTCTGCTATGTGTTGCAGGGGACGGGAAAAGAGGGGGGACTCCTGTAAACTACTTTTCCAGGCCCCCTTGCAAGTGGCTTCCAGTTAAATGAATCCAATGGGTGGCACTGATAAGAGACTAGAGGGTGAGAGGAAAGAAGTCAGGGTATCTCAGGCGACCTCACTCCCGGGCTCTGGTAACACCACCTTCTCCCTATGCCCGCCCCAGGGGTGACAGTGGCTTCCTGCTGTTCCTTATCTCTAGGTCACTTCAATGCACGCTGGTTGGCTTCTCAGCTCTTCCAATGCCTTGGTTCACAGTTGTCTCCTACTGCACTACTTGCCTCTTTTTTCCTGAGTGGACTGGGATTGGGACTTCATCTGCCACATCAGAGCTTCACTCTTTACCAGATTTCCCCACAATGAATAAAAATCACTACTGTAAAGAAAAAAAATATGTTGCCTGCCATTCCAGTTCTGCAAGGATCAAGCCATTAGCCACTGCAGTCACCCAGCAGTTCATACATATTCTAGCTCCTCCATTACCTCTTAGGAGCAGTTCCTCAGAGCTATCTGAGAGGCTGTCTCTCAGGCTAAGGTCCCCGAATAAAACTTAACTCATAACTTTCACGTCGTGCATTTTTCTTTCAGGCGACACTACGGTATCACCATCTTGTCTGTGTCTCTCTCCAGTGCCATCATAAACACTGCACAACACCGCCATTGAAAAGAGACAATTCTCTCATTCATGTCACTGAAGAGAATCACTCTGGCCCATTCATAGCCTACTCTGTTAATGAATGCAATTGTTTCCTTCCCCAGTTCTCTCAACAGCAAAAATGTACAGTAGCCAACAGATTCCTAGACTAGAATAAGACCATCCACGGTAGGCTTGTTTTAAATGTGTGTCCATGTGTATATAAAAATGCATAACTGCATAAAAACACAGACACACACATGAAGTCCACAGTTCAAGAAAAATAAAACAAAAAGAGTCTGTATGGGGGTTACAATGACAAAAAAAAAAAGACCAAAACTCCTTCATGGAATTAAGGCTTCCACTTCCAGACAAGAAAGAGAAAGAGGGACTGGAATTATCTTCATGCCTGAAACAAAAACAAACATAAATACATGAAATAATGGTTTTCAAGACACTGGACATCAGGCAATGAAGAAGAGTGAACCCTGAGAGATGGGGGGAAATGAGGTAAGCCCTTGATTGCTCCAGCTTACTGCCTTAAGAGCATTTCCAAGCCACAAAATAGGGACAGGAAACAGAGACAAAGTCTAGCCAACTCCTGAAACTGACAAAGCTGGGATTCTGGATACAAAAGCAGCTAAAGTTCCTAGGACTGAGCACCAGAAAGGAGACCTAAACAGAGAAAGAATCCTGGAGATCCACAAGGGGTCTCTACCTCAGGTATTCAGAAGAGATCAACATATGCATATGAGGGGAAAGAATAACCTGAAAGGATTATGGATACAGGGTTTCTTTGGGGGGGGAGTGATAAAAATGCCCTAAAATTGTGGTGAATAATTGATAGATCTACATAGGAAATCATTAAGAATATAGAAGATTTGAACTAAAACAATTTTGTAAAAGAATAAAATTGGAGGACTCACACTACCCAATTTTAAGATGCACTACAAAGCTGCAGCAAGCAAGACAGTATGGAACTGGCACAAAGCTAGACACAGATATCAGTGGAACACAGGAGAAAGTCCAGGAAAACATCCATACAGATATGGGCAATTGAGGGAATTCCCTGGCAGTCCAGTGGTTAGAACTCTGCACTTTCACTACCAAGGGCCCGGGTTCAATCCCTGGTCGGGGAACTAAGATCTTGCAAGCTGCGTGGCGTGGCCAAAAAAAAAAAAAAATATATATATATATATATATGTGTGTGTGTGTGTGTGTGTGTGTGTATATATGTATTTCATATTACATATCCAACAAAAAACTTGATTCCAGAATATATAAAAAACTCTCAAAATTCAAAGAAAACAATACAATTAGAAAATGGGCAAAAGACTTGAAAAGTCACTGGACCAAAAAGAATACGTGAATGGCAAATAAGCAGATGAAAAGATGTTCAGCATCAGGGAAACGCAAATTAAAACCACGATGAGATACCACTACACATTTATTAGAATGGCTAAAATTAAAAATACTAACAATACTAAGTGCTGAAGAGAATGTGGAGCAACTGGAACGCTTACACATTGCTAGTTGGAATGTACAGCTACTCTAGAAAACAGTTTGGCAGTTTCCTTATAAAGTTAAACATATGCTTACCCTATGACCCATCAATCCCACTCCTGGGTATTTACCATAGAAAAATGGAAACTTACATTCACACAAAAACCTGTATGCTAATATTTACAGTAGCTCTATTCATACTCACAAAAAAACTGTAAACAACCTAAATGTCCCTCAACTTGCAAACAAATAAACTATGGTATATCCATAAAATGGAAGCAATAAAAATGAACTAATTATAGACACATGCAACAACATGGATAAATCTCAAAGGTCTTATGCTGAGTAAAAAAGCTAATCCCAAAAGGTTACATACTGAAAGATTCCATTTATGTTGACATTTGAAAAGACAAAACAACAGTGATGGAGAACAGATCAGTGGTTGTCAGAGTAGGGTGGTAACATGGGTTTTTTAGGGTGAAGGAACTAATATTCACCTCAATTGTGGTGATGGTTACACATCTATATATATTATAAAATTCATAAAACTGTATGCCAAAAGTCAATATTACTTATGATAATTTTTAAAATAAAATTAATAAATCTAAAAAAGTAATGATTTTAAAAATAAAAGTGGGACTTCCCTGGCGGTCCAGTGATTAACACTCCGCGCTTCCAGTGCAAGGGGCACGGGTTTGATTCCTGGTTGGGAAACTAAGATCCTGCATGCCACAAGGCGCGGCCAAAAAAAAAAAAAAAAGTGTCTTGAAACCAAAGAACCCTCAGGAACACAAAAAGCTAACAGTCAATTGATAACACAGGGAAAGGTTAACATAATAGGCCTGATGTTGCTATTTCTAGGAGGCCCTGCTTGTATGATTGATCTGTGCAATAGCTCCTGGGAACTTGGCCAGGATAAAATATCCCCTATGTTACTAATTGATAAGGTTGTTTTATATGCCTGGAATGCTGAATATGGCCATACCAGTCTTGCTACATAGTTTCTGCAAATGTAATTCATAGAGAACACCTGCTTTCTTCTGGGAATCGGAAATTTCAGTAACAGTACCTACTCAGTCCCCAATTAAAAGAAAAAAAACTCCGAGTCTTGAGCAAGCTTCCCTAGGCAGAAACACTGTGCAGGCCCTGCTGTATTTAATTGCTGGAGGAAGCAGCTTGTTCTGTGAAACCCCACCCCTTTGGAAGCCCACATCTAGACTCTTCCAGACTCCACCCATTATGTCTTTTTCCCTTGCTGATCCTGCTGTGTATCCTTTCACTGTAACAAACCATAGCTGTGACTACAAATGTCCCTAAATCCCATGAGTCTTTCTAGCAAATCACCAGATGTGTGGGTGATCGTCAAATGCCCAAAACAGTTCAAAATATAAGTAGTACTTTAAATCTTAACCCTTTCCTCAAACCCTTTTTTTGGATCTGTACTGCCTACTCTTTAGCCTCTCCTAGAATCCCAAGCAGTGCCATATCCATTGTAGTCTTGAACATCTGCATTAGGCCCTTGAAAGAGCCTCATATGTGACTCCCGAGTTCCAAGTGGAACTCAGAGCCTGGTGTAAATGTTACAATTAGGTTCAGCAGCAAACAACAAAGACCCATTTCTCTCTCACTTACAAGGAGTCCAAAAGTATGTAGTCTAAGCCTGGCATGGCAGCTCTATGCTATCAGAGACCTCAGCTCCATCTAACTGTATTG
Source organism: Balaenoptera physalus (assembly GCF_965194825.1). Lineage (NCBI taxonomy): Eukaryota > Metazoa > Chordata > Mammalia > Artiodactyla > Balaenopteridae > Balaenoptera > Balaenoptera physalus. The sequence continues at coordinate 41,968,245 of NC_138903.1, forward strand.
CCAGAAATGCCTTCCATTCCCAAGGTTACCTCTTGATCCAACATGGCTGCTGGAGATCTAGCCATAACATCCACATTCAAGATGACAGAAGGCATGGCAGAAGAAGGGCATGCTCCCTTCCTTTTAAGGATACTTTGCACTAATCCCACACAACACTTCTTCTAGTCTTTAAGCCAGAACTTGGTCATATGATCATACCTAACTGCATGAGAGGTAAGGAAATGCAGTGCTTTCATTGCACAGAAATATGCTGAGCTAAAAATCAGGGTTCCATTAGAAAGATGAAAGGGAGAATGGATATTGGGAGGTAACTGGAGTCTCTGCTACACCTAGTTAGTTCTACACTCAACACAAAGTAATCTGTGAATCAACTGTTTTAATACCCTAAAATAATCTGAGGTCAGTGTGTCTTTACCTAAAATGTGTTACAGAGGTAGATATGGAGAAGAGTGATAAGAAAAGATTTGTTGAGTATAAACCTAAACTGCTACTTCTTTCTTCTGCCTGCTCAAATATACTGTTGAGCCCCTCAGGAGGAAATGAACACATTCCTAGAAAGACACAAACTATCAAAACTGACTCAAAAAGAAATAGAAAATCTGAATAGATCTATAACAAGGAGATTGAATCAATAATCAAAAACCTCCCAAAAAAGAAAAGCTCAGAACCACATGGCTTCACTGTTGAATTCTACCAAACATTTAAAGAAAAACTAACACTAATCCTTCTCAAACTTCCCAAAAGTTGAAAAAGAGTGAACATTTCCTGACTCTAGGAGGCCAGCATTACCCTGATACCAAAGCCAGACAAACACGTGACAAGAACAGAAAACTACAGACATAGATGCAAAAATCCTCAACAAAATACTAGCAAACAGAATTCAGCAGCATATTAAAAGAATTATACACCATGACCCAATGTAATTTATCCCAGGAATGCAAAGGTGGCTCAATATATGAAAAGTCAATCAATGTAATATACCACATTAATAGAATGAAGAGAAAAACCCACATCATCACCTCAATTCATGCAGAAAAAGCATTTGCAAATCTAACACCTTTTCATTATAAAACACCCAATAAACTAGAAATAAAAAGGAATTTTCAATATGATAAAGGTCATATGTGAAAAACAACACATCTAACATCATACTCAATGATGAAAGACTGAAACCTTTTCCCCTAAAATCAAGAACAAGACAAAGATGCCTGCTTTCACCACTTCTATTCAACGTAGTACTGGATGTTCTGACCAGAGCAATTAGGCGAGAAAGGGAAATAAAAGGCATCCAAACTGGAAAGGAAGAAGTAAAACTATCTCCACTGGCAGATGACATGATCTTACACACATAAAACCCTAAAGAATACACACACACACACACACACACACATACACACGCTGTTAGAGATAATAAACAAATTCAACAAAGCTGCAGGATATAAAATCAATACCAAAAAAAAAATCAGTCATACTTCTATATATTAGTAATGAACAATCCAAAAAGGAAATTAAGAAAACAGCACCATATACAAAAATTAACTAAAAACAGATCAAAGACCTAAATTTAAAAGCTAAAACAGGGAATCCCCTGGCGGTCCAGTGGTTAGGGCTCGGCGCTTTCACTGCCAGGGCCGGGTTTGATCCCTGGTCGGTGAACTAAGATCTTGTAAGCCGCGTGGTGTGGCCAAATAGATAAATAAATAAATAAAAGCTAAAACTATAAAACTCTTGGAAGAAAATATAGGAGGAAAGCTTCATGGCATTGGATTTTACAATGAATACGATACCAAAAGCACAAGGAACAAAAGAAAAAATAGATAAACTGAACTTCATCAAAATTAAAACTTTTGCACATCAAAGGACACTATCATAGAGTGAAAAGGCAACCCAATGAATAGGAGAAAATATTTGCAAATCATATATCTGATAAGAGAATAATATCCAGAATATGTAGAGAACTACAACTCAACAACAAAAAATAACCAAATTTTTAAAATAGACAGAGGCTTGAATGAACATTTCTCCAAAGAAGATATACAAATGGCCAACGAGCACATGAAAAGATGGTCAACATCATTAGTCCTTAGGGAAGCATCAATCAAACCCATAATAAACTACCACTTCACAACTACTAGGGTGACTATTTAAAAAAAACAGAAAATAAGTAGGAAAGGATGTGGCGATATTGGAACCCTTGTGCATTGTGGTGGGAATGTAAAATACTGCAGCCACTTTGGAAAACAGTTCAGTGGTTCCTCAAAAATTTAAACACAGACTTACCCTACGACCCAGGAATTCCACTTCTAGGTATATACTCAAAAGAATTGAAAATAGAAACTCAAACAGACACTTGTATGCAAATGTTCATAGCAGTATTATACCACCAATAGCTAAAAGGTGGAAACAACCCAAGTGTCCCTGAACTGATGGATGGATACACAAAATGTAGCATATATATACAATGGGATACTATTCAGCCACAGAAAGGAATGAAGTTCATGTACCTGCTACAACATGGATGAACCTTGAAAATATTATTTTAAGTGAAACAGATCAAATATTGTATGAATACACTTATATGAAATCTCTAGAACAGGCAAATTCATAGAGACAGAAAGTAGATTAAAGGTTATCAGGGGCTAGGGTGAGGGAGGAATGGGGCATTATTACTTAATGAGTACAAGGTTTCTATTTGGTGTGATGAAAAAATTTTGGAAATAGTGGTGATGGTCACACAATTTTATGAATGTTATTAATGCTAGTGAATTATACAGTTAAAATAATTTAAATGACATTTTATGTTATATATATTTCACCACAATAAAAAAAGAAAGAAAAACCCACCATGTGGCTTATTAGCTAAATATACAATTTTCTGCAAACACATACTCACCTATCCCTTCATTCTCCTTTCTTAAACAGTTCGCTGTGATTCAAGCAGATGTTTTCACAAACAAAGGTTTCCTTCTCAGAAACTTCACTCTCAGTGTGAATCCGGGACACAACAACTTGAAGGAAGGACCTTTAATGCTAAGCAGTATTACAGCATCTCATTTTTTGTTAGACAAAGTAGAATCCATTAAACAAATATTCCCATAGCACCTACTATGGGTTAGGCACTGTTCTAGGGGCAGAGACAGAGCAAACAAAAGAGACATTCCTGCCTGCACCAGGCTTCTTTCTCATGTGTTGTGTTTTGGAAAATCTCTCCAGTAGACTATGATATGCCTGTGACAACTAGCACAGTAAGAGCAGAGAGACCCGAGCGCTTGACAGACCCAGTTCTACCCGCTTCCCCACCTCTGTGATAGCGATGTCTAGAGATGAGAAAAGTTTTAAGCAACTGCTCCCACCTGAGAAGGGCTAGTGCAGCCACTCTGATCATCACTTGACTACATTCCTCCATAACACTGGGAGCCTTCTGTCATACTGTCTTAGTTCGGGCTGCTATAACAAGGTACCATAGACTGTGCAGCCTATAAACCAGAGAAATTTATTTCTCCCAGTTCTGGAGGCTGAAGTCCAAGATCAGGGTACCAGTATGTTCGGGTTCTGGTGAGAGTCCTCTTCTGGGTTGTACACTGACGACTTCCTGTTGTATCCTCACATGGTGGAGAGTTCTCTGGGGCCTCTTTTTAAGGGCACTAATCCCATTCATGAGGGCTCCACTTTCATGACCTAATTATTTCCCAAAGGCCAAATGTCCCAATACCATCATCACCCCGGGAGTTAGGACTTCAACATATGATTTTTGAGAGGCCACAAATGTTCAGTCCATAACACATATCAATGGAGTAACACCTGGAATGTGGCCTTTGGGGTACAAATGAGCAGGTATCTTGGCTTTACTTGGATTCAAGGGCCCCAGAGAGATCTAGCATAGGAAAATTGATTCTTCCAAACTGGCCAGCCTCACCCCTTGCAGCTGTACACTGGAGTTTGGAGACAAAGCCCCAGCTAATAATAAAGGGTCACTTTGCTTTGTTTTATACTCTGGGCATGGATTTCCCTCAAAGACCTCCTGGAACCAGGTAATCAGGGCACGATTCAGGTTCTGCTCTATCCTGACTAAACACATCCTTAACCTATTGATCTCATCCTTTAATAGATCCCCATTTACCAATCTCAAACATGTGACTCTAAACAAATGAGGTACTAAGCCTAACTTTCAATTTCTTCATCTCGCAGAATGGGGCCAATAATACAGTCTTCATACATTTGATGTGAAGGTTAAATGGCTTAAAGTATGCAAAATACTTAATATAGTGCTTGACTATTATAGCAGGTGCTCAATAAACAGTTGCTATTTCTTTCCTGCATTTATTTAATTATAAGCAACATCGTGAATGTATTTAAAGGGTGAAAATTTAAATATTCTATAGCAGTGAGTTTCAAACTTCAGTATTTAAAAAAAAACCTTGGTAGTGTATTGAATCACAGATTTCTGGGCCCCACTGAGACATTCTCAGTCAGTCTGGGGCCAGACATGCTATTTTTAACAAGCTCCCAGGTAATGCTGATAGGTCTATTGAAACAACTTCATAAACTCACGATGAATGCCCTCTTCAAACTGGATCACTTAAAATACAAAATTTAGTTTATCAACAGCTGACAACAACAAGAAATATGCATGCAAATCCTACTACTTCTCTTTTCTGGATTATGTATTACAAAGTACTCATCAAATACTTCATCAGAGATTGGCTAGCTGCTTTCCAAACCTGTCCCTCTTACTCCAATTAGACGATATTTCCCTGCCTCCCTTCCAGTTAGATGTGGCCTCATGACCAAATTCTGTCCAACAGAAGCAGCAAAGCAATGTGCAACACTTCCAGGCTTAGTGTGTAAGGCTTCCCCATATGATCTTCTTTTTCTTGCCTCATTCGTTGGCTGGAGGGAGAGGATTCCAAAGCCCCAAGGGATGGGGAAGCCACAAGATGGAAGACTCCTGGTCCCTGAATCACCACATGGAGAGCCACCTGCCAGACCCTTGCACTGGCCCATTACATAGGTAAAAAATGAACTCTTCTCTGGTTAGGCCACAGAAATTTGGGGTTGGTCTATTATAACAGCTAGCATTACCCTAATACAAATATCCACAATGATTAAGAGAGGGAGCATGATTTAACCAAAAGAGAAAAGTCTCCTAACATATACTCTCTTCTAAGTGGAACAGAGGCAGTTTTTCAAAAGACAAGTGAACCTAAAAATCAAACCAAAAAACTGAAATGAAAAAGAAGTTACTGATTCTTAAGTCATGTAAGCCTAACATCATCTCATGCAACCTAAAGTCAGTGTTACACGACGTCAGAAAGAGTTTAATGAGAGTAACAGATGGGTTGTAGACAGCCTCACCTGTACAACATTTTAAACAGGACAGTTAACAAAGTTACCAGCTAAGAAGTTACAGGGAGGTTAACATCTCCCCCAATCTTCTATTGTAATGAAAATTTCAAAACATAAAAAAAGTTGAAAGAATATAAAGCACACCTTTTCATCCGCCACCTAGATTTAACAATTGCTAGTATTTTGCCATATTTTTTCCTCTATGTATGTGGTGAATTTTTTTCGACTGAACTCTTTGAAAGTTGCATACATTAGGACTCATACACTTCACCCCTAAATACTTCAGCCTACATCTCCAAATAAGTACATTCTCCTATATAAATAACCTCAATTATCACACCTAAGAAAATAACAGTAATTTCCTAATATCATCTAATACCAAGTCCACATTCAAATATCCCCAACTGTCCCCAACACATTTTTATAGCTCATTTTCATAAACCAGGAGCCAATCAACTGTCCTGTGCTACATTTGGTTATGTCTCTTTGGTCTCCATTAACTCAGAACACTGTCTTAGTCTGCTCAGGCTGCTAGAACAAAATACCATAGACTGGGTGGTTTAAACAGCATTTATTTCTCACAGTTCTGGAGACTGGGAAGTCCAAGATCAAGGTGCTGGCAGATTCGGTGTCTGGTTAGGATGCTCTTCCTGGCTTGTAGGTTGCTGCCTTCTTGCTGTATCCTCACATGGTAGAAGAGAGAGGGCACTGATTCCATCATGGAGACTCCACCCTCATGACCCCATCTAAACCTCATCTCCTCCCAAAGGCCCCACTTTCAAAGACCATCACGTTGGGGATTGGGACTTCAACATATGAATCTTGAGAGGACACAATTCAGTCATTTATCTTGCCTTTCTGTTTCCCTTGACATAGACTTTTTGGAGAAACCAAGACCAACTGTCTTGTAGACTGTCCCATATTTTGGATATGCCCATTTTCACATGGTATTTTATAACTTATTTCTCTATCCCCTATATTTTCTATAAACTGGAATATGTGCCTAAACCTCGATTAGATTCAGATGAAACATTTTGAGGACGAATACTACATAGGTAAAGCTGTATGCTTCCTCTTGCAACACATCAGGAGGCACATAATACCAGATAGTTCCACAAGGACCAAGGATAAATTTGATGACTTGAGTATAAGATGGTGACTGCCAGACCTCTCCACTGTAAAGGTACCTTCTTTCCTTTGTGATAGGTAAGTAATCTGTGGGGTGATACTCAGCACCACGCAAGTACCATGTTCCCCAACAACCCCTCACCTATGGCTCTGGAATTCACTGAAAATCCTTGTCTAAATCAACTGTCCTTGGGGGCTGTGAAATGGTGATTTCTAATTACATCATTCCAAAAAGGTTCTAAGAAATGCTTTCAGGAAATGTCATCTTTCTAATTTTAAGACACATTTTACTTCCATTTCTAACTTTTAAATAACTAATGTTACCGAACCACACAACTTATAATCTATTTCTAATGCATTTTTGCTACAAAAAAAGGTGTTTGCTTTATTTTTTTAATTTTTATTTTATACTGGAGTATAGTTGATTAACAATGTTGTGTTAGTTTCGGGTGTACAGCAAAGTGATTCAGTTATACATATACATGTATCTATTCTTTGTTTGCTTTATTTTTAAACGTTTCAATTGCAAAAGTAATGTGTCAGTGTTATAGAAATTTCAGGCCATTCAGAAGAGTACAAAAGCAAAAGTAACATCTCCCCTCTCTCCCTCTCAACAACAGGTCCCACTGTCAAAGGATAACCACTGCTAAGTTTGTGCATCCTTCCCGAGCACACATATCATATATAAATGTATATGCATCATGTTTATGTATATACATCATATGACTTTCAAAAAAATAAATGAGATACTATACACACTGCTCTGTGCCTTGTTTTTTCCCACAACACTATGTGTGGGCAGCTGCCCTAAAAGGACATCTCAAAACACCTCTTTTTCCCAGCTGCATAGTATTCCTTAGTGGGAATGTGCTGTAGTTTAACCAGTTCCTTCTTAATGAGTATTGCAACTTGTTTCTGCTGCAACAAATATTGCCATCTATATAACGTAACATACTAGTGCATGTATTTCTGAAAAATAAAGTCCAAGAATGGAGACTGCTGGACAAATGAGTAGAATAGCTACCCTGTGAATTTTTTTCTAAGTATTAACAAATAGCCCACCAAAAATTACGATTCTCATCACTCCCACTAACTGTATCCTAATGCATTTTAAAATTACAGCAGGTCTCTGCTCAAGTAGCAATGCTGGCCAAAGAATCACAAATCTAAATTGAAAATGAGAACTAATATTTACCAAGTAAGTACCAGACACTGCACTTGACCTTTACAATATCACAATAATACAAAAATTCTGTGAGGTGAGTGGCACTGTCTCCATTTTTGAAAAGAGGAATCTAAGGCTCAGAGAGCTTGCCCAATGTTACACAGCTTTATAAGTAACAGGGCCAACATTTGAACCCAGGGGATCTGGTACCAAACGGAGACTATACAGAGCTTCCCCCAACTAAGGCCAAAGTGAAGGGCTCTTAAAAATAAATAAATAAATAAGGGCTCCGGATTAACCAGGAAGAGGGTGGTTCTGAAATGTTTGCTCACAGGCTCAAATGTTAATTTCATGCTACTGCAAAAAGCCATATTTCCTCTTTCAGATTTTGGCTTTGAACCCACCCTCAGCCTGTGCTTAGGAATCCAGCTTCAACAAAACAACAATGAGCCCACGGTCCACAGAACCTGAAGGGGCTGACCGACACGTACTTGGAACGTTGGCAGGCGTGGAGGAGGGGGAAGCCAGAAGCAGGTGGTGGGCTAGCATGGCAAAGTTAGATATTCTGGCCCCTTTTATCAGTTGTCACAAAAACATTATGGGGGAAGTGGAACCACTGTACACATGAGAGAGAACCACAATTAACTGACACAGTCTGTTTATGACACCTTTCCCTGCCTCAAACACTCGCTGTTTCTGCTGCACAGACATGCGGGGCTCGGTAACTTCAGGATGGCACTTAATCACGTACTGAGCCAGACAGCTGGGAGCTCCCTGCCCTGACAAAACAGGTTAGACTGGTGCCAGGCAAGCACCTTACCCACTGCCCTGCAGCTCCCATCGCAGGGTCTGGGGGGCTGCCTTCAACGTCCCTGGAGAGTCTAGTCTTTGGTCACCTTCCCTTGTAGCTGCCTGGACCAGTGGCCACGGAGGAGGAGTGCTTCTAACTGTCCCTTGGAGAGTAGGGGAATTCCTTTCAATTTAAATGCTAAGCATTCACAGCGTGTCTCTTATTGTCCTTAGGTCCTTTGGGATCTATCTGTACACACCGCTCCTAAAGTCACATCAACTCTTTTGGGGGGATAGTGGGATAAAAGGAGCGAGGAAGAGGAGGGAAAATCTCTTCCCCTTTCCCTGTTTTGTCTCCCTTCCAAACAGAGGGTTCCAAAAGTTTCATGGGTACAGTCAACAATTGAAAGATCACAGAAAATTGATAACAATGTGATTTGAATAGGGAGAAGCGGGCATCAAACTGGATGATTTGAGGAGCATCTTAAAATGCCAGAACAATGCCACAGAATGGAGGCATGGACATGCTATTAGGTGATTCCACTTCCAAGGTTAAAAAGAAAGCACAAAAGGGTCTAAAGTGATGTCTCCCTCCCACCCCTACGTCCCACCCACCTAGTTCCTCCCCAACAAGGAAACCAATGGTACTAGTCTATTGCATGTCCTTCCAGAGATATTTTACAACTACACCAGCAAATACATATATTATCACATTTTAATATATTACTATATATTAACACATTGTGTCATATATATGTATATATCACAACTTATTTTAAATATCAAAGCCTTCCCTCTCAAAGTATACCACTTAAATATTTTTAAAGTGGCAGGAATTAGATTTTTTTTAATTCCAAAGTAAGGAGTTGAAATTCGCAGCTGAACTCTTTTCACTCATGAAAACTTACCAACATTTAAAAGTTAAATTGGTTACCTCCAGAAATTAAGTTGGGCACCCAGCACACAGCAGATACTTAACAAATGTTTCCTTAGATCTTTTTGTCCTTTATTACTCAGAGGCAACAGGACAGTTACTCATTTCCTCTATTGATATCGAGAAATGAAATCTGATTTCTTACTATTAAGAAAGAGAATTCCTGAAATCTGTACTGCATTCACGTAAGTATTCGAAGATTTTCATACCGAATTTTAATCAGATTCCCTATCCCAATAGTCTAAGTATATATTGGCTAGTTAGCTTATCAAATGACATTAGAATTCAGATTTGGGGGCGGGGGGCACTTGAAACAGAAGACTAAATATCCCTGAGAAAAAGAGAAATATTTTCTCTCAATTATAGGCTACCCACATCAAAATATTAATATTTGGCAGAACCTAGGACATCTCACTCTGACAAACAAATTTCTTAATGCATTTCAAAGTAAGATTAAAAAACCCAAAGACACAGAACAAAATTACAGAGAATGCTATGGGAGGATGTGGCATTTTCTGAGCACCATCAGTTAAACCAGATTTCCACAAGACAAAATGAAACAGTACACTGGTAGCACAATCCCAATGACTAAAAGATTGAGATGAGTTTAAAAAGTACATATCCACAAAGGAAAATTCCACTGTTGTTTTCAAGCCTTAAGATAAAGGTGACTGAGCTGCTAAGAACATGGAGTACTCCTCAGAAAATCCATTTTTAAATCCCATTTCCATGCACTTGAGCATGTATTTATGAGCCTGTCAAATCTACCTTCTAAAAGTATTTCACACTGTACTTTAATGAATTGGATCTAAGGGCTATAAAATAAAAATATTTTCATGGCTATCTATATACATATAAAGGCAATGTTCATTTGCGCTATGGCAGAGTCAATCGCCTGAAATGACAACATGCTTCAACTCCCCACTCTGCTACCTGCTCAGGAAACCTTCGAGCTTACCTGCAGCCTGGGCATCAGTCGTCACTGACTGACACAAACCACAAAGCTAAAGAATGGCCAGATTTGTGTTCACACCTATAATTTGCAATAACCAAACTCAGTTTTAGATCTGGTCCTGTTTCAATTCAAGACCTGTTTAGGCCACTCCCTCTTTAAAACTAGAGGGCTCCCTGACAGCTCTTCATACCCTTGGTGGCCATGAGCCTGGGCTGTCAACAATCAAGAACCATGAGAAGCAAGGCCCAGGGCCAAGGGTAATTGTCACATTAAAGATTAAGGTGTCTGCTTTCCATTCTCTATCAGGGAACCCTGAATGGAAATTGAGTGGAGAGATCCCTCCAGTATAAGTGATGAAGTCAAATGTTCCCTACTGGGAACAGTCGTGAAATGGGTTCATCTGTTTCACATGAGGATGCCAACGCGGGCCTTCACTCCACTGAATTAAATTCAAAAAGAGAATACTTGGTTCCAGTTTGGAGTCATGTCATGGTGGGCGGGGGTGGGGGCGGAAGGGGGGGGGGCATGGCGGGGGAAGAGGGATGATTCAGATTGTGGCTGACATCCATGTTGTAACGTAAGATTTGTGCTGACCACTGTGCATGTAAAACACCGTGTGCCATTAAATCCAGAAAAGGATGGTGGCATTAGCCCACCTTTCACAACAAAAGAAGGCTGACTCCAGAATTAAAACCACTACTTTTCCTCTTCATACACCCTTAAATGTACCTTCGAAGTCGCGTCCTTCTTACAATCTGAGGACTAGGAAAGCTCCTCTTAGCTTAGAGAAGGCAAGTAACCGGGTGTAACTTCCCACCTGGACATAAGGGTGGGAGGCGTGCCCATCTCCCCGACTAGGCCCGCCATGGCGGTGCACCACTCTAAGTCCTGGACCACGCTCACCTTTCACAGTGCTTCAAGCTTCGACTTTATTCACAAGAGATCCGGGAACACAGATGTCAGAAGTGGGCGCCCACCCAGGTTGACCATGGACGCGGCGGCATCCACCAAGCCCCATCAGCCGCTACCCAAGCCGAGGAACGCTCAGCCCTCGCCCCACCCTCACGGTGGCCTGCTTCCTGGGGCGGTGCGGTCCCTGGGAGGTCACCCACCTCCCGCCACCGCACACACCCTGTGGAGCTGAACTGGGGCGGGGGACGGGGGCGCGAGAGGGGGCGAAGCTGAGACAGAACCGACCGGACGGAACCAGGCCACCCCGGTGCCTTTCATTTTCCCGGTTCCCCTTGAAGAAACGTCGAAATGGGGTGGAATTCTTTTTCATGGTAATAGGGAGCCCGAAAATGCAGACAGTTGACCTTGGGAACCAAGACCGTCGCAGCGGGAAACGGAAAAGAAACGAAACACGTCGGCAAGTGAAGGGGGAGCACAAGGCGGCGGGGGGGGGGGCGGCGGGGAGCGCAGCAGCCCGGGCGGCCGAGGGGAGTCGGGGACGGTGGGCGCGGGTGCGAGGTGCTCACCGTAGATCATGGCCAGCCCGGTCTCGTGCAGGAAGCGCACCCGGCGGTGCTTGAAGAGCCAGATGGTGAGGATGGTGAGCGTGAGCAGCAGGATGAAGGTGAGCAGGCTCACGCTGTCCTGCCGGTGGCTCTCCTCCGCCTCCTTCTCCGTGGCGAGCTCCTCCATGGCGCTGCTGTCCTCGGCCGCCGCCCCAGAGGAGGAGGCCGAGGCCGCCGCGCGCAGCCCCCGACCCAGCAGCAGCGGGAGCAGCGGCAGCAGCAGCAGCCGCGGTGGCAGCGCCCGAACCACCCGCTCCGGGCCGAGGCGTGCCGCGTCAGCAGGCTCCATGGCCCCAGCGCCGCCCGCGCGCCTCCTGCGCGCTGGGACCGGCAGCCCGCGCCGTCGGCGGCTTCCCGTGGCGCCCCCGACCTGCCCGAGTGGCCGCTGCAGCCGCAGCTCCTCCTCCCGCTCGCGCCGGGGCCGGGGAGCCGCGCTGGGGGAGGGGCGCGCGCAGTGCGCAGGATCCCCAAGCACCGCCCCCCGCCCGCGCACCTGTCCGGCCCCTGGCCGTGCCGCGCGCCCGCCGCGCCGCCTCCCCAGCGGGGTCGCCTGTCGCCCTGCAGCCTGCGGGCGGGGCCGCTGGCCCCTCGCCTTCTGAGCTCCTCGCCCGGTCCCGGCGTACCTGGCCAGGCCGTCTGGACTCGCGGGGCCACTTCCTGGGCACTCGCCGCCGCGCTTCGTAAACGGGACGCCAGAGGTCACCCGTGCCTGGCAGGAGCATCCTCTTGGATGTGCGGTCTCGAGTCCTGTGTCTGGGACCACTCGAAGTATTTGATCTCCGGCCAGTGTGTAGCCGCCCTGGGCCCAGTAAAGTGGGGACTCTGGAGGAGCCGAGGAGCCTCGAAGCCACGTTACCCCCTACACCTCTCTTCCCACGTCTCTCAGAGTGCCTTCCAGCATTCCGGGCTTCCCAGAATCCGCCAGGCTTCATTCAAACCTCGGCTCTAGCCTGACCCAAAGTGAGGAACGATAAGGGGTTGAAATGAGGGAAGAGCGTTAAAATAGCACCTTTACCACTTGGCAAGTAGACTGACTTCTTATTCTGGACTGTGTAACTAACTCTCAGGGGGAAGCGGGTTGAACCAGAAGGAACTGGGCACTTGCCATTCCAGGTAGATGAGCAGCAGGTGGTTGGGGAGGGGCAGTTACCCTAGTGGCCCTTTTATGTTGACCTGCTGGTAGCCCAGGGAGTTTTGGATGATTCTTAAGACTGGGCCCAGGTCTGGAAAAAAAATCGTAAAGTGGACTCTAAATGATAAAGCCTCTTGGAACAAATCCTCAGGAAGAAGAATTTTCAATCTACCTTGTTCCTCTGGTCAAGGAAGAAAAGAGAGATTGAGTTAATTAATCACTGAATTCCCAGCGCCTAGCACTGTGCTCATAAGCGTTTATTGAACCACTCTGAAATCCGTACCAACTGTCCAAGTTTTGTCTCCCAGAGGAGTCTGCAATTTTAAGAGGATTCATTGAAGAGAGCAATGCTTAACTAAAAGGAGTAGCAATAGGGTAGAGATGGTATTAGGTAGGAAAGATATGTGGAGCACTGCAGACTTCCTGGTTCCCCTCTAGGTGAGCACGCTGCCAGGGCTGCCCAGTACCTTCTTTGCAGCAGGGGAATCTCTTCATCTAGATTTTAGCTAGCATCTCTCCCTGTTCCTCCAGACTGTCACACAGCCCCTACAAAATCCATATACCTTGAAGTTCCATGCAGGTTCCCAATGAAACTGCAAACACTAAAAATGTGGATAGTCACAGAGAAAGTTAACCAATGGGAAAACTTGATCTAAGTTCTGGAGACTCACTAAAAGCCATGTTTGCTGAAAATCTAATTTCTGGAGAGTCACTAAAAGCCATGTTCACTGAGCATAATATTTAATATCACAGCCTCTTGGATTCCCAAAAGTCAAGGGAAAAGCTTCTCTCTATAGGTAACACTGAGGACAACTCAGGAGCTACCTTAAAAGTACAGATTTCGTAGTACTTATGGCAGATCGTGTTTTCCAAAGGCGCCAGAAACCGTGTTTCCAATCCCACATGTTCTTCCAGAACTTTGCCACTCCCGCATTAAGAGGTGGCATCTATGTTCACCCCCCCCCCCTTGAACCTCGGTAGACCCTTACGACTGCCTCAAAGAATAGAATGTGGTAACTTGTAAAGCTACGTCAGAAAAGGCAATCGGGTTCCTGCCTGGCTCACTCTTAACGCTCTTGCTCTCCACTCACTTTGGAGCCCTGAGCTTCCATGTAAGAAATCTAGACCATAATGAGATATCACCTCACACCTGTCAGAATGGCTATTATCAAAAAGACAAGAGATAATAAATGCTGGTGAGGATGTGGAGAAAAGGGAACCCTTGTGCACTGTTGGTGGGAATGTAAATTGGTGCTGCTACTATGAAAAACAGTACTGAGGGTCCTCAAAAAACTAAAAATAGGACTATCATGTGATCCAGCAATCCCACTCCTGGGTATATATCCAAAGAAATTGAAATCAGGATCTCATCGAGATATCTGTGCTCCCATGTTCATTGCAGCATTACTCACAATAGCCAAGATATGGAAACAACTTAGGTGTCTGTCAACAGATGAATGGATAAAGAAGATGTGATATATGCATACACCATGGAATATTACTCAGCCATGAGAAAGAAGGAAATCCTGCCATTTGCAACACCATGGATGGACCTTGAGGGTGTTATGCTAACTGAAATAAGTCAGAGAAAAACAAATACTGTATGATCTTACTTATATGTAGAATCTAAAAAAACCAAATTGTTAGAAACAGAGAGTAGAGTGGTGGTTACCAGGGGCTGGGGGTTGGAAGAGATGGAGAGATGTTGGTCAAAGAGTACATACTTCCAGTTATAAGATGAACAAGTTCTGGGAATCTAATGTACAGCATGGTGATTATAGATAATAATACTGTACTATATACTTGAAAGTTGCTAAAAGAGTAGAGCTTAAATGTTCTCAGCACAAAAAAAGAAATGGTAATTATGTGACAGGATGGAGGCATTAGCTAATGCTATGGTGGTAATCATATTGCAATATATATGTGTATCAAATCAACATGTTGTATTCCTTAAACTTACACAATGTTATATGTCAATCATACCTCAATAAAGCTGGAAAAAAAAGAAATCTATCTATCTTGAAGGTTCCATGCTGGAGAAACCATGGAGAGACCACATAGCAGTAGAGACAGACACCACAGAAGCCAAACTTTTTGAATGTTCCCAGACCAAATGCCACACACATGAATGAGTGAGCCTTCAGATATTTCATTCCCAGATACCATTTTACTGTAAACATATGAGAGACCGCCCCCCCCAAGGAAGAACCACCTAGCTGAGCCTAATCAATACCTGAATCTATGAGATAATAATAACATAATTTATGTTATTTTAAGCTACTAAGTTTGAGGGTGATTTCTCCCATAGCAATAGATAACCAGAAGAGTATTTATAGTGTAAAGTGGTTGCCTCAGGTAGAGTATGAAAAGATTAGTCCCAGCTATTCACAAATATACACCAAAGAAAACACTCCATGATCTATATATATTTATATATGAAAATTAATGTATACGATACAAAGGTTCTGATTCCAGTTAACACAGAATAATCACACTCAACCCATTCTCTCCCACTGAATGCAGCTATAAAACCTGAACAGAATGCATGGAGCAGCTATTTGAGGACTCTAAAAAATACATTGTACCAGGTGATTTGAGGAAAAACACCCAAATTTGAAGTAAAACAAATGGCAGTGAGTTTACAATTTTTTTCCCTCCGGTAGCCACTGGACTGGACTCAAGGCAACCCAAAACCCAGTAGGGGGCATTGACATGGACAGAAAGCATAACAGGACGAGCAAGAAATAGATCTCCTAATGTTCAGAGAAAATAGGGAAGTACCATTTTTTCTTTTCTCCAATCTCTCACACCCTAGCCAATAGGCAACCCCCCTATGACAGCTGAGTCAACCATGACAATGGAGGGAGCAGTGCTCTCAAGTGACTTAAATGACAAGGGAGGGGAGATCTTTCCTCTGATTGGAGTAGCTATGGTCCCAAGCCAGTGGGGCAACCCCCTATTTATATATATTTTTCTCTCTCTGCCCTCCTACTACTTGGCCCCAGACATGGGTGAAGTTGCAGGAAGTGCACGGCAGAGAGGAGTAAATAAAGACTCAGATTTCTTGCCAAAGAATTGAAAAGGGGAACTCCAAGGAGTAGCGAAGTAACAGGGAGATTATGCAGAGGGAGATGCTTGGGAAAACAACCCTATCACATGGTTTTATGAGCTCCTAGATTCACCCCAACCTGCATGTGGATCTGATCTTACATAGCATACCAAAGACTGTGGTAACTGAACTAAGAAGCAGATCACCACCCAGATCCTAGACTAGCCGCTGGTTAAAACACATGTGGGACAGATATAAATAGCACTGTAAAACTTTTGAAAACTGAATTGACTTTGGAGCCATGATCCACAAAAGGCAGGTCAGAACTTATGATCTGGACCCAACCAAGTTGACTACAAGCTAAAACAAAAATATGAATATTCCTCCATGGGATTAAAACAAGATATAAAGCCCCTAACATAATATTTAAAATGTCCAGACTACAGCCCAAAATTATTTAGCACATGAAGAACCGTAAGAATCTCAACTATTGATTGCCTATTGAAAAGGCAATCAATAGACACCAGTGCTGAGATGACACATGACATAGCTGTTGGAATTATCTAAAAAACACTTTAAAGCAGCTATTATAAAAATGCTCCAACAATCGCTTCTCCACTTTTTGGCTAAGATCAAGTGTAAAAATACTCCAACAATTTAAAGCAAACAGTCTTGAAATGAATATAAAGACAGAAAGTCTCAGCAAAGGAGTAAACAATAAAAGAAGAACCAAACTGAAATGTTATAACTGAAAAATATAATAATTGAAATTTTAAAGGTGACTAAATGGGCTCAGTAGCAGAATGAAGATGAGTCAGTAAACTTGAAGACAGAGCAATAGAAATTATCCAACTTGAACAACAGAGAGGAAAAATTGAGAAATAAATTAATATAGCCACAAAGACCTGTAGGGTAATAACAAAAGGTCTAACATTCACGTGTATGGAGTCCCAGGACAGGAGAAAGAGTGTGATACAGAAAAAAAAAATATGTGAGCATATAATAACTAAAAACATTCCAAAGTTAGCAAAAGAAATAAACCTGCAGATTCAAGAACCCCAGCAAAGTCCAAACAGGGCAAACTCAAAAGAATCAATGTCCACACATATTATATTCAAACTGTTGAAAAGAAAGGCAAAGAAAATACATTGAAAGCAGAAAAATAACAAATTACATTTAGAATAATGACAATTCAAATGACTATGGATTTCTCATCAGAAACCAAGGTGGTCATAAGGAAGTGCACAACATTTTTAAAGTGCCGAAAGAACTGTCAACCCCAAATAATATATCCAGCAAAAATAGCTTTCAGGAATAACAGTGAAATAAAAACATTCTCCAAAGAAGGAAAACTGAGAGAATCCATTGACAGCAGACCTGCTATAAAAGGATGGCTAAGAGAAGTTCTTCTCTTTAAAATAGGCTTTTTGAAAACAAAAACTATAACATGATCTAATGGGATTTTCAATATATGTAGATGTAATACACAAACAACCATAACATAAAGGGGTAGGGGGATAAAGGGACCTATATGTTAGTATGGTTTCTATATTCCACTTGAATTGGTAAAATATTGATTCTAGGTAGATTGTAAAAACTTAAGTATGTATGTTGTATTCCCTAGAATATACAAAGAGATAAAAATTTTAATAACACAATAGATGAATTAAATGGAATACTAAAACGTGTTCAAAGGAACCCAAAAATAGGCAGGAAAGGGGAAATGGAGGAACAAAAACCAGAGAGAACAAAAGAAAACAAATAATAAAATGGTAGACGTAAATCCAAACATATCAATAACTACATTAAAGGTAAATGGTCTATACAAATCAATTAAGAGAGAATGTCATAATGGATAAAAACAAGACCCCAAAATAAGTGCCTAGAAATTCACTTCAAGTGCGGAAGCCAGCGAAGAGCAAGACAGCGGCGGCCTTGGAGTGGAATCGGGCCCGAGGAAGGGCCATTGGTTTCTCACACCTAAGAAGGCAAGCATGGTGCAGCAGCAAAAGCTTGAGAAAAACCTAGCAGTCAGGATCCGGAAGAACATCAAACATGATGTGATGAAAGCCAGCACCGGGCTGCACGAGAACCTGGCACTGTTGAAGACCCTCACCAAGAAGGCAGCAGCCTTCTCCTCCACCAAGACACCTTCCTAAGGATGCTGCCCCAGTAGAGGCCATCACCGCAGCCCCCTCCTCTGTGCTCGGACCTATGCAGGTAACTCCATACGGAGAAGGGGGCTTGCTCTGCAGAGCCTTGGGTTGCACCTTGAACTTTAGTGGGGGCCTGGCCCGTGAGCAAGTGATCAGCAGGTCCCAAGTACGCTGGTTGGCTTCCCAGAGTGCTGAGGACGCCACACAGGCCAAGGCCAGGAGGGTGCCTTCAGCCACTTCCTGTGTCCACCCTCCCCCTCCCCACATCCTTTCTCCACTGGTTTAACCCAGGGCAATAAACCTGACTTTGTCATTCAAAAAAGAAAGGAAGAAGTTCACTTCAAATATCCTGACATAGGTAGGTTTAAAGTAAAATGATGGAAACATATATACCATGTAAACATGAATAACAGAAAGCTGGAGTGACTTTATTAATATCAGACTTAGACTTCCCAGCAAAGAAAATGACTAGGAACGAAGAGGGACATTACATAACAATAACTGATCTATCCACCAAGAAGACATTACAGTCTGCACTAGTTTTCTATGGCTGTGTAACAAATTACCCACAAACTGAGTGACTTAAAACAATGCACATCTGTTATCTGACAGTTTTTGTAGGTCAGAAATCAGGGCACAGCTTAACTAGGTTCTCTGCTTCAGGTGCCTGCAATCTAGGTATCAGCTAAGGGTGCAGTCTCATCATAAGCTTGACTGGGGAAAAATCCCCTTCCAAACTCATCCAGGTTTGGGGCAGAATTCATTTCCTTGCAGCAGTATAAGTAACTAAGGGCCCTAGATTTTTCTTGGCTGTCCTTTGGAAGCCACGCTCAGATATGAGAGGCCACCTGCAGTTCCTAGAGGCTGACTGAAGCTCCTTGCCATGTGGGTTTCCTCAACATGGCTGCTTACTTCATCAATCCAACAAAGATAATCTCTCACTCCAGTTTGCTAAGATGGAGTCTTACATAATGTGAAATAATTATGGGAGCGACATTTCATCATCTTTGCCATATAACATGACAATCAAGAGGGTGACATCCCATAACCTTTGCCATATTCTACCCATTAGAAGCAAGTCCCTGGTCCTGCCCCTGCTCAATGGGAGGGTATTACAAAGGCATGAACATCAAGAGGTTAGTTCATTTGGACACACCTTCTTAGGGACTGCCTACCACACAGTTCTAGCTATGTGTGTGCATCAAATACCAGAGCTTTAAAACACATGAGGCAAAAGACGACAGAACTGAAAGGAGAAATAAACATGTCCACAATTAGAGTTGGAGATTTCAATACACCTCTCTCTGTAATAGATAGAACTAATAGACAGAAAATCTGCAAGGATATAGAAGAGCTGAACAACACAATCAACCAACTGGATGTAATTGACATTTATGGAACACACCACCCAACAACAGCAGAATACACATTGTCTTTAAGTGCACATGGAACAAAAGTCTGCAATCAGTTTCACTGGGCTAAATTCACTGGGCTAAATTCAGCAAGGCTGGTTCCTTTTGGAGGCTCAAGGGGAAAATCCATTTCCTTGCCTCTTCCAGCTAATGGAGCTGCATTACCTGCCTCATGGTCCTTTCCTCCATCTTCAAAATCAGCAGTGTAGCGTCTTACTTCCATTGCCACATCTCCTACTTCCTCCTTTGACTTTCTTGCCTCCCTTTTTTTTTTTTTTTTTCTTGCCTCCCTTTTTAAAGGACTCTTGTGAGTACATTTGGGGCCCATTCAGACAATCCAGGTAATCTCCCCGTCTCTAGATCTTTAACTTGATCACGTTTACAGGGTCCCTTTTGCCAGTAGGGTAATATATCCACAGGTTCTGGAAATTAGGACATAGATATAGGAGGCCATAATTCAGCATACCACATACACTTGTTGAATAAATTGAACTCATAGTAAAAAACATTCCAAAGAAGAATTCTACAGGCCCAGGTGGTTTCACTGGTAAATTCCACTGAAAGTTTTTAAGAAGAAATAACACCAATACTACACAATCCCTCAGAGAAAATATGAGAGGAATGAACACTTCTCATTTTATGAGGCCAACATTACTCTGATACCAAAACCGACAGACAGTTCAAGAAAAGAAAGCTGCAGAACACTATCTCTCATGAACTTAGACATAAAACTCCCCAACAAAGTATTAGCAAATTGAATCTAACAAAAAAAAGAAGTATACATCATAACCAAGTGGTGTTTTTCCTGGGATTGCAAGGCTGGTTTAACATGAGACAATTAATCAATGAAATCTACCATATTAACTATCTAAAGAAAAACCACATGATCATATTGGTGCAGAGAAAGTATTTGACAAAATTGTTGGCTTGTCCATTCATGATAACAACTTTCAGCAAAACAGGAATAAAAGGGAACTTCCTCAACTTGATAAAGACCATGTATAAAAACAAAAACAAAAAACAAACAAAAAACCACTACAGCTAATATCATTCTTAAGGTTAAAGACTGAATTATTTCCCCCTAAGATGAGGAAAGAGGCAGGAAGGTCCACTATCACCACTCCTATTCAACAGTGGAGTGAAACTCTTAGTCAGTGCGATAAGGCAGAAAAAAATAACAAAAGGCATACAGATATTGCAAAAATCACAATATATAAATTTAAATCGAATACTGAGGAAACAGAGGAACAAAAAACCCAGAAGAAACAAAATGAAAAGGAAGGGGGATAAAAGGAGTTCTCAAAGGATATTAGAAAATTTCTCCTATTTACAGATGGACATCATCGTCTACTTAGAAGATCCCAAGGAATCCATAAAATCCTAGAACTATTGCTATGTACTAGCCATGTGCAATTTGAGGTAACAATTTTTAAAATATATCACTCACAATAGTAGAAAATAAAAGAAAATACTTAGATATAAATTTAACAAAACATGTTCAGGATCTATATGCTGAAAACTACAAAACGCTGATGAAAGAAATGAAAGAAGGCCTCAATAAATGGACATACCATGTTTATTTATCAGAAACCTAGCAAAGATGTTAATTCCCTCCAAACTGATGTACAGACTTAATGCAATTCCAGCCAACGTCTCTGAAGAAATTTTTGTAAATATAGACAAGGAAAATCTAAAATTAATAGGAACATCAAAGTACCTAGAATAGCCAAAACAAATTTTTAAAAGAAGAATAAAACTGGAGACCCCATACTATCCAATTTAAGACTTATTGTAAAGCTACTATATTAAGTAATAAGGCATAAAGCAATCAAGGCAAGGTATTATTGGCGAAAGAATAGATATATAGATCAATGGAATACAATAGAGTCCAGACGTAGGTCTACACACAAATATGGTGAATTGATTTTTGACAAAAGTACATAAGCAATTTAATGGAGAAAGTACATTCTTTTCAACAAATGGTTTGAAATAATTGGATATTCATATGCCCAAAAAAATGAACTCAATTTAAAAATGGGCAAAAGACTTTGACACTTAACAAAAGAGGATATGTGGAGGACAAATAATGACATGAAAAGATGTTTAACATCTGTAGCCATTAGAGAAATGAAAATTAATGCCATGATTACTACCTATTAGAATGGCTTAAGTAAAAAATGTTGACAATACCAAATAAAGGTGAGAAAGCAAAGTACCTAGAACTCTTGTACACTGCAGGTGGAAATGCAAACTGGTATAACCACCCTGGAAAATAGTTTGGCAGTTCCTTATAAAATTAATATATATTTACCCATAAAAGCAAGCAATCCCACTCCTAGGTATATATCCAAGAGGAATGAAACTTATGTTCATAAAAAAACCTATATATATATAGTTAATCACCACTTTATTTGTAATACCCCCAAACTGGAAACAACCCATATGTCCTTCAATGCGTGAATAAACTCTAGTACGTCACACAATGGAATACTACTAAACAATAAAAAGGACTAAACAATTGATATACCTAATAACTTGAATGAATCTCAGAGGCATTATGATGAGTGGCAGTCTCAAAGGTTGCATACTATATGAATCTATTTTTATGACATTCTCTTTTTTTCCCAGCTTTATTGAGATATAATCAACACATAACATTGTAAGTTGAAGTGTACAATGTATTGATTTGATACATTTATAAATTACAAAATGATCATCACCATAGTGTTAGCTACCACCTCCAACCCTTCACATAGTTTTTAGGACATTCTTGAAAAGACAAAACTATAGTTACGGAGAACAGATCAGTAGTTGCCAGGAGTTAGTAGGAGAGGAAGAGTGTAATTATAAACAGATAGCACAAGGGAGGTTTTTGGGGTGACAGAATTGCTCTGTATCCTGATTGTTGTAGTGGTTATATGAATCTCTGTACACATGTTAAATTCATACAAGTGTATATTAAAAACTACATTTTACTGTGTGTTGATCTAAATAATTCCTCCACATTATGTGTTAACAAACCCTTTTGTTACCCTTGGATATTCTCCAATTTTATATTGGTTTAAGGAGGTCGTTAAGGCTTCAAGAAGTCCCCTAAACATTTCATAAGTCAAACCTTTATGCTGTACACTTGAAACTCAGTGATGTATGTCAATTAGATCTCAATGAAACTGGAAACAAATAAAAAGTAAAATAAAAACCATGATTTGGAAAAAAAAAAAAAGTCCCCTAGAGATATGTCCTAAGTTCAGTTACCCTGAAATGTGGCAGGATGTGGCAGGATGTGGCAGGAAAGGAAAGCTGAACCCTTAAGTCCAGGCACATCCATAGGGTACTATGAAGTCTAAGGGTATAAATCTTAGCATCATGGTGAGGGACCTGTTTTCTAGAACTGGAAATCAAGTGTCCAAAATTAACTCTCTGATAGGTTTTCACAGATAAGCTGGAGAGTTACTAATTTACTGAGGCTTTAATTAAAAAGAAAAAACCACTTTGAATATTTTCAACTAAGGACCCCAATCTGGTAGAGGATGGTAACTTCAGGCTGAGCACGAGATTCCTGGAGCACCACCCTGTTTCCTCACCACCAACCAATCAGGAGAAAGTCACACACCCTGCAGCCCTCACCCCAAATTTTGCCTATAAAAGCTTCTCCCTGAAAACCATCAGGGAGTTTGGGGGTTTTTGAGCATGAGTCACCCATTCTCCTTGCTTGGCCCTGCAATAAATCTTTCACTGCTCCAAACTCCGACCTTTTGGTTTGTTTGGCCTCGCTGTGCATCAGACACACAAACTTGCACTCAATAACATTACCACAGGGGACTTCCCTGGTGGTCCGGTGGTAAAGAATCTGCCTTACAATGCAGGGGATGTGGGTTTGATCCCTGATCAGGGAACTAAGATACCACATGCCATGGGACAGCTAAGCCTGAGCCACAACTATTGAGCTCGCACACCTCAACTAGAGAGCCTACATGCTGCAAACTACAGAGCCCACACACTCTGGAACCCGCATGCCACAACTACAGAGCCCATGCACCCTGGAGCCTCCGCACCACAACTAGAGAGAGAAAGTCCGCACTCCACAACTAGAGAGAAGCCCACGTGCCACAGTGAAGAGCCCGCGTGCCACAATGAAAGATCCCGCGTGCCTCAAGGAAGATCCTGCATGCCGCAACTAATTCTGACGCAGCCAACAATAAATTAAAAAATAAATACTAAATTTTAAAAATAAAACAGAATAAAATAAAATAAAATAAATTACCACAGTAAAATCTAGCCTATACTGACTAATACATTTGTGATTTGTCCCCTGCCCACATCTCTAGATTCATCTCTAGCTGTGGCCCCTACTCTCTCACTCTTCCCTAAGAGCATCAAGAAAGCTTAATGCCTCTGGGCTGCTGCATATGCTCCTCTGTCTGCCTTATAATCATTTTGACCTGACACCTGCTGCCAGTAGTTGAAAGCCCAGTTCAGATGCTACCTATTCCAGGAAGCCTCCTTAATCTGGGTTAGGTCTGTTTCCTATATTTTCCCCTAATACCTTGTGGTTAATTGTAATATGACCCTTCCCATGTTGTATCACATTATCTAATTGTCTGTTGATATCCCACTTTACATTAAGCTCTTTAGAGGCAGAAATTGAGTCTTTTTGTTGTTGTTGTTGTATTTTTTATTGTTGCTTTTTATATTTATCTCTAGCTAAATAATGCATTGAGCACAATGCCTGGTACATAGTAGATGTTCAAAAACATTTGCTGAATAAATGATTAAACATATATAAATAGAGCAGAGGATTTTTTAAAAATGTTTAGCTATATACATATAATACAATTAAACTGGAAGTCATTTTGTGAGTTCTATATTTTTCCAAGGTACCTCATGTGGCTTTTTGATCATCTACTTTATTTAGAATTCATATCTTTTTAGTTATCACTTGCTTTTGTCTAATATATTTTCTGCCCCCTTCTTACTTTCATTGATCTATTTCTATGGAATCCACTTACTTGATCTGTGTCAGTAAATATGTATAGTTAAAATTCAGTGCAGTCTTGGAAAACTGAAAGGATTTAAATATATTTTATGTATTTAATGCTATAATACCCTTGTAACATATTCCAAATTAAAGTTACTTTTAAATATAAAAGAAAAGGTTTGGGGTTTTTTTTCCAGCTATTTCATCATCCCCAAATCACAGTGCTCCATTTTTTCTTCTATTTCCAAAGGCCAAAAATCCCTCTCAATTCAAATTCAGTCTCAGTTCAGATTCTCTTGAAAAAAGGCAAAGTCATTTCTAGACACTCATAGTTTTATGTTTCTTATTAAACACACTGAAATTCCTCTAAATGTGAATCATTTAAGCAAAGCCTTGGGAAACCTCCAGATTCCTTTTAATTATCTTAAAGTAATCTGAAGATAGTTAAGCAAATGCTGGAGAGAATGCCCTTATTATCAAGATGTTTTAAAATTTTTAAAAAGAGCCTATTATGAGCTAAAGATACTCCTCAAAGCTTTTATTAACAGTTCAAGTTTGTCCCGTCTATCTGCCTGCTCCTGTCTCACTACATTAAGCAAAATGTTGGTATTGCATTTTTTAAGCTCCTTTTAGCATCCTCCAAATTTGGGCTTCCACCCAGGGATGGCTGCAGTGCACCACTCTGTGAGTTGATGACAGCTAAGGTCGAATAGCCCCTGGGGAACTTCTGTGGATGTGTTGACTACCACAAGTATAAATAGATTATCCTTTTCGTAATGCAAGATGGGCAAGAAGACACAGGGAAGACCCAGGTACCATTACCTGCATGCCTGCATGAAACCACACAGACTACATGTTTATGATTCGGTAGCCATATTAGAAAAGTGCTGCCTCAGACTCTAGTCAGAGGTTAGCCACAGTATACCTTAGGAGTCCCCTCCACAGACGTCATCCTTCTTCCCATGGTGGCTGTAAACTTTTGCCTCTGACATGTACAGGAAAACTCATCAGTTAAAAGGAACTCATCAGGTTTATTAGAAATACTTTTGCTATAAGTAGCAGAAAACCTGTCTCCCAATGGCTAAAGCAAATAGGAGTTTATCTTACTCATGTAACAGGAATTCTCTCTGTAGGAAGCTGCTAGTACAGGTTCAGTGCCTCAAGGATATAAGGACCGCATCTTCACACAGCCCAGCCTTTGTGATTGAGAGACAAATACTGTAGCTAAAACTGAGTCCCCCCTAAAACTGAGTTCCCCTGCCAATTTTATGATTAACTTCTCTATCCAAAACTTTATTCCCTTTCTTGTCCCGTCCCTGTTCCCCTTAGGATTGAGGAGTCTCAAAGAAAAAGGGGGATTGAAACTGAGCAGGACCATTCAGGGCCTTTCCGGGAACAAAAGCCCCTCTGTATCCCCTATTTCTTGTTTGTAGGAAAAAGGCTTTAGTCTCCTAGGTCTTCCCCAAGTTCCAAAGAGCAGACTTAAGCAGTTACTAATTAAGGAAATGAGGGAATGCAGAAACAAAGAAAAAGCAGTTAAAAAAGAAAAGTAATGATAATTTAAACAATAGTCAACAATAAAACAAAGTCCTAGTTCCTCCTCAAGGAATATACATAACAATCTGACATACATCTTTGAGTTGCTCTGCAGGAACTAAGACCTCCTACCCAGGTGGAGGATTATGACTACGTGCTGAACACAAGCACATAGACCCCAGACTGATTGGAACCAGAAGGTTGATAATTGACATTCCTGAAACATCACCCTGTTACCTCACCACCAACCAATCAGAAGAAAGTCCACAAGCTGCAACCCTCACCCCAAATGTTGCCTTTAAAACCCCTTCCCTGAAAGCCATCAGGGAGTTCAGGCCTTTTGAGCATGAGCTGCCTGTTCTCCTTGCTTGGTGCCCTGCAATAAATGCTTGTACTTTCCTTCACCTCAACCTGGTGTCAGTAAATTGGCTGTGCTGTACAGCAGGCAAGTGGACCCAAGTTCACTTTGGTAAAACAGCTCCAACCATAGGGTCTAGGTTCAGAGCAGGAAGATGGAGGAAGGGCCCTGCAGCCTCTCCTTTTATCAAGAAGGCAAAAGATTTTCTAGACCTATCTCTCTGAGTCCCAGCATACTTCAGCTTGGGTCTCATCACCCGGAGCTTAAGTTACCACCTCTGGCTGCAAGAGAGGCTGACAAAACAAGGAGCGGGGTTGTCACAATTGGCTTAGTGCAGTTGTGAGGCTGCTGCTTCATAGAAAATCAAGGATCCGTTCATTAGCTACAAAGAGGATACTTACACCAAGGTCTCGGGACTTGTACCAATGTCTGCCTCAGCAAGACTGTTCAGGAATATTATACTCAATTAAAAGGCCTTTGTTTAGAATGTGGCATGGAGTGCGGCAGGTACCGTACCTGCTAAGAGGATGCTCCTTTCGTGTTCAGCTATGAGAAAGAAACAAAGTACGGACACATGCTACAAGATGCATGAACTTTGAAAACGTGCTAAGTAAAGGAAGCCAGACACAAAAAGTCACATACTGTATGATTCCATTCATATGAAATATCCAGAATAGGTAAATCCATAGAGACTGAATGCAGGTTGGTGGTTACCAGGGGTGGGGGAGAAGGGGGAATGACAGCAACTGCTTAATGGGTTCAGGTTCCACTGAGGTGATGAAAATGTTTTGGAACTAGAGAGATGATGTTTGCACAACACTGAATGCGCTAAATGCCACTGAATTGTTCACTTTAAATGGTTAATTTTATGTTTTGTGAATTTCACTCAATAAAAAAGGGGATTCTGTTGCCTTCTACTGAAAAAATGAAGACCAGCTTTATGCAAATAATCTTTGTATAACATTTATTCTTCAGCTCCTACAAACTCATTTTAGCAGTAGTAGTTTCAATAAGAGCCACTGATTTGCAACCGAGGCAGAGATAACTAGTCAGCCTCCAATATCCCCTTCTTCTATCCTTTGCTCCTGAGTAATGGAAACCTAGTCAATGTGCCCAGCAAAAAAGCAAAAACAGAAAGCTATAATTTCCCAGCTTCCCTTGCAGCAAGGTATGGCTATGGGACTAAGTTCTGTTCAGTGAAATGTGAATGGAAGCATTGGGTGGGTCTCCCAGGTAGGATCCTTAACAGTGTATGACCATTTGTCCTACCTTTTTTTTTTCTGTCTTCCAGTCTGCAAAACAGACTTGATGGCTGAAGCATCACATGCCAACTTGGACCATGAAGTGACCTTGAAGATGGAAGCTGTGCTCTGAGTATGGTAGGGGAAAAAGAGAAGAGACTGAAGATACTATACCATTCGTGGACAGCCTACTTCCAGATTTCCTTTACCTGAGAGAAATGGTAGAGAAAGTTCTATCCTATTATTTGTTAGGGGGAGGGGGTTGTTGTTTACAAGCAAACTTAATTGTAAATGATACAGCAGCATAACCTCCTTCATACAATCCTTCATTCTCTAATTCATTTAAGATCATACAGACCAGGGCTTCCCTGGTGGCTCAGTGGTTAAGAATCCGCCTGCCAATGCAGGGGACATGGGTTCAAGCCCTGGTCCAGGAAGATCCCACATGCCGTGGAGCAACTAAGCCCGTGCACCACAACTACTGAGCCTGCGCTCTAGAGCCCACGAGCCACAACTACTGAGCCCACGCACCACAACTACTGAAACCTGGGCGCATAGAGCCTGTGCTCCGCAACAAGAGAAGCCACTGCCATGAGAAGCCCACGCACCGCAAAGAAGAGTAACCCAACTAGAGAAAGCCCATGCGCAGCAATGAAGACCCAATGCAGCCAAAAATTAAATAAATAAGTAAATAAATTTATTAAAGAAAAAATAAGATCATACAGCCCAGAGCATGAGTAACATACTCCACTCCAAGGTAAGAATGGACCTGCCTACAGGGCTATACCCTGTTCCATAACAGGCGCTGCTGCCACTTACCTGGTCTGTCTGATAAGAACACTAAGTGTACATTTCTATCAATATACCTCAGAGGTCATAGGTTGGCCAAACCCATTCCGTAAATACATTTTGTTTGGCCATCACATTTGTTTATTTTATTATTAATACTGTTATTATTTTTTTATTATTTTTGAATTATACTTGAATATGGTAAGGGGGCATGTGCTCTCCAGTTTCCCATAATCCCCTCACTGTATTTTCTCAAGCTGAGTGCTTCACATCTGTACAGAACCTACTGGGCTCCTGCAGGCATTAATGAGAACTATCCCTGGAAATGATTCATTCAACTTGGTGCTTAAGAAATAAAGGAAGTGGTGAGAATTAGTCAAGAATGTCTCAGCTTGAAATGATTCACTAACAATGAACTGAAGTCTGAATGTATTGATAGCAGACAATACAAAATATACCCCATGGCTCCAATGTTAATTTCAAATTTCTCTCCATGAAGAGAAAGCCTTAGGATGTGATTAGGGGAGCATTTCTGTCTTAGTCCTGTTGAACTTCAATCCCACCAGTGTCAGAGATTGTTTTCTTGTATCTGGACTTCAAAGATTTTCAGTCTGTCTTTATCAACTGCAGGCAGTTCACATATCAACTACGTGTCCAGACTGCTAACTACTGCTGAATAGTTGCTGCTGAATAGATCGCTCAACTCTGGAATGTAAGTTGGTCCTACTTGAATGTAAGTTCTTTGAGGCCAGGAATCATGTCTGCTTTCCTCACTGCAGTCTCCCCAGCACCTAGCACACAGGGCATAGCAGTCACCTAGGGCTTCGTGTATGGTTTTGCAGGTTGTTTCCTAGAGTGTGTGCCAAGAGGATAGCACATTAGCCAGGACTAAAATCCAGCCCTCCCTGCTCACCAAACCTGCACCCTGGTGGGGGCTGCTTCCAGTTGGGAAAATGAGGGTTTTCCTAACTTGCACAAAGGTCCTCTGGGCTCCCCAAGCTAAGTGAGAAGAGCTACACCTGCCCAGAAAGTGAGCATTTTTGTAATTCACACAGAGTTTTCTTGTGGAGTGGCAGCAGCTCTGGAGGCTCTCAAAAATAATTTTGATATGCTAAGGGAAATAAGTCAGAGAAAGACAAGTACTGTATGATATCACTTATGTGTGGAATCTAAAAAATAAAGCAAACTAGTGAATATAACAGAAAAGAAGCAGACTCACAGACACAGAGAACAAACTAGTGGTTACCAGTGGGGGGGGGGCAATTTAAGGGTGGGGGAGTGGGAGGTACAAACTATTGGGTGTAAGATAGGCTCAAGGATGTATTGTATAACACGGGGAATATAGCCAATATTTTGTAATAACTGTAACTGGAACGTAACCTTTAAAATTGTATTAAAAACTTTTAAATTTTTTAAAAAATAAAATAAAATACAAATAACTTTTAAATAAATAAATGCCCTCCTTCTATGAGCACTTTGTAATTCTGGCCACAGCCCCAGCTGGCCCCAGGAAGGGCAGCATGGGGCTTCCCATTGTTGTGTTTCTGCTCATTCCTATGTGTTTCACTTAGCGGTGGAACAATTTTTAGACTGCATTATGTGGATCTACCACTGATAAATTTGTGAGATGAAAAAGAAAACTACTGAAAAGCTATGTCCCAAGGGAACTTTCTGGGATGATAATAATATTCTATATCTTGAATGTAGTTTGGGTTACACAGGTGTATGCTTTTTTCAAAACTCATGAAATGGTCCACTTAAGATGCATGCATTTTAATGTATGTAACTGTTATCTCAAAGGAAAAAATTAACCATAAACAATATTAAACTCCAGTTAACTTTATGCATACTTAAGTACTTAAGAGGAGATGTACTGATATATGCAATGCATCAAAAATAAGATTGATGGGGGCTTCCCTGGTGGCGCAGTGGTTGAGAAGCTGCCTGCCAATGCAGGGGACACGGGGTTGAGCCCTGGTCTGGGAAGATCCCACATGCCACGGAGCAACTAGGCCCGTGAGCCACAACTACTGAGCCTGCGCGTCTGGAGTCTGTGCTCCGCAACAAGAGAGGCCGCGATAATGAGAGGCCCGCGCACCATGATGAAGAGTGGCCCCCGCTTGCCACAACTAGAGAAAGCCCTCGCACAGAAACAAAGAATAAATAAATAATTAAAAAAAACAAAAAACAAAAATAAGATTGATGGATGATGAAGAGATAGATAATGTGATAAATCAAATATAATGAAATATTAATTATAGAATCTAGATGGAGAGTATATGGGTGTTCACTGTAAAATTCTTTCAAATTTTCTGTGCTTGAAATTTTTCATAATAAAATATTGGGGAGAAAAAAGCTATGCCCCACAGTAGCAGATTGGATTATTGTACCCACTCTTTACTCTGTCCCCTTATTAACATTATATCACCACACCCTTGGCTATGTGACTTTGCAGGGACTCCCAGTAAAGTAGGTAGAGTAGATTTCCTTGCCCTATGGGCTTCATCCTTGGTCATGTGACTTGCTTTGGCCAATGAGACAATAGCAAACACAGCATGAGCAGAGGCTCTAAATGTGTTTACTTGGCTTAGCCTGGCATCTTGTGCCTCTACCATCACCATGAAAAGAACATGACCCATGTCGCTGCTGTTATCAGATCTGAACTTGACCTGCAGCCTGAGGCAGAACTGCCCAAACTAACCCTGAGGCCCATGAGTGAGAAATAAACGCTTGTGTAAGACACTGAACTTTAGGATTGTTTGTTACACAGCATTATCACAGCAGAAACCTAATTACCCATTAGATCCATTCTGTCACAGAGGTTAAATGTTTCCATTGGAGAAATGGTTGTCCTTATCAAAATTCAGTGTCCTAATTTAGTGTCTGTGAGACCTATGGCTATACTGTCCTGGTGAGAGGCTGCGGTGGGGGAGGATTAAGGCTGACTTTGAAGTGTTCTGACCAGGACTAAGGCTAGGGCAGGTACTTCTAACCAAGGCAAAGGGAACACCTAGACCAAGAGGGTAAATCAGGCCATATTCCCTCAGAATATGCTGTATTGTCTCTTTGGTTACATTTTTGAGACAAACTTACTTACATTTTCAGTGAAACAAGTGTACAAGTGTAACCACTCTTTGAAACTGGGTTGTGGAGCTAGTTGGAATCAGAAGAGACCTTAAGGAAGATCTGTATTTACCTAATTGTACAGATGAGAAAACTGAGGGATAAATGCAACTGACCTATGCCTGCACAGGTAATTGGTGGCAAAGCAAGAATTAGAACCCAGGTCTCACTGTGTGATCCAGGTCCCAGACTGGCCTGGAAAAGCATTCAGCTAAATGATAGATTCTGCTTAAGAAAACCATAGGTTCTTGCTGAAAACTCAACTGCTGTTTCTTTGCTCACCACTTGAGCCTGATTTGATATTTTAATCCTTTCATTGAAAGGGGCAAGAGCTTCCTTCCTAACAACACTTATTACACACACACTCACCAAGGCAACAAGGACTGGATTCCGAGTGACTGTGCTTGGTGGGGGGCGATCAGAAAGACACAGCTGACCAGATTGAAGTTTGAATTTTCTTACACCCTTGCTACTCAAAGTGTGGTCCAAGGAACGGCAGCATTGGATCCCGCTATAGAATCTTGGGCTCTATCCCAGACCTGAATCAGAATGTGCATTTCAACAGGAATCCCAGAGCATTCAAATGCATATTAAAGTTTGAGAACCACTGCTCTGTAACCTTCTGTGGTGGTTTTAAAACATGGCCCCAAATTATTTGACTTTCCTCCCATTGAGAGTTGGGGGGTGCTATGGTCTGAATGTTTGTGTCCTCCCCCCAAAGCTCGTATGTTGAAATCCTAATGCCCCAAAATGATGCTATTAGGAGGTGGGGGCTTTGGGAGGTGCTTAAGTCATGAGGGTGGAGCCTTCATGAATGGAATTAGTGCCTTACAGAAGAGACCCCAGAGAGCTCCCTCAACCCTTCCACCACATGAGGATACTACAGAAGGTGCCAGCTATGAACCAGAAAGCTGGCCCTTACCAGAATGTGACTATGCTGGTGCCTTGATCTTGGACTTCCCAGTCTCCAGAACTGTGAGAAATAAAATTTTCTTTTGTTTATAAGAAAACCCAATCTGTGATATTTTGTTATAACGGCCTGAATGGACTAAGATAGGAGGGGTCTATGCCCCTCCCATTGATGCTGGGTGAGCCAGTGACTGCTTTAACCATTAGAGTATGGCACAAGTGACGCTGTGGGACTTCCAAGGCTAAGTCATGGTCTACCCTATTCACGGTAATATTCTCTCTTAGAGCCCTGAGCAGCAATGTAAGAAGTCCCTATCTTGAGGCCCCAGTGCTAGAGAGGCCACATGTAGATGCTCTAGTCAACAGTCCCAGCTGAGCCCAGCCTCTGAAGAACCATTTCTGTCAAGGTATCAGGCACATGAGTAGATCTATCTTAGACCCTCCAGCCCATCTGCTTGCTGCACGTCATAGAATGATTGCTGTCAATACCACGTGGAAGGGAAGAATCACCAAAATAAACCGTAAGAAATGATTGTTGGGTTGTTTTTTTTTTTTGGCCGCACCATGTGGCATGCAGGATCTTAGTTCCCTGAACCTGTGTCCCCTGCAGTGGAAGTGCAGAGTCTTAACCACTGGACTGCCAGGGAAGTCCAAGAAATGATTGTTGTTTTAAGGCAGAAAGTCTTGGGGTACTTTATTATTCCACAACAGACAGCACAGTCCTCAAGCTTAGCTACACTCCGAACACCACCCCTTGAGAATGAATGAATTGGTCAGGGGTACAGCCTGGGCATTGGGATTTTTAAAACCTCCCCAGGTAATTCCATTCCTCAACCAAGCTTGAGAATCCCTACTCTTTAAGGTATTATTGTATTATCTTAGACCACTTAACCTTTCTGCACTTAAGTCTCTTGGATTTCATCAACTGAAAATGAGCATCACCACTTTTACACTGGGTGATTCTAGCTGTCTGCCTGCCCCCTTGCCAGGCAGCTACCTAATCAGCTATTTTTCTTTTTTTTTTTTTTTTTTTTTTTTTCACACACACACACTGTATTTTATTTTTACAAGAGATAAATAGACTGACACCAAGCATTGTACATGGATGACCACAACAAAAGCAACAATGATTGCAATTACCAAACATGAAACACACTCATACTATGTCATAATATTGACATTCAGTCCAGTAATCCTCCACTGTAACAGCTCCTTTACTTTGCAGTGAAGATTGATTTGTATATTCTTTGCCTCTGAGTCCTTGTGGGATTTTTTTTTTTTTAATTCAGACAGAAAGTCACAAAAATTATACTCATCCTCATCAGTTCACTCAGTCCCATGTAATTAATTGTTTTTTTTATCTTGATCTTTTGTTAGCACTTTTATGAGTTCATCAGTTTTTCATCAGAGTTCTGAAAATGCTTATTCATTCAGTTCAGCAGTACAGTCAGTTACCAGAAACCTGTACTTGTCAGAGTCTTTTCCATGAATTTCTTGAAGATGAAACCCTTTTATAGGAACATATTTGCAAAATCATCAGAGTACACCCAGAACTGTCTGTAAATGACAAAAGACTTAAAAATGACCACGGTAAAAGATTTGATGAAAGTTCATAATAATGCAGTTGACAAGAAAATTAGTTATTTCTGAGATATACATTTTAAAGTAATAACTAGGATTATGACTTATAACATTATACCAGAACATATAAGATTTTTAGAAATTTCATGTAATGTCTGAAACATTTATATTAACATATTTCCATACATATTTCCATACAAATACAAATATAAGATTTTTAGAAATTTCATGTAACGTCTGAAACATTTATATTAACATATTTCCATACATATTTCCATACAAATACAAATATAAGATTTTTAGGGATTTCATGTAATGTCTGAAACATTTATATTAACATATTTCCATACAAATAACCCAATGAAAGTTTAGTATTAGTTGTTTTGTTTGCTTTTTTATACTGCAGGTTCTTATTAGGCATCAATTTTATACACATCAGTGTATACATGTCAATCCCAATCGCCCAATTCAGCACACCACCATCCCCACCTCACCGCAGTTTTCCCCCCTTGGTGTCCATATGTCCATTCTCTACATCTGTGTCTCAACTTCTGCCCTGCAAACTGGCTCATCTGTACCATTTTTCTAGGTTCCACATACATGCATTAATATATGATATTTGTTTTTCTCTTTCTGACTTACTTCACTCTGTATGACAGTCTCTAGATCCATCCACGTCTCAACAAATGACTCAATTTCGTTCCTTTTTATGGCTGAGTAATATTCCATTGTATATATGTACCACCTCTTCTTTATCCATTCGTCTGTTGATGGGCATTTAGGTTGCTTCCATGACCTGGCTATTGTAAATAGTGCTGCAATGAACATTCGGGTGCATGTGTCTTTTTGAATTACGGTTTTCTCTGGGTATATGCCCAGTAGTGGGATTGCTGGGTCATATGGTAATTCTATTTTTAGTTTTTTAAGGAACCTCCATATTGTTCTCCATAGTGGCTGTATCAATTTACATTCCCACCAACAGTGCAAGAGGGTTCCCTTTTCTCCACACCCTCTCCAGCATTTGTTGTTTGTAGATTTTCTGATGATGCCCATTCTAACAGGAGTGAGGTGATACCTCATTGTAGTTTTGATTTGCATTTCTCTAATAATTAGTGATGTTGAGCATCTTTTCATGTGCTTCGTGGCCGTCTGTATGTCTTCTTTGGAGAAATGTCTATTTAGGTCTTCTGCCCATTTTTGCATTGGGGTGTTTGTTTCTTTAATATTGAGCTGAATGAGCTGTTTATATATTTTGGAGATTAATCCTTTGTCCGTTGATTCGTTTGCAAATATTTTCTCCCATTCTGAGGGTTGTCTTTTCGTCTTGTTTATGGTTTCCTTTGCTGTGCAAAAGCTTTGAAGTTTCATTAGGTCCCACTTGTTTATTTTTGTTTTTATTTCCATTACTCTAGGAGGTGGATCAAAAAAGATCTTGCTGTGATTTATGTCAAAGAGTGTTCTTCCTATGTTTTCCTCTAAGAGTTTTATAGTGTCCAGTCTTATATTTAGGTCCCTAATCCATTTTGAGTTTATTTTTGTGTATGGTGTTAGGGAGTATTCTAATTTCATTCTTTTACATGTAGCTGTCCAGTTTTCCCAGCACCACTTATTGAAGAGACTGTCTTTTCTCCATTGTATATCTTTGCCTCCTTTGTCATAGATTAGTTGACCATAGGTGCGTGGGTTAATCTCTGGGCTTTCTATCTTGTTCCATTGATCTATGTTTCTGTTTTTGTGCCAGTACCATATTGTCTTGATGACTGTAGCTTTGTAGTATAGTCTGAAGTCAGGGAGTCTGATTCCTCCAGCTCCATTTTTTTGCCTCAAGACTGCTTTGGCTATTCGGGGTCTTTTGTGTCTCCATACAAATTTTAAGATGATTTGTTCTAGCTCTGTAAAAAATGCCATTGGTAATTTGATAGGGATTGCATTGAATCTGTAGATTGCTTTGGGTAGTATACTCATTTTCACAATGTTGATTCTTCCAATCCAAGAACATGGTATATCTCTCCATCTGTTGGTATCATCTTTAATTTCTTTCATCAGTGTCTTATAGTTTTCTGCATACAGGTCTTTTGTCTCCCTAGGTAGGTTTATTCCTAGGTATTTTATTCTTTTTGTTGCAATGGTAAATGGGAGTGTTTCCATAATTTCTCTTTCAGATTTTTCATCATTAGTGTATAGGAATGCAAGAGATTTCTGTGCATTAATTTTGTATCCTGCAACTTTACCATATTCATTAATTAGCTCTAGCAGTTTTCTGGTGGCAGTTTTAGGATTCTCCATGTATAGTATCATGTCATCCGCAAACAGTGACAGTTTTACTTCCTCTTTTCCAATTTGTATTCCTTTTATTTCTTTTTCTTCTCTGATTGCCGTGGCTAGGACTTCCAGAACTATGTTGAATAATAGTGGTGAGAGTGGACATCCTTGTCTCGTTCCTGATCTTAGAGGAAATGCTTTCAGTTTTTCACCATTGAGAATGATGTTTGCTGTGGGTTTGTCATATATGGCCTTTATTATGTTGAGGTAGGTTCCCTCTATGCCCACTTTCTGGAGAGTTTTTATCAGAAATGGGTGTTGAATTTTGTCAAAAGCTTTTTCTGCATCTATTGAGATGATCATATGGTTTTTATTCTTCAGTTTGTTAATATGGTGTATCACATTGATTGATTTGCGTATATTGAAGAATCCTTGCATCCCTGGGATAAATCCCACTTGATCGTGGTGTATGATCCTTTTAATGTGTTGTTGGATTCTGTTTGCTAGTATTTTGTTGAGGATTTTTGCATCTATATTCATCGGTGATATTGGTCTGTAATTTTCTTTTTTTGTAGTGTCTTTGTCTGGTTTTGGTATCAGGGTGATGGTGGCCTCATCGAATGAGTTTGGGAGTGTTCCTTCCTCTGCAATTTTTTGGAAGAGTTTGAGAAGGATGGGTGTTAGCTCTTCTCTAAATGTTTGATAGAATTCACCTGTGAAGCCATCTGGTCCTGGACTTTTGTTTGTTGGAAGATTTTTAATCACAGTTTCAATTTCATTACTCGTGATTGGTCTGTTCATATTTTCTGTTTCTTCCTGATTCAGTCTTGGAAGATTATACCTTTCTAAGAATTTGTCCATTTCTTCCAGGTTGTCCATTTTATTGGCATAAAGTTGCTTATAGTAGTCTCTTAGGATGTTTTGTATTTCTGCAGTGTCTGTTGTAACTTCTCCTTTTTCATTTCTGATTTTATTGATTTGAGTCCTCTCCCTCTTTTTCTTGATGAGTCTGGCTAATGGCTTATCAATTTTGTTTATCTTCTCAAAGAACCAGCTTTTAGTTTTATTGATCTTTGCTATTGTTTTCTTTGTTTCTATCTCATTTATTTCTGCTCTGATCTTTATGATTTCTTTCCTTCTGCTAACTTTGGGTTTTGTTTGTTCTTCTTTCTCTAGTTTCTTTAGGGGTAAGGTTAGATTGTTTACTTGAGATTTTTCTTGTTTCTTGAGGTAGGCTTGTATAGCTATAAACTTCCCTCTTAGAACCGCTTTTGCTGCATCCCATAGGTTTTGGGTCGTCGTGTTTTCATTGTCATTTGTCTCTAGGTATTTTTTTATTTCCTCTTTGATTTCTTCAGTGATCTCTTGGTTATTTAGTAACGTATTGTTTAGCCTCCATGTGTTTGTCTTTTTTACGTTATTTTCCCTGTAATTCATTTCTAATCTCATAGCGTTGTGGTCAGAAAAGATGCTTGGTATGATTTCAATGTTCTTAAATTTACTGAGGCTTGATTTGTGACCCAAGATGTGATCTATCCTGGAGAATGTTCCGTGCGCACTTGAGAAGAACGTGTAATCTGCTGTTTTTGGATGGAATGTCCTATATATATCAATTAAATCTATCTGGTCTATTGTGTCATTTAAAGCTTCTGTTTCCTTATTTATTTTCATTTTGGATGATCTGTCCATTGGTGTAAGTGAAGTGTTAAAGTCCCCCACTATTATTGTGTTACTGTCGATTTCCTCTTTTATAGCTGTTAGCAGTTGCCTTATGTATTGAGGTGCTCCTATGTTGGGTGCATATATATTTATAATTGTTATATCTTCTTCTTGGATTGATCCCTGGATCATTATGTAGTGTCCTTCCTTGTCTCTTGTAACATTCTTTATTTTAAAGTCTATTTTATCTGATATGAGTATAGCTACTCCAGCTTTCTTTTGATTTCCATTTGCATGGAATATCTTTTTCCATCCCCTCACTTTCAGTCTGTATGTGTCCCTAGGTCTAAAGTGGGTCTCTTGTAGACAGCATATATATGGGTCCTGTTTTTGTATCCATTCAGCCAGTCTATGTCTTTTGGTTGGGGCATTTAATCCATTCACGTTTAAGGTAATTATCGATATGTATGTTCCTATGACCATT
The DNA here is from genome assembly GCF_965194825.1 of Balaenoptera physalus. NCBI lineage: Eukaryota > Metazoa > Chordata > Mammalia > Artiodactyla > Balaenopteridae > Balaenoptera > Balaenoptera physalus. The sequence continues at coordinate 42,006,748 of NC_138903.1, forward strand.
TTCTTAATTGTTTTGGGTTTGTTTTTGTAGGTCCTTTTCTTCTCTTGTGTTTCCCAGTTAGAGAAGTTCCTTTAGCATTTGTTGTAGAGCTGGTTTGGTGGTGCTGAATTCTCTTAGCTTTTGCTTGTCTGTAAAGCTTTTGATTTCTCCATCAAATCTAAATGAGATCCTTGCCGGGTAGAGTAATCTTGATTGTAGGTTCTTCCCTTTCATCACTTTAAGTATATCATGCCACTCCCTTCTGGCTTGCAGAGTTTCTGCTGAGAAATCAGCTGTTAACCTTATGGGAGTTCCCTTGTATGTTATTTGTCGTTTTTCCCTTGCTGCTTTCAATAATTTTTCTTTGTCTTTAATTTTTGCCACTTTGATTACTATGTGTCTCGGCGTGTTTCTCCTTGGGTTTATTCTGTATGGGACTCTGTGCGCTTCCTGGACTTGGGTGGCTATTTCCTTTCCCATGTTAGGGAAGTTTTCGACTATAATCTCTTCAAATATTTTCTCTGGTCCTTTCTCTCTCTCTTCTCCTTCTGGGACCCCTATCATGCGAATGTTGTTGCGTTTAATGTTGTCCCAGACGTCTCTTAGGCTGTCTTCATTTCTTTTCATTCTTTTTTCTTTAGTCTGTTCTGCAGCAGTGAATTCCACCATTCTGTCTTCCAGGTCACTTATCCGTTCTTCTGCCTCAGTTATTCTGCTATTGATTCCTTCTAGTGTAGTTTTCATTTCAGTTATTGTATTGGTCATCTCTGTTTGTTTGTTCTTTAATTCTTCTAAGTCTTTGTTAATCATTTCTTGCATATTCTCAATCTTTGCCTCCATTCTTATTCCGAGGTCCTGGATCATCTTCACTATCATTATTCTGAATTCTTTCTCTGGAAGGTTGCCTATCTCCACTTCATTTAGTTGTTTTTCTGGGGTTTTTTCTTGTTCCTTCATCTGGTACATAGCCCTCTGCCTTTTCATCTTGTCTATCTTTCTGTAACTGTGGTTTTTGGTCCACAGGCTGCAGGATTGTAGTTTTTCTTGCTTCTGCTCTCTGCCCTCTGGTGGTTGAGGCTATCTAAGAGGCTTGATAGTAGGCTCTGGTGGTGGATAGAGCTGACTGTTGCTGTGGCGGTCAGAGCTCAGTAAAACCTTAATCCACTTGACTGTTGATGGGTGGGGCTGGGTTCCCTCCCTGTTGCTGTGGAGGTCAGAGCTCAGTAAAACCTTAATCCACTTGACTGTTGATGGGTGGGGCTGGGTTCCCTCCCTGTTGCTTGTTTTGCCTGAGGCAACCCAACACTGGAGCCTACCCGTGCTCTTTGGTGGGGTTAATGGCAGACTCTGGGAGGGCTCACGGCAAGGAGAACTTCCCATAACCTCGGCTGCCAGTGTCCTTATCCCCACGGTGAAACAGAGCCACCCCTCGCCTCTGCAGGAGACCCCCCAACACCAGCAGGTAGGTCTGGTTCAGTCTCCCCCAGGGTCACTGCTCCTTCCCCTGGGTCCCGATGCACACATTACTTTGTGTGTGCCCTCCAAGAGTGGGGTCTCTGTTTCCCCCAGTCCTGTCAAAGTCCTGCAATCAATTCCCACTAGGCTTCAAAGTCTGATTCTCTAGGAATTCCTCCTTCCGTAGCCGGACCCCCAGGTTGGGAAGCCTGACGTGGGGCTCAGAACCTTCACTCCAGTGGGTGGACTTCTGGGTATAAGTGTTCGCCAGTCTGTGAGTCACCCACCCAGCAGTTATGGGATTTGATTTTACTCTGATTGCGCCCCTCCTACCGTCTCACTGTGGCTTCTCCTCTGTCCTTGGACGTGGGGTATCCTCCTTGGTGAAGTCCAGGTTCTTCCTGTCAATGATTGTCCAGCAGCCAGTTTTGATTCTGGTGCTCCCGCAAGAGGGAGTGAGAGCACGTCCTTCTACTCTGCCATCTTGGTTAATCCTCCCCAGCTATTTTTCTTTAAGCACATGTGTAGTTTCTCAGTAATCCATGAGGGCCTAATAAATTTTGGTGTTGAGACAGGCATTATAGATTGGCTGACTCAAACTCTTTTTTCTCCTTGCCTACCTCTGCTATCAAGGCTATAAAAACTAAAAACTCCATTTCCCAATCTCCATTACAGTTAAGCCCTGTGACAAGTACAGATGATTCCTAGTTTCTCTTCTTCCTCTTCCTCCTTTTTCCTGATGGAATACAGATATGATGGTTAGAGGTACAGCAGTCATTTGCAGCCACAAGTCAAGGGACATGAGGATGGAGGCCTGCATATTAAGGATACCAGGGCAGAAATCTGAGGATTGCATCTTGCTAATCCTACCAGATGGTTTTATCAGTCTGGGCTGGCTACTATTTATATGATGTTGTAGCCACATTTGACTGTTTAAATTTTAATTAATTAAAAGTCAATAAAATTAAATGTTCAGTCCCTCAATCACACGACAAATTTCAAATCCTCAATAGCTACATGGAGCTAGTGGCTAATGTATTGAACAGCCAGAATTTTAGAACATTTTCATCATCAAGAAAGCTCTACTTGACAGTGCTGACCTAAAGCATCCCTAACAGATACAGTGTGTTTTGAAGGGAGCTCAGAAAAGGAAAGAATGGTTTTAAAATCATCTTCCAAAGGCGAAATCATGTGCGCTTCCCTACAAAGGCTAGGTTTGTTTCTGACTAAAACTGAAGCTACAGGGTTTTATTTGGTCCCTCTTTTTGCCAAAAACAGTGAGAATAAAATCATGCTATCCTCCCAAACCAATCATGTTCCATGATCTCTCAAAGCCAGGAGGAAAAAAAATGTTTCTGCAATGATTTGAAGCAATAGGCAGAAATGGAAACAGGGAAATGCTGAAGAGATGCAAGTAAAAAACAGAAAAGAATGAGCCAGAACAAAATAGAGATGATCTCTATTCTGTTTTCTAATAGCCATCCTTGAACGGCATATAATGGGCTTTCAGACCTACTGGATTTCAGGTGAAACCAGGTAATGGAAGAGGATTTTTATAGCCTAGCGGCCTCAGAGGGATTTCTACATAATAGGCAGAGGCTGACACAATTAACTGCTGTAGCTTTGCATTGTTATGGGTGTCATCTAAAAGTTTTTTTTCTTATTACAATATTGTAAAAATAAATAAATAAAGTCAAGAACAAAACAGAAAATCTCATATCCAAGTTATATTTGTTTGAATCTTTCCTTCTTTCAGTTTTGATTAAATTGACTGAGATAAACTACCTCTTCTACCATCTGTGCATTAAAGTCAATGTCTATTCTCCAGGTGGGACAAAGCCAGGTTTACAATCAAATGCAGGCACACAGGTTCACATTCATCAGCACTTCTTCATGTGCAGCCTTCTACTTGCTTATGCGTGGGTGTTTGTCCACCTCACCTGTTAGGATGGCTATTAACAATAATACAAAAAGATATACATGAGCAAGCATGCGACTCTGTCTTCTGCCCAAGTTTCCTCCTTCCCCATATTCAGCCATACAGATCATAGAACTGTTATTAAAGTACTTCTCTCAACCCTTCATTTCACCAAATAGTGAAATATCTGGGGTCCATCATATATAAGCACTATAATTTATAGCAGGCATTATAGCTTAATGGAATCAACTTCAGGAATTAAAGTCTTTTCTCTAAATATGGAGTATGTTGAAGGTAAGTGTCCATATATCAAGGAAAAGTGACATTGATGAAAAATGCCAGAAGCTAACAACTGGAAAAGAAAGCTATAAACAATTGGTTTCCCTATATCTAATAATCACTAATTATTTTTTCATTGACTTAGGAAATATTTAATGAATTCCTCCTGTGTACAAAGCTCTGCAATCAAGTTAGTGAATTCACCAAGTCAGAGCCCTGCCGTTAAAGACTTTATCATTCTTTTTTTTTTTTTTCAGGGTGAGGCGCTTTTTTTTAAACATCTTTATTGGAGTATAATTGCTTTACAATGGTGTGTTAGTTTCTGCTTTATAACAAAGTGAATCAGTTATACATCTACGTATGTCCCCATATCCCCTCCCTCTTGCATCTCCCTCCCACCCTCCCTATCCCACCTCTCTAGGTGGTCACAAAGCACCGAGCTGATCTCCCTGTGCTATGTGGCTGCTTCCCACTAGCTATCTATTTTATATTTGGTAGTGTATATATGTCCATGCCACTCTCACTTTGTCCCAGCTTACCCTTCCCCTTCCCCATATCCTCAGGTCCATTCTCTAGTAAGGACCTTATCATTCTTTACAAGTCAAGGCTCTTCTGCTCCAGCCACAGATGTAGGCTTTTCATAGAGCTAATGGCAAGGCTGGAATATCACACTCAGAAAATGAGCAGAGACCAAGGTAAGCAAGGCAGCCAGAACAGACCAAACTGTGCCCCCAAACCATTCCAACAGAAGCACCCCTGCTGCTTCCTGTGACTCCTGGAGGCTGGAGTGTAGACTGTGATCCTGGGGTCCTGGCATCTCAGTGGCACACTACCCTGGAGATTGGGCGTCGCTGTTGCCATTGCCACCACCACGGGACACATTCCTCACTGTTGCTAATTCTTCACCTCTCCCGCTTTCGATACAAAGTACCAGGTGGATGTGTTTCATTGGCTCAGCCTAGATCATGTGCCAGCCCCCTAGCTGCAAAGAAGGCAGGTAAAGCAAGCACCAGCTTTTCGAGCTCTGTTCCAGGAAGATCCCACGTGCCACAGAGCAACTAAGCCCGTGCGCCCCAACTACTGAGCCTGTGCTCTAGAGCCCGCGAGCCACAACTACTGAAGCCCTGCGCCTAGAACTACTGAGCCTGCACCTAGAGCCTGTGCTCCCCAACAAAGAGAAGCCACCGCCATGAGAAGCCCGTGCACCACAACGAAGAGTAGCCCCCGCTCGCCGTAACTAGAGAAAGCCTGTGCGAAGCAACGGAGACCCAACACAGCTAAAAATAAATAAATAAATTTATGAAAAAAAATTTATAGGATGAGCAGCAGAGGTAGGGGGTTCAGATATTGGGCAACATAACAATGAAAAATACGTTAAATGAGCTACATATAAAGTACAATGGGCATTCAAATGAAAGATAAGATCACTTCTAGCTGGTGCAATCAGAGAAAAATTTCTCCAAAAGATGATTTTTAAGGTGAATTTTATAGGACGGTATGATTTGGACTTGGGAAGATGTGGAGAAGAGCATTACAAGTGAGGCGGCAGTGTGAGAAAATAAATACACAGAGTTGGGAAAATGTGGAGGCAGGAAATGACAGGATTTTATTCCAACAAGCATTTATTAAACATATGATGTGTGCCAGGCACTCTGTTTAGCACTGGAGACTAAGACGTGAAAGGCACACTCTTTGCCCTTAGGTGTTCACAGTCTAGTGGGCAGAGACCACATCAAACTAAAAGACTTCTGTACAGCAAAAGAAACCATCAACAAAGTGAAAAGGCAACTTATGGAGTGGGATAAAATATTTTCAAACTATCTATCTGATAAGGAGTTAATATCCAAAATGTATAAAGAACTCCAACTCAACAGCAAAATAACAAATAATCCAATTTTAAAATGGGCAAAGGATTTAAATAGACATTTCTCCAAAAAAAGACATACAAAATAGCCAACAGGTATATGAAAAGATGCTCAAAATCACTAATTATTGGGGAAATGCAAATCAAAATAATAATGAGATATCACTTTATACCTGTTAGGATGGTTATTAACAACAGCAAAAAAAAGATAAGTATTGGCAAGGATGTGGAGAAACTGGAACATTTGTACCCTGTTGGTGCAAATGTAAAATGGTGCAGCCACTATGGAAAATGGTATGGAGGTTCCTCAAAAAATTAAAAATAGAACTACCATATGATCCAGCTATCCCACTTCTGGGTATTTATCGAGAAGAATTGAAATCAGGATCTCAGAGATATATCTGCATTCCCACATTCATTGCAGCATTAGCCAAGATGTGAAAACAACCTAAATGTCCATCAACAGATGAATGGATAAAGAGAATGTAATATAAACATACAATGTAATATTATTCAGCCTTAGAAAGGAATTAAAGCCTGCCATATGTGACAACATGGATGAACCTGAACATTATGCTAAGTGAAAAAAAGCCAATAACAGAAGGACGAATACTGCACGATAACACTTACATGCGGTATCTAAAATAGTCAAACATGTAGAAACAGAGAGTAGAATGGTGGTTGCCAGGGGCCAGGGGAAGGGAGAAATGGGGAGTTGCTGTTCAGTGGGTATAAAGTTTCAATCATGTAAGCTGATTAAGTTATAGAGATCTGTTTTACAACATAGTGCCTATGGTTAAAATTACTGTATCATAGACTTAAAATTGTGTTAAGAATGTAGATCTCGTGTTAAATGTTCTTACCACACACAAAAAATTTTTAATACACCAGGATAAGTGCACTATACAGGGGAAGAATCACAGACCAGGGTCACTTAACCAGCTTCAAGGGAATTAGGGAAGGCTTCCCCAAGGTGGTGGGCTCGATGTGAAAGACAAGTCAGAATTAGCCACGTGAAGAAGTAGCAGGTGTGGGTGTACTGAGGTTTGAAGGAATTCCTAGTAGAAGGAATAGCATTGTATTAGTTTGCTAGGGCTCCCATAATAGAATACCACAAACTGGATGGTTTAACAACAGACGTTTATTATCTCACAGTTCTGGAGGCTGGAAGTCCAAGATCAAGGTGTTGGCAGAGCTGGCTTCTCCTGAGGCCTCTCTCCTTGGCTCTCAGGTGGCTGCCTACGCACTGCATCCTCACATGGTCAACGCCCACTTATATGACCTCATTTTACATCAGTTGCCTCTTTAAAGGCTCTATCTCCAAATAAGTCACATTCTGAGGTCCTGAGGACTTTAACATATGAGTTTGGAGAGGGGACACAATTTTCAGCCCATGACAGGTATTCACAAAGTCATGGAGGTGAAAGGATGCATTGTATGCTTGGGCAATTGCAGGAAATTGGTATAGCCTGTGACTGAGTGGTGAATGATGAGGCACAACTGAGAAGTTTGGGTTTTACACGAAGGTGATGGGAAAATGTTGGGGAGCATCATGATTGGGTCGTATTTTTGAAAGACCACTGATTGTGGTGGGACCAAAACCAGAAGCCAGGAAATGAGTTGTATCAGTTAGCTTTTTAAAATTTTTTTATTTTTTGCTGTGGCAGGAAGTTAAGCCCAAACTTAATAGCTTAAAAAAAAAAACCCCATATTTATTTATCTCACTATTTTGTGCTTAGGCAATTTGGGCTGGGCTCAGATGGGAAGTTCTGCTGATCTGGGCCAAGCTTGGCTGAACCTGGTTGGGCTCATGCATTTGCTGTGAGTGGCTGGGTCAACTGAGGGCTGGCTGGTCCAGGATAGCTGAGATGGGATGGCTCATCTCTGTTCCACATGGTCTCTCAGCCTCCAGCAGGCTATTCTGGGTTTGCCCACATGGCAGTAGTGGTAGGGGTTCCCAGAGCAAGAGTGGAAGCACACAAGGTCCCATTAGCCTCTCACTTGAAATTCACACAATATTGCTTCAACTGCAAAGCAAGTGTCAGGGCCAGCCCAGAGTCAAGGACTGGAGAAAGAGATTCCATCTCTTGATGGAAGGAGCTGCAATTATTTGTGGCCATTTCTGCAATCCACTACAACAGCTGGGAGGTAACTTTTTGTAATTCAGAAGGAAATAAATGATAAGAACCAGACCAAATTAATGACAGTGAGGGTGGATGAGAGACTGACTTGGGAGAAGTGACAAGACTTGGTGATTGAATGGGTCCCCTGGCTCTGACTTGAGCAGTGAAGAGATTGGTGACATCATTTGGAAGACGAGTGCGAAGAGATGGGCTGATGGTCAATTTTCCCAGATCATATCATTAAATGCATTCAGATTAACCTCTGTTACAGTTCTCAACTCTTGCCCTTGCATGCACAGTCTTTATAGTTTGCTGTAACCATGGAACAGTGTTACCTGCTCATGAATGAGATAAGAGTGTTAGTGGAAAGGATGGATACCTCTGGGTAGCAGTTTTCTGTTCCTCCAGCAAGAGAGAACTTTTACTGTGTTAAGCTGTAGAGAAATACTAGAGGATATGTTTTCCCTGTTTCAGGGCTTGCATCTAGGACTTTGCACATGCTGTTCCCTTTCCTTGAAATGCCTTACCACTCATTTCTTTGCCTGTCCCTTGTGTCTGCTTCTTTCTCATCTACCAAGTTTCAGTTTACATGTCATCCTCACAAAGAGACCTTTTCTGACGACCCTATCTAAATGCACACTACTCTTGCCAGTTACTTTCTATTACAGTGCCCTGTTTAATTCTTTCTCAGCAAATTTCACAGTCTATTGCCATCTTGGTTTGGCTTATTTATGCGTTTTGTGTCTCCCATTACTCTAAAATGCAAGATCTGAGATCAACAATATCGTTTTATTCACCCCACACAGAGCCTGGCACATTCTAGGTGCTCAATACATATTTGTTGAATGAAAACAGACTATTATCTCTATGGCTGGAGTTCTTCTTTTTGAATTTGCTTTAATATGAGTTTAGAAACACACATTGAAAAGTAGAAGGAAGCTTTTGATATTGAAGATGTGATTAAACACTGGAGTGATTTACTAATATAGTATATATTGGGTTGGCCAAAAAGTTCGTTCAAGTTTTCCTGTAATCGTATGGAAAAACCCGAACGAACTTTTTGGCCAACCCAATATTTACTGAGTGTTTACTATGTCCTTTGTATGCATTAAGTCATTTAGTTTTCATTACAAGACTGAGATAGTGAGATAGGTGCTATCATTATGCCCACTTTACGAAAGTATTAAAATTCATGGTAGGGCCCATACTTAAAGCCAGGCCTGTGCTCTTAACCACTGTGCCATAGTTTCTTTAAAATAATTCTGCTAGTTCCTTTAAAAGGCCTGTTTTCTACCTCTCTAGTATAAGTCTGCTTAGAGACGGGCTAAATAAATATTCCATCAAGTTCCTTCCCAGGCCTATGAATCAGTAAATAAATGTACGGCCATCTGAAATGAATGTTAACATTAGTTCCTGTTTCTTTATATGGATAGCCTATTTGAGCCGAGCAGTGAAAATCAAAGCTCCAAGAATTTGACTACACTATCAAACCAAATGTTTGAATAAGTTAAAGCAGTGTTTTTGAAATATGCTATATCCGCTAAGACACCAAAAGCACAAGCAGCAAAAGCAAAAATAAATAAGTGGGATTACATCCAACTAAAAAGCTTCTGCATAGCAAAAGAAACAATCAACAAAATGAAAACGCAACTTAAGGAATAGAAGAAAATATTTACAAGTCATGTATCTGATAAGGGATTAATATCCAAATTATACAAAGAACTCATACAACTCAATAACAAAAGAAACAAACAATCCAATTAAAAGATAGGCAGAGGACCTAAATACACATTTTTCCAAAGACATACAAATGGCCAACAGGTACATGAAGATGTTCAGCATCACAAATCATCAAGGAAATGCAAATCAAAACTACAGTGAGGGGCTTCCCTGGTGGTTCAGTGGTTAAGAATCCACCTGCCAATGCAGGGGACATGGGTTCAAGCCCTGGTCTGGGAAGATCCCACATGCCGCGGAGCAACTAAGCCCATGCACCACAGCTACTGACCCTGCGCTCTAGAACCCACGAGCCACAACTACTGGGCCCACGTACCACAACAAATAAAGCCCATGTGCCTAGAGCTCATGCTCCACAACAAGAGAAGCCACCACAATGAGAAGCCCGTGCACTGCAATGAAGAGTAGCCCCCACTTGCCGCAACTAGAGAAAGCCCGTGCACAGCAATGAAGACCCAAGGCAACCAAAAATAATAAACAAATAAAATTAATTAATTAATTAATTAAAAAAAACTACAGTGAGATATCACCTCACACCTGTTAGAAGGGTTATTACCAAAAAAATAAGAGATAACAAGTGTTGGTGAGGATGCAGAGAAAAGGGAACTTTGTGCACTGTTGGTGGGAATGTAAATTGGTGCAGCCATTGTGGAAAACAGTATGGAGGTTCCTCAAAAAAATTAAAAATAGAACTACCATATGATCCAGCAATTCCACTTCTGTGTGTATATCCAAAGGAAATGAAATCAGGATCTTGTCGTGATATCTGCACTCCAGTGTTCAATGCAGCATTATTCACAATAGCCAAGGTATGGAAAAATCTAAGTGTCTGTCAATGGATAAATGGATAAAGAAGATGTTATCTATCTATCTATCTACACAATGGAATATTATTCAGCCATGAAAAGGAAGGAAATCCTGCCATTTGCAACAATATGGATGGACCTTGAGGGCATTATGCTATGCTAAACAAGTCAGATAGAGAAAGACAAATACTGTGTGATCTCACTTACATGTGGAATCTAAAAAAGCCGAACTCATAGAAACAGAGAGTAGAATGATGGTTACCAGGGGCTGTGGGTGGGGAAAATGGGGAGATATTGGTCAAAGAGTACAAACTTCCAGTTAGAAAATGAATAAGTTCTGAGATCTAATGTACAGCATGGTGACTATAGTTAACAATACTATATATATGTGAATGTTGCTAAGAGAGTAGAAAAAAAAAAGGTAACTGTGAGATGATGGAGATGTTAACTAACCATATTGTGGTAACCAGTTCACCATATATGCATGTATCAAATCATCATGCTGTATCCCTTAAACTTACACAACATTAAATGTCAATTATATCTCGATAAAACTGAAAGAAAAAGATTCCTAATCAAGGTGCTATCATGCAATTCAATTATTAAAAAAGGAATATGCTACAAACTATCAGCAGATAAGCTGATCTTCTTAGTTCTCCTATAGGTCCAACCCTTTAATGATAAAAATTAAAATGCTTATTCCTTTTGAAAAACAAAACTTGTCAGATGATCCTGTATCCACTATCTATTGTGGTGTAACAAACCATCCCAAAACTTAGTGGCTTAAAATAATTATTTATTCAACATGGATAAACCTCGTGGATATTATGCTAAGTGAAATAAGCTAGTCACAAAAAGGCAAATACTGTATGATTCCACTCACCTGATGTATCTAAAGTAGTCAGATTCATAGAAACAAAAAACAGAATGGGGATTGACAGGGGCTGGGAGGAAGGAGGACAGGGGAGTTGTTCAATGGGTACAGAGTTTCAGTTTTCAAAATGAAAAAGTTCTGGAGGTTGGTTGCACAGCAATGTGAATACACTTAACACTACTGAACTGTACACTTTAAGATGGTAAATTACATGTTTGTGTTTATAACCACAATTAAAAATAAAAAGATAATTATTATAATTATTGCTTATTATCTCTCACAATTCTGTGGGATGGCTGGAATTCAGCTGGGTGGTTCTTTGGCTGGTCTTGGGTTCTCTTATGCAGTTGTGTTCAGTTGGGATCTCTAAGGGTGGCTGGGGCTGGAACCTCTAAGATGACCTCTCAGGCTCCAGGACCTCTCCCCACATGGCCTCTAATCATTCAGCAATCTAGCCTGGACTCCTTTATGGCATGGCAGCTGGACTCCAAGAGGAAGAAAGCAGAAGCTGTCATTCTCTCTTAAGGCCTGGGCTCAGAAATCCCATAATAACACTTTCACCTTATTCCATTGGTCAAAGCAAGTCACAAGACCAGTCAAGATTCAAGGTGTGGGAAGACAGAGTCCAGCACTTGATGGGAGGAATGGCAAAAAATTTGTGGCCATCTTGAATATACCACAGGGCCCAACCATCAGATTGTCTGGGTCCTGGTGTATTTTTTTAATTAATTTTTATTGGAGTATAGTTGATTTACAATGTTGTGTCAGTTTCTGCTGTACAACAAAGTGAATCAGTTATACATATACATATATCTATTCTTTTTCAGATTCTTTTCCCATACAGGCCATTACAGAGTATTGAGTAGAGTTCCCTGTGCTATACAGTAGGTTCCTATTAGTATATATATATAGTAGTGTGTGTATGGCAATCCCAATCTCCCAATTTATCCCTCCCCCCTCCCCCACTTGGTAACCATACGTTTGTTTTCTACATCTGTGACTCTATTTCTGTTTTGCAAATAAGTTCATTTGTACCAGTTTTTAGATTCCAAATATAAGCGATATCATATGGTATTTGTCTCTCTGTGTCTGACTTACTTCACTCAGTATGAGATTCTCTGGGTCCTTGAATGAGTGATTATTTCACTGTAGGAGAACATCCCTTATTTTTGTGGAGGACATAGCCTCCGTTCCAAATAATCAAGAATATTGACAGAGGGCTCCACTTCCAACATTCTGAAGCCAGGTGTGGGCATAGAAGCATAAGAGAAGGATGCATGGGGACCATTTAAGCAAGAGCAACATTATTAGTCCCTGAATCCTAATGCCAGGTCAAGCTTCAGTGCTGATGTCTGCTCAACATCTCAAACGGAGATACGTAAATCCAAGTGCTATTTGGGTCTGAGAGAATTGCCTCTATCACATCACAGTGGGGCTTTAACTATCAAAATCATCACTGCATTAATTTGAAGGCTTTTGGCTGCAAGTGGCAGAAAATTCAGCTCAAACTAGTTTAGCATCATCATAGTAATAACAGTAATGATAATGCTTACGTAACTGTGCTAGACACGGAGATGCACCCCCCCAGGTCTCCCTTAAGAGAGCTGTGATAGCCTCCAGTTGTCAGTTCCTTCCAGGGTTGCCTCAAGTGCAAAGGGCCACCTCCCTCAAGGTCACACCCTTCTGAGCCCATATCCAATGACAGAGCAAGGCAGAGGATCAAAAGCCCACCTTGAGACTTGAACTCTGATAGGAAATACTTGCTCCGGAGATCCCTGCTGAATTGGCTGAGGCTTTGTCAGACCTGCCTCAATGCTGCCCCATCCTGCTTCCTCCTCCTTTCACAGGTGTTGACCCCTTATAAACCTCTCGCTCCCCAAATTGCATCTCAGTGTCTGCTTTTGGAGACCCCGGCCTGCAACAGTGGTCTGACCAGTGGTAAATTTGGCTTCAGGCATGGCCATACACAGGAATGCAGAGGCTCAAAGATGTACTCAGGCCCTGTTTTCTATCTCTCAGTACAACTCTGCTCATGTCCGTACGTTAGCTCATTCAGAAAAGGCAACCTCATGGCTGGAAGGTGGCAGCAAGGAACTTCTGGGGTAGCCTTCCAATTTCACAGCCGGCAAAAAGAAGCAGGCATCCTTATTTATCCCAGCATTCCCAGAAGTCCTGAAGTTCACTCTAACTAGGTCTAGCTGGGTCAAATGCCCCATGTCTGAACCAATCACTATGGCTGGGAGAAGGCGATGCTGATTGGTTTAGGTCCAGGACACATGCTTCACACTGAGTCAGGGTGGGAGAGGAATAATTTGCCACATGGAAGCCATGGGAAGTGGGCAGAGATTGGGTAAAAGGATACTCACACATCCCCCACAATCACTCCTTGAGACACTCTTAATCTTATTCAGGTTAAAACTTGGTAAAAATCTATACTTTGATCAAGATAAAGGATATCAGTAAAACGGAGTCTAGATTGAGACTGGGAATATCTCAATTGAATGTTATTCAGCAAAAGCATTTCTAGAGTGCCTATCACGTGTGGAGCATAATACAAGGTATTGTTAGAAGATAGTCCCTACCCTCAAGGTACTTAAAATTTAATCAAATATTTACTCAGTCAATGACAAGAGGTACTTGCAGAATGGTATCAACACCTTTAAGGGAAGAGTAGACTTTCTAGGAATCTCACACATGTGGAATGGAGCAGGAAAACCCAGAAATCTGCTGATTGGCTGGAGCAGCCGTTTCAAAACCCACATATGTGACTATGGTGATGTGAAGTGCAGGCTTTCCTGAAGAGCCTACCCATTGTTACTTTTGCCTACAGTTTTAATAGTCATGGTAAACTCCTTCTCCTGCTCAGTTTAGAAGTCACAGATTATGAAAGGGAGGAGGAGTGGACAGTGTGATCCTAGAGACAGTAAGAAGGGATGACTAACAGGCTAAGAGAGAGAGGAGACAGAATGTGTGGCTGAACCACACTGACTCCATTTTGTCAGCTCCATCTTGGGCCTGCACTCCTACCCCCTCCCCTTTGCACATGACTGAGCTTTAGCTCAAGCCAGATAAGTTCCTTATCAGCTTTTACCCTTGCCTTCAGCTGATATAAAAACTGGAAGAGTGCCTTTTGCTGACGTGGATGCTTAATGGTCATGAGCACCCTCAGGCAGGAAAACCCCTCAGCTCCCATCAATGTAGGCGGTGCTTCTCACTTGGTTGTCAGATTTTATTTTTAGCTTTGGCCCCTTTAAATTCCCCTGTACCCCTTTCATCGGTGTGGAGTGTAGCTTCGAATGCCTCTGGATCGTAGTCGTCCCCCCAGTCCTGCCTGTATGTAAGTTACCCACAATAAACTTCATAATTGCACTTTATGGAGCAACCTGCTTCGCTTTTTAGTCTCGAAGTTCCTTCTCAGTTTGGACAATATTATTCAATATCTCTGCCTCCCAACACAGAACCATCTGTGGAAGCTGTAAGAAACTGCAACTAAGTAGAATAAATAAGCTATACATAGAAAAATGTCTCAAAGAAATATTTTTAAAAGAGACCAGAAGGAAATACATCTAAATGTTTCTAAGTCTAAATGAGTAATTTTCTTTCTACTTTTTTCTATTTTTGAAATTTTCTATAATAAAGATGTAATATTTTTATACGAGGGGAAAAGCAAATGTTATTTTAAAACCCCAGCTGGTAGAACTATAAAAGCACACTGAGGTGAGCCATCGGGCAAACAGTCCTACACATCTTGGTAGCCATGGCACCATGGGACACGAAGGAAAGCTCAAATTATACGTAATATACACTTTGAAAGAAGGCAGATAATTCTACAATCTATTTTAAGAAGTGTTCCACTGGGAATTCCCTGGCAGTCCAGTGGTTAGGATTCCACACTTCCACTGCAAGGGGTACTGGTTCGATCCCTGGTCGGGGAACTAAGATTCCTCAAGTTGCGCGGCACAGCCAAAAAAAAAAGTGTTCTATTAAGACTGTTCAATTTTAGAGAAAAAAATTTGGCACTAAAAGTGGTAAATTGAGTTATATGGAAATTTCCCTTATGCAGAACAACGCTTGCCCCAGAAAGCTCATTTACTTGAGTAAACAAGGCATCACTGGAGCACATGGGAGGACCATGGTGAAAACTCCACCCTCATTAGATATCTTCCACCTTGACCTTGAGAGTGGGCATCAGCATGGAGGTGGGGCTAAAGTATACAAAGGACTCCAGGAAGCACTGGAGCATCGTGGAGTTGTGCCAGGACAGGGTTGGAGATGCTTGCATGCAACGACTGCAGCCAAACCCAAGTTAAGCAGACCTTCATTTCTGAGCTGTCACCCTCTACCCCCAACACATATACACTCTCACATTCTCTTTTTTAAAAAATATTTTATTTTTATTTATCTATTTGGCTGCACCAGGTCCCAGTTGCGGCACACGGGACCCTCTAGCTGCAGCATGCGGGATCCAGCTCCCAGCCCAGGGATCAAACCTGGACCCCACCCCCCACCCCGCACAGGAGCGTAGAGCCCCAGCCACGGGACCACCAGGGAAATCCCTCACTCTCACATTCTCAATCCCCATGATACCTCATGGTAGTTCTGACTTGCATGTCTCTAATAATTAGTGATGTTGAGCAGCTTTTCATGTGCTACTTGGCTATCTGTATGTCTTCTTTGGAGAAATGTCTACTTAGGTCTTCTGCCCATTTTTGGATTGGGTCGTCTGTTTCTTTATTATTGAACTGCATGAGCTGTTTATATATTTTGGAGATTAAGCCTTTCTCGGTTGATTCGTTTGCAAATATTTTCTCCATTCTGAGGGTTGTCTTTTCATCTTGTTGGTAGTTTCCTTTGCTTTGCAAAAGCTTTTGCGTTTCATTAGGTCCCATTTGTTTATTTTTGTTTTTATTTCCATTACTCTAGGACGTGGATCAAAAAAGATCTTGCTGTGATTTATGTCAAAGGGTGTTCTTCCTATGTTTTCCTCTAAGGGTTTTATAGTGTCCAATCTTACATTTAGGTCTCTAATCCATTATGAGTTTATTTTTGTGTATGCTGTTAGGGAGTGTTCTAATTTCATACTTTTACATGTAGCTGTCCAGTTTTCCCAGCACCACTTATTGAAGAGACTGTCTTTTCTCCATTGTATATCCTTGCCTCCTTTGTCATAGATTAGTTGACCATAGGTGCGTGGGTTTATCTCTGGGCTTTCTATCCTGCTCCATTGAGCTATATTTCTGTTTTTGTGCCAGTACCATAGTGTCTTGATTACTGTAGCTTTGTAGTATAGTCTGAAGTCAGGGAGTCTGATTCCTCCAGCTCCGTTTTTTTCCCTCAAGACTGCTTTGGCTATTTGGGGTCTTTTGTGTCTCCATACAAATTTTAAGATTTTTTGTTCTAGCTCTGTAAAAAATGCCATTGGTAACTTGATAGGGGTTGCATTGAATCTGTTGATTGCTTTGAGTAGTATAGTCATTTTCATAATATTGATTCTTCCAATCCAAGAACATGGTATATCTCTCCATCTGTTTGTATCATCTTTAATTTCTTTCATCAGTGTCTTATAGTTTTCTGCATACAGGTCTTTTGGCTCCCTAGGTAGGTTTATTCCTAGGTATTTGATTCTTTTTGTTGCAATGGTAAATGGGAGTGTTTCCTTAATTTCTCTTTCAGATTTTTCATCATTAGCATATAGGAATGCAAGAGATTTCTGTGCATTAATTTTGTATCCTGCAACTTTACCAAATTCATTGATTAGCTCTAGTGGTTTTCTGGTGGCATCTTTAGGATTCTCTATGTACAGTATTATGTCATCTGCAAACAGTGACAGTTTTACTTCTTCTTTTCCAATTTGTATTCCTTTTATTTCTTTTTCTTCTCAGATCGCCATGGCTAGCACTTCCAAAACTATGTTGAATAATAGTGGCGAGAGTGGACATCCTTGTCTTGCTCCTGATCTTAGAGGAAATGCTTTCAGTTTTTCACCATTGACAATGATGTTTGCTGTGGACTTGTCATATATGGCCTTTATTATGTTGAGGTAGGTTCCCTCTATGCCCACTTTGGAGAATTTTTATCATAAGTGCGTGTTGAATTTTGTCAAGTGCTTTTTCTGCATCTATTGAGATGATCATATGGTTTTTTTCTTCAATTTGTTAATATGGTGTATCACACTGATTTGCATATATTGTAGAATCCTTGCATCCTTGGGATAAATCCCATTTGATCATGGTGTATGATGCTTTTAATGTGTTGTCGGATTCTGTTTGCTAGCATTTTCTTGAGGCTTTTTGCACCTATATTCATCAGTGATATTGGTCTGTAATTTTCTTTTGTTGTAGTATCTTTGTCTGGTTTTGGTATCAGGGTGATGGTGGCCTCATAGAAAGAGTTTGGGAGTGTTCCTTCCTCTGCAATTTTTTGGAAGATTTTGAGAAGGATGGGTGTTAGCTCTTTTCTAAATGTTTGATAGAATTCACCTGTGAAGTCATCTGGTCCTGGACTTTTGTTTGTTGGAAGATTTTTAATCTCAATTTCCATTTCATTACTTGTGATTGGTCTGTTCATATTTTCTATTTCTTCCTGGTTCAGTCTTGGAAGGTTATACCTTTCTAAGAATTTGTCCACTTCTTCCAGGTTGTCCATTTTATTGGCATAGAGTTGCTTGTGGTAGTCTCTTAGGATGCTTTGTATTTCTGCGGTGTCCGTTGTAACTCCTCCTTTTTCATTTCTAATTTTCTTGATTTGAGTCCTCTCCCTCTTTTCCTTGATGATCTGGCTAATGGTTTATCAATTTTGTTTATCTTCTCAAAGAACCAGCTTTTAGTTTTATTGATCTTAGCTATTATTTTCTTTGTTTCTATTTCATTTATTTCTGCTCTGATCTTTATGATATCTTTCCTTCTACTAACTTTGGGTTTTGTTTGTTCTTCTTTCTATAGTTACATTAGGTGTAAGGTTAGATTGTTTATTTGAGATTTTTCTTTTTTCTTGAGGTAGGCTTGTATTGCTATAAACTTCCCTCTTAGAACTGCTTTTGCTGTATCCCATAGGTTTTGGATCATCATGTTTTCATTGTCATTTGTCTCTAGGTATTTTTTGATTTCTTCAGTGATCTCTTGGTTATTTACTAACATATTGTTTAGTCTCCATATGTTTGTGTTTTTTACATTTTTCCCCCTGTAACTGCCATCTAGTCTCATAGCGTTTTGGTCAGAAAAATGTTTGAAATGATTTCACTTTTCTTAAATTTACTGAGGCTTGATTTGTGACCCAAGATGTGATCTATCCTGGAGAACGTTCCATGCGCACTTGAGAAGAAAGTGTAATCTGCTGTTTTTGGATGGAATGTCCTGTAAATATCAATGAAATCTATCTGGTCTATTGTGTCATTTAAAGCTTGTGTTTCCTTATTAATTTTCTGTTTGGATGATATGTCTATTGGTGTAAGTGAGAGGTTAAAATCCACCACTATTACTGTGTTACTGTCGATTTCCTCTTTTATAGCTGTTAGCATTTGCCTTATGTACTGAGGTGCTCCCATGTTGGGTGCATATATATTTATAATTGTTATATCTTCTTCTTGGATTGATCCCTGGATCATTATGTAGTGTCCTTCCTTGTCTCTTGTAACATTCTTTAGTTTAAAGTCTATTTTATCTGATATGAGTATTGCTACTCCAGCTTTCTTTTGATTTCCATTTGCATGGAATATCTTTGTCCATCCCCTCACTTTCAGTCTGTATGTGTCCCTAGGTCTGAAGTGGGTCCCTTGTAGACAGCATATATAAGGGTCTTGTTTTTGTATCCATTCAGCAAGCCTGTGTCTTTTGATTGGAGCATTTAATCCATTCACGTTTAAGGTAATTATCGATATGTATGTTCCTATGACCATTTTCTTAATTGTTATGGGTTTGTTTTTGCAGGTCCTTTTGTTCTCTTGTGTTTCCCACTGAGAGAAGTTCCTTTAGCATTTGTTGTAGAGCTGGTTTGGTGGTGCTGAATTCTCTTAGCTTTTGCTTGTCTGTAAAGCTTTCGATTTCTCCATCGAATCTGAATGAGATCCTTGCCGGGTAGAGTAATCTTGATTGTAGGTTCTTCCCTTTCATCACTTTAAATATATCATGCCACTCCCTTCTGGCTTGTAGAGTTTCTGCTGAGAAATTAGTTGTTAACCTTATGAGGGTTCCCTTGTATGTTATTTGTTGTTTTTCCCTTGTTGCTTTCAATAACTTTTCTTTGTCTTTAATTTTTGTCAGTTTGATTGCTATGTGCCTCAGTATGTTTCTTCTTGGATTTATCCTGCCTGGGACTCTCTGCGCTTCCTGGACTTGGGTGGCTATTTCCTTTCCCATGTTAGGGAAATTTTCGACTATAATCTCTTCAAATATTTTCTCGGGTCCTTTCCCTCTCTCTTCTCCTTCTGGGACCCCTATAGTGTGAATGTTGTTGTGTTTAATGCTGTCCCAGAGGTCTCTTAGGCTGTCTTCATTTCTTTTCATTCTTTTTTCTTTATTCTGTTCTGCGGCAGTGAATTCCACCATTCTGTCTTCCAAGTCACTTATCCGTTCTTCTGCCTCAGTTATTCTGCTATTGATTCCTTCTAGTGTATTTTTCATTTCAATTATTGTATTGTTCAACTCTGTTTGTTTGTTCTTTGATTCTTCTAAGTGTTTGTTCTTTAATTATTCTAGGTCTTTGTTAAACATTTCTTGCATCTTCTCGATCTTTGTCTCCATCCTTTTTCCAAGGTCCTGGATCATCTTCACTATCATTATTCTGAATTCTTTTTCTGGAAGGTTGCCTATCTCCACTTCATTTAGTTGTTTTTCTGGGGTTTTATCTTGTTCCTTCATCTGGTACATAGCCTTCTGCATTTTCATCTTGTCTTTCTGTGAATGTGGTTTTTGTTCCACAGGCTGCAGGACTGTAGTTCTTCTTGCTTCTGCTGTCTGCCCTCTGGTGGATGAGGCTATCTAGGACGCTTGGAAAGAGTATTCTTATCAGTGATCTAAAAATAGTGGTTGAGCCAATGCTTGCTCAATAAGCTTGCTGATTACATTAAAATGTTTGCATTGTTAACACCTTAGGAGAAAAGAGGGGACTAGGAACACATCCAAAGGGAAGTGCATTTAAGGAAATACTTGATGTAGCACAATAAGGCCTTTGTGCCATAACAGAGTCCTATCTTCATAACAAGCAGAAATATATTGTTAACAGAAACAAGTGAAAAAGCCCACATCTGCTACATTTGGCTTTGGTCAGACCCTTTGATTTAAACGGTACTCAAATTCTTTTATTTGAGGGAGATGAATGTAAGTCATTTAACCATAACACATAGCATTGTTAGGCATTAATTATGTGCCAGACACTGTGCTTTACATGTATTCTCTCATTTTCAAATATGTTTTGGTGTGAAATACACAAAAAATATGTAAGTTATAGTCACATTTTACCAAATGGTTAAAAAGTAAACTGTGACCTATGAGGTGCTCTGTAATGACCTATATGGAAGTGGAGTCTAGAAGAGAGTGGATATATGTATATGTATGGCTGATTCACTTTGCTGTACAGCAGAAACTAACACACCATTGTAAAGCAATTATCCTCCAATAAAGATGCTAAAAAAAAATCACATAAATGAAACTTAAAATTGTGATGACTTCTTTCAGCTACCCAAGTTAATTCTTTAATATCTGTTCTGACCCCTATATTTTGTTCAGAAAAAATTCAATCTAATTTAAATAAATAGAAGTACCTACAAAAAAAAGGTAATTAAAAAAATAAAAAGTAAAAAAATAAAAGGTAAACTGTATCCACACAAAAACTTGCACACAGATGTTTTTAGAAGTTTCATGTATAATTGCTAAAACTTGGAAGCAACCAAGATGTCTTTCAGTAGGTGATGAGTGAATAAATGAACTGTGATACACCCAGACAATAGGATATTATTCAGTGATAAAAAGAAATGAGCTGTCAAGCCTGCATGGAGGAACCTTAAATGTCTATTGCTAATGGAAAGAATCCAGTCTGAAAAGGCTGCATACGGTTTGATTTCAATTCAGTGACATTCTGGAAAAGGCAAGACTGTGGAGACAGAAAAACATCAGTGGTTGCCAAGGATTACAGGGGAGGGAGGGAGGAATAGGTTGAGTACAGAGGATTTTTAGGGCAGCAAAACTATTTTGTATAATACTATGATAGTGGATGCATGTCATTATACATCTGTCTAAACCCATAGAATGTACAAGACCAAGAATGAACCCTAATATAATCTGCAGGCTTTGGGTGATTATGAAACATCAGTGTAGGTTCACTGATTGTAACAAATGTACAATCTAATGGGGGATGTTGATAGTGAAGGGGGCTGTGCATGTGTAGGATTAGGGGGTATACGGAAATGCTCTGCATTTCTGCTCAATTTTGCTGTGAATCTAAGACTGCTCTCATAATAAAGTCTATTAAAGTTTTTTAAAAAGTAAATGTCTGTATTTACTAAGCAGGTCAGGAAACAGAACATTATAGTCACCCTTTAAAAGCCACCCCTGCCATTGATCCCTACTTCCTCCCCTTCCATCCCCCACCAGAGGTAACCACTACCCTGACTTTTATGCTAATCATTTCTTTTTTTTTTTTTTTTTGGCTGTACTGCGGCATGCAGAATCTTAGTTCCTCAACCAGGAATCGAACCCGTGCCCCCCTGCAGTGGAAATGCAGAGTCCTAACCACTGCACCTCCAGGGAATTCCTTATGTTAATCATTTCTTGCTTTTCTTCATGGTTTTACGACTTAAGTATACAACCCTAAAAATATAGTGTGCTTTTGTTTTTTAAATATATGTGGATAAATGAAGTCATATTGTATATAATATTCTGTGAACTGTTTTTTTAATGCTCAACAATATGTGAGATTCATCCATGTTGTTATGTATAGAAATAGTTTGTCCATTTTTTTAAATTAATTTATTTATTTTTGGCTGCGTTGGGTCTTCATTGCTGCACGCAGGCTCTCTCTAGTTGTGGCGAGCGGGGGCTATTCTTTGTTGCAGTGTGCGGGCTTCTCATTGCGGTGGCTTCTCGTTGCGGAGCATGGGCTCTAGGCATGCAGGCCTCAGCAGTTGTGGCTCATGGGCTCTAGAGAGCAGGCTCAGTAGTTGTGGTGCACGGGCTTAGTTGCTCCGTGGCATGTGGGAATCCTCCCGGACCAGGGATCGAACCTGTGTCCCCTGCATTGGCAGGCGGATTCTCAACCACTGCGCCACCAGGGAAGCCCAGTTTGTCCATTTTTATTGCTGTATAGTATTCCATTTTATGACTGTGCCATAATTTTTACACATTTTACTGTTCATGAGCATTAGTGCTGCGATGAACATTTTTGTACACATGCCTTTCTGTTGGAAGTATACCTAGGAGTAGAACTGCTATGTTAACATACCTGTGTTGCTTCAATATCATTAAATAATGCCAGGTTGCAGTTCTAGGTAAGATGCAATAAGCATACTCTGCCTGTCTCACCCACTGAATGCAGCTATAAAGCCTGGAACAGTTACTTTCAGGACTCTGAAAAGAAAATGAGAGTAGGCACATTAGGGAAAAGACTAGAACTCAAAGTATCACTGAACTGATGGTGAGTTTACCTCTTTTTTACCTCCCTCTGGCATCCCCTGGCAGCCCGAACTCATGAGTGCTGACAGAGAGAGCCCCAAAAGAACTCCTCTAGTTCAGGCTTGAAGAATGGGAAAGGAGTCTTCTAAAACTCAAATAAAGTATGGAAATCCCCAGTTATGTTTTTCTTTTCTTTTCTTTTCTTTTTTTTTTTTGTTCTCCTAAACCAAGTCTGAAAGTAATCTTATGGTGGCAATAGTAATGTTTCTGCATTCCACTTAAAATATATTGATTCTAAGCAATGCAGGGGAGAGTGGGCATTCTTACCTTGTTCCCGATCTCAGGAAAAAGCATTAAGACTTTTACCATTAGGTGTGATGTGAGCTATAGGGTTTCGTGTGTGTGTGTGTGTGTGTGCATGCCCTTTATCAGATTATGGAAGGTTCTTATACTTCCAGTTTGCTGAGAGTTTGTTTGTTTGTATTTTTCATGAACATATGTTGAATTTTGTCAAATTCTTTTCTGCATAAATTGATGTGATCATATGATTTGTCTTCTTTTAATATGATGTAATTCATTGATCGATTTTGAATATTGACTCAGCCTTGCATTCCCAGGATAAATCTCATGTGGTTATGGCAAATTTTTCATCATGTTATGTACAAATAGGGATAGTACAGAAAATCCTAGTCAATGCAATAGGCAAGACAAATATAGAGAAAGATATGGATTGGAAAGAAGGAGAAAAAGATACTTCCTATTTATAGACAACATGATAGTTGTCTGTGTAGAAAATCCCAAAGAATCCACAAAATGACTTAAAACTAATAAGTGAATTTAGCAGGGTCACTGAATACAAGGCTGACACACAAAGATCAATTCTATTTTTTATACTAGTAATATACAATTGCAGTAGAAGTTAAAAACAGCACCATTCATCATTCACCATAATTAAGTGGGATTTATCCCTGAGATGCAAGGATTATTCAACATACACAAATGAATAATATGACACTATATTAATAAAATGAAAGATAGAAATATATATGATCATCTCAATAGGTGCAGAAAAAGCATTTGACAAAGTGAAACATCCTCTCATGATTAAAAAAAAAAAACACTCAAGGAATTGCCTATAGATGGAACACACCTCATCACAATGAAGGCCACATATGACAAACCCACAGACAACATCATACTTAATGATGAAAGCGTGAAAGCTTTTCCTCTTAGATCAGGAATAAGACAAGGATGCCCACGCTCACCACTCCTATTCAGTATAACACTGGAAGTCCTAGTCAGAGCAATCAGGCAAGAAAAAGAAATAAAAGGCATACAAATTGGACAGGAAGAAGTAAAATTGTCTTTGTTTGCAGATGACATAATCTTTATATAGAAAATCCTAAAGACTTCACAAAAAAACCTGCTAGAACTAATCAACAAATTCAGTAAAATTGCAGGATACAAAATCAACATACAGAAAACAGTTGTGTTTCTTACACTAACAACAAAACATCTGAAAAGGAAAGAAAGAAAACTATCCCATTCACAGGAGCATCAAAAACACTAAAATACTTAGGAATAAATCTAACCAAGGAGGTAAAAGATACGTACATTAAAAACTACACGACTTTGATGAGAGAAATTGAAGAAGACATGAACAAATCCATGTTCATGGATCAGAAGAATTAATATTGTTAAAATGTCCATATTACCGAAAGTCACCTATAGATTCAATGCAACCCCTATCAAAATTCCAATGGCATTTTTCATAGAAATAGAAAAAAATCCTAAAATTTGTATGGAGACACACACACACAAACCAAATAGCCAAAGCAACACTGAGAAAGAAGAACAAAGCTGGAGGTATCACACGTCTTGATTTCAAACTATACTACAAAGCTATAGTAAACAAAACATTATGGTTCTGGTATGAAAATAGACACATAGACAAATGGAACAGAATCAAGAGCCCAGCAATAAACCTACAAATATGTAGTCAACTAATATTTGACAAGAGAACCAAAAATACTCAATGAGGAAAGGATAGTCTCTTCAAGAAATGGTACTGGGAAAACTGGATAACCACAGGCAGAAGAATGAAATTGGACCCCTATCTTATACCACTCACAAAAATTAACTCAAAATGGATTAAAGAATTAAATTTAAGACCTAAAACCATAAAACTCCTAGAGGAAAAAATAGGGGAAAATCTCCTCAGCATTGGTCTCAGCAGTGATTTCCTGGATATGACAGCAAAAGCTCAAGCAACAAAAGCAAAAATTAACAAATGGGACTACATCACACTAAACAGCTTCTGCACAGAAAAAGAAACTATCAAAAAACTGAAAAGGCAACCTATGAAATGGGACAGAATATTTGCAAATTATATATCTGATAAGGAGTTAATACCCAAAGTACATAAAGAACACATACAACTCAACAGCAAAAAAGCCCCCTAAAAACCCAATTAAAAAATGGACAGAGGAACTAAACAGACAGTTTTCCAAATAAAATATACAAATGGCCAACAGATACATGAAAAGATGCTTAACATCACTAATCACCAGGGAAATGCAAATCAAAACTACAATGAGATATCACCTCACACCAGTTAGAATGGCTATCATCAAAAAAGACAAGTGATACCAAGTTTAGGTGAGGGTGTGGAGAAAAGGGAATCCTAGTAAACTGTTGGTGGAAATGTAAATTGGTACAGTCACTATGGAAAACAGTATGGAGGTTCCTCAGAATTAAAAATAGAACTACCATATGATACAGCAATTCCATTCTGGCTATCTATCTAAAGAAAATGAAAACACTAATTTGAAAAGACATGTGCACACCTATGTTTATTTGCAGCATTATTCACAGTTGTCAAGATATGGAAACAACCTAAGTATCCATCAACAGATGAATGGATAAAGAAGACGTGGTATATATATATATATACATATATATATATACGTATATATATGTATATATATATATATATATATACAATGGAATACTATTCAGCCATAAGAAAGAAGGAAGTCCTGCCATTTGCAACAATACAGATATACAGATGGACCTTCAGGACATTATGTTAAGTGAAATAAATCAGAGAAAGACAAATATTATCTGGAATCTAAAAATGTCAAACTCAGAGAAACAGAGAGTAGAACGGTTGTTACCAGGGGTGGGGGGAGAGGGAAATGGGGAGATATTGGTCAAAGGCTACAAACTTCCAGTTATAAGATGCACAAGTTCTGGAGCTCTAATGTACAGCATGGTGATCATAGCTAATAAAACTGTATCATATACTTGAAAGTTGCTAAGAGAGTAGATCTTAAATGTTCTCACCACAAAAAAGAAATGGTAATTATGTGACGGGATAGAGGTGGTAGCTAATGCTATGGTGGTAATCACTTTGCAATTTATAAATGTATCAAATCAACACATTGCACACCTTAAAATTACACGGTATTATGTGCCAATTGTATCTCAATAAAGCTGGGGGGAAAGTACTGTTCACAGTGTCTCCAAAAATGAAATACTTCAGTATAAATATGACAAAACATGTACAGAGGGACTTCCCTGGTGGTGCAGTGGTTAAGAATCTGCCTTCCAATGCAGGGGACACGAGCTCGAGCCCTGGTCCGGGAAGATCCCACATGCCGCAGAGCAACTAAGCCCGTGTGCCACAACTACTGAGCTTGCTCTCTAGAGCCCATGAGCCACAACTACTGAGCCCGCATGCCACAACTACTGAAGCCCGCACACCTAGAGCCCGTGCTCCACAAGAAGAGAAGCCACCGCAATGAGAAGCCCGCACACAGCAATAAAGAGTAGCCCTCGCTTGTGGCAACTAGAGAAAGCCCCCATGCAGCAACAAAGAACCAACGCAGCCAAAAATAAATAAATTTATTTAGAAAAAAACAAAACATGTACAGAATGTGCATGCTGGATGGCTCTATTGCAAAGCAGGAGAGGACAGTGATGGAGATGGAATGTGAGCAAAGGGCAGCCTCTGCCAAACCATCTGCTCCACCAGAGGGAAGCATTTCCCCTAGTATACCTCACGGATAGTACTCTGATGCTTATCCCTGCTTTTGCTTACCTAGTCTTCACTTCGGTACACTTCCTCAGAACATGTTCAGTCTTGACTGCTAAGGTTATCTATTGGCACAACATTGCTGCATAACAAATTACCCCAAAACTCAGTGGCTTAAAAACAGTAAGCACGTACTTAGCTCAGAACTGTGGCTCAGCAAATGTAGACTGGACCCAGATTGTGTGTGGTGGGGGAGGGGGAGGGGGTCCTCTGTTTTTCGCTGGGATCACTCTACTCTCTGGGGATAGATTAGCTGCCAGCTTATCTCAGATAGCCTCGGCTGGTACTGGGGTGACTTGACTCTGCCTCATATGTATTTCATCCTCCAGCAAGCCAGCCTGGGCATGTTCTCAGAGGAACAAGAGCAGAAGCAGATACATGCAAGTGCTTTTTAATGCCTCTGCATGCCTCACATCTGCTAACGTGCCATTGGCCAAAGCAAGTCACATAGCTAAACTTGGAATCAAGAGGTACAGAAATATACTCAGTCTCTGCAATGAGAGTAGCCTCAAAGGAACTTGTCAAAGGGTATGGATACTAGGAGGAGTTATTAATTGGGGCCATTAATGCAATTAATCTACTAAAACCATGGTGTCAGACTCTCATATTTGGTACCCACCCTGGTCTCAATCCATTTGTGACCTCTGTCATCATTCTTAGACATCGTTTTTACATTATCATTGCTCCTTCTAACAAATTCCTCCAGGATTAGCTCTAGAGCTGGTCTAAGACCCCCAGAGATGTCTGGGTCACTGACTTTCATTACATTCTCACAGCTCTGAGCTCTGAAAAGCAGTTGGCCCAGGCTGGGTTGGTCTAGCTGAGATGAGAGCAAAAAATAAAGGCTGTGTACATGTCTGAGTATTCTGATCTGAACTATACTCTGTCACCATATTGCTGAGTTTCCAGAAGCTTGGATGTGAGGTTACTTCTCTCAGACTTACTATGTACAGCTGTGTGTCCACCGGTAAGGTCCTTTTGGGGATCTGGAACTAAACACCTCCCTCTGTCATTGAAAATACTACTGATTTCTAGCTGTGTATCTGACTATGTTAACTTCTTTTTGTGTTCTTTAGTTCAGTCAGCAACTGCATGGTCTCTCTTTCCATCTGAACCAAGTTGTTGACTTTCCTCAATGCTATGAATACATGATTCCTAAAGTGGTCTAAAACACTATGGTTGTCTTCTTCCCGTGCCAATTGACCCTCAACTACTGACCCTGCCTTCAGTAAATACTTAATGTTGGTGAGCCCTGTGTTTCAAGCTGAGCACCCAAAGTATATACCAAAGAGCCACATTAGGAGTTGGATGGTGGGATGGGGCTCCAAGCTCAATCCATGAAGTGAAAGCTGAGTGGAGATTAAAGCTAGGTCAACCTTGGCTTAAAAGAGAGAGATACCATGACTAAGCAGGGAATGCATGAGATTCCCAGTTTGGGGCCCAGTCACGGACAAAGTTGATAGGAGATAACATGGAGGTAAAGTTCAGGAGTGCGGATAATGTTGCATGTTGTGTTCTCTAAGAAGCAGACTCTGAGACAGAGTTTAGCATACAGAATATTTATTAAAGAGTGTCCTTGCAAATGTGAATGAAAAATGTTGCCTGCCATGTCAGTAAACAAAGGATGTTGCAGCCATCAAGCCACTACAGCTGCCCACCTCCATGGTGCGCCCTAAGGGAACTCAGGATGGAGACAAAAGGGTTGGGCTGCCCACTGCCAAGCTCTCAGCCACTACAGCCACCCCAGAGGGTGCACCCTAAGGGGACTCAGGATGGGAAAGCACAGGATACTGGTCCTGGATGGCTAGGGTACATATCAAAGGAACAATTTCAGAGAGCCCAGACTCTTGCATCTTCTCATGCATAGAAAAGCACCACATTCCTTAACCTGAGATGTCTGGTTTTCTTTAATCAACAGTAATCTTTTGAAGTTCTGACTACCTGTTCTTTGTTGCAGAAACTCCTATATGCCCTGGCTCCTCCCTTACCTCTTTGGGGCAGTCCCTCAGAGCTATCTGAGAGGCTGCGTCCCAGGTTATAGTCCTCAGTTTTGTCCGCCAAATAAAACATAGTTCTCAACTTTTAGGTTGTGAATTTTTTCAGTCTACACAAACAACACCTGGAAAAAAAAGGGAAGGGAGAAGAACTGGGCAGAGAGACAAGTCAAGCTGCAAAATAGGCCCAAGAACCTCAACCAACCCTATGGACCATGATGGAGATAAAATGGTCCCTCAGAGTTGTCCTGGGCTGGGCCAAAATGGCCAGGCCATCTACTCCTGCATCCATCAGTCATTGGATGCGAGCACTGAGCAAAGCTGTCTACCCACAACACACTTAGCAACTGGGCCGACAAGCTCTTCCCTCTTCCTCCTTTTAGAGGTGTAAGTCACTGATCCTGGAAATTTGCCTAAGTCAATCTTAAACACAGGGCCCCTGAGCTCAGTATCTGACGGCAATTCTACTGTGTTCTTTTCATTCATCTCTGAGGTTACAGTTCATTTTTTTCGTCATTTTTGTCCAGTCTAATGTATTGCTTAAAAATCATGATATAATCCTTCAGAGATAAATATATAAAGCTTAACACATTGTGGCAATTTAAAAACATGCTGTATTAGTCAGAGTTCTCTAGAGAAACAGAACCAGTAGGATATATATGTTAGGGAACGTTGACCAAAACCACCCACCTTGGCTCGATGATAACCACTTGCATGAGTTGTCTCACAACAGGAGGTCCTGATGAGAAACATGGTGCTAACTGAAAACCAACCGGAGAATTTGGGAGGGGCCAAAAAGAGGGAGGAAATGCCAGCCCATAATATTGTCCTACCACCCTCCCAGAATCCTTCTTGCTGGAATCCATCTTGGCTGAGAGGTGCTCACACCACCAGGCAGGACCCTGAGTCAGACCAAATGTGGGCACGAGCAAGATGATTGGCCAGAGACAACCGGAAAGCTAACGTCATCACCATAAAACCTGAGACTGTGAGCCACGTGGCAGAGCAGTCCTCCTGGGTTCCCTTACCCTCCTGCTCTCCGCCCAGGCGCAGCCTCGCAATAAAGTCTTTTGCTTTGTCAGCACGTGTGTCTCCTCGGACAATTCATTTCTGAGTGTGAGACAACAGCCCACTCTCAGGCCCTGGAAGGGCCTATGCGCTATGTGTGTGTGTGTGTGTGTGTGTGTGTGTGTGTGTGTGTGTGTGTGTATGAAGAGATTTATTATAAGGAATTGGCTCACACAATTCTGAAGGCTGAGAAATCCCACGATCTACTCTCTGCAAGCTGGAGACCCAGGAAAGCTGGAGGTGTAATTCAGTCCAACTCCAAAAGCCTGAGAACCAGGAGCACCAACGGTGGAGAAGGTTAATACCCAGCTCAAACAGTCAGTCAGGAAGGACCGAATTCTTCCTTCCTCCATCCTTTCGTTCTATTCAGGCCCTCAACAGATTGGATGGTGCTCATCCACTGTGGGGAGGGCAAACCACTTTGCTGAGTTCACCAATTCAAATGCTAACTTCATATGGAAGCATCCTCATAGACACACTCAGAAATAATGTTTAGGCAAATATCTGGGCACCCCATGATCCAGTCAAGTTGACACATAAAATTAACCATCACACACGTCCACAAATTCTTTGATTCTCCTTCCATCAAGACGTATGGCCTCTGTCTCCTTTCTTTGAACTGGGGTGGGCTTGTGATTGACTTGTAATCAATAGAATGAGACAAATGTGATGCTGTATGTTTGTGAAGCCAGGTCAGAAAAGGCAATGCAGCTTCTACCTTGTTCCCTGGGACGCTAACCTTAAAGCCCTGACTCACCATGTAAAAGGTCCGACTACCCTGAGGCCACCATGCTGTGTGGCAGCCCAGCCCACATGGAAAGAACACAGGGTAGAGTTCTGTCAACATCTCCAGCCTAGGTCCCAGCCAACAGCCAGCATCAATAGGCAGACACGAGAATGGAGATGCCTTCCTATGACTCCAGCCCCCAGACTTTGAGTTACCCCAGCGCAGTCTTCCCAGCTGAGGCCGCAGACATGGTGGAGCAGAGACAAATGGCTCCCACTGTGCTCCGTCAGAATTCCTGACCCACAAAATTAGTGGGCAGAATAAAATGATTATTGTAAGCCATTAAGTTTGGGGGTAATTTGTTATTGAGCAATTGAATACATTTGCTCGATAACAACATGGGATACAAAGCTTCTTTGTGATAAATTCTCGGGTCTGTCCCTGCACTCTTACAGAATAGGCTCTCATGCATCTTTTGGCTCTGCAGAGCCTGGAAATGACCTAGAGAAACTCTCCCTTTTGGAGAATTAGAAAGGAGAATTTCTGGATTAAAAGCATCATTCTTAGGAGTTCACTACGTGCTTTTTGCTTCAAGAGGCAAGTATATGACAACTGAATCCAGGTCATCCTAAAAAGTCCAAGAGTGAAGATGACTCAGAGAAGGGGGACATCAGTCTTCCACCACACAGGTTTAGTTCCTGATCCTAAATGAATGTTTTACAATTTAATCTGGTTGCCATTCGGCTCGTGTTTATTTTTACATCGACTAAACATAAAATATAGGTTGGTCCAGTTGTGTTAGTCATAAAATATATCAAGCAATCTTAGTTAAATAGTTTTAAAGCTAAGATTTTTCTCTCTGTATAAGATAATCTCTTTTAGTTAATGTTTCCAGACACCCTCAAATGAGCAGTGCATATCAGTGTCTGAAAAATCCAAATGAAAGAAGTTCTTTTATCTTCATAGCAGCTCACATGATTTATCTTGCTAACAAGCAGAAGTGAGGAATTCCACTTGAGGTTTTAATTAGAATGTAAGGACTCATTGAATAGAAGGAATTGAAAACCGCCACCTCCAACGGGTCAGAATGCAGCCAATGTAACAAGCAAGGCCTCTTGAAATTTAAGAGCCAAGTTTTCCTGGTGTTCAATATGGTTGACAGTCTATGGGCTGGACGAATGAAAATATCTACCTCATTACCCAGAATGTCACCGCAACTACTGTAATCAGATACTTTAGGGAAATTGTTGAAATCATTTGCCAGAAACATCCCTCAAGTTTTTCAACTAATCTCTGAAAAGCTTTGTGGAACAGCCAATTTCACACTCAGGTCAACTGTATTCTTTTAAACCCTTGAAGTCATCAAGTTTTACTAAACATCAAACCTGTGTATTGCAAATAATTTCTTTTCCTGCTTGCTGACATTGGAAATATTCTCAAGAACACTGTGGCAAGATGAGCTGAAGGAAGAAAAGCCTCGAAGAGATATTCCCTCTCACTCAGCCAGTGGGCAGTATTTGCTCCTGAGGTCACAAGGCTGAAAAAAATGAAAAGACAAAATATGCATTGAAGGCTTAGAGGTGGCAGGAACTGTCATTATCAGAGAGAAAACTAAAGCCAAGAGAGATAAGTAACCTGCCAGAGATCATGTAATCAGGAAGGGCCAAGGCCAAACTTTGAACACAAGCACCTTTAATTAAGAAGAAATACTGCTTCGTGGAGCAGAGCTTATGAATAAAAAAAGGGGGGGGGGCAGAAAGAGTAGAAAACAGAAGCATGCAGAAGACTAGTGTGGATGAAAAAATGTCGCCTGCCATTATCAGGAATGATTTCAATGAGCCCAGACTCTTGCATCTTCCCATACATAGAAAAGTGCTAAATTCCCTAACTTGAGACGTTTGTTTTTTCTTTAATTAACAGTAATCTTTTGATGTTCCGACTACCTGGCTTTTGTTGCAAAATCTCCTGACTCCTCCATTACCTCTTTGGAGCGGCTCCTCAGAGTGACCTGAGAGCCTGTGTCCCAGGCTGAGGTCCTCTGTAAGTCCCCCGAATAACACATAACTCGCAACTTTTCGGTTGCGCATTGTTTTTCAGTCGACACCGGGGTTACCACCCATCACATCTGAGGAAAAACAGCAATCAAGTAGATCACGAGCTGGTTGCTTTGCCTCTTTCTCTTCCATTTCTTCCACCTGTTTCCATCCACCAATTCTAGCATTTGTCCTACGCCTCCTTGTTAAGCCATTCACTCCCTGCTTCTCTAGTTGTGTAGCCCAAGCACTTCCTTTGTTTTCTTTCAAGAAGATGATATTACTTTTTTTCTCTTTTTTTGGCCATGCCACACGGCACGTGGGATCTTAGTTCCCCGGCCAGGGATCGAACCCGTGTCCCCTGCATCCCTGCATTGGAAGTGCGGAGTCAACCACTGGACCACCAGGGAAGTCCTGCCCACCCACTTACTTTTAACACAGAGACCCAACCCACACCATACTAGTTGTTAGTAAGATGTGACAAGGTAAGGGATTTCCATACTAGAACTGTGTAAATTGCAAAGTGCCATTTAAATGTGAGGTATTATTTTTTATACTAAATTGATGTCATATCCTATCCTACCACCCAGCCTGGAATGGCCTATCACTCCTTAAGGGAGTTCCAGAAGAGATGGAACCTTATTTACCATCTTAATATTTTTAAGTGTACAGTTCAGTCGTGTTGTGCAACCAACCTCTAGGACTTTTTCATCTCACAGAACCAAAGTACTATACCCATTAAACAACACCTCCCCATTTCCCCTCCCCTCAGCCCCTGGTGGCCACCATTCTACCTTCTGTCTCTATGAATCTGATTCCTCTAGATACCTCAGATAAGTGAAATCATACAGTATTTGTCTTTTTGTGACTGACCTATCTCACTTAGCATAATGTCCTCAAGATTCATCTGCGTTATAACATGTATTGGAATTTCCTTTTTTGAAGGCTAAATAATACTCCACTGTCTGTATATAGTGGAGATGCATATATGCATCTGTATATATGCATTTTGTTTATCAGTTCATTCGTTGGTGGACATTTAGGTTGCTTCCACTTATTCTTACAGCTTTTAAAAATCAGTGCTTGTGCAAAAAGGAATAACCCCCACCCTTTCTGACCTGCTTCCTACTCTGCACTGTCATCTGTGTGTCAGAGGCTGACCCACTGCCTGCTCTTTCTCCTATGCCCTCCCTCCTGTGACTCCCTTCCTTTCTTAGCCTTGCATACATACCTGCTCCCTATCAATCAACCAGGGTTCTGGGCCTTTCATTTGATTTATTTATTTAAAAAATTTTTATTGATATAATTGACATATAACGTTGTGTAAATTTCAGGTGACACCGTGTTGATTTGATACATTTATATATTACAATATGATTACCACTGTAGCATTAGTGAACACCTCTATCATGTCACGTAATTATTTCTTTTTTGTGGTGGGAACAATTAAGATTTAGTCTCTTAAAAGGAAACTCTGGTATACTAGGAATGGTGGGAATGTAAATTGGTGCAGCCACTATAGAAAACAGTATGGAGGTTCCTTAAAAAACTAAAAATAGAACTACCATATGATCCAGTAATTCCACTCCTGGGTATATATCCAAAGAAAATGAAAACACTAATTCAAAAAGATACAATATGATCTAGCAGTTGCACTTCTGGGTATTTTTCCAAAGAAAACAAAAACACTAACTTAAAAAGATACATGTATAAAATAGATAAAAAACAATGTCCTACAGTATAGCACAGGGAACTATACTCAATATCCTGTGATAAACCATAATGGAAAAGAATATGAAAAAGAATATATATATACATATATATACAACTGAATCACTTTGCTGTACACCAGAAACTAACACAACATTGTAAATCAGCTATACTTCAATAAAAATTAAGATACATGCACCCCTAAAGAAAAGATACATGCACCCCAATGTTCATAGCAACACTATTTGCAATAGCCAAGATATGGAAGCAACCCAAGTGTCCATCAACAGATGAATGGATAAAGAAGATGTGGGGTGTGTGTGTGTGTGTGTGTGTGTGTGTGTGTGTGTGTGTGTGTGTATGCAATGGAATACTACTCAGCCATAAAAAAGAATGAAATTTTGCCATTTGCAACAACGTGGATGGACCTGGAGGGTATTATGCTTAGTGAAATAAGTCAGACAAAGACAAATACTGTATGTTATCATTTATATGATGAAATAAAAAACAAACGAATGTTTATAACAAAACAGAAACAGACTCACAGTTATAGAGAACAAACTGGTGGTTGCCAGTGGGGAGAGGGAAGGGGGAGGGGCAAAATAGGGGTAGGGGATTAAGAGACACAAGCTAGTATGTATAGAATAAGTAAGCTACAAGGATACATTGTACAGCACAGGGAATACAGCCAATATTTTATAATAACTTTAAATGGAGTATAATCTATAAAAATTTTGATCACTATGTTGTACATTTGAAACTAATATTGTAAATCAACTATACCTCAATTTTAAAAATTAAAATTTTTAAAAAATTTCTAAAAATCTAGTGTCTTAGCAACTTTGGAGTTTATAATACAGTATTGTTGACTATAATCACGATGCTGTGTGGGCCTTTCATTTTAGACACCAGACCCTAACCCTGGGCTTCTGGAAGACTCTGTCACTCGTTCCTTTTCTGCTGAGAAACACATCATACCCTCTTCCAGCTCCCCACAGCTGCTGGTTCCTAAGGCCAAAGGCTCAGCTAGGGCTTTTCCAGGTCAGTGAATTCTCCTGATGTGGCCCCCTGCTGCCACCTGCTGGCTATAGTCATCAGTGCTTCTATGAACCTGTTTCCTATTCAAGGTTAGCCCTTCCCACCTCATCGTCCATCATGGGATAAAACTTCCAACTACTTAAATTTTTTCTCTTCAGCATTTTCACCCTACCTGCTTTTAAAAGAAAGACCCTCTAGCGAATCTACACACCCTCTTATCGGCCTTGTCCAAATATAGAGAAAAAAAATCTCTCTGTATTTGGTCACTTCATTTTGCAAAAGGACACAGAAAATTCACAAAATGTATATCAGCTCCCCTTATCTCCCTGGAAGCAGTTATATTATAATCAAATAAGTTGAATTATGGGTAAATCTATAAAATATCAAGTATCAAGTTTTCTTTGAAACTCATAAAATGTTTCAAAAATCTTTTGAAAACATTTCAAAATAAAACAAGATTGTTTATTGTTAACACAGGCATAAAAATGAAACTTATAGAATTACAAGAATTACTTTACAGAGTCTTGGATCATTTGGAAATAAGACAAGCCAAGAATGGAGAGTAGATCTTCTATTTATGGATGAAACTAATTTGTGAATGGGCAAAACTGAAAACACATAATGGTCCAAGCCCCAGGTTTTGGGGGTAAGCGATTAAAATTGTGTTACTGACTATATCTTTATACATTATAAAATGTTTATTTCCCCCTGGCTTCCTACCTTACCTTCCCACTTCGCATTGGACTTATCGTCTCCAGCCCATGTACTTGATAGGCATCAATCCTGCTACAACATCCTGTCATGACAGGTGTGGTCAGTGGCACTGGATATGTATTTTTAAGGGTGGTGTAAGGGTTGAGGTGAGAGGTGGGTGTCACAGTTGATGGTAGAGTCCAAGTAATGTGCTGGGGATTCAGCCTTGGGAAATACAGTGGCTTTCCTGTGGTTAGGGAGAAGGAATTAGATTGAAGTTTAAGGGATACGAAAGGAAGGAGCCAGATTTCAGTTAGTGGTGGCTTCAGAATTTGCTTTGATAAGAAGGGGTTAGAGTGGCAATCTGTAGTGAAGGAAGGTCTTCTAGGGATCCATCTTAGAGCTGAATTTGTCTAACAATTTACATAAAATTGAGAAAATGTTGCTCATCATTCAAAAATGGGAGGAGCTGATAAGGCTTTAGGGGGGCTTCAATTCCTCCATTGGTCACTGCATTCTGCTGCATTGTACTGTCGACTGAAGAAAAATGTACAACCTAAGAGTTGCGAGTTATGTATTATTCGGGGATCTTACTGAGGACTATAGCCTGGGAGACAGCCTCTCAGATAGCTCTGAGGAACCGCTCCAAAGAGGTAAGGGATGAGTCAAGATATATAGGAGTTTTTGCTGAAAAAAAAAATGTACTCAAACATCAGAAGATTACTGCTAATCACAAAAAAAACAGACATCTCAAATTAATGATTTTTTTAAGTTCTTTACATATTTATTTATTTAATATTCACAAAAACCTTCAGAGGGAAGTACCATCACTATTTCCATTTTTCAGATAAGGAAACAATCACAGAAACTGAAAAACATGTCTAATGTCACACAGCTAATAAACCTTGAAGTTGGGGTTTAAGCTCAGGTACATTGGTTCCAGGCTTCTTTAATGCAGGTATTTTCAAAGTTTATAATATGCTAATGTTTATTGTGATTTTCCATAAGAGGCAGAGAGCACACTACATTTTCTAAACTTTTTGAATAATGAAACTCATTTAATGATTTTCTCAAATTAATGATTTTAATGCTTTTCTATGTATGAGAAGATGCAAGAGTCTGGGCTCATTGAAATCATTCCTTTGATATGCATCTTAACTATCTAGGGCCAGTATCCTGTTTTTCTCCATCCTGAAGTCCCCTCAGGGTACACTGTCGGGACAGAGGAAGAAGGGCAGCTACAGTGGCTGTTTGCAGGCAACATTTGTTGTTTACTAGAATGGCAGACAACATTTTTTGTCTGCACTGCTCTGGTAGGAAGTAAAGGTGAGAAATTGGACTCAGTTCCAAGCAAGGGGTCAGTCAAACATCCCTGTGTGGAGACTTCTCTTCTAGCTAGGTTGAGCTAAAGAAATAAGTTAAAATTACATAAAACTTGTGTTGTCTGAAGCTTTAGCTCTCTGCTGGGACTCTGGAGCTACACCAAGATTGTGAGTGGGGAGTCAAGCTGTGGATGTTGCCCTGAAAGGTGAGAAAAGAAGGCCTTTAGTAAGTGTTATCATGAAAGTGCCGTCATGGATTTGATACTCTCAGGTGGAGGGGCCAGGTGGATCAACCCATGCATCACC
Source organism: Balaenoptera physalus (assembly GCF_965194825.1). Lineage (NCBI taxonomy): Eukaryota > Metazoa > Chordata > Mammalia > Artiodactyla > Balaenopteridae > Balaenoptera > Balaenoptera physalus. The sequence continues at coordinate 42,044,373 of NC_138903.1, forward strand.
AGGTGGACTTGCTCTTGACACAGGAGTCTGTTGATGCTACCAGGGGAAGACATGTGCTAGTAGCTGAAATCGGTGTGAAACAGCTCAAGAAATACTGTCAATGGAAGCAACCTAAGTGTCCATTGACAGATGAATGGATAAAGAAGATGTTGTACATATCTACAATGGAATACTACTCAGCCATCAAAAGGAATGAGATAATGCCATTTGCAGCAACATGGATGGACCCAGAGATTATCATACTAAGTGAAGTAAGGCAGACAGAAAAAGACAAATATCATATGATATCGCTTGTATGTGGAATCTAAACAAATGATACAAATGAACTTATTTACAAAACAGAAATAGACTCACAGAGAAAACAAACTTATGGTTACCAAAGGGAAAGGAGAGTGTGGGGAGGGATAAATTAGGAGTTTGGGATTAACATATATACACTACTAAGTATAAAATAGATAACCAACAAGGACCTATTGTATATCACAGGGAACTATACTCAATATCTTGTAATAATCTATAAAGGAAAGGAATCTGAAAAAGTATATATATATACACATATATATATATACACACACATATATATATGGTATGTATATATCACTGAATCCCTTTGCTGTACACCTGAAACTAACACAATATTGTAAACCAACTATACTTCAATTAAAAAAAACAAAAAGAAAATAAAAAAGAAGACTGTCAAATCCTAATACAATAAGAACAATTATTGATCAAATTCAATACCACAAAAAAATGTTAATCCCTGCCTGGTCAATGACTTAGTGATTCTGAGCACTTATTATGTACTCTGCTCTAGTGTATATTGTTTCATTTAATCCTCACAACAATCCTATGAAATCTGTAGCATACCATCCTATTATCATCATCATCAGGAAAATGAAGCTCAGGAAATTAACTTGCCTGTGGTCACAAGGTTCCTGGGATTCAAACTCCAGCAGTCTAACTTCAAAGCTCATGCTCTTAAACAGTCATGCTTTGCCTTCTGAGACCCCCATGTTTAGTTATAAAACTGTAAAGGTGCTTTAAAAGTTCATTACAATACATGTGCACCTCGCTTTTAGAATAAGCATTTATGGTGACATCATTGGTTACCTACCCAGCATCTACCCCTTATCCTGCTTCTTGAAGGAACCCAATTTTATTTAAGTATCTGCCTCTTTTTGTTCAGCCTATGTAATTTGGGTGAAGGTAGCTCAACTTGAAGGGTGGGTCCTGAGAAGTCTAGGCCAGTTGTGCTAATTCCTTTGCCCTTGCCAGGGATGCAAAAATCCTAGGCTTAAATCGATCAATCCAGCATTTCCCCTGGAAAATGTTATTGCTCCAGAGGTGGGCTTGTGACCCAAATTGGTCCAAAAGCTGTCAAGTAGAGAACATTTATTATTTGGTTTGATTAAAGACTCTCTCTCTCTCTCTTTTTCTCTCTCTTTCTCTCTCTCTCCCCAACCTCTGTCCCTCCCAATCTCTCTGTCTCCGTCTCTTACACACACACATATACAGCTGTCAAAATGACGTTCCACCTCGCATCACCCATCCCAAGAAAGAACTGAAAAACCAAACCTATACCAATCCTTCCAACTGAAAGCTTTGCAGCAGTTACACTTAAAGAAAATTTCAACCTGGGACAAGACCAAAGTCCCATGCCCTTCTCTTCTCCTTGCCCTATGACAACTCCAATCCTGCTTTGGCTCAGGTCATTGCCTAACTTTGCAGTGCTCCCTGATGTGCATCAGCTGTATAAAGCCTTTATCCTCTATTTGTGTCATTTTTTTCATTGACACTATCCAGCTGTCCCAACAAAATGTATTAAAGATTCCATTCAGCAGTATTCCAGAGAAGGGGCAGGTGGGAGCTGTCCACCCAGTTGCTGGAGTGAGGAGGGAATCTTATCATTTTATCCCTGACATTGTTTACAATCAATGATGCCTGATGATGATAAAAATCAAGTTGATTTAGTCAGTCTTGTTATTGTTTTAAGTTCTCTATAGCAACGAACCCCTTATTGTTTATACCTGAGGTGAGCCATTCCCACTGTCCCACCTCCCCGGCTTGCTACCCTAGAGCTGATCTTTTTTCTCCTACTGTTTCAAGATAGCACTTTTATTATATGTCAATTTCCATTTCTGAAATTTCTCTTCTATTCCATTTGTCCATCTATTCATATGCTAGTTCCACTTTTAAGTTTTTATAAAATGTTTTATTATCTGATCATTCTGGTCCCCCATCATTGTTCCCTTTCTTTTCAGATTTTTTTCTGGCTATTTGTTTTTTCCATGTGAATTTCAGAATCAGCTTGTTTAGTTCCAATCCTCAACTTCTTTACAGTTTGTTTTTTCTTTTCTCGGGGGTTTCTCTTTAGCTGATAATTGAGACTTGTGGCTTCTGGTTTTAACTATATTTTAATCAAGTTTGAAGTAGAATATTTGAAGTTTACAGTCATTCATTGAACATTACAAGGTCATCTGCCAATTTGGGGGGAAATTTCTCACTCTATTATGATTTTAAAATTATTAAGATTTTTAAAAAAATTATTAGTTCTTTGAATAGGTAAAAAACTCTGTTGGTACAAAATTCAAAAGGAACAAAATGGTTTATGGTGAAAAGTCTCCTCCCCACTGCTGTCTCCAAGATACCCAGTTTTCCTCTCCTGAGACAATCTGTGTTGCCAGCTTTTTTCAGATAGTCTAGGCCTATACAAGCAAATATATGGATTTTTCTTTATTCTCTTTTTATATAAATGGTAGCATGCTTTATGCCCTGTTCTGCACCATGCCTTTTCCATGTAACAATATTTTTGAGGAAATCATTCCAAATTAGTACATAAAAAGCTTACTCCCCTTTCCCATGGACACATAGTATTTCGTTGAATAAATGTACCACAGAGTACCACTATTGCTGTTCATATAAGTTGTTTAAAGATCTATTGTTATTATATACTGTGTGATTCCATTTGTATGAAATTCTATTTATTGCAAGCTAATCCGTGGTGACAGCAAGCAGATCAGTGGTTGCCTGGGGATTGGAGGTAGGGGGTTGTGACATCTGTCAAAATTCATTGAACTGTGCACTTTAGATGGGTGCAGTTTATTTTACTTAAATTACACCCCATTAAAATTGCTTTTAACAAGAAAAATTAAAAAGAAAAAGAAAACCATCAAAAACTCAATTTAAAATAAAAGAACAAAAAATTCAAAAAGAAGAAAACTTGCTTTCAATGAATCTATTGCTATTACAAGCAATGCTATAATAAATAACTTTTACATATGTGTCCATTCCCTCTATCTCCACCTGTTTTCTCAATTATTAATTATGACTTCACAGCATCTCATTTTGTTTCCTTTTGAAAAGAATGTTTTTGATAAAAAATCCAGAAAAGATACTCATTTGTTTATTTGGTCGTTCATTTGTTTTTTCTTGTCTGTCTGTCTCTGCTCACTCCCTGCCCCCAGGAAAGAACAGGACCTTTGTCTCATTCACCATCTTATACCCAGAGCACAGAATGGTGCCTAGCACAGAGAAGGTGTTCAATAAAATCTCTGTTGAAAGAAAGAGCATTAAAAATGTATATTTTCAGGCTTTACTCCTAGGGATTGAGTCAGCACGTCTGTGATCAGTTCTGGGAACCTGTATTTTTAATATGCTCCCCCAGGTAATTCTGGTCATCAACCAGGTTTAGAACAATGCTTTAATTCAGCCCAACCCAACTTCTCACCCAGGTTAACTTCCTCCTTCCTGCATACCACACCCCTTCTTAAAACATTGCAGTGCTGTGGTAGATTGCTTTCAAAGATTGCCACAGCAATCCCGTCCATCCTGAATGCCTTTTGCAATGTGATTTTTTCACCTCTTCCTATCAAGAGGTGGAGTCTATTTCTCTCCCCTTGAATCTTGTCTGGTTTCAAGACTTGCTTTGGCAATGCAACATGATGGAAATGATGCTGTGCCAGTTCAAGGCCTAGGTCTTAAATGGTCTTGCAGCCTCCATTTTTTCTCTTTTGGAAACTATATGGAGGAGAACTGAGGCACGCAGCCGAAAGCCTCCACCAAGGTCCCAGGTGGGACTGGGCAGGAACAGACTTCAAAAGCTACTCTGAGGGGCTTTGGAAACAAGAGCATCAGGGAACTGACCCCACTTTCCAGTTCTTGCTGGACACATCCTAAGCAGTGGTTTAGAGCAAGCTCAGAGCCATCCTGCCAGGGTTCAAAGCCCACCTCAGCCACTTACTGTGTAACCTTAGGCAAGTTATTCCCTGTGTTTCATTTTCCTCATCTGCAAAATGGGGATAATAAAAGTCTCTTCTCATAGTCTTTAGGAGAGTTAAATGATTTAATAACTTGGAATTGTGTTTGGCACATTAAGAGTTCAATAAATAGTAGTTCTTATTATTTCTATACCTAGTTTCAAAATTATTATTTTACCTAGGTTTTTGCACACAGGACTGGTGTGCCCTTTGACCAGAGTAAGCCTCAGGGTTCTTGAAAGTCTGGGAGGTGGAGTGGGGAGATTTATGGGGAAAGATATTGGATTGCCTGCTTAAAAGGACAGAAGAAAGTTCAAGAGAACAACTGGAAAAATTTTTAAAGATGTGATTTTTTTTTGGATGGACCTAGAGAGTGTCATACAGAGTGAATAAGTCAGAAAGACAAATATCGTACATTAATGCATATATGTGGAATCTAGAAAAATGGTATAGATGATCTTATTTGCAAAGCAGAAATAGAGACACAGAGGTAGAGAACAAACGTATGGATACCAAGGGGGAAAGGGGGGGCGGTGGGAGGAACTGGGAGATTGGGATTGACACATATTGATGCTATGTATAAAATAGACAACTAATGAGAACATACTGTAGAGCACAGGGAACTCTACTTAATGCACTGTGGTGACCTAAATGGAAAGGAAATCCAAAAAAGAGGAGATATATGTATATGTATAGCTGATTCATTTTGCTGTACAGTAGAAACTAAGACAACATTGTAAAGCAACTATACTCCAATAAAAATTAATTAAAAAACAAAATAAAAAAAGATGTGATTTTTTTAAACTTAATTTGGTGAAGCAGGTTATACCTATAATACGTGCCCATTTTGATTTGGAAACTACAAATAATAAAATAGTAATCACTACATTCCTACCATCCACAGACAACCAATTAATATTTTAACATAGTTCCTTGCACATTTTTCAACGCCCATACAAATTTTACATTGATTTTTTTATATCAATATGCAATTTGTGTTCAATTTTTCACCATATCATATATAAGTGTTTTCACACACATTTAAAAAATTTTGTCAACAAAATTTTAAATTCCTACATAATAGTCCATAAAATGGCTGTGTGCATATTCCCAATGAGCTCAAGTTAATGAATATTTAGTGCATCCATTTTCAATTATTATTAAAAATATCACAATAAAAATATTTGTTCATTGTTTTTTATCCCCATTTCTGGTCATTTCCTCAATTCAGATTCCTAGAAATGAAGTTATTGGATCAAAGGAACAGACATTTTAAAAGCTCTTCTTATATATTGCCAATTTGCTTTCCAGAAAAGTGATACCTATTTGCCCCACTCCATACTCTTGACAAGCCTTTGCTAATTTAACATTGTTTTAATCTTCATATTTTCATTACTTGTGAAATTAAAATGTTTTCAATATTTAATAGTTCATTGCATTTCCTGGATTGTGCCCATGTAATTTCTGCTCATGTTAATCAAATGCCACCTATATGAAAATATTTAAGAAATGAGAATGGGAATTTGGGAAAGAAAATGAGGGTGCTGTGATCCTGGGAGTTGGAAGACACACTCTGATTTGCCCCAGGTAAACTTTTTCCACATTCTCTCTCCCCCCAACACCTTGGACTTTGTATCTGGCTGGATAGCAAGTGAAATTTGTGTCAAGCACGAGGCAAAGCCAGACCTGACAGATTCTATTGGTAAAGATATAATAACAAACCTTTTTAGATTCAGACAGTTTACTAATCACAAAGACAGCGAAAGGAGGAAGGGCAGTCAAAGGTACGGGCTCCCATGGCCCTGAGCAGGGCAGCACTAAAACAAAAAGGGCCAAATAATTGCAACACAGATAATAGGACACCCTATTGCTGAGGAGCCCATTCTAGACTGCCATCGATTGTTTTCATCGCTTGCAGCTGTGCCCTAAGGGAGCAAGGCAGAAAGCCTCTTACCCATCAGAACCCAGGAGAAGGTAAGAAACTATGTTATCCCAAATGGAAGGATGTCCTTCTTTCTCATGGCTGAGTGATAGTCTATATATATACACCACATCTTCTTTATCCATTCAATCATTGATGGGCACTTAGGTTGTTTCCACAACTTGGTTGGACCTTGAGAACATGATGCTAAGTGACATGAAGACAAATATTGTATGGTATCACCTATATGTGGAATCTAAAAAAGCTGAACTCATAAAAACAGAGAGTAAAATGGTAGTTACCAAGGGGCGAAGGTGGGAGATAGGAGAGATGTTGTTTAAGGGTACAAACTTGCAATGAGTAGTAACTAAGTCCTAGAGATCTAATGCACAGTATAGTGAATATACGCAACAATATTGTATCATAATCATCAAACTTGCTAAGAGACTAGAACTTAATTATTCCAACCACTAAAAAGAAATAAGTAATGTGATAGAAATGTTAATTATCACTACAATGGCAAGCATATTATAATGCATAAGTGTATCAAATTAGCGTATTGATTTGATAAATTTACAGAATATTATATGTTGAATATATTTCCATAAAAAAAGAAAGAAACTATTGTATGACAGCTTCCTAGGCTGATATCTCCCAGGGAAGACAGGGAGGTGAGTGGGAAAATGGCTTCAAAGCAGCACTTCACAAGCCTCTCATGCTCTCCCATGTTCCAGAAGGATCAGAGGCATTCTGTCAAGACTTAGATCCAGCTGTGGTACAAGCCTTGACTCCCTAGCCTATGTGGATACACACAAGTTACCAGGGCACCATGGCGGAGCCACTCCTTTACAGTGTGCGGGTAAGGAGTCTTGGAATTCTGTCTAGACCTTTTTTCAACTTAACAGTTTTGAGAAAAGTTCATTAGTTTCAAACAGGCCACTGTCTTCACTACAACAGGAAGATCAATGAAAAACTTGCAACTATAGCGATTATTTTATTGCCAGAGAGATCCTAAATGTTGTGGGTCAGCAGCTGCTGAAACTGGTTAACGCTATACCCTCCTCAGATCCTTCTGTGTCTTTAAAAAATTTTTTTAATTGGAATATAGTTGATTTACAATGTTGTGTTAGTTTCAGGTGTACAGCAAAGTGATTCATTATACGTATATATAAACATATATAATCTTTTTTTACATTCTCTTCCATTATAGGTTATTATAAATTATTGAGTAGAGTTTCCTGTGCTATACAGTAGGTCCTTGTTGGTTATCTATTTTATATATAGCAGTGTGGATATGTTAATCCCAAACTCCTAATTTATCCTTCCCTCCACTTTGGTAGCCATAAGTTTGTATTCTATATCTGTGAGTCTGTTTCTGTTTTGTAAATAAGTTCATTTTGTATCATTTTTTTAGATTCAACATATAAGCGATATATGATATTTGTCTTTGCCTGGCTTACTTCACTTAGTATGATAATCTCTAGGTCCATACGTGTTACTGCAAATAGCATTATTTCACTCTTTTTTCTGGCTGAGTGATATCCATTTCAGATTCTTTTCCCTGATATGTTATTACAAGATATTGAATATAGTTCCATCTGCTATACAGTAGGACCTTGTTGTTTATCTGTTTTATATATAGTAGTGTGTATCTGTTACTCCTAAACTCCTAATTTATCTCTCCCCCCACCCCCACTATCTCCTTTGGTAACCATAAGATTGTTTTCTATGTCTGCTTCTGTGTCTTTGAGCCATAATTGGCCCAGAAAGCAGGTGCATGGAGCCACACCAAGATTACTGCATCATATTCGTTGGTCTCACAAAGGCCTCTGATATTCTCAGTAACGTTCCTGGGTCTTAGTGTGCATTGTCTAGAAGAGGGATGGCACATATAAAGTAGCATGGCTAATGTGCTAACTGAAACATTTACATTACAAATGGAGTGAAACAGGACTTCAGAAGTTGAAATAAAATCCTTATTCGGTGTTTTTGTTTGTTTGGTTGGTTGGTTTTTGTTTTTTGAGGTTTTTTTTTTGTTTGTCTGTTTTGTTTTGTTTGCAGCCCTGTTTCTTCTGAACTAAAAGCCAGTGTTAAAATATGTTTCTTGTCCTTTGGGACACTCTTTAAACCCAGCAGGCCTGTCTAAAAGATTCCGTGACTCCTCTGTTGATAACTGTGTTCCAAACTTCTCACACAGGAAGATATTGCATTCTGATCACAAGCCTAAACAAAACCAAATCATCATTCCACATGATTGCAGAAAGGAAACCCACACATACAGCCTGTATTACTTTGCTAGGGCTGCTGTAACAAAATACCACAGACGGGGGGCTTAAACAACAGAAATTTATTGTCTCACAGTTCTAGAGGCTGGAAGTCTCAGATCAGGGTGTCTGTAGGGTTCGTTCCTTGTAAGGGAAGGATCTCTCCCGGCCTCTCTTCTTGGCTTGTAGGTGGCTGTCTTCTCCCTGTGTTTCTTCACGTGGTCTTCCCTCTGTGCATGTCTATGTCCAAATTTCCCCTTCTTATTAGGACACAAGTCATATTGGATTAGGGCCCACCCTAATGACCTCACTTTAACTGGATTACCTCTATAAAGACCCTATCTTCAAATAAGGTCACATTCTGAGGTATTGCGGGTTAGCACTTCAACATACGAGTTTTGAGGGAATACAGTTCAACCCATAACATAGCCTAAGATTTTCCTGCTTGTTCTGACGCTCAGAGCCATTGCTCAGTTTGGCTAATTTGGCAGTACACTCTTAGACTAAGAGATTAGAAGAACAAATCATGAAGTAACATTTTTTTACAACTCTGAAACCCAAAGAAGGCAACCAACAAGCCTTCAAACTCCAGACCAAAATTCTTGAGGGGAACGCTAATGCCAAAGTGCAAATCTTATGATTTAGCTGTAGATTACTGGAAAATAGTGGCAATCATATTGCCTAGGAGTAGAAAAATTAAACAGAATGTGGAAACAAGCAAGATAATTGCGTGGCCTTTTTTTAAAATATAAATTTGTTTTATTTTTGGCTGCATTGGGTCTTCGTTGCCGCGCGCGGGCTTTCTGCTTTCTCTAGTTGCAGCGAGCAGGGGCTACTCTTCGTTGCGGTACGCAGGCTTCTCACTGTGGTGGCTTCTGTTGTTGCGGAGCACGGGCTCTAGGTGTGCGGACTTCAGTAGTTGTGGCACGTGGGCTCAGTAGTTGTGGCACGCTGGCGCTAGAGCGCAGGCTCAGTAGTTGTGGCGCACAGTTGCTCCGCGGCATGTGGGATCTTCCCAGACCAGGGCTCGAACCCGTGTCCCCTGCATTGGCAGGCGGATTCTTAACCACTGCACCACCAGGGCCTTTTAATGCTGTTCTATAACACTGTCCAACAAGCCTGACTAAGGTTCAGCTGACTCTCTAAGGGAATGTTACTTGCTTGACATACAATTTATTATTGGTTAGTACTCAGATATTTTATAAGTCTGTGAAGTTAGAGATTAACTTATAGAAAACTGGTCCAGCGTGATGATTTTCTTTTCTGCTCATTAGAAAAGATCTCAAAGCTTATGGTTTTATTGCCCCTTAGGACATTAACCAGTTTTGTATCCACGGTAGCAATCTTATTTCAACATTCCTTTTTCTTCACTGACTATATAAAGCCCCACTTCTCATATCTTCTTTGAATCAACTTGTTGACATTTTGGCTTCCTCACTAATGAATTAAATCAATAATTTGATACTGGCTCATTGTCAATTTGTCTAGGAATTATGTTTTTAATATTTTGAAAATTATACCTTGGTAGTACCCTTTTCAAGCAAAGGTTATCAACTAGGAGGCAGTAGGGTAAGTAACTACAAAATAGAATGTTGTCATTGTTAAAATTAAAAGTTGGACAAGAGATGTAGGAACTGAGTTTATTTCTGCCAGCAGGGTAGCATGATACGACAGGCTTGATAAGAACTTACACTGTCTCAAAGGAAGTGTAAGCATCAGTTTTCTAAACAGTTTGAGAAAAAGAAAAATTTGCAATCATACTAATTTAAAATTAAAATACCAGGCCAACGTATAAATTTCAAGGTTCTAACTTATCTTTCTAATAGGAAAGTTTTAAAAAAGAGTTTGACCAAATTTGCACTTCTGGTCATCTGAATGTCTGGTTACCTAGTTGTCTCTGTGGATTGTTAACCGGTCAGTAAATTTGCTTTAGAAATTTTGTTCTTTGCATATCTGACTCCAGTAGCTCATTTTTTTATTGGTTTTCATCAGCCTGCACCTATGGGTTTCTCCGTTCCCGTTGAGGTTTTTCATAAATTGTGGCAGATCTGCAACATTGCCAGGAAAATATGGTCTTCCTAGTCCTTTGTCTGTAACATGTGCCATCATGTATACATTCTGAAGCCAATTAGTATATGAAAAATATGTAGTATGTGTAAATTTAGATCCTGACTCCCCAAGAAGTAATATCCCTAATACTTTTGGACAAATGGCTTATAGTACAGCAAACGGAATGGAAACTTTAGGGCCCTCCATTTGCATGGGTCCTGTATGTACCCCAAGAGGGGCCCTAGCAATTTTGTATTCATAATTTGTATTATTTTTCTTAGAAAGGGCCCAACCTAAATTGTATAAACTGCAAACCCTACAAATCCTGGGTTTCTCTCTTAGAGTGAACTGTTGCTGATTAGATGCTATTCTTAGCACCACGAGAATTAGTGAATGAATGAAAGAAGTGCTAAAGAGATGTTTTCCTCCCTAATTCGTGCAGCTGGGTGTTTGTGGTGGGGAGGTGAGGAGGTGGGAATTGTACAAAACCCAGCAAAGAAGCTCTCAGGGAAGATTTTATCTAGAATGAGCCCTGACTTTTTTTACTTTTGTCAGGAACCGGGGGAGAGGGGGAAGGGCGAGTAGGAAAGAAATCCTACTCATAAAGGTCTCAGGGACTTTCAGGTCTGCTTAGGTGTTGGCCATCTATATGATATTAACCACTTCCTCATGTAAGATGTAGGAAATGTTATTAAATATCCTTTTACTAAAACTTTTGTCTTGTGGCATCAGTTTTCTTGCCCAAATCTTTCTTACTATTTTGGAATTGTATACTATACAACTGTTGATGAGTAGCAATTTTGTGAGTTGGGATCTTCTCGATGTCAGATTGAGAGCTTATTTTTTTTAATCTACATGCATAGAGGAAACTAGGAAATAAAGTCTCTAACCTAGCTTGGGTGAAATGGGAAGTAGCTCTTTTATTAATAAAATTCCAAAGGTAAAAACAAATTTTATGAACTAGCACACTCCGATTAACTCTGAGGTTTTAGTTTTATCACAGTTTGTCCCTTTCCTGAAAAGTATTGAAATGAGTGTTTGGAAAATGGAAATTCCACTAGAAAAAGATTTTTTTAGTCTGGAAACTATTTTTTAAAGTAGTTTCCATTGGAACTGCTTTGCTGTAAAAGTTACTGGAATGACTTTTATTTTATGCTGCTAAAACCATTCACTTCTGAGACTCCTTTCTTGACTTTTCCACCCTCCCCATCCCCATTTGAGTTAAAAGTCTGTTTCCTCTGTTGTTCCTTTTCTGTACTAACTTCCAAATATTTTTTGCTTGGCTTACATTAAGAATTTTACCAACAACAGTGAACAAGATACCCTATGCTAAGAGCAGTCGGAAAAATATACAGTCTTTATAACCTGATTACACACAATTTTTATGCTTTTAAAAAATCATTAGAACTGGTTGATAAGAGGGTGAAAGAAAATCGGTAAGAACTACCTAAAAGTTAAAGTATGAGAAGAGATGTTGGTTCAAAAATCTATTAAAAGAAAAAAGTTATCTGCTTGTGCAATTTTTTTCAACCTCCCAATTCTCTTCTTCAGTACATATGTAATACTATTGACAGAACCGACTCCCGCTATGGTAGCTAGCCTCTGAGATGACACCCCAAAGATCTATGCCTTCCAGTATTCATGCATTTGTTTAGTTCCCTTCCTGAGGGAGTCAGGGCCAGCCCTGTGTGATTAATAGAATCCGGAGGAAGTGATGTGTGATTTCTGAAGTTACATCATAAGAGGCCTTGCAGCTTCTGCCTTGGTCTCATGGAACATTTATTCTTGGAGCCTTCAGTATGGTGTATGAAATATGACTAACTTAAGGCTACCTTGCTAGAGAGATCACATGGAGAGGCTCTGAGATTTCATGTAGAATGATTCAGCCATTTGAGTCATCCTGGCTGAGGCTTTGGATGCCGCATGAAACCAGAGTTGAGCTGTCCGCACTGAGCCCTGCTTAAATTGCAGATTCATGAGGAAGATAAATAATCATTGTTTTAAGCCATTAAGTTTGTTACGCAGAAACGGATCATGGAAACACTCCTCTCCTCTCTTCTCCTTCACTTGCAAAGTGTTTCCTTAGGTGAGTGCAGAGTGAACAAGCCTGTGTCAGGTCAACTCAAGAAAAGGGACTTTTCCAGCCGCTGTTGCTGGGGTACTTGGCTTATTCATGCTGTGAAGATATATGTTGTCAGGACTGTCTTCTGAGAGGTAACAATGTCACTTCTGTGGTCAAGAAACACAGGGGACCCAGACCATGTCTGGAGCCTGTGGCCAGGTGCAAACCCACAACCCAACTTTTTAATACAGATGAACATCTATCTGTTTGGCTGATCATGAAGGGCAGCTTTCTATAGAAAAGAAGTCACAAGAGTATAAGTAGGAGGAGGAATATAAACAGAAGGAGCAACCAATTTCTGTCTGGACTCTGCGGAGTTAGGGCTGCCAGCACATGTGCCCTTTCCAGGACCTGCTTCCCACTTGTGTTTGCAATATAGAACTCATCCTTGTGGCTGCAGCAATTAGACCAGGGGTGCACAGTTGACCGGTGGGTAACCATTCTATTGATTGGCCAGCAGTTTATCTGGTTCTCTCCCTTGAGAATCTGAACTAAGATATAAAGAAATTGTAGTATGCACTTGGACAGAAAGGCCATGAGGAATCAGGGTGGGATGACGGTCTCAGCCATGTGTATATGCTTTTGGTCATGGGTGATGGTGGGATGCGATTTAACAGAAAGGGGATTTTATTGTCACTTTTGTTTAAGGGTCCCTGAAAAGATCACTGTTGGATATAGATTTTGTTTTAGGTTTAAGTCTCTCATTAATGAATACTTCAAAACTACGAGAGTTTTAGGGATTGTTTCTCTAAAATTAGTTTTGTTGTTTGTTCATTAAGAGGAACAACATCACTGTGGGACAGAGCTCCATAGGCATCAGAAGGCCTAAGCAGGTACTTCTTTACTTCTTTCTTTCAGATGAATCAGAAAGGAACAAATTTAGGAAGAGGGAGCACTGGACAGAACAGGCTCTGGATTTTTTTTTTTAGTTTTTATTTATTTATTTATTTTATTTATTTATGACTGTGTTGGGTCTTCGTTTCTGTACGAGGGCTTTCTCCAGTTGCGGCAAGCGGGGGCCACTCTTCATCGCGGTGCGCGGGCCTCTCATCATCACAGCCTCTCTTGTTGCGGAGCACAGGCTCCAGTCGCGCAGGCTCAGTAGTTGTGGCTCATGGGCCCAGTTGCCCCGCGGCATGTGGGATCTTCCCAGACCAGGGCTCGAACCCGTGTCCCCTGCATTGGCAGACAGATTCTCAACCACTGCGCCACCAGGGAAGCCCCAGGCTCTGGATTTTTTATAGAACCTGTCTAACCACTCTCATTGTGACCACAAGTTAGTCCCTTCACCGCTGTGGACCTCTGTTTCCTCCACTGTACTACGCAGCAATGGATCACAATTTTAACCTTCTATGAATATAAAACATCTAAGGGTCTTATCCAAAACATCCTCACATAGACTTTTCATCTCACTCTGAGGAAGAAAAAGTGTGCACCCGGTGAAGACTCTGTTGCTTAAGATCTGGAACTTCAATTTACAGTCATTTCTAATACTTGAGCACATGCACTTTTCTTCCTGATTGTGCAATAAAAGGCAGGAAGTGAAAAAGGGAACACTCTTAATGCTCGAGTTAAGTCAGAGGCTCATTTAGGACATACACTAGATGTGAATAAGTGTGGGAAAGCAGAAAGATAACCAAATTTGAGCCTAAACTAATCTGCATTTGATGTCCGACCAAATGCCAAAATACTGTGCTCAGAGAATTAAACCAACAACTTACCTTTTCTATTACACAAGCAATACATGTGTATTGTAGTAACATTCAACCCAAGTATAGCAAATGCTAATATTTAGTATATATTTTAAAAAATATCTTCAGACAAACCCTATACCATTTGCTGAGAACAGATCTGATAGTTTATATGGCAACGCTTGTGTCGTCCACCAGGCTATAAACTCCTGAGGAGAACCCCTTTACCATTACTCTTCCCCCCACCCCACCACCTCCACCCCACTTTAGTCACTTTCTTTGGGAAAGAATAGGGAAAAGTTGTAAATGTTTCCTTCACTAGTGTGCAAGCATTCATTCGACAAACGTTTTACTGAGCAACTAGTGTGGAGTTGAGCAAGGCTTGGGGGATTACATAAAAGAAAAACACAGGGCTTTTGGTCTCAAGAAATTCACAGTTCCAATAAGGAGACGATACAAAAATAATTATTTTTCTAAGTTCTTCTTCAATTTTAGAGTCATTCGTGGAAATTCTAAGAAAGCACATAAGAGAGGGCAAGGAGGGTCGGGAAGGTCTTTGGGGAAATTTCCCGAGGAGGTGACACTGGCCAGACGTCGGGCAAGGAGGGTCGGGGATGGGTGACGAAGAGTGAGGCATGCGAATTTCATGGCCCGTCCTGCGTCAGCAGGAATTCTTGTTCCCTCACCAATTGCACCACAAAACTGAAGTCTAACGTTCAACTACGGAGCCCTCCCGCGTCTAGAACTTAGAAACTGAGAACCTAAGGCCAAAAGACCTGGCTGCCGAAGCTGCACTCCCGGCAGCGGGACAACCTCTCTGAGTCCTAGGAGGGGCGGGGCAGGGTTGGGGGCGGGGTCGGCTGTGAGTGCATATGGGCCGACCGGGCCCGCCCCTGGGGGCTGGCGCAGGAGCCGGGCGCGGAATAGCTGTGTGCGTAAGTCGGCCTCTCTTCATAGGCCGCACAGGGCTGCTCGCGGGACTTGGATTGGCTCCCCGGGCGCTGAGCGGTCATTGGCTGCGGTGGGTCGTCAAGGCGATTGAGAGGAAAAAGAGAAGGGGTTTGGGGCCTGGCCGGCGAACCGAGGCTGAGGGCGGCGGGGCGGTTCCGCGGGGCGGTGTCCGGAGAGCTGCGGGGCCCGGGCCCCAGGGGTTCACGCCACAACTCCAGAAGGTGTCTGAGCCAGCGCGCCGGCGAGGAGTAGCGGCTAGTGGGACCCCGCGGGCCGGGACCATGGGCTGCTTCTTCTCCAAGAGGCGGAAGGCTGAGAAGGAGTCGCAGCCGGAGGGCGAGGAGGAGCAGCCGAAGCAGTACAGCTGGGACCAGCGCGAGAAGGTAACCAAAATCCCGTAGCGGCTGGTCTCAGCCTTCCCGAGCCGCTCGGCAAGGGTCCCCAGCGGCCGGGCAGCGCTGAGGGGGCGGACCCAGCAGCTGCCGCTCTTGCGCGCTCGCTCTCTCCCGCGAGTAGTTGAAGTCGGAGTGAATGACTTTTGGGGGAGCCGTGAAATTCAGCGTCAGAGAGGGCTCCACGG
Source organism: Balaenoptera physalus (assembly GCF_965194825.1). Taxonomy (NCBI): domain Eukaryota; kingdom Metazoa; phylum Chordata; class Mammalia; order Artiodactyla; family Balaenopteridae; genus Balaenoptera; species Balaenoptera physalus. The sequence goes on from NC_138903.1 coordinate 42,060,207, forward strand.
AGGGCGGTGCAGCGCTGGAAGGGGCCCTAGAGCTCATTGTCCAGGCAGATGGACCCTTCGGGCTTGCCCTCCTCTGTGCATCCTGCCCTCCGGTCCAAGGATGGACTCCAGGGAAGGAAGGAGAACCCGGAATGCCCCAAATCTCACATCTCGTTTCACTCGCAGCGCCGAGCGGGGTTTTGTCCAGTCCTCGAGTTACACATGGGACTGATCTCATCTCTTTCGCGGCTTGTGTTCTTTCTGTGGTTGTTTTCTCTTTTGTCTGCCCTAGCCAGTAAATCTCTTTGGTGCCTCCTGATATATTCCACTGCTGAATTTTCTCAATGACGAAGTGGACCGTTTGACATACAGCTTTGTGTGACCTCCTCTTCCACTTACCCGAAAGGAATAATGAAAATGGAATCAGCCTTGGAATGTGTGTTAAGACCGTAAGGTGAAAATAACCAGCATAAACCAGGCAATATTTTACTGTTGCTTTCATGAATGAAAATGCCCTTATTTTTGCTTTTCTATGTAGCCAGAAACGAAAAAGCTTTGAACACGTCCACTAGTCTTACACAAAGCGCACTTAGTCATAAATTTCATAATGCTTCCTCTTTCTACATAGTTCTCCATTTGTGTTTAATAAAATACTTTGATAGATCCATCAATTATTTTTCTCATCCAAACGAAAAGAAAGACTTTTAAATGAGTGTTATGAACAGTTAACTCCTTGCTTAATAAACATACCTGTATTCATGACTACTTTATAGTAAATGTCTTACTAATGTTTTGATTTCATAGACCATCCCACATGATTTCCAGTCCCCAGCAGAATGTATTCACATAAACTCGGTTCTCCAAGTGTCAGATTTTAAAAATTGGACGGTTTTTACAGACTTCTCAGCCCCATCTTTCTGCCCCTGTTTCACAGGGTTGCATGGTCTGTTTATTAATTCTCTTTTATCCATACTTGATAGCAGCATTTTATAATGTAAGAGTGGAAAATACTATATTTTCTGTCTGAAAACAACCCCTTTAAAAAATCTTCTGGACTATTAGAGAAAGAATTACCAGCTTACATTTTGAGACAGTGGAGATACCACATTTCCCAACATTGCTTTTTCTTTTGGGAATTTTTTCTTTTTCTTCTGGAATTACTAAGAATTCACTCTAGGGTACCTCTAATTTATGATAGCCTGCTAAATTTTATGTGATTTTAAAGATTTTTTTCTAGCTCCTTACCTCTCATGAGGTCAGTATGGGTAGTGTGCAAATGTTCTGTATTAGTCCAGTGATACTTTTACTGAGTTTAGCATGGTCTTGCTTGCTCCTAGAAGATTTTAATTGTACCTTAAAAGGAATGGGATGCAAATGCAGCCCAGAGAACATAAATGAGATACGTTGGATGTATATTAACAGAATGGTTTGTATTAAAAGTTTAGGTCTCTATAATGTGATCATGGACTATAACATAAACAATTTTAAAGTTATATCAGACAATTACCATTCAACTTGTAAGACTTAGCTGTAAAAAGAAAGTGCAAAAAAAAAAAAGTGCACTGCCTGAAAAGTTTCCTTGCAACTTGGAAAAGTGGTGTTTAGATTTTTCCTTAGGTTGTGTAATCAGAGTATCTTTATTGAGAGGCACCCTCTGGGTTTTGGGTTTTGACTTGTGTAATTGGGTCAGTCTTAGGGGACTGAAGCTAGAAGAAATTGTCTCAATTAGAAAGAATGTTTGGGGACTCTGTTGTCATGACAACTGGTATACTGTAATCAACAGCGTAAGAAGCTCATTTTCTATTGCTGACTTGGAAAAAAAAGTTTATTGTACAATTACTACATTGACATGATGAGAAATATTTTTGGATTGTAAGATCTGTGTTTAAATCATTTGGAAGGAAATGCTTTTATCCTTGTTATCTGTATGCTGCCTCCCATAGCTAGGCAAATTATTCAATATATATGTTCTCAAACACCAAGGGAAACTCAAAATTATAAGAATTATTTTCCCTGCCCTTGAAGAGCTGACTGGCTTTTTTGAGTTAAAACAGGATATATTTAAGTATCAAGGGAAGATGAGTAGTACAGAAAAGTAGCTTTCATTTTCTAGTTATTCATACCAATACTCTTTCTAGACAATAGAAATGATGGCATAGGTATGAAAATTGTGATTTTGAGTATGGACAACACATCTTGTGTCCATTCAGGTTCCTCAGTTATAAAATCAAACCTGGTAAAAATTTCTCTACTGTTTAATAAGGTAAAGGCCTGTCCTGAGAAAGAGGGTTAGATAGTACTGGTCACCTCTGAGGATAGAACTTGGGCCAGAGATTGGGCAGGACAGAACCAGTCTTAGTATAAGGCAGATCATAATTCCCAGAGTTGTTCTTCAGTGGAAAGGGTGGCTTTGTGAAGAACTGATCTCCATGTTGGTCAAAACATTCAGGCACAGGTTGGATGGAGACCTACTAGAAAGAAGTGTCTGCATTGAGTAGGGGGCTAGATGCTGTTTTTAGCCTTTTAAGTACGTGAGGTATTCTAGTTATCCATTGTTGCATACCAAACCACCCCAAAACTTAATGGCATAGAATAATGGCAAGTACTTATTTTGTTCACAACTCTGCAATTTGTGTAGGGCTTAGCCAGGTTGGCTCTTTGCTTTATCTGGCATCAGCTGCAGCAGCTTGACTGGGGGTTGGAGGATCTGCTTTCAATATGACTTAATCACAGAGCTGGCTGGCAAGTTGATGCTGGCTTTTGGCTGGAAGCTCAGCTGGGGCTAAGGGCCAGAGGCCTCTTCCTGTAGCCTGGGCTTCCCCACGGCGTGATGGCTAGGTTCCCAGGGCAAGTGTCCTAAGAGAGACTGGCAGAAGCTGCATGGCTTTTTCTAACTAGGCTCTTAAGTGATGTAGCATTACTTCTGCTATGTTTTGTTGGTTGAGGCAATCACAGATGTCCACCTGCGTCCAAGGGGAGGGGACCTCTTGATGGGAGAAGTGTCAAACTTGTCGACATGTTTTAAATCCTTTACATAAAGATTTTGCTGCTTAAAGGAAGTAACTAGTTCTTTGTTTATTCATTTTAAAATAGCTTTATTGAGATAAATTCATATGCCATACAGTTTACTAATTTAAAGTGTACAATTCAATAGTTTCAGCAAGTCCACAGGGCTATGTTACTATCACTATGATCTAATTTTAGAACATTTTTGTCCCTCACAAAAGAAACCCAGGTCCATAAGTAGTTACTCCTCACTCCTCCTAGCCCCTAGAAACTACAGTTTTACTTTCTATCTCTATAGATTTGCTTATTTAGGACATTTGTCAGTGGAATCATACAATATGTGGTCTTTTGTTACTTTCACTTAGCATGTTTTTGAGATTCATCCATATTATAGCATATATCAGTAGTTTATTCCTTTTTATTGCTGAATGACATTAACAGAGTAGATATTTTATTTCATTTTATTTATAAATCAATTTTATTTATTTTACTGTCCGTTTTGTTTATCCATTCATTAGTTGGTGGACATTCGGCTTTTCATTGTTTCCACTTTTTGGCCATTACAAATAATGCTGCTATGAATATTTGTGTACAAGCTTTTGTGTAGACATATGTTTTAATTTCTTTTCGATATATACTTAGGAGTGGAATTCCTGGGTCATATAGTAACTCTATGGTTAACTTTGTGAGAATCTGCCAAACTGTTTTTCAAAGTGTCTGCACCATTTACATTTTCACCAGCAGTGTATGGGGGTTCCAATTTCTTCACTCATATAAAGTGGGAAAAGGGGAAAAGCGCATGGAGTGGAAAGTGTATGGGACTGGGGTTTTAATTTGCATTCTGCCCTGTACTGTATCTCACTGGCAAGTCATTTAGCTTTTCCAGCCCTCAATTTCCTAAGATCCCTTCCAGTTCTTTAATTCTTTGAGCATCTTAAGAGAAGAGGTAAGCATTCAGGCAAATCTGAATGAACAGAGAGAATGTGACAGGATGTACAATTAGATTAAAAATCAATTAGATGATATGAAAAATCCTTTCTAATCCTAAAATTTCATAATTCTATTTTGTGGTTATATATTTAGCAACATGGTGTGTAATATAAGTATAATACTTCACCTTCTCTTGTCATCAGTGTATATAAGATCAAGGTACTGGTATTTGTTATTTTCACTCATGAAATTACCTTTCAGCTACATAACTATGTTGCCTTGAAAGTGACTTAACAATGTGTAAGTTTTAAATAATTTATTTTAATTGAAGTGTAATTTACATAATGTAAAATTTACCCTTTTAAAGTGTACAGTTCTGTGAGTTTTGACAGACAGATACAGTCATGTAACTATCACCATAATCAAGATATAGAACAGTACCATCATTCCCCCCAAATTTCCTCATGCTCCTTTGTAGTCAACTCTGCCTCCAGCCTCTGATCTGTTTTTTATCCCTATAGTTTTATCTTTTTGAGAATGTCTTATAAATGGAATCATGTAGTAGGTAACCTTTTGAGTCTGGCTTCTTTCACTTAGCATGACACATTTAAGATTCATCCATGTTGTCGCATGTATCAGGAGTTCCTTTTTATTGCTGCGTAGTAGTCCATTTTATGGATTTACCACATTTGTTTATCCATTCACCAGTTGAAGGACATTTAGGTTGTTTACAAATTCTGATAATTATGAATAAAACTACCATAAACATTTGCATACAGGTTTTTGAATAAACATAAGCTTTCATTTCACTTGAGTGAATACCTAGGAGTAGGATTTCTGAGTCATATGGAAATTGTATATTAAACTTTATAAGAAACTGCCAAACCCTTTTCCAAAGCAGCTGTGCTATTTGCATTCCCGTCAGTAATGTATGAGAAATCCAGTTTCTCTGCATCCTCACCAGCACTTGGTATGGTCAGTTTTTAAAAAATTTTTAGCCATTCTAATAGGAGTGTAGTGGTATTGCATTGTGGCTTAATTTGCATTTCCCTAATGACTAATTATTTGTGGAGCATTTTTCCATGTACTTATTTGCCATCTGTATATTTTCTTTGGTGAAGTGTTTATTAAAACCTTTTGCCCATTTTTTTTACTGGGTTATTTGTTTTCTTATTATTGAGTTTTGAGAGTTTTTTATATATCCTGGATACAAGTCCCTTGTCATGTGTGTCTTGCAAATATTTTTTTCCCAAATAATGACTTGCCTTCTCTTAATAGTGTCTTTTTTTTTAAAGATTCACATTTTATTTATTGTTTTTTTGCTACGCAGCGTGCGGGATCTTAGTTCCCCAACCAGGGATCGAACCCACACCCCCTGCAGTGGAAACTCGGAGTCTTAACCACTGGACCGCCAGGGAAGTCCCTTAATAGTGTCTTTTGAAGAACAAAAGTTTTTAAAATTCAGATAAAAGTCCAATTTTCAGTTTTTTCTTTTATGGATCATGTTTTTGGTTTCACATCTAGGAAATCTTTGCCTAACCAAGATTACAAACGTTTTCTCCTCTGTTTTCTTCTAGAAGTTTTAGAGTTTTTGGTTTTATATTTAGGTTCTATGATCCATTTTGAGTTAATTGTTAAATATGATACAAGGTATGGGAGATTCTTTATTTTTTTACATATAGATGTCTAATTGTTCCAGCACCATTTGTTGAAAAGATTATCCTTTCTCTATTGAATTGCCTTTGCACCTTTGTCAATATATACATAAGTCTGTTTTTAAATTCTATTCTGTTCCATTGATTTATTCACCTAGTAAACATTGGTTTCTGTTTGAATATGGTTGAATACGAAGAAGCAGCCAAGAGAATGTACTTAGAAGCCAGACTGCCTAGGTCTGAGACTCAGCTCAAGCATTTACTGTGTGACCTTGGGTAAGTTATTTAGCCTCTGGGTGCCTCAATTTTCTCATCTGTAAAATAGAGATAATTATAGTATACAACCCTCATAGGGGTTTTTATGAGGATTGAGTGAATGATTATAAAGCACTTAGAATGGTGCCTGGTGCCTATATAGTGCTCCTTATACTCCTGAGTCTTATTTTGAACTTCTACCCAGACCAGATTTCCATTAAAACTAACAAATGCCATTATTTCATCTCAGATTATCACTATGGAAGTTTAACTGTGGAGGTGAATTTTAATGAAAAATTTGCATAACTGCTCAGTGAAAGAATAAGATGTTCACTTTTGTTTTCTGTTAGGAAAATAATACTTACCTTAGTTTTTTAGCTATATCAGGTGAATTCCAACTCCTGAAATGTTTCTTTGATTTTTGAGAGTATATCCACTACCTTTCAAGCATTGTAGTTAGAAATATGACCTAAACTAAGCTCACTTCATAAGTGATTCTTGTGAAAAAGTAGTTTAAAAACTTCACCTTTCATGTTTGTGGTTTTGGTCACTTTGAGAACTAGTAACTTTTGCAAAATTATTATGGTACTAAGCTTCAAGCTTTTTATTATCACTTTTTGTTTTGAAGAGCTTTCAGGAATTGTTGAGAAAGTAAGTACAGCAACGTAAATCCTAAGTTTCTCCTTTGTAGATCATAATGATAGTCCAAATAATTTTATACTCTAGAACTCTTTAGCTATAGGATTAATTTCACCCAGTGAACTATGAGAACTGAGGTGTCTAGATAAAATATGTAGAGCAGTAAATCACATTTAACTCCTCAGCATTGGCAGCAGTTATGGACTGAATGTTTGTGGTTCCCCACCACACCCCCACAGCCGCCTCCAAATTCATATGTTGAAACCCTAACTCCCAGTGTGGTTCTGTTTGGAGATGGGGCCTGTAAAGAAGTAATTAAGGTTAAATGAGGTCATGACGATGGGGCCTTGATCTGATAGGATTAGTGTCCTTATATGAAGAGGCATCAGAAAGCTTGCCATGCACCCACCCAGGAAAGACCATGTGAGGATAATTCAAGAAGGCAACCATCTGCAGGACAAGAAGAGAGGTCTCACCAGAAGCCAACCACAATGGCACCTTGATTTTGTACTTCCCAGCCTCTAGAACTGTGAGAAATAAATTTCTGTTGTTTCAGCTACCCAGTCTGTATTATTTTGTTATGGCAGCCAGTCTTGGTCTGCTCAGGCCATTGTAACAAGATACCATAGACTGGGTGGCGTAAACAACAGAAATTTATTTCTCACAGTTCTGGAGGCTGGGAAGTCCAAGATCAAGGTACCAACAGATCGTGTCTGGTGTCAGAGATAAATACAGCTGGACATTAGTTAAAGCAGTGAAAACAGATTTTGTTCAGTAACTACTGACGGGGGAAGGAGCTGAGCTCCATTCTGATTTGTGCAGAGGTGACTTAAGCCATTTAAGGAAGAATGAGGGAGCGGGGAGAGCAGGGACTCAGTAGAGTCAGAGAAGTGAAAAATTACAAAGTTGGTCCGTGTAAATAAGATTAGGCCAGCCGTGTTAGCTGGCAGTTTTAGAAGTTAGGATCTTATCCTCCCACAGAGACTGGTAAACAGAGGCCCTATCCTTCCTAATAATTACATTTCATAGGAATGGATCTCAGGTCCTTGAGAAGGACACTTCTCATTAGTAAGAGATACAGTCACAATTGTAAGCCCTTTTTAGTAAATGCTTTAAGAAAGGGAGGTCAGTGGCCTATCATCAGATGTTGGCTAGAACAAATAGTAAAATTTCCTGTGGAGTTGAGCTTCCTCAGGCACGCATTTTAATGGGGACCTGGGGTCATTCTAGGGACAAAGCCTTGTGCTAGTAGAAGCCATGCTAGAGTTTGGTCAAGTCTGTTAGTGCAGGGATTTGGATGAACTTGCAGTGTGCCAAGAGTTCTGCAGTTCTTACTGGGGAAAGCCTGCTTCCTCCTCCTTGTAGTCAGCCGCCTTCTTGCTATGTGCTCACGTGGCCTTTCCTCAGTGCCTGCCTGCATGGAGGGAGAGAGAGATCTCTTCTTATAAGGACACTAATCCCATCGTGAGGGCCTCTCCCTCACAACCTCATCTAAATCTAATTACCTCCAGATACCATCACATTGGGGGGTTAGAGCTTCAACATATGAATTTTGAGAGGACACAAACATTCAGTCCATAACACAGCCCAAGCAGACTAAGACAGCAGCCCAGTAAGTTTAAAGTTAAGAATAGATTTTCTTTCTGCATTTGCAACAAGTCTCAACTACAACTACTAATATAGTACTAATTATAATATATTATAATTAATATAGTTGAAATTTCTGTTTAATACTGTACATTTATAATATATATCATTTCCCATGCCAAAAAATTAGCTGAATTACTTTAAGTAAGAAGTATTAACCTTTATTTTTTCTCTTTATCCAAACAGTGGTTTGTTTCCTATTTAATTCTGAGATAAATATGCTTGCAAACTTTTGAACTTGCTGTCTGTGTCTTAGGCAAAGATAATTTGGCCAGAATCTTGAAGCCCAAATCAATTCTCCAGGAAAATACACACAAAATTTTACATAAAAGTTTTAAGGAGTTTCTGGTACAGTGAGAGAAACCATAAACTGAAGCTTGAAGATTCCCCTTGCTCATTGAGTTTGAGGCCTTGGTAGAGACAGGCCAACTCCTGGACTCCTTTTCAAAAAAACCTATTGGTGGCACTCTAGATCATCTCACTCCCACTGTGGGAGGTAGACTGGTGCTGAGAAGACAAGCTGAAGAAGACCAGAGAACGTTTTTTATCCTCCTTAAGGCCTAAAGCAGAACCAACTTAAACCACTCTTGCATGTTCCTGACTAGATCAAGATCCCATTAGCCTACTCCATGACCACATTCCCATCCCCTTCCACTGGCTCTACCAAGTAGAAGGCAGCCTCAGCCTCCTTTTACTGCAGGTACGGACAGAAGAGTATGTAAAATGGAGAGACCCAGGACTGACATTAAAAGGAGTGCCTCTGCCTGGCTTTGTGTATAATTATCTTCCTACTCAGAAGTTGGCCAACTTGAACAGTGACCTAAGTGAATGTCCCTAAAAATACATTTCAGAGTCTGTCTTCTTTGGGGATGAAGTAGAGAGATGGGGTGTGGAGAAGTGTATGATCATCAATCTCAGTTACCCTTCATATTTGTTTATTTAAGAGATACCTGGAGACCACCTACTTCTGGTTATACTCTGAGGTAATGAAGATTAAGTAGTTAAAATGGATTCAATAATTATGTGTGCAGGGCCTCTGTGGTGCCAGGCACTTTTCTAAGTCTGGGGAAAACGGGTGAACAAAACAGATAATCCCTTCACTCATGTAGTTTATGTTCTAATGGAGGGCAGCAGGGAGACTGACAATAAATACAGTTCATATATAGTGTGTTAAAAAGAAGCTAAGTGCTTTGGAGAAAAATAAAGATGGGTAAAGAGGTAATATTATTGGAGGAGGTGTTTCTGTTTTAAATAGATTGGTTACAGGATTCAAGCCCAAAGTTTTAGATACATAAGGGGATGTAGATTGGTATTTAATGTAATGTAGGTACTCAGAAAAAGGAGAGTAGGCTTCTGGTTGAGGGAACTGGAAAGCGTCACAAGAAAAGTGTGACGGGTGGGCAAGTAGAAGAACTAGGAGAGAGCCTTCTGGGCAAAGGAGAATCAGAGAACATAGACAAGTTACAGCAAGTGCGTCAGATCTACTGAAGAATAAAGTTCCCATAGGAGGGTGATAGGAGTTAGGACTAAAATGTGAGTTGATATCACATAGTAGTGACTTACGTTGAAAGGTTTTCTAATAATGAACCATTTTTACACAACCTGAGACAAATCCAACTTGGTTGTGGTGCTTTCTCGTCTTATAGGATTGATTTAATTGACAATTTTTTAAAAACATCTATAGGCATGAGTGAAATGGACCTAAAATTTTCTTTTGTTATGTCTTTGTTTTTCTTATTTCTTGCTGGACAGACTAGTAGCATGAATTAGGACTGTTGCTTCTTCTTCTATTGTCTTTAAAGGTTTGCATAAAACTGGGATGAATAAAACTAGAATCTGCTTATAAAACCATCAGGGCCTGGTGTTTTCTTTGTGGGAACACTTTAGCCACTGCTTCTATTTCTTTAGTAGTAATAGCTTTTTATTTAAGCTTTTAACTTCTCAAATTCGCTGTGGTAAGTTATTTTTTAAGAGATGCATTCATTTCATGGACAAAATGTTTTTTAAATTGTTGGTATATAGTTGTTGTTATTCTCTTTTTAACTTCTACTTTATTTATAATTATACGCCCCTTTCATTCATACTGTTTTTGTTCTTATTCTCTTGATCATCCATGCCAGAAGTTTGCCTAATTTTTGGTTTTGTTTTTTTGTTTGTTTGTTTTTTTGTTTTGGCCATGCTGCGCAACTAGCGGGATCTTAGTTCCCCGACCAGGGATCGAACCCATGCCCCCTGCAATGGAAGCGTGGAGCCCTAACCAGTGGACCACCAGGGAATTCCCAATTTTTAGTTTTATCCCCCCAAAAAAAACCTATTTGGGGCTTTGCTGATGTTTTCTATTGTATATTTGATTTCTAAATCATTAATCTCTCCATTATTTTTATCTTTTTTCCTTCTACTACAGAAAGTAGGTTTATTCTACTATTTATTGTCTAATTTCTTAAGATGGACATTTAACTCATTAATTTGAGAGTTTTTATTGTAGCTATTTAAGCACCATTTTTGCTGCATTCCATAGCTGGTGTTTTAACATTTAATCCTAAGTATTTTTAGGTTTTGATTATGATTTCTTTAATCCTTGAGTTATTTAGCAGTGTGTTTTTTAAATTTTCAAATAGGCAAAGATTTTTTAAAGTATCTTTTGTTATTAACTTCTAATTTAATTGCATCTTGGTCTCATATAATAGCCTGTAAGTTATCTATTATTTAAAATTTGTTGAGGCTTTCTTTATGATCTAGTACTAGTACATGATTTTTTAAAAAATCCTTCAATGTGTGCTTGAGAAAAAATGTGAGTATACTCTACTAGTTGGGCGCAGAACTCAAACTTATTCATTGTGTGGTTTGGATCTCCTAGATCCTTGTTGATTTTTTTTTTTTGGTTCATTTGACCAATCAGTACTTGAGAAGCAGCATTAGAAGACACTCCTTAGATTTTAATTTGCCAGTTCTGAGGATCTGGAGAGGTCCTGAACCACTGTCAAAGTTCATCCCCACCCATTTTTCTCAGCTCTTCACCAGCACAGGGTTTCTGCCCTGCCCTGAATTTGCTCCCAGGGAAATCTGGACCAGAGGTCTGAGTCCTAGCAGGTGTAGGGGAAGCATTGTTGTCTCAAGATTTGGGAAGGGGAGAAGCAAGAGAAGAAATCTGAGTTTCCTTTTCTGTTTTCTGTTCCCACACCCACCACAGGGGTGTCTCATAGTTTCCCCTTTTCTTGGTGTTTTTCTTACTTGGTCCATTTGAGATTGATCTTGGATAACTGGGAGCCAGCAACTATGCTAGTTCAGTATCTTGATAGAGACCAAACTGGAACACTGTACCTTTATATATGTGTGTCACCTGTAAAATCCTAGAAATGGAATAGCTTGAACACCTTTTCCCACATTAAACCTGTGCTGCCTCTTATATTTTCTTTTTCTTTTCTTTTCTTTTTTTTTTTTTTTTTGGTGTGTGGCACTACCAACATCCAATCACATAAACCAGAGCAGTGTTTCTTCAAACCTGTGGGTGGGATAATAGAAAATATTTGGGGTTTAACACAAAATAAGGGTAAGTATTATTTTGTGAAACTTTTCTTTCATTGGTATGTGTACATGTACAAATACTCATAAGTACGTGTACTGGGCTGTGCTGGAGAATGTACTAATGTGAATTGTAGTCAAAAAGGTTGAAAAATACTGGACTAGAGAACTAGGAATCATTTTTGACCCATCCTTCTGCCTTACCTCCTACAGCCATTGAATTACTAAATCGGCTGATTCTCCTTCCTCAGTATTTCTCAAATTCATTTCATCTTCCTCTTCCCTGCTAACCACTGCTCTAGTTCCAGCCCTTTCTGGATGACTGCAGCCGCCTCTCCGATCCACACGCCACTTGTCCTTATTCTTACCAGAATAATCTTCCTAAAATGTAAATTTTGCTTATTTAAATCATTCTGTGGTACCCCTTTGTCCACGGAGAACTTCCAAGCTTCATAATATCGCCCCTGCCTACCTCTCCAGCTTCATTTGCTCCCATTGCAGTATCACTGGTAATGCCAGACCATGTTCACTTTTCCTCACACTCCCTGAAGAGTTTTCTTTTGTTTCATTCTTTCACTTTTGCCTGATATGGGAAGGGAGGATCCTTTACTCCTACCCCTTTTACCTGGTGAACTTCAGCTTATTCATTCTCACTTTGCACAGGAAGTCTTACACCCCTACCTCCCCTGCACCTGGTGTCCCTCCTCTGTATTTCCAGAATATTCTGAGCATCTCTCATTACACAGCCAGGTTGTTTTAAAATCATTTGTTTAGGTTAGTGTTCACTTCTTTTATGGAAAGAGTTGGTCATATTCATTTTGGTGCTTAAAACAATGTCTGGCTCCTATTGGGTGTTCAAATGGCCGAATGGTTGAATGAAGATCTAGAAAGTTAAAGTGCCTTTTTCATTCATGTTGCTCATAGGTGACAAAATTGAGACTAGAAAACAGGTGCCTCTTTTATTGCCTCATGCTACAGACCAATACTACTTCTAGTACATTGTGTAAAACTGATGAGTACAACATTTATTGTGTAATACTGAATAAGTCACTTTAAGCTAATTTGCTAATGATTAAGATGATTAAATTATCCTTTGTAAATAATCAAGTTTTTGTGTACCGTACCTATGGAAGCCTGTTTCTGGTACATGAATAGTTTTGTATGAAATTTAATATTCACGAAGAGGTTAAGACAGTGCAAGTAGATTTAAAAGTAATTTAGAAAAACCAAAATGGTCTTTTAATGACTATATTTTGAGAGGTCAGCTAAAATTTTAAAAATAATGAGACAGATTCCAGGCACACTGTTTAAAAGATTCTGTGAGCTTTAGTTTAAAATGCCTAAAGATGGAAATGGTGAAATTTGAAATATTTACATTGTAGGAGTAGCTCAGTAAATGTTTCAATCAAATTTGTAGATGCAAATTCTGACATATAGTGATTCTTGGGCCTTCAGGTGCTTCCATTTTCTGTAGCATATTGCAGAAATCAGTCAGGGTTTAGAAACTAAGACCCAGGCATCAATTTATGGAAAGATAGAGAAACATATTCCAATCTGGGTGTATTTCCAAGTTCAGAAGTTTTAAAGACGCAGAAGTTTTTTAAAAGTGAAGCATCAGAAAAAGAAAAGGCTCAAAGCTGAAATATTCCTTAATATCATCCAGTATGCTGTGTGTATGTATGAGAATTTCCCCAATTGTTTCCAAAAAGTACTTTTACAGTTGAGATGTTAAAACAGGATCCAACAATGTCCACACATCATTTGGTTGGTATGTCCTGAGTCTTTCTTTATCTATAATAGTTTCCTCTCCCTTTCTTCCCCCCATGCCTTTTATGTATTTATTAAAAAAAAGTTTTTTGTCCTGCTCATTTTCTTATTATGTCGCAAAGTCAGTAAGAGTTGGAACATATTATTTTAGCAATAAAAATCGTTCCTGACTCCCAATAGACAATTAATGTTTGCTGAATAATGTCAATAATACTCAAGGTCTGTGTTTGTTCCTGCAGGTTGATCCAAAAGACTACATGTTCAGTGGACTGAAGGATGAAACAGTAGGTCGCTTACCTGGGAAAGTGGCAGGACAACAGTTTCTCATTCAAGACTGTGAGAACTGTAACATCTATATTTTTGATCACTCTGCTACAGTTACTATTGATGACTGTACTAACTGTGTCATTTTTCTGGGACCGGTGAAAGGCAGTGTGTTTTTCCGGAATTGCAGAGATTGCAAGAGCGCACTAGCCTGCCAACAGTTTCGTGTGCGGGATTGTAGAAAGCTGGAAGTCTTTTTGTGCTGTGCCACTCAGCCCATTATTGAGTCTTCCACGAATATCAAGTTTGGCTGTTTTCAGTGGTACTATCCCGAATTAGCTTTCCAGTTCAAAGATGCAGGGCTCAGTATCTTCAATAATACCTGGAGTAACATTCATGACTTTACACCTGTGTCAGGAGAACTCAATTGGAGCCTTCTTCCAGAAGATGCTGTCATTCAGGACCATGTTCCTCTACCTACCACCGAAGAGCTCAAAGCTGTCCGCCTTTCCACAGAAGCCAGTAGAAGTATCGTTCCAGTGTCCCGGGGTCAGAGACAGAAGAACAGTGATGAGTCATGCTTAGTGGTATTATTTGCTGGTGATTATACTATCGCAAATGCCAGGAAACTAATTGATGAGGTAAGGAGAAGAGAGAGAAGAGAAACAGACATACACCTGCATAGAAACACACCACTTTCTGGAGAGCGTCCATTCTTTTCAAATTGGCTATTAGAAATACAGGCAATCCTTAAATTATAGTCCTCTGCCCCCTACGGATTTATCTGTGAGCTAGTTGCTTAGGCCTCAAATACTTTCCCAAAGAAACTTTTTAAAAACAATTCAATTCAGGAAGCATCTGTTAAGCACTCATTATGTGCAGGTTACTCTGTCACCATCTTTCATTGATTATAGGATGCACCTTTGTTTTCCACAGTTTTGCTTCTCTGAAATGCATCTTACAATTGATGGCAGTTTAGAGCTGATGAAATATATGCTGGGAGTGGAGATAAATAGACAAAATTCTCTGCCCTCAAAGAACTTCCATTCTTTATCATAACTGATTTCCATGGGAGCTCACAAAAGTAGTACTGCAAAGTAAAGGATGACCTTTTATAATTATTTAGTGGGGAAATTTATTTGGAGTTTTTAACTGTTTAAGGTATGGGAAAGGCATTTAGGCATACAACTTTTGGAGCCCGTTTTGACTGAGAGCAACCTCCACATTACTTTCCTTTGCCCTATTGCCATGAAGAGGAAGTTGGTGTGAAACAATGAGGTGGCAGCTGGGACAGCAGAGATTGTGGACTCATGAGCAGGGGCTTTTAGTGCTTTCAGGAGTAGAGAAGGGTTCTTTGGGTAGCAGCTTTCACTTGAAAAATAAATGGGGATGTGGAGGTTAGGGGCTCCAGAAGCAGCAGTTCCTCCAGTGGGGAGGCAGCAGTAGGATGTATTGATTAGCCATTAATCAGGCTTTCTTCAGAAAGAGTCTGTTTGAATTTAAAAATCAAACTTGCAGAAATGGAGAGGTGAATGGAAAACTCTTTTTGAATGGATTTTTTTTTTAAGTTGTAACACTTCTGTCAAAAGGAATGGTTTTAGAAAAAAAAAAAACTAGAAAAATGACCACCTCTCTGTAGCTTATACATTCTACAATGTAGAAAACCCATGTCTGAAATCCACAAAGTATATCTGAGGTCCAGTTTTCAAAACAACAGAAGCCAAGTATAATCTTAAGACTTTGATATTTTCTTTCTTGATTATGCCAATCTGATAAAAATGTGCTATGGATCTGGTGAGATATAGAGAAAGTGCTCTGGCCTTTGAGCTATCTAATCACATGTTAATCCAACATCTGAGAGGTAAACATTTTCATTATACTGTATGGTGATTTTCTTAAAAATCTACATACAGTCTTCAAGAGAGGTAATTATTCAGGTTAAACTCCTTTTTGGTAGATAATGAGGAGAGGTCATAAAGAATGTACAGTACGTTTAAAGAAAAAAACCATCAAAACAAACACTGTCATTCTTCATGAGTCATCAGATGTTCTTAACCTTTTAACTTTTGATATCTGTTGTATGAAATGGCACTGTTGTGTGCACTTTTCGCAATATGACCAGGAAGAGTGATGTTCTTTAGATGTCCTTCTGGATTACAAAATAACTTAAATAAAAATCCAACAATAACAGTAACAAAAATGATGACAATAATAATAATAGCTAACAGTTAATATAGTGTTTATTATACGTCAGGTGACTGTTGTACAGTATTTAAGTGAATTAACTCACTTAATTCAGGAATAACCTATGAAATAGGTGCCATTGTTCCTCTTTATACAGATAAGAAAAATGAGCCACAGAGAAGGTAAGTAACTTGCAAAAGGTCACTTGCTGGTAAGTAGCAGAGCCATGATTTAAATCCAGGCAGTTTGGCTTTGTAAGCCATAGTCTTAACCCTTAAGCATGATGCTATTATGCTGCCTCAGTGGTAAAGGAAAGTTGATAAATGCCTGGTGGAGCTGGAATGTGACCGAAAGTGTGTGGAGGCAAGGCAGATACTACCCTCCAGCCTAGAAGGAAAAATCCTGGGACTTTTTGGCTAGAGTTATCCTAACTAATTCTGAAATCACAGAATTAAGAGAACAAAAAGAAGAAAACGCTAAGTACATGTGAAGAGGGTATCACAACGTGCTGAAAGACCAGTAACTTACATATCAAGAGAGCGATTACATATTTTTTTAAAAATGAAGCTCGAGTTCCCTGGAAAATATGTGTAGAAGCTAGTTAATGCTGAGACGGAAAAAAATGAAACTTGAGTCTTTTCTCGTATCATAACACAAATGTCTTAGAACAGCTTAGACTGGAACTGTGATTGCTAACTCTGGTTTTGTTAAACCCTAGGAGTAGCACAGAATTTTGTTTCATAGTGTTTTCATAAATTAAACATATCATAATGATTTTTTAAGGTAGGAAGTGTAAAACTTGAGAGAGTAGGAAGTCCAGAAAAACTGGGTAAACCAGAAAGCACATTCCATAGGAGTCAAGAGAAGTTACTGGGCCTCGGTTTTCTTACCTAAAAATCAGATTTCTTGCTGCCTCTTAACTATATCACAGATAAGCACAGGATAAATTAAAGTAAAAGTAGTTTGAATTGTTTGGAAGTATTGTATAATTTAAGTTGGGTAGTTACCTCTATTTTCAAGTCTTTAAAAGTAGAAGAATTTTCATGAAAAAGAGTCTCTTCACATGTCTGCAGTGAAATATCAAAGTAAATATACTAGTTTCATAGTTCATTGTTTTTAGGTAACAGTGTTTTGAATTAATCATCTTACTTTTGACAGTTATGTGTCTGACTATAAAATGAGAGGTATTGAGCAGTCTAGAGAATTAGAAACAGATGTGGGATTGTTTCTGATAATTTAAGTAACTTTGCAGTCATTATCTGGCAGTGATGTTTATGTAATTTTCTGCTACTTTTGTATGGATGTTTCTCTTTTTCTGAGGCAGCATTGAGGGCTCTGGAAAAGGATTTGAGTTTGAATCCAATTTGATGAAATGGTATGGAATAACGTAGCCATAGAATGAAATACTATCAACCATTAAAACTGATTTTATAGTAGAATAGTTGGAAAATGTTCACAACCGAATAAGTGAAAATTTGTAGAATATTACGTATCTGATTTTTTTTTAAAGTAGATAAGTCTGGAGAGTTATATATACTAAAATGTTGACAGTTGTGGTTCTTTTTAGGAAGTGGATTAAGAGCAGGGTTTTCTTTTCTTGTTCGTAGCTCTATGGATTTTACATAAAACATGCATTATTTCTGTAATGGGGGAAAATTAAAACCGGAAGGGTAAAAGGAAGTATACCGGGACTTCCCTGGTGGTCCAGTGGTTAGGACTCCATGCTTCCACTGCAGGGGGCACGGGTTCCATCCCTGGTTAGGGGAACTAAGACTAAGATCCCACAAGCCACGCAGCGTGGCCAAAAAAAAAAAAAAAAAAGGAAGTATACCTATATAGCAGTGGCATCTTTGAGTGGTAGCACTTTGGTTGATATTTCTTTGTTTCTGTTTTTTATTTTTTAAATGTTTAAAAAAAATGTTCTGTATTGAGCCTATTTGTTACTTTTATAATTAAAAACTCAATAGGCTTTAATTGGTTGAATCGCTTTGCATTTTTAAAAACTTCTTTCATAATTATTAAAAAAATTAATGTGTACTCATTGTAGAGAACTGTAGAAATAAAGAAGAGTAGAAATAAGTTTAAATATCATCCATAATGTGCTGTACCTTGAATTGTCTTTGTAGGAATAATTTTTAATTTATTTAGTCCGTAATCAGTTTAATTGGGTTCAAGTCACAGCTCTGTCCCTTAAGAGTTGTGTGGCCATGGGCAGATTTCTTAACCACTCTGTGCTTTAGTTTCTCATCTGTAAAATGAGAGTAATAATAGTACCTGCCTCGTGAGAGGGTTAAACGTGTTTTACCTGTAGAACACATAAAACTGCCTGGCACATAGTAAGTACTCCATAAATGTATTCTAGCGTTATTGTGCTATACTATATATATTTGAATCATGCTTTTTAAAATTAACAGTATTATATAAGCTTTCCCCCTTTTATTATTTGTTATATTTAACAAAGTATGGTATTTTATCTTGTGAATGTACCATACTTTACTTAACCATTCTCCTCTCACTGGACAGTATCACCAAACTAAAGCTTCTGTTAGTTTCAGTCAACAAAATTTTTTTAATAAAGTTTAAAATTTTGAGGGCTAATTTACATTTATTTGACCCTTAATTGTAACAGTAGGCAGTACTAATTCTTTTTTTTTTTTTAACATCTTTATTGGAGTGGCAGTACTAATTCTTAATCGGAACCACCCATCTGGAAGAAAGAATCTTGTGTATGTGAAAACTTGTTTATAGCAAACACCCTGAATTAATTACAGTTATAACTAAAACAAAAATCAGAGCACTGTGTTGTATTTTATACAGAAAAATTGTAGAATAGGAAAATATTGTTTTAGTCTCAGGTCATTTTAAAATGTAAATGAAATTTTATTTCCCACAGCTGGTTGGTAAAGGCTTTTTCCTGGTTCAGACAAAGGAGGTGTCAATGAAAGCTGAAGATGCTCAAAGGGTTTTTCGGGAAAAAGCACCTGACTTCCTTCCTCTTCTGAACAAAGGTACCTTCTGGATGATTGGTATACTTTTGTGGTTTTTCCCTTGACCTGTTGATTTGATTTACTCTTGCCTTTAGTATTTCTCTTACATTGTCTTCTCTTTGTCATTTGTTTTATGTTTTTCCTATTACTATTCAGAAATGTCAAAATTTCACATCATTCGAAAAGTCATATGTAATTACCTAGAAATTAGGCATTAGGTTTCTTTTTCCCTGTTCTATCATCTTCGTTCTTGAAAGTCACATTTTATTATTATGTATTTTATTATTTTAAATTATTATTTTATTATTATTATTGTACTATAGTGAGTGACCATTTCCTTTTCCCTGCCCAGAGTTACAAAGCACTTGATAAGGATTCTTTCTGCCTTCAGTGTGCTTTGACCATACTGGAAAAGGAATAAGAAATATAAATAAAACAGTATACTATTCTGTGTATTTAACACGATCTGATTAAGTTGTCAGATACCAGAAATATGTCTACAAACAGAGGAACTAGAGTTCCTGTGCCCTCCTGAAGTGTTTCTATTTGCCTCTATGTATTCTAGAAGACAGAGTACCGTTCATCTATTAGGGCAGGGACATTGTTTGCTCTAGGCTCATCAGGCTTTTCTTGACCGGCCTGAGCAAATATATATGGTAATAGGTAATGCTGATTGGATATACCCTAGAAAGAGGGCACATCTGCATTTACATGCTCTTTATGTATAAATAAGTTGTAATAAACTGCAAAAACCTGTATGAAAATATTGGAGGATTGTTAGGATAACTTTAATAACTAATGCTGGGTGCGATTTGGCCCTTAAGTATTAATGCAGTATTTCATATACTTTAGTGGTTACTCTAGTAGTACCAAGGACTGGCTCCAACCAGTGCATGAATCTATCCCAGATCATATATAGGAAATTATGACCCGGCTCCTTTGATGCAGCCATTTTGATATGGGAAAATTTGATGGAACCTTGGAAACAAATCTTTAAACTCTCAGCAGCTTTCAGAAATTGAATTAAGTAATAAGTGTGTGTAATAGACATCCTAAAGTGTGAGGATTAGGGATGAAGTGAGCATATGAGTAGGCCTAAATTAATGATTTATATACTTGTGTAATGTTAGTGAAGCGGTTTCACAGAATTGCTCCAACCCAGCCATAATATGTGTTTAAGTCACATAACATTCCACATGGAAGAAATAAAATGTTCTGTTCCTGCAAAAAGTAGAACCAAAACCAATGGACAGATGTTATAGGAATTTCAGCAAATAAATATCATATAAACAGCTTTTAAAACCAGAGATGCCATAGGAAGTGGTCAAAGACTAATGAAGTCATGTCAAAAGGTCACAGGAGCCAGCTTGAAGGAGTCTCAAGAAGTTTCCACTGGCCAAATTTGGGACAATTTGAGCATCAAAAACAATAATGAAGGGAATTGATTAAACAACAATAGAAATCCATGCATCCATAGTGATAATAAAAAAGAGGGGAGAGGAAATTGGCACTGAACTATGGACCAGCGTGCCCAGTCTGCTTGGAATCAACCTAACTATATGGTCTACACGGATATCATGAATGACTGCTAGACATTCCCATGATCTAGCAGCTTCCTATCCTCTATTAAAAGAGGCACTCTTCCATTAGCTTGAAATGACCCTTTCTCCAGGACCCCAAATTGGCTCACAGTAATAATCAGTTTCTCACCTAAGTAGTCACAAATCTTCTGTTTAAAATTTGTTTTTATAATCTGAGAAATATCTCCATAAAACTCATCAGCCCATGCTTTTTATCTAATTTGAAAAATCAACAGTATTTAATGTATTCAGTTAATAAATGTGTATTAAGCACCAAAAAAAGGGGGGTGGGGGGGGAGAGGGAATAAGGAAAGCTCTTCTGCTCTTTATAGAATACTCTGAGCTAATAAACGTAGAAGGAATGATAGACTTCAGAAATCACCATTTTCTAACCCCCGATGTAATAATTAATTCAGACAAAGGTTATCAGTGGATGCTAGAACTATTGGGGTAAAAGTTGATAAAAAGTAGGATACTTATACATTCTAATTCAAATGGGAAGTGTACCTTTAGAGCAGAGATTTGATGATCATCACACTAACCCAGTGATCAAACTTAGCATCACTGATGGCAGGGCAGCCTGACATTGTATTTCTCCTAATGTGATGCAATGAGAAATACACATCATCATCTATGAAGTATTCTTGCCAAAAATATTTTACCTGAATCTAATCGAGCCAAGACTTAATTTCTGGTTTATAGGAAAGAAAGGAAATCTGGAGACATGTTAAATGACACCATGAGGAAACTGAAACAAATCAAAAATAGAAGACATTTTACAAGATAACTGGCTAGGACTCTTCAGACAATGTCCTGGAAAACAGAAACAATGGGGGACTGTTCTGGATTAAAAGAAACCTAACAATTAAATGCAAGGAATGAACCTTAATTGGATTTTGGATTAGGGTGGGGTGAATGATAAAGCTGTAAAAGTCATTTTGGGGACAACTGGGGAAGTTTGAGGATGATATTTTGGAATTATTGTTGTATCCTTAAGTATGATAGTGGTACTGTGGTTACATAGGAGATGCATGCTGAAGTGTTATGATGTCTGCTATTTTCAAATGGCTCAGCAAAACAAAAAAGTGTGTGTGTTTGTGCATGTCTGTGTGTGCATGTGTGTGTATGTGTATAGTGTGTGGCAAAGCAAACGTGGCCAAATGTTAACATTTGATGGGTGTAAGTGAAGAGCAAATGGATGTTTGTTATTCTTTCAACTTTTCTATAATGTTTGGAATTTTTCAGAAGAAAAGTTGGGGAAAAATTTTAAGTTGCCCAATAGTGCATTGATTGATGTAGAATAATGAGCAGGCTGTCTGTGGAGATATTCCAGCAGGTGTTGGATGGATTGGGTCCTTATGTAAAAGTGGCCATCAGTCATTCTGAGGAGAGTTTCTCAGCCTCAGCACTGTTGACATTTTAGATAATTCTTTGCTGTGGTGGGCTGTCCTGTACATTATAGGATGTTTAGCAGCATCTCTGGCCTCTACTGACTAGGTACCAATAGCACACTGCCCCAATTATGGCAACCAAAAGTGTTTCCAGACATTGCGAAATGCCCCGTGGGGGACAAAATTGCTCCCAGTTGCAAACCACTGTTCTTAGCAGGGGGATGGACTTATTCTTTTGAAAATTCACTTTTATTTCAAATAGTTTATACTTTAGAGTCTGTAAGTTTTCCTCTTCAGTTAAAGTAGTCATAATTATTTCCTTTTAATTAATGAAGCTATTTGACAGCCTAATGAGAGAATTCATTGTGTTTTTCATCTTGAGAATCTTCCAAATCTGACTGATTCTCAGAACCGTCTGGGGTGCTGTTAAAGATTTAAATTTCCACCTCCCACCCCAGAAAGACTGATTCAAATATCTCTGGGATATTCCCTTGGAATCTGCATTTTAAAAAGTTCCCCAGATGGTTCTGATGATTAGTCAGATTTGGGTTCCTTTGTTTTAGAGGGTCATTCATTCATTTATTCAACAAACATAGATGAGATCTGAGAAGTAGTAAAGGAGGAATCAGATTATATAGGGCCTTGTAGGCCACTGTAGAGACTGTGGCTTCTAGTTTGAGTGAGATGAGAATCTACTAGACATTTTTGTTTTAAAATAAACTCTTTATATTGGAATAATTTTAGATTTTCAGAAAAATTGCAAAGGTAGTACAGAGAGTTTTGAAACTCACCTTCCTCTTATGTTAACATAAGCATGATACATTTGTTGAAACTAAGAAATTTACATGGGTAAAATACTATTTACTCAAACTATAAACTTTATTCAAATTTCACTGGTTTTGTTTCACTTATGTCCTTTTTCTGTTCCAGAATTCAATCCAAGATCCCACATTGCATTTAGTCATTATGTCTCCTTAATCTCTTCTAATCTGTGACAGTTCCTTAGTCTTTCCTTGTTTTTCATAACCTTGAAATATTCGAGCAGTATTGGTAAGTTATTTTGTAGAATGTCCCTCAGTTTGCGTTTGTCTGGTGTTTTCTCTGGTTAGACTGGGGTTATGGGTTTTGGAGAAGAGGTGAAGTGCCCTTCTCATCACGTCACATCACATCACATCACATCATAGGGCACGTGATAGCAACATGACTTAATGCTGGTGATGTTGACCTTAGTGACTTGGTTCAGGTGGTATCTGCCAGGTTTCTTGTACACTGTAAAGTTCCTTTTTTCCCCTTTCTATACTCTTTGGAAGTTCTTTCTATGATCTTTGGAAGTTGAGTCACTAAGACCAGTCTACACTCAAGGAGAGGGAATTAAGCTCCACCTCCTAGAGGGGGGAGTATCTATACACATTATTTGGAATTCTGTAAGAAAGATTTGTCCCTTCTCTCCATTTATTTATTCAGTCATTTATGTCTATCAGTAGGGACTCATAGATACGTATTTTATTCTTTGGGTTATAGTCCAATACTATCAAATTGTTCCAGTTTTAGCCTTTGGGAGCTCTTTTAGGTTAGTTCCTCTGTCTCTTTGACATGCCTTTTATTTCTTTTTCTTGCGTTATTATATTGGCTAGGACTTCCACTATTATGCTGTGTAGAATAGTGAGAAGAGGACATCCTTGCCCTGTTTCTGATCTCAGGGTGAAAGTGTTCAGTCTCACCATTAAGAATGATGGTAGTTGTAGATTTTTCATACATATCTTTTATTAGACTGAGGGAGTTTCATTCTATTCATGGTTTGTTGAGGGTTTTTTTGGCTGTGTCAGTTCTTAGTTGCAGCACGTGGGATCTTTTCATTGCGGTGCATGGGCTCTTCATTGCAGCGCACGGGCTTCTCTCTAGTTGTGGCACTCGGGCTTAGTTGCCCCGTAGCATGTGGGATCTTAGTTCCCCGACCAGGGGTTGAACCCGCATCCCTTGCATTGAAAGGTGGATTCTTAACCACTGGACCACCAGGGAAGTCCCTGTTGAGTTTTTATCACACATGATGTTGAATTTTGTTGAATGCTTTTTCTGTATTTATTGAGATGATCATGTTTTTTTATTATTGAGTCATTTAATCTGGTGAGTGACTTCTGTTAATTTTGAATGTTGAACCAACCTTGTATTCCTGAGATGCACCC
Source organism: Balaenoptera physalus (assembly GCF_965194825.1). NCBI lineage: Eukaryota > Metazoa > Chordata > Mammalia > Artiodactyla > Balaenopteridae > Balaenoptera > Balaenoptera physalus. Next base: position 42,084,196 of record NC_138903.1, read on the forward strand.
CGTTGATCATGATGTTTTATCCCTTTAATATATTGCTGGATTCAATTTGCTAATATTTTATTGTAGATTTTTACATCTTTGTCCATGAAGCGTATTGGTTTGTGGTTTTCTTTTCTTGTAGTATCTTTCTCTGGCTTTGATATTAGTGTAATGCTGGCCTCATAGAATGAGTTGAGAAGTATCCTTCTTCTTCTGTGATCTTGGAGAGATTATAGAGAATTAGTATCATTTCTTCCTTAAATGTCTGGTAGAATTTGCCAGTGAAACCCATCTGGGCCTGAAGACTTGGGGGGAAGATTTTTGGCCATACATTTTATTTATTTATTACATAGAGAGCTCTTCAAGATATATTTGTCTTCTTGGGTGAATTTTGATAGTTTTTGTCTTTTGGGGAATTGTTTCATTTCATCTGAGTTATCAAATTTATAGGTGTAGAGTTTATAGTATTTCATTATTATTAATGTATGTAGGATCAGTAGTGATGTCCTTCTTATACTCCTGTTGGTGACTTGAGGCCTCTCCCTCTCCCATTGGCCTCGATAGAGGTTTATCACTTTATTGATAATTTCAAAGAAGCAGCTTTTTGTTTTATTGATTTTCTCTATTGTTTTTCTCTTTTCAGTTTCATTGGTTTCTGCTCTAATATTTATTTCCTTCCTTTCATTTGCTTTAGGTTTAATTTGCCCTTCTTTCTCTAGTTTCTTAAGGTTTAAGTTTGGGTTACTGATTTCTTCTTTTCTAATAGAATGATTCTCGTTACTCACAGTAGGTCTGTTCTATAAAGTTGCTGTGAACACTGAATCAGTGAGTACTGAATTGCTACTCCTAGGAGAAATGCAGGGCTAGGTTCCTGCAAGTCTCTGGTCACAACATTTCTTTCAACCAATCAGTATAACCTTGTTGTATGTGTGTTTCTGCTTAAAGACACCTCATTTAGTATATGTTTTTGATTCATTAACATTGAACTCACAGCCAGCAGCACTGTAACTTGTGCCTGAATGAAGCTTATCTAACAGACATTTTCTTTGTAAGGCACATCACAGGTTTCCTAAGCTTAGGAACGTTAGACTGTACTTGAGCACTACATTTGAAGGCCATTTTAAACACTGATATTACCAACAAAAAGTATAAAAATGTGGCACTAGATGGACTGTGAAAAGGCCACTTGTTTACAGAATGAATGCTGAAACAAGAAGGCAGAGCATCAGTTTGTTCAAATTTACCTGGAAACATGCATGTCAGGCAGCTCATATTTTTTGCCACTTTGTGTGTGTCCATGAATGACCATGAAAAGACAAGTATTGATTTTGAGTAAAATATTTTACCTATTTGGTAAAATAAATTTTACCAAGTAAGCAATTAGCAAATAAGGAATCCACAAATAATGAGGATTGACTGTATATGTATTTTGTGTTAGAAATTTTCCTTTAAGTGCTGCTTTAGCTGCATTCTGCCAATTTTGATATGATGTATTTTCATTTAATTCAGGGTTTGGCAAAGAATGGCCTACTGTACATTTTTTAAATGAAGTTTTATCAGAGCATAGCCACACTCATTCTTTTATTTATTATGTTTTGCTGCTATTGCACTGTAACAGCAGAGATGATTAGTTGTGACAGACATTGTATGGCTCACTAAGCCTAAAATATTTCCCATCTGGCCCTTTACAGAAAAAGTGTGCTGACCCCTGATGTAGTAGTTTCCCTTGAGACTTTTCACTTGATCCATGGATAATTTAGAAGTATAATGTTTAATGTCCAAACATTTGGGAGATTGTCCAGATGTGTTTCTATTACTGATTTCTAGATTAATGCTGTTATGGTCTGAAAACACACATTGTATTATTTCTATTTTCTTTAATATGTTAAGACTTGTTTTCTGGAACAGAATATAGTCTATCTTGGTGAATAATCTATGTGCAGGTGAGAAGAATATATAATCTGCTTTTGTTTGCTGAAATGTTCTATAAATGTCCACTAGGTCGGTTTGGTTGATATCAAGCGCTATTCAGGTCATCTATATCCTTACTGATTTTCTGCCTACTTGCCCTATGAATTAAAGAGAGGAGTGTCAAAGTCTTCAACTGTAATTGTAGATTCGTCTATTTCTTTTTTCAGACTCTATCAGATTTTGCCTTGTGAATTTTGAAACTCTGTCGTTAGGTGCATACACATCTAGGATTATGTCTTCTTGAAGAATCCTTTATTATTATGTAATGTCCCTCTTTGTCTCTGATAATCTTCCTTGTTCTGAAATCTGCTTTGTCTGAAATACAGCTACTCCAGCTTTTGTTTGGTTGTTAGTGTTTCATCATAAAGCTTTATCCCTTTTCTTTTAACTTATCAAAGTCTGTGTATCTAAAGTGAATTTTTTGTAGACAGCATACAGTTGGTTCTTGCTTTTCAATCCAATTTGACAGTCTCTGTCTTTTTTTTTTTTTTTTTGGCTGCCTTGGGTCTTCGTTGCTGCCCCCGAGCTTTCTCTAGTTGCAGTGAGCAGGGGCTACTCTTCGTTGCGGTGCACGGGCTTCTCATTGCAGTGGCTTCTCTTGTTGCCGAGCATGGGCTCTAGGCACGCGGGCTTCAGTAGTTGTGGCTCGCAGGCTCAGTAGTTGTGGCTTGTGGGCTCTAGAGCGCAGGCTCAGTAGTTGTGGCGCACGGGCTTAGTTGCTCCGCGGCACGTGGGATCTTCCCGGACCAGGGCTCGAACCCGTATCCCCTGCATTGGTAGGCGGATTCTTAACCACTGCACCACCAGGGAAGTCTGTCTTTAACTGGTGTGTTTGCACCATTCATATTGAAAGGGATTGATATCGTTGGATCAATATCTACGATCTTGCTAGCTGCTTTCTGTTCCATTTGTTCTTTGTTTTTTGTTACCTCTTTTTCTGTTTAATTGGGTATTTTTTAATGATTCCATTTTACCTCCCCTAGTGACTTATTATTTATACCTCTTTTCCTAAATCTTATTTAATGGTCACCTTTGATTTTACAGTATACATATTTAAATAATTTGAGTCCACCTTATAATAATATTATACCACATCACCTGTAGTATATAAGGACCTAAGAACATCATATTCTCAAATCTTCCTTCCCATCCTTGTGTCACTGTTATATATTTTACTATTACATATGCTGTAAACACCTAATGCATTGTTCACATTATTACTTTAAACTGTCAGTTATTTTTAGAACAATTAAAAATAAGAAAAATATAGACATATTACTGGAGGTTTTAGAGCATATGAATGCCATGGTCCCTTTATTTATTTATTTATTTATTTATTTATTTTTTTTTCCCGTGGTCCCTTTAAAATGTAGCTTTTATCATTCTGGCTACTCTAAGGGGAGAAACAGAGAGACCAGCTGGGAGGCTGTTGCTGTAACCTAATTGAGATGTGACAGTGACTTGTTCCAAGGTCATGTTAAATAACACAGAAGAGTTCATTAGATAGGATATCCAGAAATCTTTTTTGTTTACTTCGAAGTCTCACAACTTTTTCATGACAATTCAAATATGTAGATTTAAAGCTACTGCAAGCTATTTGATAAGACAGTCACATTAAAACAGTAAAATCATGACCAGTGATCTTGTTGACCTCATAATTCAGTTTGAAATAGTCACTTGAAGTAATCACTTTGAAGTAATTGTAGTCCTCATCATTAGATAGAGAGACAAATAGAACTGCTTAAAAAGCGCATTGTTGGTGGTGTAGTTTTTTTTAAATTTAGGGTCCACACGTGTTAATCAAAACTGCTGCACTTGTCCACCTTTTCTGTTGATGTTTCTTTGTTGGCAAATTAAGTCACTTATTGGAAGTTCTTCATATCCTATTCAAAGGATAGCAACCAAGTTACATACTTGGGTAATTCTACCAAAATTGTATTTCTGAATTCTAGATTATATTGTCTTTGTAGAATACAGGAACTTTCAGTAATAAATGTCTGACTTTAAAAGATATATCTACTGTATTTCTTTTAGTGATCCTGAATAAAAGCATATTCCATTCTACCTTAATTCAAACTTTCTACTCTCTGCAAAACTAGAAACCCTACATTATCAAATTTTTCTTTTTAGTTCAATATTTTTTCGGTTTGAAATGCTTTTTAAACTCTTTTTTGCAAATTTCCAAATGTACTGTTTCTACTCAGAAGTAGCTTCCAATGACCCCATGTGTACCCATCCCCCAGTTTTATCAACCTTTTGCCATACTTTAAAAAATAATCTATATATTCTCCTTTTTGCTGAAATATTTTAATCAAATTTTGATATGTCTTGTCATTTCATCCCTAAATATTTCAGTATGTGTCTTAAACAAAGTGAAATTAAAAACGAATGTTTTCTAATAACATTTTTATTAAGATATATTTTATATACCATAAGATTTATACCATAACAATTTGACAGCTACACAAATGTTTTCTTAAGTGGGGTGTATTATCACGTCTAACATGATTAACAATGTCTTAATATCATCAACTAATTAGTCCATGTTCAAATTTCCCTAATTGTCTAAAAACATTCTTTATGTATTTTTACAGTTAATTTGATCCAGATCTAAAACTGGCGCACTCACTCACTGTATGTGGTTGTTTTGTATCTTATATCGCTCTTAACCAGAAACAGGTGTTCCCCCTCCCCTGTTTGTTTCGTGCCTTCGTCTTGTAAAAGAAATGTGGTCAGTTGTCCTGTAGTACGCATGGGTTTGTTTAGTTTGTTCCTCTGTAGTTCTTGTAGATTAGAAGTTAAATCAAAGCCTTGTTTACACTCAGGTTTAGTTTTTTGGGGGGAATATTTCACAGGTGGTACTATTTCCTATAATGAGAAGGCACATAATATTTGATTGTTGTACTTCTAGTGATGCCAATATTGTTAGGCTCAGGTGGTGACAGTCTTTTTATTGTAGAGTTTCCTGTCAGTCTTCCCTATGGGATGCTAAAGCCATTGATGATTGTTGCCTGATCCAGTTATTTTATTAGGAGTTTCAAAATGATCATTTTCTAATTGTGTCATTACCTCTGCATTTATTAATGGATGTTAACAGAACTTCTCCTCGTACGCTGAGCTGTTTGGCTAACTTGAAATATGCTTCATATCAGAAAAGCAGAGTAAATAAAGGAGAAATAATTAAGCATCGATTTTCAGAGTAAAAAGTCGGTGCCCGAGCAACCTATAGTGGTGTCCAGTGAATTTTGTTTGTTTGTGTCTTTTCTGAATATCATTATGAGCTCATGACTTTATATATTCAGTATGTTTTGATAAATTGCAGGCATTATTCCTTCTGATCTCACCATGTCTCATCTTTGGTCATTAGGAGCCTCTTCAAGCTGGCTCCTGTATCCTTTTGATAAAACCCTATTGGCCTTTGATAGCCTCATTGCTTTTTGGCTCAACATGATATTCGAGGTTGATCTGACCCATTTCTTGCCCCAGACATAGAATCATCCATTTTTCTGAGAAAATATTCCCCAGTTACCTTCTTTTCTTTACTCAGTACCCATCTTGATCTATATACTGTGATACTGCAAAACTCATACTTAAACTCGTTCTCTGTATCTAATTGTACAGTCGACTGTGATATATCCTGCCTTTTCTATATTTGTTGTCTGTATTAAATCACAAGCCTTTTCTCTCCTTCTTGTGCCTTGTTCTGTGGCACATGACTACATTCATCTTAGTATTTCATTCCTTAATACTTCATTTTTCTCTCTTGCTCCATATTGCTGAATAGATTTATGTCTTTTTTTTGAATTTTTGAATTTTATTTTATTTATTTTTTCATACAGCAGGTTCTTATTGGTCATCAATTTTATACAGATCAGTGTACACATGTCAATACCAATCGCCCAATTCAGCACACCACCACCACCACCCCCCGCCACTTTCCCCCCTTGGTGTCCATACATTTCTTCTCCACATCTGTGTCTCAATTTCTGCCCCGCAAACTGGTTCATCTGTACCGTTTTTCTAGGTTCCACATATATGCGTTAATATACGATATTTGTTTTTCTCTTTCTGACTTACTTCACTCTGTATGACAGTCTCTAGATCCATCCATGTCTCAACAAATGACTCAATGGCTGAGTAATATTCCACTGTATATATGTACCACATCTTCTTTATCCATTCATCTGTCGATGGGCATTTAGGTTGCTTCCATGACCTGGCTATTGTAAATAGTGCTGCAATGAACATTGGGGTGCATGTGTCTTTTTGAATTATGGTTTTCTCTGGGTATATGCCCAGTAGTAGGATTGCTGGATCATATGGTAATTCTATTTTTAGTTTTTTAAGGAACCTCCATACTGTTCTCCATAGTGGCTGTATCAATTTACATTCCCACCAACAGTGCAAGAGGGTTCCCTTTTCTCCACACCCTCTCCAGCATTTGTTGTTTGTAGATTTTCTGATGATGCCCATTCTACCTGGTGTGAGGTGGTACCTCATTGTAGTTTTGATTTGCATTTCTCTAATAATTAGTGATGTTGAGCAGCTTTTCATGTGCTTCTTGGCCATCTGTATGTCTTCTTTGGAGAACTGTCTATACAGGTCTTCTGCCCATTTTTGGATTGGGTTGTTTGTTTTTTTGATATTGAGCTGCATGAGCTGTTTATATATTTTGGAGATTAATCCTTTGTCCGTTGATTCGTTTGCAAATATTTTCTCCCATTCTGAGGGTTGTCTTTTCATCTTGTTTATGGTTTCCTTTGCTGTGCAAAAGCTTTGGAGTTTCATTAGGTCCCATGTGTTTATTTTTGTTTTTATTTCCATTACTCTAGGAGGTGGATCAAAAAAGATCATGCTGTGATTTATGTCAAAGAGTGTTCTTCCTATGTTTTCCTCTAAGAGTTTTATACTGTCTGGTCTTACGTTTAGGTCTCTAATCCATTTTGAGTTTATTTTTGTGTATGGTGTTAGGGAGTGTTCTAATTTCATTCTTCTACATGTAGCTGTCCAGTTTTCCCAGCACCACTTACTGAAGAGACTGTCTTTTCTCCATGGTATATCCTTGCCTCCTTTGTCATAGATTAGTTGACCATAGGTGTGTGGGTTTGTCTCTGGGCTTTCTATCTTGTTCCATTGATCTATGTTTCTGTTTTTGTGCCAGTACCATATTGTCTTGATTACTGTAGCTTTGTAGTATAGTCTGAAGTCAGGGAGTCTGATTCCTCCAGCTCCATTTTTTCCCTCAAGACTGCTTTGGCTATTCGGGGTCTTTTGTGTCTCCATACAAATTTTAAGATTTTTTGTTGTAGTTCCGAAAAAAATGCCATTGATAATTTGATAGGGATTGCATTGAATCTGTAGATTGCTTTGGATAGTATAGTCATTTTCACAGTATTGATTCTTCCAATCCAAGAACATGGTATTTCTCTCCATCTGTTGGTATCATATTTAATTTCTTTCATCAGTGTCTTATAGTTTTCTGCATACAGGTCTTTTGTCTCCCTAGGTAGGTTTATTCCTAGGTATTTTATTCTTTTTGTTGCAGTGGTAAATGGGAGTGTTTCCTTAATTTCTCTTTCAGATTTTTCATCATTAGTGTATAGGAATGTGAGAGATTTCTGTGCATTAATTTTGTATCCTGCTACTTTACCAAATTCATTGATTAGCTCTAGTAGTTTTCTGGTGGCATCTTTAGGATTCTCTATGTATAGTATCATGTCATCTGCAAACAGTGAAAGTTTTACTTCTTCTTTTCCAATTTGTATTCCTTTTATTTCTTTTTCTTCTCTGATTGCCGTGGCTAGGACTTCCAAAACTATGTTGAATAATAGTGGTGAGAGTGGGCAACCTTGTCTTGTTCCTGATCTTAGAGGAAATGCTTTCAGTTTTTCACCATTGACAGTGATGTTTGCTGTGGGTTTGTCGTATATGGCCTTTATTGTGTTGAGGTAGGTTCCCTCTGTGCCCACTTTCTGGAGAGTTTTTATCATAAATGGGTGTTGAATTTTGTCAAAAGGTTTTTCTGTATCTATTGAGATGATCATATCGTTTTTATTCTTCAGTTTGTTAATATGGTGTATCACATTGATTGATTTGCATATATTGCGTATATTGAAGAATCCTTGCATCCCTGGGATAAATCCCACTTGATCATGGTGTATGATCCTTTTAATGTGGTGTTGGATTCTGTTTGCTAGTATTTTGTTGAGAATTTTTGCATCTATATTCATCAGTGATATTGGTCTGTAATTTTCTTCTTTTGTAGTATCTTTGTCTGGTTTTGGTATCAGGGTGATGGTGGCCTCATAGAATGAGTTTCGGAGTGTTCCTTCCTCCTCAATTTTTTGGAAGAGTTTGAGAAGGATGGGTGTTAGCTCTTCTCTAAATGTTTGATAGAATTCACCTGTGAAGCCATCTGGTCCTGGGCTTTTGTTTGTTGGAAGGTTTTTAATCCCAGTTTCAATTTCATTACTTGTGATTGGTCTGTTCATATTTTCTATTTCTTCCTGGTTCAGTCTTGGAAGGTTATACCTTTCTAAGAATGTGTCCATGTCTTCCAGGTTGTCCATTTTATTGGCATAGAGTTGCTTGTAGTAGTCTCTTAGGATGCTTTGTGTTTCTGCAGTGTCTGTTGTAACTTCCTGTTTTTCATTTGTAACTTCATTGATTTGAGTCCTCTCCCTCTTTTTCTTCATGAGTCTGGCTAATGGTTTATCAGTTTTGTTTATCTTCTCAAAGAACCAGCTTTTAGTTTTATTGATCTTTGCTATTGTTTTCTCTGTCTCTATTTCATTTATTTCTGCTCTGATCTTTATGATTTCTTTTCTTCTGCTAACTTTGGGTTTTGTTTGTTCTTCTTTCTCTAGTTCCTTTAGGTGTAAGGTTAGATTGTTTATTTGAGATTTTCCTTGTTTCTTGAGGTAGGCTTGTATTGCTATAAACTTCCCTCTTAGAGCTGCTTTTGCTGCATCCCATAGGTTTTGGATCGTCGTGTTTTCGTTGTCATTTATCTCTAGGTATTTTTTGATTTCCTCGTTGATTTCTTCAGTGATCTCTTGGTTATTTAGTAACGTATTGTTTAGCCTCCATATGTTTGTGTTTTTTACTTTTTTTCCCTGTAATTCATTTCTAATCTCATAGCGTTGTGGTCAGAAAAGATCCTTGATATGATTTCACTTTTCTTAAATTTACTGAGGCTTGATTTGTGACCCAAGATGTGATCTATCCTGGAGAATGTTCCATGCGCACCTGAGAAGAAAGTGTAATCTGCTGTTTTTGGATGGAATGTCCTATATATATCAATTAAATCTATCTGGTCTATTGTTTCATTTAAAGCTTCTATTTCCTTATTTATTTTCATTTTGGATGATCTGTCCATTGGTGTAAGTGAGGTGTTAAAGTCCCCCACTATTATTGTGTTACTGTTGATTTCCTCTTTTACAGCTGTTAGCAGTTGCTTTAGGTGTTGAGGTGCTCCCATGTTGGGTGCATATCTATTTATAATTGTTATATCTTCTTCTTGGATTAATACCTTGATCATTATGTAGTGTCCTTCTTTGTCTGTTGTAATAGTCTTTGTTTAAAAGTCTATTTTGTCTGATATGAGTATTGCTACTCCAGCTTTCTTTTGATTTCCATTTGCATGGAATATCTTTGTCCATCCCCTCACTTTCAGTCTGTATGTGTCCCTAGGTCTGAAGTAGGTCCCTTGTAGACAGCATATATAGGGGTCTTGTTTTTGTATCCATTCAGCAAGCCTGTGTCTTTTGGTGGGAGCATTTAATCCATTCCTGTTTAAGGTAATTATAGATATGTATGTTCCTATGACCATTTTCTTAATTGTTATGGGTTTGTTTTTGTAGGTCCTTTTCTTCTCTTGTGTTTCCCACTTAGAGAAGTTCCTTGAGCATTTGTTGTAGAGTGGGTTTGGTGGTGCTGAATTCTCTTAGCTTTTGCTTGTCTGTAAAGCTTTTGATTTCTCCATCGAAGCTGAATGAGGTCCTTGCCGGGTAGAGTAATCTTGGTTGTAGGTTCTTCCCTTTCATCACTTTAAGTATATCATGTCACTGCCTTCTGGCTTGTAGAGTTTCTGCTGAGAAATCAGCTGTTAACCTTATGGGAGTTCCCTTGTATGTTATTTGTCGTTTTTCCCTTGCTGCTTTCAGTAATTTTTCTTTGTCTTTAATTTTTGCCAATTTGATTACTATGTGTCTTGGCGTGTTTCTCCTTGGGTTTATCCTGCCTGGGACTCTCTGTGCTTCCTGGACTTGGGTGGCTTTTTCCTTTCCCATGTTAGGGAAGTTTCGACTATAATGTCTTCAAATATTTTCTCGGGTCCTTTCTCTCTCTCTTCTCCTTCTGGGACCCCTATAATGGGAATGTTGTTGCGTTTCATGTTGTCCCAGAGGTCTCTTAGGCTGTCTTCATTTGTTTTCATTCTTTTTTCTTTATTCTGTTCTGCGGCAGTGAGTTCAACCATTCTGTCTTCCAGGTCACTTATCCGTTCTTCTGCCTCAGTTTTTCTGCTATTGATTCCTTCTAGTGTAGTTTTCTTTTCAGTTATTGTATTGTTCATCTGTGTTTGTTTGTTCTTTAATTCTTCTAGGTCTTTGTTAATCATTTCTTGCATCTTCTCAATCTTTGCCTCCATTCTTTTTCCGAGGTCCTGTATCATCTTCATTATCGTTATTCTGAATTCTTTTTCTGGAAGGTTGCCTATCTCCACTTCATTTAGTTGTTTTTCTGGGGTTTTATTGTGTTCCTTCATCTGGTACATAGCTCTCTGCCTTTTCTCCTTGTCTATCTATGAATGTTGTTTTCGTTCCAGAGGCTGCAGGATTCTGGATTTATGTCTTTTGTAAGAAATTTGTAATTTCCTGGAGGTCAGGACTTCTCCATTACTTAAGGAGATAAAAAGCAAATCTATTAGGAATATAGTGATAGTGGAAAAAGTTTTAATTGAATTGAAAGGCTTGTTTTGTTTGGTTCACTTACAACCATGTTTGCCAACAGTTTGACACCAGTAGTTCCAATGCTACATTTAAATCCAAGCCAAACTGAATCACGAATCTTTGTACCAGAATTTAAAGTACAGGTGGTTTAAAAGTAATCAAATTAAGTATGGGAAAGGAGGCACAAATATTCTATTTGGAGAATTAAAAAATAAAAACTTGGTCGTTGGTTCTGGAATATAATATTATGGCACATTCAAGAAAAATACTTTCAGATGGTCATTACTTTTGGTGCCTGGCCTCAATTCCTACTTGGCTAAGCTTCATTATTGGTGGTCCAGAACTTGGCTGGTAAGTAGGAGAGTTGGAAGCAAGACTAGCTGCCTAGCAAAATGATTTGAATAGCTTCTGATCTTATTTGTCATTTTATCAACTATTTTTTGTAGTTTGTATGGTTTTCGTAGAAGTATGAAAACCAGAAGAGCCAGACTATTTACAACACTTAAAAGTGTGACACTAGTTCTATAATGGCACTGAAGCTACTTGTCATGTGATGAGACTCTATGTTAATTTGTTTTATGATTAGAGTAGGAAGTAGCTGAAGTGACGTGTCCCATCTGTCTATTCCCTTCTTTCTTTTCTCTTACCCCCAAAGAAGAGGCTGAAGATTCTTCAGGGAAGAATAAAAAGATTAATTTGAGAATAGATTTATATTCATGTTAAGACAACACTTCTTGGGTTTGCTTATAGGTCCTGTTATTGCCTTGGAGTTCAATGGAGATGGCGCTGTAGAAGGATGTCAACTTATTGTCAACGAGATATTCAGTGGGACCAAGGTACAAGATTTTATTGACTATATTTCATTCAGACCTTTCCTTTCCTTTCCTTTTCCTTACAATTAAATAGTATTTTCAGCACATCATGATTTTTAGAATTTATGGTAAATAATTGGGAGCTAAGCTTTGGTTTTTCCTTGCCAAACTAAAATTTTAATAGCTTAAAAATTTACAAAGTAAGTATCTACTTATTAAAAACCTTCAATAATACATGTTTCTAAAGTAAAATATCTCACCAAATGTCTCTTCAAGTTCTTCCTTTTTTAAAAGTAGTGATATGTTGAAAATGTTATATTTCTAAGATTGTATACTTTCGATGGACAATCCTATTGACCAGTGTTCATTTTCATTTGCTTCAGTAATACTTGATCAAAACTTGAACTTGAGCTATATCTAGATATCACTACATGTAGGTATTTTCTAGATATGGTTGATGAGGTTGCTGTATCTGAAAATTTCAAACTTAAACAACTTAATATAGCTTAAAAACCAAACATATAAGAGGACTAAATGAGTATATATAACAGGGTTTTTTTGATAAGTATCTGAGAGGAAATTTTTGATTTTGTAGTCTGATTTGGCTTATGGTCCCTTGAATTTGCATAATTTAAAGTACTTTGTTTTTTGTCTCATTTTATCATCAGAGCAGTACTAAGGGAGAGGGCAAATCAGATTGAATAGAAAAGGAAGCAGAGAGAAAATGGTTATATGATTTGGAGTTTTTAGATCTGAATGAGTTAAAGATTATCTAATCCAACTTTCTCATTTTACACATGTGGAAACTGAGCCCAGAGAGGTTTATTAAATTGTCAGCATCATACAGCTAGTTTATGATAAAGCTAAATAGAACCCAGGTCTCCTCTAATTTCTGGCTGACATTTATAAAAGCTGTTTTTGAAGGGTTCTATTGAGTACTACTTTGTTGATGTTTGGAAAATAGTTAATTTAAAATTAGTAATATATCTTTAGCAGCTTTGAAAAAGATAATCTCAAGTTTTGCTTCTCAGCCTATTGAGATTCTTATTTAGAAAATAGAAGAAATTAAGAGTTCTTTAAATAAATCTCTTTATTCGTAGCTTTCATAATATTGACTGTTACATATTTTAAAAACTGAAATTCCAAGTGTAATAAAATACAACTGAAGTATTATGAAAGCAAAGATCTTAATTATATCATAAGTGCTTTTAAAAGAGCTCAATTGCGTCATAGCTTTTGAAACTATATTTCATGAATTCTACAGAAAATCCGCAAATATTATAAATGATGTACTTGAATTTCTTTTAAATAGCAAGCCTGTGACTGTTCTGTGAAGAACATGGGCTTTGGAATTTGGGGATTACTAGCATGTATTTTTTGTCTCTTTTATGTTTAACATAGATGTTTGTATCAGAAAGCAAGGATGCGGCATCTGGAGATGTAGACAGCTTCTACAACTTTGCTGATATACAAATGGGAAAATGAAGTGCAATGTGGAACCAAGGACTTGATTTTAAGCCCTTTTCAATTTGTGTATTAGCAATGGTTTTTTTACTGATGCTAAAATTGTTAGTCATTTTTAAAATAAATTGTTGAATACTGCATCATTTAGTTGAGGTTCAAAAAGAGTTCACTTTAAATTAAGTAGTTTTAATCAGCTTAAAAACCATTTAACCCAGTTCAGTGAGCTTGTAGGTTTTGTTTCTCTGCATATGATACTGTTATTAGAAAATAGAAGTGGCTAACAGTTTATGATTTTAGTCCTAATTAAACGTTCTTTCAAATCTCTAATTTACACTTTCCTCAGTACTCCATGATATTTGAGAATATATTCCATTGCTTATTTTCTTTTGTAATTTAGAAGGATTCATCACTAGCGGATCAGTTAGAATGAACCTATGTGCATTTTTTTCATGTATATACATCCAGTTAAATATTTGCTTCCTAGTTGCATAATATGGCAAATGAAATTTTGCATACAGAGTTGACATAATACTTTGTAAATTAAGTTTTTTAAATTAATAGGTATTTGATAACCAGTTTTGCAAGTAACTCTACTAACTGATGTTGGTATAGCTGTTTAAAGACTACTTTGTGAGTAGTATGATTATTTGAATAAATTCCACATTGTTTAGTTTTTGAATACAACTGCTAGATGACTCTTCTGCTTCCTGGTAGGAAAAGGTATATGCAACACTGAAACTATAGAAGCCCAATCACCAGCAGTTCAAAAAGGTGATCACTGTTTTATCAGCTCTTATGGGCTATTAGAATTAAAACAAAACCTTGCAACATTTAGGTAAGAAATACTTAAGCATAGTGATAAGCTATGCAGATTATTAAAAAGCTAGATAAATTTGATTTTCATTAGATATGCCACTTCTATCAATCAATGTTCAAGTATGATAAAATTATTTTGGTTGCTTTAAAGCATTATTTTCCAGATCAACCTGACCGTAATAATTTACCAGGGGGCAGGGGAGAGCTACTTGTTTAAAAATCCACATTCTTGGACCAATCCTTAGGCAAATCGATTCAGTGCCCAGGGGAAACTCTGTTTTAAGGGGTTTGTTGTAACATAAGGTAATCAGAAGATCTTGATAGGTTGATCTTGTGAGAAGGGACTGAACCTGCCATCTACACCACACAGAGCAGCTAATCAGAAGTTAGCTTTCATAGGTCTATTTTTAAAAGGAACCTTGAATTTAATCATGTTTTGATAAAACTAAGGCTGAAAATAATCACTTGTAAGAATTCCTCTTATGATTGTTACTAACAATGTATTTTTGTGTTTAAACTGAAAATATTTTTGTGGATATTTTCAGATTCATTTACAACTATTGCATTGAATTGTGTGTCGATGTTCAGAAATAATACATTAAAAGACTTTTCACTTTAAATTAATAAGTAATATTGACCACCTACCCTGTGCCTCACCTTGTATTAGCATTGTATCATTTCAGTCTTTCTACAGGAGCATTCTATTCTACATAACCTATCCTTTAAATCAAAATGAATTCATAAGATGCAAATAAAAATCGGTGATGGGTTTAATATAATTTTTATCATAATTTACAAATGAGCTTTGCCAAGTAGTAGTCAGAGGACATTAATTTTTCTCATAGGTAAGCTAAATTAAACATATTCTTTCTGATCATAATTACATTATTAAATCCCATTATTCACAGTTTAAAAAATCACAATACTTTGTTTTTCAAAAATATAATACAATGTTATACAACGCTGTAAATTGAGTTCTTTATTTTACCTATGGTATTTTAGCAAAAACTCAGGAATATTACATATAAGGGAGATGTTAATTTAAAAATTTCCACTAAATTTAGTATCTATTCACCAAAGCCTAAAATTTTATACTCTTCTGTTAGATAAGAGCTTTTACCCAAGTTTAATTTGTCTTTCAGGACAGTTCTTTGCTTCTGAATGTTTGAAAAGATTTTTTAAAAATAAGTAGTGCTATGGTTGTTGTTTCTATCATTCTAAACCTTGATTGTAATTAGAGTATTCTACATTTCATTTCTGAATAGCTTTTGAATTCATGAAAAAGTATTAGCAATGAAAACTTAGTAATTTTATTAAGTTATACATGTTTAGACATTATATTAGCTTATTTCTCTTGTGTTAATAGTACTGCTGTTCTTGCTTCTGTATATTTATATCTAGCTTTTGTATGTAATTTATCTAGTGTTTATAAAATGTGATTTGTAATAAATATTGTTAAAATGAAAAAGAATTAACACTAATTTTTTTTTAACACTAATTTTTGAAGAGCACTTCTATAACATATATTTACTCATACATGTACCAAAATATGATCATGACACACATTTTTTAATGATAAAAGTAAAATACAATGGTCTAATCTGTCTTATGTTAATGAGAAATGAACTGTGTGCCATGTTGTGTGTACAAAGCACTCTGGAGAAATGCAAAGGAAGTAGAAAACCTGTTTTAATCTAAGGAATTTCCAATATCACGCTCCCTTTGTTAAAAGATACGTTTTGTTATGATTGAATACTTACTAAGATTAGGCATCTTTTTCTTCCATATTTAAGAAAATAGTGAATTGTTTGTGATATACTTTCAGGTTTATACAAATGGACCTTATTTTTGAATTGCTACCAAATTTATCAGCCTTCGTACCCAATTTCTCCCTCTCCCAGCCCATAAATCAGAGAAACTGCAGATTGGTTAGTTTTAAAAATAACATTTATTATCATTATTTCTATGTATAAAGCTTCTACATGTATATTTAGAGCATTTGGGGGAAGAAAACAGAACTGTGCAAGATAGTAGCAAAAATTACTTCCTACTTATTGGATAATTCTTGCTGTGCTGAGTTTAAATTTTTTCCCATTTTTTTTGTCATTTTATATTTGTGTGAGTTATGATTTTATCTTTTTTTTTAAACCATCTTTATTGGAGTATAATTGCTTTACAATGGTGTGTTAGTTTCTGCTTTATAACAAAGTGAATCACTTATACATGTACATATGTCCCCATATCTCTTCCCTCTTGCATCTCCCTCCCTCCCACCCTCCCTATCCCACCCCTCTACGTGGTCACAAAGCACTGTGTTTTTCTCATTTAAAAGGGACATATTTAGGGACTTCCCTGGTGATCCAGTGGTTAAGAGTCCGTGCTCCCAATGCTGGGGCCACGGGTTGGATCCCTGGTCAGGGAACTAAGATCCTGCATGCCGCATGGTGCGGCCAAAAAAATAAATAAATAATAAAAGGGACATATTTAACTCTGTTTTCCATAGGAAGAGAAGATACTGTAATTAAGGTATGATTACTCCTTCAAAATCCATTCTAGAAAATATTTTATCCTTTAAAAGTGTAACACTAAAAAAAGCCAAATTTCATTTGAATTTTAGTAATGAAAACTTTTTTTGTGAAAATGGAGTCATTCACCGTTGACTTGGTTTCCTTTTTTGATCGAGTGTTTGAAGAGGGTGGCAATCGGTCCTACTCAGCTGGGGAGGCAGTAAACCTTTATACTACTTCATCTCTCTCCTTTGACATTTGTGACATTTTGGCTTTTAGTGGCAAACTCAAGCAAGATGTTCAGAAGCAGCGTTTTTTTTTTCCTTTTCTAGTGTTTTGGTGCTTTCCTGGTCAGGGCAGGTTCTTACCTATAAATAGATGTTGAGGGAGCAGGTGCACAGGTAGCAGGGAGCCCCCAGCATCCTTCTCTCGGCTCTGATCCTCCCTCTGGGGCCTGCCTTCCCCATTTCAGTTTAATCTGTCCACTAGTAATTGGACTAATGAAAAGTAACTTGCAAGTGGCGTGACAAGTAATTAACTGATGTTTGTAAAGTGCCTTGAAATGGTGCTTTATGGATGTTAAGTATTACTGTGCTGAGCAAAGTAGTATGGTGATCTTTTAAAGTAGTTTAGTTGCGAAGCCATACACCCACCTACAAATAGGCAACTGAATAAGAGAAAACACATATAAGAGGCTGTTAAGACTTAAATGCTGTTCTCTTATTGATTGATGTACTTTCATTTATCAATTGTAGGTCAGTTTGTTAGGCTCATTAATAGAACCTTTTATACTATTTCACCCTAACTTATAAACTGAGCATATATTAAGTGATTTTAAAATTTATCCCAGGACTTCCCTGGCGGTCCTGTGGTTAAGACTCCGTGCTTCCACTGCAGGGGGCACAGGTTTGATCCCTGGTCGAGGAACTAAGATCCTGCATGCCGTGTGGTGTGGCCAAAAAAAAAAAATTATCTCATTAGAGTCATCTAGTTTTAGGACTGTGAAGCGTATGGACATTTTCAATCCCTCATTTTACAGATGATAAATTTGAGGGTCAGAAAATTTAGATGGCCTGGCCAACTCAAACCATAATCACCGAACTACGGTGTAGACCTCTTGACTTTTTCCCTGCGATCACCCAGAGAATAAGGCTCAGCTCATCAGGCTCCTTCTTTACGAAGCCTTTTCTAACTCTCACAAAGGCGCAGCCCCTCTTTGGTGCTCACACAGTACTCTCTATAGATTTCCTGTAACACTTTATTCTATTTCTTTATCCATTCCTCCCTTGCTACTCAAAGTGTGGCCTGTAGACCATCAGCATCAGCATCACCTAGAGTTTGTTAGAATATCAGGCCCCATTCCAGATCTGTTGAATAAGCCTGTCAACTGGAGAAAAATGTACAGCCTAAAAGTTGCAAGTCATATTTTATTCAGACTCTAATCCAAAAAGATATATGCACCCCTATGTTCATAGCAGCACTATTCGCAATAGCCAAGACATGGAAACAACCTAAATGTCCATCGATGGATGGATAAAGAAAATGTGGTACATATATACAATGGAATACTACTCAGATATAAAAAAGAATGAAATAATGCCATTTGCAGCAACATGGTGGACCTGGAGGGCATTATGCAAAGTGAAATAAGTCAGACAGAGAAAGACAAATACCATATGATATCACTTACATGTGGAATCTAAAATGTGACACAAATGAACCTCTCTGTGAAACAGAACAGACTCACGGACATAGAGAACAGACTTGTGGTTGTCAAGGGGAGGGGATTGGGGGAGGGATGGAGTGGGAGGTTGGGGTTAGCAGATGTAAGCTTTTATATACAGAATGGATCAACAACAAGATCCTACTGTATAGCACAGAGACCTATATTCGGTATCCTATGAAAAACCATAATGGAAAAGAATATTTAAAAAAAAGAACATGGATATATATATATATATATGTTTTATTCAGGGACCTTACTGAGAACTATAGCCTGGGAGACAGCCTCTCAGATAGCTCTGAGGAACTGCCCCAAAGAGGTAAGGGAGGAGCCAGGATATATAGGAGTTTTTGCTGAGAAAACAAACATGTAGTCGAACATCAAAAGATTACCGCTAATCACAAAAAGCAGACATCCTAAGTTAATGGTTTTAGTCCTTTTCTATGTATGGGAAGATCCAAGAGTCTGGGCTCATAGAAATCATTCCTTAGATATGCATCTCAACTATCTAGGGCCTGTATCCTGTTTTTCTCCATCCTGAATTCCCCCAGGGCGCACCATGGGGCAGGGGACAGCTGCAGTGGTTGCTGGCTTGATGGTGGACAACATCGTTTACTGAAATGGCAGGCAACATTTTCTGTCTGCAAGCTTCTACCTTTTAACAAGGTGTGCAGGGGATTCATATATACATTAAAGTTGGAGAAGCTCTGTCCTAGACTGTTAGTTCCCCAAGCACTAAAATCAAGGCTTAGAAACCTTTGTATTCATAGAGAGTAGCTTAGGGTCCAGTAATGTGATCTATATTTAATAAATATTTTTGACTGAATGACATAATCCAGTGCTTCATTCTACTCTATCAGATTTTATTCTTTTCTGTAATTCCTCTCTTCATGTACTCTCCTTGATTGGCTTTGGAATAAAAACATTCTACAATATTTACTTTTTCCCCCCGTTTTGTGTTGAAATAGTAAACAGGGTCTCTGCCCACTGAGGCTCCTGGGGAGCTTTAAGAACATCAGTGGTATGCATTGGAAACAGAGAAGAGCACAGCAGTTTCTGACTTAAATTTTCTTCTGATGTGTTTTCGTATTCAAGTTTGTTTTATTCAATGAGGAAATGTGTTGCATAAGCCAGAGTGGTGCTTTGTTGATGCTGGGGCTGAGTTAAAGTAAAACAGCAGTCAGCTACTTGCTTTGGGCTTGTGGGGAAAGTTAGTCATTTAGTCCCTCTCAGATGTTATCCTCCCTCTTTATCTCTTGACATCTTCCCACTTGGAGAGTTTAGGGATGAGCTTGGCCATCATCATCAATAGAACATGTGCAGGATTGTCCAGGGAAGTGGGGGAGGAGAGTAGTAACCCTGAGTCTCCTTTCTCCTAAAGACCAGCATTATCATAGCAGGTAAGTGGTAGAGCTGGGGTTTAAATGGCTGTCTGTTAACCACTATTCCAGAGAGAGGGGCATATCAAAATTACTTGTGGGTATTTTTCAAAATACATATGGCCCTTCAGGCAGTTAGAAAGCCTAAACAAGGGGGCTGTACAAAGTATTAAAGGTGGGGGAAGAAGATCAAAGATGGGCAGAGAAACAACATTCGAATAGCAAAAAACAAAGATCTCTATGTACTGTGGACAAAAAATGTTGCCTGCCATTCTAGTAAATAACAATGTTGCCTGCCATTAAGCCATCAGGAACTGCAGCCCCCCCCCACAAGTGGTGTACCCTCATGGGAATTCAGATGGAGAAAAACAGGCTACTGGCCCTAGATAGTTAAGATGCATATCAAAGGAATAATTTTGATGAGCCCAGACTCTTGCATCTTCCCATACATAGAAGAGCACTAAAATCATTCACTGGAGATGTCTTTTTTGTGTGTGATTAGCAATAATCTTTTAATGTTCGACTACATTTTTTTTTTTTGCAAAAACTCCTATATATCCTGGCCCTCCCTTACCTCTTCAGGACAGTTCCTTAGAGCTATCTGAGAGGCCGTCTCCTGGGCTATAGTCCTCTCTCAGTAAAGTCCCCAAATAAAACATAAGTCACAACGTTTAGGTTGTGGGCTTTTCTTCAGTGGGCAGTACTGATAAGGAGTAATGTTACTTGTAGGTTACAAAACCAAGGTCTACAACAGTGTACCCCCTGTGCTACCTTATGTGTAAGAAAAGGGGAGATAATAAGTACATGTATATATATGCTTAATTTTGCATAAAGGACCACTGAAAGGACAAATAAACCAATAAAAGTTGCCCATAGGAGGCAAGAGAAACCAAGCGGGATGGGGTCAGAAGTGGGAATGAGACTCCTAAATGTATACCTTTTTACAGCTTTGATTTTTGAACTTTGTAAATATATTATCTGTTTTTAGATCCAAGTTGGGGGTAAAGAAGCAGAAAGAAGGTGCTTAGAGAGTAAAAGAGAGAAAGAATAAGAACAAATAGAAAAAATCATGGGAATACTTTTTCCAAAGAATAGTTGGTGATTTTTTTTACTTGGGATGGAATTCAGGGAAAGCAAAAAAAGTTAATACCCAGAGATGGCTGGAAAGAGACAACCTTTGGCTTGATACCTTAGACCAGACCTGGATCCTGATAGAAAAGATGTTTCCTCAGTGACCAAGAGAGCTGAGGAAGAATCCAACTTGATGAAGGGATAGGAACTGAATAACTATCAAGTCAGTGGCACATCTTCTATTGCTATTCATGTGTATTACAACCGCCTTTATACTGTGAGTGTTAGTGCCACTTATATTTCAGAAGAGTGCCTCTAAATCTTCTCGTCAAGATCCATAGGTTGTTGTTATTTTTGTTTGTTTTTTGGGGGGTTTTGTTGTTGTTGTTGTTGTTTGTTTTTTTGGCCATACCACGTGGCTTGTGGGATCTTAGTTCCCCGACCTCGGCCCTTGGCAGTGAAAGCGCAGAGTCCTAACCACTGGACCACCAGGGAATTCCCTGTTTGTTTTTTAATCACACTTTGTTCCCTATAGCATTTTTCACTGATAATCATTGCCTTGTTCTTTAAAATTTCTCCCACCTTGTTTCCTGTGATAATGAATGCAGTTATCCACCATCCACGAATTCACTGAGCACTGCTTTTTGGGCCAGGCACTGTGCTAGATTCAGTTTTTCCTACTTCTTTGAGACAGTCTCTTTGGTTAGCTCTTCATTTCTTTTTTTTTTCTCTCTGCTCTTCCTTTTCCCTCTTCCACCTCAGCTGTTATCATGGTACAAGGGTCAGTCGTGAATCCTCTGCTTTGATCTCTGTGTCCTTTCCTTTAGGTCCATGAACCTTTCTCACAGCTTCAACCAGCACCGCTAAGCACAGCCATTTATCTGGCTGCTGTTGCTCAATCTTCAACTCTACCAAATATCTTCACTCGAGTAGTTAAATTTTAATTGTTCTCCTGGTCTCACCGTGTAGTACACTGAACTCATCACATTCCTCCTTCCCAAATGGTCTCCCTGTCCTGGCATCCTTGTTTCCATTGATGACACGAAATTATCTCAGTTATACCACTGACATTTTGGGGTCATCTTAGAATGTTCTTCCCCCACCCACCCCACCCCTTGCTAGGCAGCTCTTAACTAGCCCTGTTGTTGAAATGTTTCTCTTCTCCATCCTCTCCTTTGCATGTCCATACTTATCAACCTAATGTAGGCACATGGTTGCTACATCAGCCTCCTCACTAGGACCCCTACTTAAGATCTCTGCTCACTTCCTCCCATGCATCCCATACACTGCAGGGTTTTGCCCTGCATAGTAGTTAACAGCGTAGCCTCTGGGGGTGGTTTTGTTATCATTAATCTCGAATCATCTTGTGCGATGATTGTCAACATCGCACAGTTGACAAGCTAGATTGTCAACTTCTGGAGTAATCCAAATGATGAACACCTTCGTTTTCAAGTCTGGGACCACTTTCTTTTTTTAAATGATATCTGATTTTTTAAATAAATTTATTTTATTTATTTATTTTTGGCTGTGTTGGGTCTTTGTTGCTGCATGCGGGCTTTCTCTAGTTGTGGTGAGCAGGGGCTACTCTTCATTGCGGTGCATGGGCTTCTCATTGCGACGGCTTCTCTTGTTGCGGAGCACGGGCTCTAGGCGTGCGGGCTTCAGTAGTTGTGGAACACAGTCTTAGTAGTTGTGGCTTGCAGGCTGTAGAGCACAGGCTCAATAGTTGTGGTGCATGGTCTTAGTTGCTCCGTGGCATGTGGGATCTTCCCGGACCAGGGATTGAACCCGTGTCCCCTGCATTGGCAGGTGGAATCTTAACCACTGTGCCACCAGGGAAGCCACTTTCTTAAAGAACAAAAACAACATCAAAAACTGAGTGGCAGGGAGTGGGGGAGGGAAGGCTTGGGAGTTTGGGATTAGCAGATGCAAACTATTATATATAGAATGGATAAACAACAAGGTCCTACTGTATAGCACAATGAACTATATTCAATATCCTGTAATAAACCATAATGGAAAGGAGTATGAAAAAGAATATATATATGTATAACAAACACTTTGCTGTATGGCAGAAATGAACACAACATTATAACTCAACTATACTTCAATAACATAAATTTTAAAAAAACTGAGTGGCAACACATGCCAGGTACTTTCACAAAATTAACTTTGGTATAGCCCACAGCAGCTATCACAGTTACTTGTTTGAAGAACTGTCCTCCACTTTAGCCGTTTGATCTCCTGACTGGCGATAGTCATGATCAATGAAAACTGGTCTTTGCTTATGTTCCTCTCCATGCCTGGAATCCTTTGATCACTCTTCCACTTTTCCCGCCCCCTTACCCCAAAGCTTCAAATTCTGCCCTTCCTTCTGGACTGGCCTGATTTCCATCTCCTCCAATAAGCCACTGACCCTTGATCGTTTGAACTAGTCATGTCAGAGTTGCAAAGAACAACAGGTATGGGTTTGAGAAACGTCAGACCTGGGTTTGACTTACATTCCACTACATACTACCTGTGTAGATCTCTGTAAGTTATGTCTTTAGTTTTGTGCTCTGTAAAATGAGAATTATGACTGCTTTGTAGTTATTTTGAGTATTCAGTGAAATATAAAGTAAGTAAAAATTCTAGCCTCAGTGTTAGGTCTTCACCTTAATCACACAAAACTCTGAAGTATTACTTTTCTTGTGTCTTATTTTTCTAAAATGACACAAAACTCACTGTGGACAGCCACCAAGACTTCTGTACCTGCCCCCTGTTGGCCTCAGGCAGCCAAATACTGCCTAAGGCAAATGAATACTGGTTGGATGAATACAAATATAAACATGTGTAGGGGGCTCTAGTAGTCTAATGCCACTCAATTAGTAACTGACTGAACAACTATGAGTATTGAACTTATATGAGCTGAGATGATGGGTCATATGTAACAAAGTCTTGAGGTAGGCAGCTAGGCAGCCCAACAACTCCGAAATGTCTTTAAGGTCCTAGGTTCTTTCTATATTCCTGTTCTGCCCTCCTAAACATGTAACTTTTTCTTTATGCCAGTAACGTGGCTTTCAGACCTCTAGGTATGGTGACTGCATTCTAGGTAGAAAGAATGGAGAAGGTGAATGGCAAAAGGCCGGCTAAGTCTGTACCTTTCCATTGGGAAAACAGTAACTTTCCCAGAAGTCTCATTCAGTAGACTTCAACTTATATCTCATTTGCCAGAGCTGGATCACATGGCCATCCTACCTTCTAGGGAGTCTGAGGAGGTGAGTATTCTTACTGGGCATATTGTCTCCCTGAAAAATTGAGGTTCTGACAGTAACATGAAAAGAATGGATATTGGGTAAACAACTCTCAGTATTTGCCACATGAAGCTTATAATCCGTGTAGTTTAGAATATACCATAAACAGATGGGAGGGGAAAAGTTTAAGAACATTTCTCCAAATAACCCAAAAGTTTCTTCAGAGGGATAAAGAATGAGATGAGATCATTTGGGTAAGGTCTCTCAGAGAAGTAAAAAATCTCCAAGAAATTTCTGAAGAACTTCAGGAACCAAATTATTGCTGTTGTGACTCAGACAAACAAAAACAACAACTGGTTCATGTATCCCATCAGACATGCAGGACTTATGGATGGCCTTAAATAGAGCATAGAAGGCCTGGAACAGTTTTTCATGGCTTTCTATCCCAAAGATCCTGGTGCTTATATCTTCAGAAAGCCAGATACAGAGACTTCTGAGAACTCACTTAGATGATGGTTTCCAAGAGGAACCACTCTCGCCTAAGCCATACATGGTGCAGTTTACTTCTAATATGGAAAATGATGGTTAGTCTCTAAAGCTGAGCATTCTCTGGAATCGGACAGTTCACCCCTTTTGAAATTTCCGATTTAGAAAAATCCAATCTAAGGAGAGAAGACAAAGTTCAGGGGAAATTAATTTTTGTCTTAAGTACATATAGATTCTGGATTTAAAAGTAAAGATAGTGATTGTGTCATTCAGGATTCCACCAGAGAAACAGAACCAAGGAATTGGCTTAGGTGATCGTGGGGGCTGGCTAGGTAAGTCCAAAATCTGCAGTCTGTAGAGGGGAGTGTCAGGACGAGCAGGCTGGAGCTCTCAGGCACAAGCTGATGCTGCTGTCCGTAGGTGGGAATCCTTCAGGGAAGCCCCAGTCCTGCTCTTAAGGCCTTCAACTAATTGAATCAGGCCCACCCAGATTATCTTGGATAATCTTCCTTACTTAAAGTCAGGAAGACTTGAATCATATCTACAAAACACCTTCACAGCCCCACCTCAATTAGTGTTTGAATGAATAGCTGGGAACTATAGCCTAGCCCTGTAACACTAATGGTGTTGGTTGGTGTTTCATTTTGTTTTTAAATTCCATCAGAACATTTTGTTCTTTGTGAAAATAAATCACAAGCCTGGACAGACTTCTAAGAAGAGAAAGAGCCAATATTATCAATCTGTGGCATCAGCATGAATACATATTTGGTCTATAAAGGTCATTAACCATCTGGTAAAAGGAAGCTTCACTGATTATAATTCATCCATTGGGTGTATGCTATTACCTGATTCCACTAAACTCTTTTCAGTTTATTGGTAAGAAAATTAGTCTTCCAACTCATTTGCAGTTAACACCTAAAAAGGAAGAAGTATTTCAAGGAATAGGTGTGTATTTCTTCATTTGTAAATCATTTCTTTCTTTTTTTTTTCCTTTTTGGTTTCACTGCTTGGCTTGCGGGATCTTAGTTCCCTGACCAGGGATTGAACCCGGGCCCCGGCAGTGAAAGCGCTGAGGAGTCCTAACCACTGGCCCGCCGGGAATTCCCATCATGCCACAAATGTTTAATGAATACTGGGCTAGGTTAGTTGGCAATTTCTACTCTCCCTTGGAATAAAAATGGTGGATGCTTTAAATAATGAAACCTACACAAGAGTAAAAAGCATTTTGTATGAAGCATGTCTACTGTCTATTAATGATGTGGGGAAAGTTATTTTCTCTCTGAGCCTCAGTTTGTTTACCTGTTAAGTGGGAATAATGATTACTATCTGGAGGGTTTGGGGAAGGATTAGATGAGAAAATATAAGTTAAAACACTTGGAACACAGTAGATTCTCCACACACTAATTTTCTGTCTCCTTCCATGAATATAGCCTTCACAAATGAACTCTTGTGAATTAAAAGTTCTCTCCAACTTTTTTTTTTGCAGATTGTTTCTACTTGATAGCATTATTTTGGATATCAATATATAGCAAAGAATCAAGTGAGGTTACCAGGGCTCGTGAATTTATCACACTGACTATACTCTCACTGTAGTTTCCTTTGTATTTACTTGTGTGCATATGAAGACCATTTTTACATGTTTTCATTTCAACCATGAGTGCAGATAAAATTCTCCAGGTGTTTACAATTGCTTTTTTGTTTGAAAAATCAGCAATTTTCCAAATTTTATCTGAAAATATTCCTGTGAGTCATAGTCATGAAGTTCTGAACAAAAGTTAGGTGTTACCAGATTTCACAAGTTTGAAATAATTTTTGGCCGAGGAAAAGGGAGCACATCTTGTATTCTTTTCCTTATCAGTCTCTCTCATGTGGCTCAGCAGATGCACGGGTTGTTTTATTATTAATTGTTAATTACACAAATAATACCATTTTATTTTCCCTGAAAAAAATGGAGATAAATCTAAAAATGCTCTTTGATCCCTACTCCCCATTGGTAACTACCATTCTCAATTTGGTCTGTATTCTTCCAGACCATTTGTCTATGGATTTACATATATAGTACAGTACACAGACAGATAAAATTATATGGAAAGTAGCTGTTTTACTTGTCTAAGGAAAATAGGGCCTATTATTGATTTTTATCATGTGAAACTGGTGTGATGAGTAAGAGAGAGATTGGAGAGAAAAGAGAAGGATGGAAGGTCTTGCCAAGAGTGATAATTTACTTCTCTATATTTCTTTGGCCTTTTCACTTTTGGTCCCCTGAGCCCATTGCTGGCAAGTTACACCACCATAGTGTCTGCACAATAGCACAGGTGGTCTAGAGATCTTGCATCCAGTTTCATCAAGGAGTGGCTCAACAAAGACAGATACACAGTCCCCTAGGCCTTCTGAAAGTCTCTCTCCACTGAAGTCCAAGCATTAGCAGTTCTAATTTACAAATTAAAAAAGAAAGAAAGAAAGAAAAGTTGTTTTGGCTTTAAAGTGCAAGCTGAAGTCATCATGATGGCAAATTCTTCGTGTTTTCCAACTGAAACAGAAATCTCTTTCTTAATCATTTCATTAATTTTTTTTTTTTAATTTTTGTCTGCGTTGGGTCTTTGTTGCTGTGCGCGGGCTTTCTCTAGTTCCGGTGCGCCGGCTTCTCATTGCTGTGGCTTCTCTTGTTGCAGAGCACAGGCTCTAGGCACGTGGGCTTCAGTAGGTGCAGCGCGTGGGCTCAGTAGTTGCAGCGCGTGTGCTCACGGGCTCTAGAGCGCAGGCTCAGTAGTTGTGGCACAAGGGCTTAGTTGCTCTGTGGCATGTGGGATCTTCCCGGATCAGGGCTCGAACCCGTGTCCCCTGCATTGGCAGGCGGATTCTTAACCACTGTGCCACCAGGGAAGCCCTCACTAATTTCTTTTAAGTGATGAGGTAGCTTCAAGTTCCAGACAAGATGGCATAGGCTCATTTCTCCTTGCTCCTCCCTGCTAAGTACAACTAAAATCCCCGGAAATAATACAAAAGTCCATCATAAAGAGACTCTGGTACTGGAAAGAGGAATGTGGGCTGGCCAGAGACCTCAGGACTTGAGAAAACATGGAGGTGAGCTCCCTGGTTTTTCAACGTTCCAGACTGGGTGCTGGGGAAGCCTGTAACCTAGGATCTCCAATCAGAGCAGACCAAAACAAACAAAAAACAGCAAAGCCAAAAAAAAAACCAAAAACCTGTTCTTTCTGGCCAAAGCACCTGGAAAGGAGAGAAACCCAGTCCAGCAGAGAGAAACCTTTTTGACAACACCTGCCCTACAGCAGCCTATGGTGTCAGCAGTGACTGAATAGGGACATTCGACTTAGGTGCCCCATTCAGTAGCTGCAGGCAGCTAGGGGAAACACTTTCCTACGCTTTCCCCTCCCTCTCCCTCGAAGAGCACAAGCCAAGATTGAGTGTGAGTCCCAGTGGCACCAGGCAGCCTGGGAAGCACCGCACACCCCCTCCCCCCATGGAGAGCAAGCTGGAGCCACAATGGCACTGGTCGGGAGTTGGGGTGGGGTTGGTGGCGGTGCTGTGCCCTGCTGGAGCCATCAGCAGATAACCAGCAAGGAATCCACACTGCTGTGGCTCACCCAGCAGCACCAGGTAGCCAGGGTTAGCACTTTCAGCCCCAGCAGGCCTGGCATCTCCCAGCCCCCCTCCCGTCAACCTGGTGACATGGGATGGCCCAGGGAGGCACAGGATCTCCTGACCCCCATCAAGTGGCAGGTGACTGGGGGGGCACTTTCCTCTCCCACCAGTGGTGTTGGCTGAGAATGCATGGGGGAGTTTGGACATCTGCCACTCCTTTCCCACCCGGCATAAGGAAAGGATCCAGAGAGATGCTCCCCCTACCTGGTGTTGCCATGTCAGTAGAGACAGAGTGCGGGGTCCAGACTTTTACCCTTGTCAGCCAGTGGCAGCTAGTGCCCTCATTCTCTCAATTAGAGAGTGAAGAGAGGATCTCAGAGAGGAGGGAGCTGGAGAAAGGGATTCTTTAAATCTGTATAGGAAGTCCTAGAAAGACACCTGACTGACCACAAGGTAAAACTGACTAAATCAACATGCCTGAAGGTCTGAGAACTGAACTACAGTGTGCAATGCCACCTCCGTTTTCAAGGTGGCTTCAAATAGCACACAAAGGAGACCGGAAGGGTTCTAAAAACAAAATTGTCATTGGAACCACAGCCCACAAAAGTAGGCTAGGACTTGTGCACTAAACCTAAATAGTGTTACTGCCTGCTAAAATAGAAGATTTAAGTAGTATCCAGAGTCTCCTAACATCCAAAATGTCCAGGAGATAATGGAAAAACACTCATCATACCCAGATCTAGTAAAATCACAACTTTACTGGGAAAAGACAATTAACAGATATATCACTGAGATGAATCAGATGTTGGATTTATCTTAAACGAACTTTAGAGCAGCTGTCATAAAAAATGCTTCAATGAGCAATTACAAATTCTCTTGAAACAAATAGAGAGGGAATTCCCTGGTAGTCCAGTGGTTAGGACTCTGTGCTTTCACTGCCGAGGGCTCGGGTACAATCCCTGGTCGGGGAACTAATCCCATAAGCCACGTGGCAAGGCCAAAAAAAAGAAAAAAGAAACAAATGGAGAAATACATAAAATTTCAGCAAAGAAACAGAAGTTTCGGGACTTCCCTGGTGGCACAGCGGTTAAGAATCCACCTGCCAGTGCAGGGGACATGGGATCGATCCCTGGTCTGGGAAGATCCCACATGCCGTGGAGCAACTAAGCCCGTGCGCCACAACTACTGAGCCCGCGTGCCACAACTACTGAAGCCCACACGCCTAGAGCCCATGCTCCACAGAAAGAGAAGCCACCGCAGTGAGAAGCCCGTGCACCACAATGAAGAGCAGCCCCTGCTTGCTGCAACTAGAGAAAGCCCATGTGCAGCAACGAAGACCCAACGCAGCCAAAAATAAATAAATAAATTTATTTAAAAAAAAAGAAACAGAAGTTTCAAAAAAAGAACCAAACAGAAAGTATAGAAGTGAAAAATATAATAATCAAAATAAAAAACTCATTGGATGGGTTCAATAGTATGGGTTCAATAGTCATGAAGATGACAGGATAGACTCAGTGATTGAGGACAGAACAATAGAATTTCTCCAATCTGAACAAAAGAGAGAAAATAGATGAAGGGGGGAAAAAACCTCAGTCTCAGGGACCTGTTGGACAATAACAACAAAAGTGCTAATATTCATAAAACTGAAGTCACTGAAGGAGAAGTAAAAGTGAATTCAAAGAAATAATAGGTGAAAATGACCCAAATTTGGTGAAAGACAAAACCTGCAAATTCAGAAAGCTCAGTGAAACTCAGACAGGAAAACTAAAAAATATCCACACCAAGACACATCATAAATAACTTCTGAAAACTAAAGATAAAGAAAAAAATCTTGAAAGCAGCTAGGGATAAAAGAAAATGTATTACCTGTATAATAACACTGATTCAGATGATAGTGAATTTCTCATCTGAAATTATAAAGGCTAGAAGGAAGTGATACATTTTTCAAATGATGAAAGAAAAGAATAGTCAAATCTGGGAATTCCCTGGTGGTCCAGTGGTTAAGACTCTGCACTTTCACTGCTGAGGGCATGGGTTCAATCCCTGGTCAGGGAACTAAGATCCTGCAAGCCATGTGGCACAGCCAAAGAAAATAAAAAAAAGTCAAATCTGAATTCCATGATCAGCAAAAATATCCTTCAGGAATAAAGGGGAAATAAAGACATTCCTAGATAATAGAAAACTTATAAATTTTTTACTAGCAGAATTACCATGAATGAATGGCTAAAGGAAACTCTCCAAACAGAATGGAAATGATAACAGAAGGAAGCTTGGAACTTCAGAAAGGAAGGGAAACAACTAAATGTGTAAAAATAAGGATAAATATAACAGACTATCCTTTTCCTCATGAGTTTTTTCAATCATGACGGATTCTTGAAACAAAAATTATAACACCATCTGATGTTGGGTTTAATGTATGTAGAGGAAATAGATAAGAAAATTGCATTTAAAAAGTGAGAGGGTAAAGGGACATAAATGAAAATAAGATTTCTACACTTTACTAGAAGTGGTAAAATGTTGATGACAGTACATTGTGATATTACATATGTGTATTTTAATACCTAGAGCAAACATTAAGAAAACTATAAAGGGAATTCCCTGGTAGTCCAGTGGTTAGGCCTCCGTGCTTCCACTGCCAGGGCCCTGGATTTGGTCCCTGATCAGGGAACTAAGATCCCACATGTCACACAGCACCTCCAAAAAAAAAAACGAGAGAAAGAAAAAGAAAACCATACAAAGTGATATACTCAAAAATACAATGTAGGGACTTCCCTGGTGGCGCAGTGGTTTAGAATCCGCCTGCCAATGCAGGGGACACGGGTTCGAGCCCTGGTCCAGGAAGATCCCACATGCCGTGGAGCAAGCAAGCCCGTGTGCCACAACTACTGAGCCTGCGCTCGAGAGCCTACAAGCCACAACTACTGAGCCCTCATGCCACAACTACTGAAGCCCACGCACCTAGAGCCCGTGCTCCGCAACAAGAGAAGCCACTGCAAGGAGAAGCCCACGCACCGCAAGGAAGAGTAGCCCCTGCTCCCCACAACTAGAGAAAGCCCACATGCAGCAATGAAGACCCAATGCAGCCAAAAATAAATAAATAAATTTATAAAAAAATACAATGTAAATCAAAATGGAATTCTAAAAAGTATTCAAGTAACCTACAATAAGGCAAGAAAAGGAAAACAGGAATGAGAAAGAGAGGGAATAAACAGAAAGCAAATAATAAAACATTAGACTTTAGCCCTAAGGTATCAATAACTATGTTAAAGGTAAATAGTATAGGTACATGAATTAAAATACAGAGATTCAGGGACTTCCCTGGTGGTGCAGTGGTTAAGAATCCACCTGCCAATGCAGGGGACACAGGTTCGATCCCTGGTCTGGGAAGATGCCACATGCCACAGAGCAACTAAGCCCTTGTGCCACAACTACTGAGCCTGCGCCCTAGAGCCTGCGAGCCACAACTACTGAGCCCATGTGCCACAACTACTGAAGCCTGTGAGCCTAGAGCCTGTGCTCTGAAACAAGAGAAGCCACCGCAGTGAGAAGCCCACACACTGCAAGGAAGAGTAGCCCCCACTCGACACAACTAGAGAAAGCCTGTGCACAGCAATGAAGACCCAGCGCAGCCAAAAATAAATAAATAAATAAATAAATTTTAGAAAATAAAATAAAATAGGGAGATTCACAGAACGGCTTTTAAAAGTACCCCACCTATATGTTGTCTACAAGAAACTCACTTCAAATATAACGTAGGTAGATAGAAAGTAAAATGATGGAAAAAGATATACTATTCAAACATTAATTTGTAAAAGCAGGAGTGGCTATATTAACATCAGATAAAGTAGACTTCAGAGCAAACAAAATTACCAGGGACAAAGAGGAATATTACACAGTGATAAAAGAGCCAATCCACCAAGAATACATAGCAATCCTAAATGTGTGTGCACCAAACAACAGAGCTTCAAAACACATGAAGCAAAATCTAATAGAACTGAAAGGAGAAACAGACAAATCCATAATTATAGTTGGAAACTTCAGTACCCACTCTCAGCAACAGAACTACTAGACATAAGATCAGCAAGATTATACAGCTCAACAACACCATAAAACAACAGGACCTAATTTATAGGACACTCCACCCAACATCATAACTCACATTCTTTTCAAATACCAATGAATATTCACCAAGATAGCTCATATTCTGAGTCATAAAACAAACTTCAACAAATGTAAAAGAACTGAAATCATACCGAGTATGTTCTCAGACCATAATGGAATCAAACTAGAAATCAATAACAAAGTCAACAGGAAAATCTCCAAATACTTGGAAACTGAATAACACATTTCTCATTAATCCATAGGTCAAAAGGAAATCTCAAGGGAAATTTTTAAAAATACACTGAACTAAATGAAAATGAAAATACAGCATATCAAAATTTGTGGAATGTAGCTAAAGTAGTGCTGGCATGGGAATTTAGAACTAAATGCTTACATTAGAAAAGAAGAAAGACCTCAGATCAATCATGTAAGCTCCCATCTCAGGAGACTAGAAAAAGAAGAACAAAATAAAATGAACTCAAAGAAAGCAAGCAGAAGGAAGGAAATAACAAAGATAAGAGCAGAAATCAATGAAATTGAAAAAAGGAAAACAATAGAGAAAATCAATTAAACAAAAAGCAGTTTCTCTGAAAAGATCAATTAACTTGATAAACCTATAGCACTGATTGACTAAGATAAAGAGAGGAGACATAAATCACTAATATCACAAATGAGCCAGGGGATCTTTCTACAGATCCTGAAGCCAATTGAAAGGAAAATAAAGTTCTCAACCTGGTAACCAAATTCTTTGGAAGGAAGATGCTACGGAAATGTCTGTCTATAGCAAATATATAGTCAATCCCTGACCAAAATGTTCATTAAAAATGTCACTGTTTTTTTCTTTTCTTTCTTTTTTTTTTTTTTTGGCTGCACTGTGCAGCTTGCAGGATCTCAGTTCCCCAACCAGGGATTGAACTCGGGCCACAGCAATGAAAGCCTGGAATCCTAACCATTCGGCCACGAGGGAACTCCCAAAAATGTCACTATTTGGAAAAGAAACTTGCAAATTATTGTATTTCTTTGACATTAGGGTCCCCCCTGCAAAAAAAAAAACTACCATATGATTCAGCAATCCCATTTCTGGGTATATATCCAAAGGAACTGAAATCAGGATCTCAAAGAGCTATCTGCACTCCCATGTTCAATGCAGCATTATTCACAAGAACCAAGGTATGGAAGCAACCTAAGTGTCTGTCAACAGATGAATAATGGATCAAGTAAATGTGATATATATATATATATATATATATATATATATATATATATATATATATATATATATACCACATATACAAGAATATCATCCAGCCTTAAAAAAAAGAATGAAGGGGGCTTCCCTGGTGGCGCAGTGGTTGAGAATCTGCCTGCTAGTGCAGGGGACACGGGTTCGAGCCCTGGTCTGGGAGGATCCCGCATGCCACGGAGCAGCTAGGCCCGTGAGCCACAATTACTGAGCCTGCGCGTCTGGAGCCTGTGCTCGGCAACAGGAGAGGCCACAATAGTGAGAGGCCCGCGCACCGCGATGAAGAGTGGCCCCCGCTTGCTGCAACTAGAGAAAGCCCTAGCACAGAAACGAAGACCCAACATAGCAATCAATCAATCAGTCAATAAATCTTTAAAAAAAAAAAAAGAACGAAATCCTGTTATTTGTGACAACATTGATGAATCTGGAGGGCATTATGCTAAGTAAAATAAGCCAGACAGAGAAAGACAAATACTGCATGGAATCACTTATATGTGAAATCTAAAAAAAAAAAAAGTCAAACTCATAGAAACAAAGTAGAATAGTGGTTGCCAGGGGCTGAGGGGTAGGGGAAACGGAGAGAGGTTGGTAAAAGTGTACAAACTTCCAGGGAATTCCCTGGCGGTCTGGTGGTTAGGACTCCATGCTTCCACTGCAGGGGGCACGGGTTCAATCCCAGGTTGGGGAACTAAGATCCCGCATGCCAAGTGGCCAAAAACAAACAAAAAAAAGGGTACAAACTTCCATCTGTCAGATGAAGAAGGTCTGAGGATCTAATGTATGACATAGTGAGTATAGTTGATAACACTGTATTGTATAATTGAAATTGCTAAGTAGAACTTAAATGTTCTCACCAAAGAAAAAGAAGGGGAGAGTAAATGTGTGAGGTGATGGATGTGTTTTTTTAAAAAAGGAATACTATGGGGAATTCCCTGGTGGTCCAGTGGTTAGGACTCCGTGCTTCCACTGCAGGGGGCACAGGTTCAATCCCTGGTCAGGGAACTAAGATCCTGCATGCCGTGCGGTGTGAAAATAATTAAATAAATTTTTTAAAAAACGGAATACTATGAAAAACCCTATGTGTAAAAATTTGACAACTTAGATAAAATGGAACGTTTCCTTGAGAACCACACACTATCAAAACTCAAACAATATGGAATTTATAATCTGAATAGTCCAATAACTACTAAAGGAATTAGATTTGTAATTTAAAAGGTCTTGGGAAAAAAAGTTCCAGGTCCACATGGTTTCACTGGAAAATTCTACCAACATTTAAAGAGTTAACACCAATTTTACACAATCTTTTCCATAATACCAAAGAGGAGGGAACATTTCTGTGTCGGGGTCCCCAAGACCATCCCCAGGCTCAATGATTCAACTAGGATCTCAGCATATAGTCAGACTCAAGGCTATTATTTATTACAATGACAGAATACAGAGCAAAATCAGCAAAGGAAAAAGGCACATGGGGGAAGTCCAGAGAAAACCAGGCACAAGCTTCCAAGGGTTCTCTCCCAGTGGAGTCACACAGGATGTACTTATGTCCTCCAGCAAAGAGTTGTGACAACACATGTGAAATGTTGTCTATCACGGAAGCTCATTAGAAGCTTAGTTCCCAGGGCATTTATTGAGGGTCAGTCATGTAGGCACTCTCTGCTTAGCACTTACCCAAATTCCAGACTCCCAGAAGAAAAGCAGATGATCAACATAAACCATATTGTTTGTACAGTTTAGGCACAGTGAGATACTCTTATCAGTCCTGGGAATGGGAGGAACTCACCCCAAATCCAAGTTTCCAGATGCCATCCAAGAACCAACCTTGCAAACAGGCCTTTCAAAGGATAACAGTCAGGACTGCTATGTTAACTCTTCTACACAGCTTGGAAATCAGGAGACTTGAATTTTAGTCCCAGTATAAATCACATTTGTACAAACAGTTTAGGCATAGTGAGTCACTCTTATCAGTTCTGGGGATGGTGGAAACCCTCCTAAAATCCCAGTTCCCAGAGGCCTGCCAAGGGCCTGCTATGTTAACTCTTTTCTGCACAACTTCTTAACTCATATTATGAGGCCAGTATTCACCTAATATCAAAACCAGACAAACGTGGCATGAAAAAAAACTCTCAAAACTTCTTTCAGGGACTTTGACACAAAAATCTGCAATCAAATATTAGTGATATAGAATCCAGAAAGGTATTAAAACAATTATACCATGGCCAAGTGGGGCTTATTCCAGCTATGCAAGGTTAGTTCAAAAATCAATATTCAATCAATGCAAACTACCATATCCACAGGCTAAAGAAGAAAAATCATATGTTCATATCAATTGATGCAGAAAAAGCATTTGACAAAATTCAGCATTCATTCATGATAAGAACTCTCAGCAAATTAGGAATAGAAGGGAACTTGCTCAACTTGATAAACAGCATCTACAAAAACAAACAAATAAACAAACACACTGCAGCTAACAGTTTTCTTAATGGCAAATTTCCCCCTAAGATAGGGAACAAGGGAAGGATATCCACTCTTATTCAACATAGTACTGAAAGTTCTAGTCTGCACAATAAGGCAAGAAAAGGAAATAAAAGGCATACTGATTGGAAAGGAAGAAATAGAACTGTCCATACTCATGGACAACATGATTGTCTATGTAGAACATCCCAAAGAATCTACCAAAAAGATTCCTAGAACTAGTAAGTGGGTTCAACAAAGTCAAAGAATACAAGATCAACATCCAAAATTAATTGCATTTCTATATACTAATAATGAGCAATGAATAAAGAAGCTGAAATTTTAAACACAATATTATTTACAATCGCGCCAAAGAAAATGAAATACGATATACACTTAACAAAACATGTACACGATCTGCATGCTGAAAATTCCAAAATGCTGATGAAAGAAGTCAAAGAAGATCTAAATAAATCGAGAGACACACATATCGTGTTTATGGATAGAAGACTCAATATAGTATAGATGTCGATTCTCCCCAAATTGATCTATAGGTTCAACACAATTCCTATCAAAATCCCAGCAAGGTTCTTGTAGATATAGACAGGCTCACTCCAAAATTTATATAGAAAGGCAAATGACCTTGAATGGCTAAATCAATTTTGAAGAATAATAAAGAAATATATAGCTACAGTAATCAAGACTGTTTGGTATACACAGAGGGATAGACACATAGAACAATAAAACAGAATAGAGAGCGGAGAAATAGCCCCACACAAATAGCCTAACACAAATATGCCCACCTGATTTTGCCAAAGGTGCAAAAGCAATTCAGTGGAGGAAAAAATAGTTATTTTAACAAATTGTGTTTGAGCCATCAGACATTCATAGGCAAAAATATGAACCTCGACCTTAACTTCACATTTTATACAAAAATTAATTGAAAATGAAGCACGGCCTTATATGTAAAATATAAAACTATAATACTTTTAGAAGGAAATACAAGAGAAAATTTGTGGGACCTAGGGCTAGGTGAAATTTTTCTCAGACATGACACCAAATCATGATACATAAATGCAAACATTGATAAGTTGGACTTCATCAAAATTAAAACTTTTGGCCTTCAGAATCTCTTAAGATGATGAAAAGACCAGCTACAGACTGGGAAAAATGTTTGCAGACCACATATCTGACAGAGAACTTGTATCTAGAATATATAAAGAATTCTCAAAATGTAATGGGCAAAAGACATGAACAGACATTTCACCAAAGAGGATATACAAATGGCAAATAAGCATATGAAAAGATGTTTAACGTCATCAGCTATTGGGGAAGTGCAATTTAAAACAAAGAGGTATCACTACACACCTATTAGAATGACTAAAATAAAAATAAAGTGACAACACCAAATGCAGGCAAAGATGTAGAGAAACTGGATCTTTCCTACATTGCTGGTGGGAATGTAAAATGGTACAGATAATCTGGAAGTTTTGGCAGTTTCTTATAACACTAAATTTATACCATTCGACCCAGCAATTGCACTCTTGGGCATTTGTCACAGAGAAGTGAAAACTAATGTTTACACAAAAAACTCTACATGAATATTCATTGCAGTTTTATTCTTAATAGGCAAAAATTGGGAACAACCCAAATGTCCGTCCATGGGTAAATAGTTAAACTGTAGTACCTCCATAGCAATACTACTACTCAGTAATAAAAAGGAATGAACTATTGATACATGCAACAACTTGGGTGGATCGCAAGGAAATTATGCTGAGTGAAGAAAAGACAGTTTCAAAAGGTATGATTCCATTTACATGTGATAAAATTGCACAGTACTATATACACAGACACAGAAACAAGTGCATGTAAAACTGGTGGAATCGGAATAAGGCCTGTGGATTGTACCGATGTCAATATCTTGGTTATGTAAGATATTACCATTGGGGGAAATTGGGTGACGATTACATGAGACTGTTCTGTAATATCTATTTTTACAGATCCTGTGAATCTATAATTATTTCAAAATAAGTATAATAAAATGAGGTAAGTCTGAAGGACCATGAATATTTTAGAATTCACACATTTGCATATTATGAAATAGAGCTTACCTTTTTGTTTAGTCTAGAAATGTAAATGAAAATGACAATTATGAGTTCATGGTAAAGGGTTTGTTGCTTAAACATTTGTATGAGTCAGTATTCCACCAGAGAAGCAGACCAATAGCCATAGACACACACACACACACACACACTCTTATTCATTCATTAATTAGAAGATATTGGCTTACAGATGTGGGGCAGGCTAAGTAAATCCAAAATCTATAGGGCACGCAGTCAGAAAGGAATGATCAGGCCCACTCAGATTATCCAGGATAATCTCCCTTACTTTATGTCAACTGATCAGGAGCTTTAATTACATGAAAATACCTTCACAGCAACACCTTGGTTAGTGTTTGATTGAATAAATGGGGGCTGTAGCCTAACCAAGTTGACTCATCAAAAAGCCACACATCATAAACCACTTGTGCTTGCAACTGAATAAATTTATTCTGTTAATAGCCACTTTGTCTTGATTGTTATAGGTAATTCAAGTGCAAACGACTTAAATCAATAGTGGCCGACAACGAGTTGTATACATGAGGGTCCACTTATACAACTTTAGAGTTGAAAGGGGCCATGAAAAGCTTAGGTAGTATTTCAACACGGCCCAGGAACCTCCCCGTCGTCGGCGTCTCCGGCCCTTAGAGGCGCTGAGGCTCCTCCCGACAGCAGCACGCCCAGCAGGAGCAGAGAGGAACCCACCTGGAGCCCGGCGCCGCGGGTGCGGGAGCACTAAGTGGGCGGAGCCTCGAGGCGCGCGGCGGTAGCGACGGCGCCCAGCCCGCCAGAAGAGCGCGCGACGGGCGGACGGCGGGGAGCCAGTCGGGTAGGGCGAGCGCGGACAGCGGTTGGCTGCGGGTGTGTGTGTGTGTGTGTGTGTGTGTGTGTGAGTGTGAGTGGAGCGCGGGGTGTGGGGGGACGGGGGGAGGAAGGAAGGGGAAGAGGCGGAGCGTGGGAGCGCACAGTGTCAGGAATACAATAGTGCTCCGCGCCGCTTCAGCCGCCGCCGCCGCCGCCTCAGCCGCCGCCGCCGCCGCCGCCCAACCGCCTGCCCAGCGCTGAGGCCTGACGGGCCGGGCGGGCGAGGGCCGAGGGCGGGAGCTGAGGCACTGGGGGCGGCCCCGGCGGATCCCGTGGCGGGGCGGGGGGCGGGGGGCGGGGGGCGGGGGTGGGGAGGAGATTAGGGGGCAGGTGCGAGGGAGGGGAGAGAAGAAAGCGAGCGGTTCGGGGGGTGGTTACCACCCGTACCCGACTCGCCAGGCACGTTGCCGGGCCCGAGTGTGGAGCCGGGAAGGAGCGGCGACCGAGCTGCGCGAAGGTAGGCGCCGCTGAGGCTGGACGCGGGGCGAGCGGGCTAGGGGGCGTCGCGTTGGGTGGGCAGCGGGAGTGGCGGCCTCGGGGAGTGGAAACGGGCGCCGCGGAGCGCAACGTCCCGGCCCAGCCTCGCCGCGCTCCGGGTCGCTCCGGCTCCTCACCGCGGTGGCCTCCGGCGTCCCCAGCGCCTTGGGGCCGAGAGCGTGTGTGGGCTGCGGTGAAGTGCCCGGTGGTCCCTCGGCTGGCCGGCGCAGCGCCGGGTGGCCGGCGCGGGGGCGGGGGTGGTGGGGGCGGCCGGCCGGGCTCGGCTGCGGCTGCACTCTGGCAGGAATTGAGCGCCATAACTGTTGAGGCCGTTCCCTCTGGTGCCCCATCCTGGCGCCCCCTCCCTCCCGGTCCACTGCCTGCTCTCGGGGCTCCCGGAGTCAGACCCGCGGCGGGAGGACCTGCTCTGCCGGCCGCCTGGGGCCGGATGCTCCGGGGAGCGGGGGCGCGCCCTGAGTGTTTCGATGTTGGGGGGCGGGAAGAACCGAGTCCCGGAGACTGGGGGCCGGGCGGTGCGGGCGGCGGTGAGGTCCCTGGTGAGCCCGGGCGCCCCGCGGGCTGGCGAACTTTCCCTCCCCCTCGCGTCATTGTTCCGGCGCTCCGGGTCCGGATCCGCGGTGAGCGCCGGTCGGTCCGGGGGCGGGGGTGGCGAAAACGGGAGGGCTTTGCCAGTCTTACGGGAAATATTTCCCATCGCTGGGCACGGCAAAGTTAACTTTTCTCCAGCGATCGAGTTGGTTTTATTCTCTCCGCCGTGGGGCAATCGATTAAAAAAAAAAAAGAAAGAAAAGATAGCCTCCCTCCAATCTTTTTCTCTTGCTTTTCAGAGCCACTGCTTCGGTGAAGTCTGGCTTTAAATTGCACCGGGCAACCTGCGTTTATTATTTGTGAGGAGGAAAGGGGGGCGGGATTTCGAGTGTGTGACCGTAATGGTGGTATGTGAAGGCATGTTTAAAAGTTGGTATCATTGTGTAGCCCTGGGACATATGCAGCTCCTAAGCATTTGGCAAGAAACTTGTTTGGCCGCTTCTCTGGATTTCTGAGTTGCAAGGAAATCCATGGTCTCAGATGTTCGAGAGATTGTTTTTGATGTGAGATCCGTTGATCTGTGAAGCTGAGGATGAGATCCCCGTGTCCCCCCCCCGCGTCCCCCCACCCCCCTGCCGTCTGATTGTGTAAGAAATCAAAACCGTGTTGATGGTGATTCCAGTGGCCTGGAGGGAAAGGCGACCTCATTCCCTGATAAAGATAACTGTCTGCTTCTCTCAAAACTGGCAAAGTAATGGAAAATAATTTAGGTAAAGACTGGTTGCACAACATCTTGGCTTAGTTTAAGCAACCCAGAATCCACTTTCCCAGAGTAGTTCTCTTAAATACCTTCCCTGCAGCCATTTCTTGTCAGCCTGGGGGTGAAGGCGGGGTGTGAGAAAGGAGTCGGCCTGAACAAAGCATCGCGTTTTTATTTAATTTAATACTTTCATAACATCTGTAAACAATGGGAATGTGGATCCCAGGCCTCTGTACCTTTTGAATAGTGTAGTTCTCATGCTTTTATAGTATCATGTGATTACTCTCTGGATAAGTGAAAATGTGTTGTTGTTTTTTTTTTTTCTCTTTTGTTTAGCCTAGGAGTATTCTACCTCTATAACATATTTTCTTTTTCGTTTAAAGTGAGCTCTGAATTTAAATACTTGAACTGTAAAAGGATAATGACTCTCTCCAAGGGTGAGAGAATTACATGAGATCTCAGTGTTGGCTACCATCATTGAAACCTTTTCTTCAGCTATGCTCTTTTCTACAGTTTTGTTTGCTAGAGAAGTGCTCTTAACCCAGTATTGGTGCCTTGACAGAGTTTCTTGCATTATTCATCCAGTCAGTTCTGGAATACTCAGGGGTCCTGGTCGGGTTCTAGAACCCACACTTTCATTCTCCCACTTTTCTGAGTCGTGTTGCTGTGCCTTGGCAGTGTGGTAAATGCCTTCTCACCTGTAGGAGTTGGTGAATCTTGTTCACAGGTAGGGGAAAGTGAAGAAGGGCCTCCCACTCCTTCCTGAAGTGTTTGTGATCGTCTGGCCTCCGGGAGTGACTTAGAAGCAGCCTTAGGGGTGACCGGGACCCACCTTCTGGCCTGTAGAGAGTTCCCAGGAGCAAGACAGGTGATGGTGCAGGGCTCTCATCATAGTTGAAATGTATGAGTTAGCGAAGGTTAAAATATTTAAGAACAAAGGATGTGGAAGCCTGTAGGTTGAGTATGATCTTCTCCTTTGGTAATGCTTGTCTTTTCCCTCCTTTGTGTTCCACTGACCCTAACAACCCATTTCTGCCCTAAGCTACACAAAAGCATTTCTTCTTTTTACACGCTACTTTGAGGTCTGGCTGGAACTAAGCAAGTATTTTGGGGGAGGCAGAAGGCATTGGGTGTTTTTGAAGACATGGCATTACAAAGGGCTCTAGTAAGCCTTGATCAGGGATACAGAGGTTGAATATTATCATAGGACATAATGTACCTACCTCCTCATAGAGCTTACACAAAACAGGAGCTGAGGAAGGTAGAGATCATATGCTGGTTTACATTAAGAAAATCTCTCATCAGGGGATAACTTACTATGACCTTTACTTATCTCACCTTATAAGTGAGGGGTGAGTATTGGGTGACACCCATGTGGCACTTTCCTGAAATGGCTAATATGGGGACACTTGAATGGTTTACAAGTTTCTACCTGTTGTTCCACTTACAGTGACTAGGAAAGCTGAAGCATTCTGGTTTGTGGGGTGGGGAAGGTCTAGGATGAGTAGGTAGAAGTGATGAACGAATAAAAGGGTGCTAGCAAGTGGTCATTACAGACCAAGTAACTACTAGCTTTGAGTTTTCTGTTTTCTGGAATCTTTGTGACTCCCCCATGGTTATTTTTGCCTCCTTCCTGTAGATCTCTCCATAGACAACAGCAGCAAAGCTCTTACCATCAGAACTGCCTCTGTGCTTCTCTTGCAGGGGACAGTGAGCAAGAAGTGTCCTGGGGAGAATTTGCCTGACCCTATAGCTGAGCTTGGGAAAAGGAAAGTAAGAACTCAAAGGGTAGCTGACTGCAGAAAGTAGGGGGCCTGGTGTGGGGAAGTAGTACTGGGGCATTGTCCAATGGGAGATACCTGTATGTTCATTAGTGCTCTTCAAGCAGTAAATAATTTAATCTCTGTCCCAACCCAGAAGCCTTGGCTGAGCCCTGTTACCTAAGGGGCTTTTTGTTGGCTGATAGGCAAGGAAACCCGAGTCTGGAGTGTGTTTTTTGGAACAGCTGACAAGAGAATATGGTACCAGCATGGCCAGTACACTAGACCTTGTGTGTTGGAGTCTCCTGGGAAATTTGTTTTTTAGAGTTTCAAAACTTCTTATTTTGATACAATTACACAAAAAAGTTGCAAGAATAGTACAAAGAACTCCTTTATTCCTTTCACTCAAGATTACCATTTACTAACAATTTGTTACCATTTGCTTTATCATTTGCTCTTTTTGTTTCTTTTTGTGAACAGTTTGAGAGCAACCATTGAGAGATTGGTATTTGTCAAAGGCATCTGCAAGGGGGTGGCTCAGGTGCAGCTGTGGGGTGCAGCAGAACATTGGTGAGTGAAATCTACCTAAAGCTGCAAAGCACACATTTGTAAATCACATGGAATCTCTGGTGCTAGATATAGAAATCATTATCAATTGTAAAAGTGGTTAAGGTAAACTCCCCTTTTGTCATCATTTTTGTCAAGTTTGTTCTTAGCTCTGCCAAACTTTAATAGTTATGAAAATCCATTCCACCACTCCCCCAACTTTGCACCTATAATATATTCTCCAACATTTTCATTTAATTTATTTAGCAAACATATTTGCTAGGGGTATAAGAGGTGAAAGATATTCATCCCCTTGAGAGCTCAGCATCCAGTGGAAAGGTAGTAAGGAAATCTATCACCTCAATCAAGGGGAAGAGTATTCTGCTAAAGGGGTTTACAGGGGTAATTGGAACAGCAAGCTAGTTAAGGATTTGAAGAGTTAGATACCTGGGAGTCATTTGGGAAGTATGTGAATGTGAAGATCCATCTTTTCTGAGGCTTGCTGCTCTTAGATGACAAGGTTCATGAGTTAGGGAAGCCTTTGGTGTCATATCCAACAC
This sequence comes from Balaenoptera physalus, assembly GCF_965194825.1. NCBI lineage: Eukaryota > Metazoa > Chordata > Mammalia > Artiodactyla > Balaenopteridae > Balaenoptera > Balaenoptera physalus. Next base: position 42,127,601 of record NC_138903.1, read on the forward strand.
AGGCTGTGGGGTCATGCCAACTTGCGTTTTAATCCACCACTTGATTTTGGCCAGTTACTTAACTTCACCATGCCTCAGTTTCTTCATCTGCCAAACCACACCTCCGAGATAATAATTAATTGAGGTAATAATTGCTCTGTAAACATTCATTTCGTCTTCCCTTCGAAAAATACAGTATGGGGGGAATAGCATGAAAGGTACTAGGTATTAAGGTGAAATCCAAGGAGGTGTTTCTATTTTTCTGCAGATAAATATCTAATTACTAATTGTACTGAGTTGTGATGGAGATTACTATGAGATAATAGCAATAACAGCAGCGATGATTTGTTAACCATTTATTGTGTGCTAAGCACTGTGTTAAGTGCTTATCACAGGGTATCCTTCTGAGGCTCAAAGAGGTGAAGCAAAGGTAACGTGCCTAAGGTCACACAGCAAGTAAGAGGTAGAATGCTTCTGAGAGGGAGATCAGCAAGGTGCCCTGGAGCCTGAAGGATGAGCAGGAAAAAACAAGTTAAAAGTCAGAAAGAAGGGATTGCTAGGCAGAGGGAACAACAGGTGTTGTAAGGGCACTGAGGTGGGAGAGAGATGTAGAAAGGATCCACAGAGGTTTGGCTAGGACCTGGGGAAAGAGATGAGATAGGCAGGGGAAAATTGACAGGGCCATATGGGACCTCATTAAGGAGCTTGTGTTTTATTCCAAGGGCTGGGGGAGGCTGCTGGAAGGTGTTTTTCAGTGTGTGTGTGTGTTTAATCCAGAAGGGCATCTAGTGAGGCCTAAACAAAAGTGGCTTAAGAGAGTCATTTCCCTTTCAGTGTCCCACTTTGTGATCCAATAGAGGCAGTGTTTCTGGCCCAAATGTGTAGATCTTTTTTTTTTTTTTTTGGCTGTGTCGGGTCTTAGTTGCGGCACACAGGCTTCGCTGAGGCAGGCGGGATCCTTTGTTGCGGCACGCGGGCTCCTTTCTAGTTGCAGCGTGCGGGTTTTCTCTCTCTAGTAGTGGTTTGCGGGCTCCAGAGCGCGTGGGCTCTGTAGTTTGAGGCACACGGACTCTCTAGTTGTGGCTCACGGTCCTAGTTGTCCCACGGCATGTGGGATCTTAGTTCCCTGACCAGGGATCGAACCCATGTCCCCTGCATTGGAAGGCGGATTCTTTACCACTGGACCACCAGGGAAGTCCCACGTGTAGATCTTAAACAATTTTTACTGCCCACCATTAACATGGCTAAAAAGAGTTGCTGTGATGCTGGAAGAAGCTGGTCCTGTAGAATGCTTCTAGAAGGAGGTTTAATTGGGCTCTTATATCTGATGCTTTTTAGGCTGCATTAAGGGAGCTCTTTCAGCTTTCACCAAACCCTGTCAAATGGGGAAAAAAGTAGAATTGAAGGAAAAAGTAATTCCTGGAAACCTGAGTTGTTGTTCATGTTAGAAATGGAACTGTTGAATATATAAGACTTTGGTTTAAATATATCATGATAAAGATGCTTCAGTGACTAAATGGAAATTTTTTGTGGAGTGTGTGTGTGTGTGTGTGTGTGTGTTTGGTGTGTGCCATCCGTGACGGCAGACAGTGCATTTGTGAGAATCTGGGAAGACTGATGATTTTTTTCAATACTTATATATTTATTTATTCTCATCCAGGTACTGCAGGTTTTTCTGTTTGAAACTATTTCTTACGTGCAGAGTAAACTTCATAGGGAAAATCAGTGTTCTTTTCCCCTTTCCATATGTAGTGGACCACAAACATATTTACTTTGAAGTAGCCTATGTCAATTAGCTTTTCTTTTTTTTTTTTTTTTTTTTTTTGGCAGGGAGGGTAGTTAGCTGGCAGCTGGATGATCTAGGATGGCCTCGCTCACACATTTGGTAGTTGGCAGGCTGGTTGGTTGGTCTAGGAGGGCCTAAGCTGGGATGGCTCATCCCCACTCCAAGTGGTCTCTCTCATCCAGCTGGCTAGTCTGGACTTGTTAACATCGTGGTCCCAAAGGCACAAAGAGTAGCAAGCGAGAGCAAGCACCAGTGCACAAGCACTTCTCAAGTGTCTGCTTGTGTCACATTTGATATTGTCCCATCAGCCAAACCACAGAAGTTCTTCCGTGGCCAAGCCCAGAGTCGTTGTGGGAGGGGACCCTCCAGGGTGTGGACATAAGGAGATGTGAGAAAATTGGGGACCGTTACCACAGTAATGCATAATAATTATTAATGAATATAACCGCTTTTCCTTTGATAAATCATTTTAAATGCTCATTTATAAATGTAGTGTATTCTTGAGACTAAGTAATATGATCATGCCACGTCTCTTCTATCGAGTGTGGAGCTGAGTGATGGTTTTTCTAGGAGGAAGCCAAAGGGAGACAGTGTGGCTCTAGATGTAGATACTCTCATGAATGGCTTGTCTGCTCACTGATCTTGTGTGGCTATTATCAAAGGAGCCCCTGGGTTTCCTCAACCTCCCGTTCAAGCTTTATCACAAAAACTGTAGTGTACTAGACTGCACTAGGTTTTGTAGTTGAGCAAAAAGACGGTTAATTGGGAATCCATCACCACCTGAAAGATGAGAGAAACATTTGCATCCTTTCTTCATAACCTTTACGTGATTTATAGTTTTACCTAAGAGAAGAAATCCTTATTTGGGCATTATAATAAGGACAAAGGATTCTCTGTAGATATGTTTTATTTGGTCAAGATTTTAAAATCTCCCTGTGGTTGCAGTGAAGAATCCACCATTGTGCTGTAGAGTGGCCAGTGACTAGTAATTTGGGGAGTCAGCCTTTGGCCTTTGCTTGTGAAGATTTTAGAAGTAACACCTTTTACACACCTGAAATAGGCTTTACAACCAGCTTGTGGCCTAAAATACATTACATGAAAATGCAACTGGACCCTAGGAAGCATGTGTGGGAAAATGAGTAGAAGGCTCACTTTGTACATCTTAGAGCTGTACATTTCTCTAGAAAATTGCCTGGTGATAGAATATCAGCTTCCTTTTTTTCCTCTTAGGATAAAAATGAAAAATCCCTGACATTTTAAAAGTCAGTGACTTGCACCGGTCAGAATGGCTATCATCAAAAAAATCTATAAACAATAAGTGCTGGAGAGGGTGTGGAGAAAAGGGAACCCTCTTGCACTGTTGGTGGGAATGTAAATGGATACAGCCACTATGGAGAACAGTATGCAGGTTCCTTAAAAAACTAAAAATAGAACTACCATATGATCCAGCAATCCCACTACTGGGCATATACCCAGAGAAAACCATAATTCAAAAAGACACATGCACCCCAATGTTCATTGCAGCACTATTTACAATTGCCAGGACATGGAAGCAACCTAAGTGTCCATCGACAGATGAAAGGATAAAGAAGATGTGGCACATATATACAATGGAATATTACTCAGCCATAAAAAGAAACGAAATGGAGTTATTTATAGTGAGGTGGATGGACCTAGAGTCTGTCATACAGATTGAAGTAAGTCAGAAAGAGAAAAACAAATACCGTATGCTAACACATATATATGGACTCTAAAAAGAAAAAAAAAAGGTTCTGAAGAACCTAGGGGCAGGACAGGAATAAAGATGCAGATGTAGAGAATGGACTTGAGGATATGGGGAGGGGATAGGGTAAGCTGGGATGAAGTGAGAGAGTGGCATGGACATATATACACTACCAAATGTAAAATAGCTAGTGGGAAACAGCCACACAGCACAGGGAGATCAGCTGGGTGCTTTGTGACCACCTAGAGGGGTGGGATAGGGAGGGTAGGAGGGAGACGCAAGAGGGAGGAGATATGGGGATATATGTATATGTATAGCTGATTCACTTTGTTATAAAGCAGAAACTAACACCACTGTAAAGCAATTATACTCCAATAAAGATGTTAAAAAAAGAAAAAGTGACTTGGAAATAGCCATCAAAATTATAAGTGCACATATCATTTGAACCAGCAAACACTTCCAGGAATGAATTCAACAAATGTTTGCATATTACTCGGAGTATTGCTTATAATAGCGAAAGAGTGGTTATAGCCTAAGGATCAATCAAGGCTTGATTATACAGTAGAATATTACATTGATATTGCATGATCTTCAAGATGTACAAAATGAAAAAAAAGCAAGAAACAGAACAATGTGTATTGTATACTACCATTTGTATAAAATAGATAGTGGGGCAATAATATGTAAATTTTTGCTTACATAAACATAAATATTTCTGGAAGGATATTCAAGACACTGATAGCTTTGGGGCACACATGGCCAGGGTAGAGGGTGGGAGGGAGACTTTTCACTGCATAAACTTTTATATATACTTTTGGAATTTTAAGCCACATGAATATATTACCCTATTTTAAAAATTAAGTACATTTATCTAAAAAGAGATGGTATATGGTTATGGTGATGTGAACTTCCATGAACTCCTACTCAAGTTGACCTGGTCAGAACTATCCATGTTAAAAAAATATATCCAGCCAGTTTTGTTTCCTAGAAATGCCTCAGAATAGTGTACTTCTGAATTTTTAACTATAGCCCTACCTTTTTCAGAATGTCATATGAATGGAATCATACAGTATGTAGCCTTTTTTGGTCTTGCTTCTTTTACTTGATTCATCTATGTTATGTGAAATAATAGCCTTTTCCTTTTTATCGCTGAATTGTATTCCATTGTATGGAATACAATGGTTCATTCACCTGTTTGAGGACAACTTGGTTGCTTCCAGCTTCTTGGCTATTATGAATAAAGCTGAATAAATATTTTGTGTGGACATAAGTTTTCAGTTGATTTGGGTAGATATGTAGGAGTGGGATTGCTGAGGTTTTATAAGAAACTGCCAAACTGTCTTCCAAAGTGGTTCTACCATTTTGCATTCCTACCAGCCATGAAAATGAGGAGTGTATGTCAAGGTTCATCTTCCTGCGTATGGATGTCCAGTAGTTCCAGAACCATTTGTTGAAAAGACTGTCCTTTCTCCATGGAATTGCTTTTGTACCTCTGTCAAAATGTGGTTATGCTTGGGCGGGTCTATTTCTGAGATCTCTGTTCTGTTGAATTGATTTTTGTGTGTATCATTTTGCCATTACCACACTGTCTTGACTATTATAGCTTCATAGGATTCTTGAAGTCAGATAATATGAGTACTGTTATTTTTTCTTCTTTATCAGAGTTGTAGTGGTGAGAGAGGACATCCTTCATTTGTTCCAGTCTTAGAAAGCATTCCATCTCTCACCATTAAGTATGATGCTAGCTGTAGGGTTTTTTTTTTAAAATATATACCCTCTTGTGCTGAAAAGAGTTAACATAGCAGGCCTGAGGCTGCTATCTTTAGAAGGCCTGCTAGCAAGACTGGCCCTTGGCTGGTGTCTGGGAAATTGGCTTTTCAAACATTTTGAAAATAAAACATTATATTCTACCTTCATTTATTCCTTTTCCAATGCTCTTCATTTCTTTATGCTAATCCAGCTTCCCATCTTATTCATAATCTTTCTGCCTGAAGAATTTTCCTTTAACATTAATGTTTATGCTAGATCTGCTGTCAGTAAATTCTGTTTTTGTTTGTATGAGAAAGTCTTTTTTTTCCTCACTTTTAAAGGATATTTTCATGGAATATGGAATTCTGAGTTGACAGTTTTTTCCCTCTCTCAGCATACTCCTCCACTGTTGCCTTGCTTGCATGGTTTCTGTTAAGTCTGCTGTAATTCTTATCTTTGTTCCTCCATAGCTAATTTGTCTTTTTTCCTCTGGCTTCCTTCAGTCTCTTTGTCTTTGCCTAGGTGTGGCTTTTTAGTTTTTTTCATATTTATGCTGCTTGGTATTCTCTGAGCTTCTAGTGTCTGTGGTTTGTTGCCTGTCACTAATTTGGAAAGTTCTCAGCCATTATTTCTTCAAATAATTCTTGTGCCCCATTCTCTCTTTTTTTCTTCCTTCTGGGGTTCCAATTACAAACATATTATACTGTTTGTTATTGTCCCACAGTTCTTGAATGCTGTGTTCTATTTTTTCTCCCTTTTGTCTCTTTTTGTTTTATTTTTATTGACCTGATCAACAAACTTGATCTTTATGTTCACTGATTCTTTCCTTGTTTGTGTCAGTTCTACTGTTGAGCATGGTGGTTTTTTACTCTTTTTTTATTGAGCATTTCCATTTGATTCTTTATCACAGTTAACATCTCTTTTCTGAAATTATCCATCTGCTCTTGCATATTGTCTACCTTTTCCATTAGAGTCTTTAACACAGTAATCATAATTCTTTTAGATTTCATTTCTGATAGCCCCAACCTCTGTGTCATACTGAATCTGGATCTGATGATTGTTTTGGCATTTGGAATATTTCCTGCCTTTTATTATACCTCTAAATATGTTAAAAGCTGAACATGGGTAGGAGAAGAACACAGGTTTCCTTCTGCTAGGCCTTTAGTGTGGGGATTTTAATTAATCTAGTCAGGAGTCGGCCTGTGTTCCATGTTTGTTTTTGCTGTGGGCACCAGAGATTTCTGATTCCTCTAGTGATACCTTCTTTTTGATTCCTGCTTGGCTTTAGGTTTTTCCTTTGTGCTGTTTCCCAAGAACTGTCTCTTACAGCTCTCCCAGTTGTATTTCACTGTTACTAACCACATAGCTGGTTTGCCAGGTGGTGGTTGCTGGGGGAGGGGGAGTTCTCTGATGATTTGATTAAGCCTCAAACTTAGGCAGGTACTGGAACTTGGGTCTTGAGTGTGTCCTTCACAAGATTTCCTGCCCCTTCTCCAGGGGTGGAGCTTCTTTTTCTTTTTCCTCTGTTCCTTCGCCCAGCTGCAGTGAGTATCCACCAGTGTCCTCAAGCCATAGATTTTAAGTCCCCCCGCAAATTAAGCCTTTTGTTCTGTACTAGAGATAAAGGAAAGGCGTCTGGGTGGATTTCACAGTGAGTGCTATTTTCCTCAGCCAAACAGCACCTTCATGGAAGCTTTCTCTGACATATTTCCTTATCTTCCCTGTAGGAGCCTTGTGGGATTCCTTTTGGTAAAACTTGGAAGAGGATGGGAAACCCCTCCCTCACCATGTGGAGCCCAAGAGCTTCATACTCTCATGACATTCCATACTCTGGCCTCCAGTAATTTGTCAGAATCTCTAGTTTAATCTTCCTACCAGCTTACATGTTCAGATCCTGTGTCTACCTGCAGGCACCGGTCTCTTCAGATAGTGGGTTGGTGGCTTGCCCTATGACTTCACTTCTCTGATAGGTCCAAGAAGAGTCATTGATTTTCAGTCAATATAGCTTCTTTCTTGTTGTAAAGGTGGAAATGATGGCCTCCCAATACTTTACATGACCAAGCTGAAACCTAAGTCCTCAAATAACTCTTAATCTACACAAATGTCTAATGTGCAGCCCATAGAAACTTAGTACAGGTTAGTTTTTTCCCCTTATTTTTCTTTTTTTCAAACCCTTGAATTTTATAGTTTTATGGCTAGGGAGCCAGAAATAATTGATTCTATCTTGGGTTCTGCCTATTTTAGGCTTTAAAAACCTCTGTACCACTGGTAGTATGTTATATGTTTGTCTTCCTGTCTTCTAAAATTCTATGTATGCCTGTGGTAATTATTGAGCATGTTGTTAGCACTCAATAATAATTTGCCTCATTCAAAATTAGAGCATGATTTATCCTTTCTAGATCATAGGGTTTGTTAGTGACCATGTGTTTGTTGTTTTTATTCTCCACATTTCCAGGTGCAATTCAGTTCAGCTGATAGTTGTTGAGTGCCCACTGTGCTATGAGTGAGGCACTAAGTGTTAAGTAGAATACAAGCCTGACCTGGTAAATGGAGTAACCAAGGGGTTCCTGAAGGCAATGGAAGCCCCATGGATGGAAGTATATTGCAACTTGGGAAACATCTCCATTTCAATCTAGAAGGATTTCTTAAACTCTTTTTAAATTTTTATTTTTAATTATACTAGTGATACATGAATGCATTCTAGTAAAAACTGAAAAGTTGTAGAAAGAGCCATGGTTGTCCATGACATCCTTATGACACTCTCATTCCATCACGTTCTCCTTCCCAAAGTTAATTTTGATTACTTACTTTTGTTTTACTGTGCAAATTGCTATATCAAATGTATCATCTAATAAGTTTACTGAAATACTTAAAATTTTTTTTTAATTTTTTGGCCGTGCCACACAGCATGTGGGATCTTAGTTCCCCGACCAGGGATTGAATCCGTGCCCCCTGCTGTGGAAGCGCAGGGTCTTAACGACTGAACCGCCAGGGAAGTCCCGTGAAATATTTTTATATTTAAGGGAATAAGCACCCAAATTCATTTAACTTTTCAGGAATGTTTATTAGGGGTAACTGTCATCATTCAGGTTGGATGTGTGGCCTAATAATGATTCTTTGCTTCACATTATAATGTAACTCTTCTAGTTTTTAAACCTGAAAACTAGTGTTGGTGATAGAACTGTAAAAGTCTATTTTGGGTAAATGAGAAATACAGAAATTCGTACTGACTGAAAAGATGATGACCTGTTGCCTTTTTCTTTAATTATCATAGTATAATTGACTTTTTTGGGGGTGTGTATATAGTTCAGTGGATTTTGACACACGTGTAGATCAGTGTAACCACTACCACAGTCAAGGTACAAAACAGTTCCACCACCCCAGGATACTGCTTTGTGCTACCTCTTTCAGTCATACTATGTTCCCACCCCAACTGCTGGCAGCCACTGATCTGTGCTCTATCACACTATAGTTTTGTCACTTTGATGTCACATAAATGGAGTCAGACTGTATGTAATCTTTTGAGTCTTTTTTTCACTCAGCATAATGCTTTTGAGATTCATCCAAGTTGTGTGTATCAAATAGTTTGTCCCTTTTTATTACAAAGTAGTAGTCTATTATATGAAACCACATTTTGGTTGTTTCCAGTTTTGGGTGATTAAAAGTAGAGCTGCTATAAAAATTCATGTGCAAGTGTTTGTGTGCACATAAATTTGCATTTCTCTAGGGTAAATAACCTGAGAGTGAGATTGCTAGAATTACACTGCCATTCATGGTAAAACTAGTTAGAGTTTGAATGCTAGAAATGGATAGAGTAACAAAGACCCAAGTTGTTTAAATCTTGCTTTTGCTTCTTACTAACTATGCAACCTTGAGTGAGTTTAACCTCTTTGTGCCACAGTTTCCATATTTGTAAAATGAAGTTAACAATAACAACCACTGGGATTATTGTGTGGGATTAATGGCATATTTTAAAAATTTATTTATGTTTGTCTGCGTTGGGTCTTCGTTGCTGCATGCGGGCTTTCTCCAGTTGTGTCAAGCGAGGGCTACTCTTCATTGGGGTGTGCAGACTTCTTACTGTGGTGGCTTCTCTTGTTGCGGAGCATGGGCTCTAGGCGTGTGAGCTTCAGTAGTCGCAGCACGTGGGCTCAGTAGTTGGGGCACGCGGGCTCTAGAGCGCAGGCTCAGTAGTTGTGGCGCATGGACTTAGTTGCTCTGCGGCGTGTGGGATCTTCCCGGACCAGGGATCGAACCCGTGTCCCCTGAATTGGCAGGTGGATTCTTAACCACTGCACCACCAAGGAAGTCCCAAATTGATGGCATATTAAGAATAAAATGCTGATAGGGACTTCCCTGGTGGTCCAGTGGTTAAGACTCCATGCTCCCAATGCAGGGGGCCTGGGTTTGATCCCTGGTCAGGGAACTAGATTCCGCGTGCCACAACTAAGAGCCTGCATGCCGCAACTGAAAAAAGACCCTGCATGCTGCAAGTAAAAAAAGACCCCACATGCCACAACTAAAGATCCTGCATGCTGCAACGAAGATCCTGCATGCCGCAACGAAGATCCTGCGTGCCGCAACTAAGACCTGGCACAGCCAAATAAATAAATATTAAAAAAAAAAAGAATAAAATGCTGATCAATGTCTGGCATACTAAATATATTATTATTATTATCTCATGTTTAATAAAACCTTTTCTTGTTAGAGACATTCGCCTTTAGTCAATTAAAATGGAGAAATTAAGTAATCCATAGGAGGGAGCTTCAAGATGGCAGAAGAGTAAGATGTGGAGATCACCTTCCTCCCCACAAATACATCAGAAATACATCTACGTGGGGAACAACTCCTACAGAACACCTATTGAACGCTGGCAGAAGACCTCACACCTCCCCAAAGGCAAGAAACTCCCCACGTACCTGGGTAGGGCAAAAGAAAAAAGAAAAAACAGAGATAAAAGAATAGGGATGGGACCTGCACCACTGGGAGAGAGCTGTGAAGGAGGAAAGGTTTCCACACACTAGGAAGCCCCTTCGCGGGCGGAGACTGCAGGTGACGGGGGATGGGGAGAAGCTTCAGAGCCACGGAGGAGAGGGCAGCAACAGCGGTGCGGAGGGCAAAGCGGAGAGATTCCTGCACAGAGGATCAGTGCTGACCAGCACTCACCAGCCTGAGAGGCTTGTCTGCTCACCTCCCAGGACAGGCAGGGGCTGGGAGCTGAGGCTCTGGCTTTGGAGGTCGGATCCCAGGGAGAGGACTGGGGTTGGCTGCGTGAACACAGCCTGAAGGGGGCTAGTGTGCCACAGCTAGCCGGGAGGGAGTCGGGAAAAAGTCTCGACCTGCCTAAGAGGCAAGAGACCATTGTTTCAGGGTGTGCGAGGAGAGGGGATTCAGAGCACCGCCTAAACGAGCTCCAGAGAAGGGCGTGAGCTGCGGCTATCAGCGTGGACCCCAGAGACGGGCATGAGATGCTAAGGCTGCTGCTGCAGCCACCAAGAAGCCTGTGAGCAAGCACAGGTCACTATCAACACCGCCCCTCCCGGGAGCCTGTGCAGCCCGCCACTGCCAGGGTCCCATGATCCAGGGACAACTTCCCCAGGAGAACACACTGCGTGCCTCAGGCTGGTGCAACGTCACGCTGGCCTCTGCCGCCGCAGGCTCGCCCCGAATTCCATACCCCTCCCCTCCCTCCCCCCAGCCTGAGTGAGCCAGAGCCCCCGAATCAGCTGCTCCTTTAACCCTGTCCTGTCTGAGCAAAGAACACACGCCCCCAGGCGACCTACACACAGAGGTGGGTCCAAATCCAAAGCTGAACCCCAGGAGCTGTGCGAACAAAGAGGAGAAAGGGAAATCTCTCCCAGCAGCCTCAGGAGCAGCGAATTAAATCTCCATAAACAACATGATGTATCCTGCATCTGTGGAATACCTGAATAGACAACAAATCATCCCAAATTGAGGACGTGGACTTTGGGAGCAACGATATATATATATTTTTCCCTTTTTTCTCTTTTTATGAGTGTGGATGTGTATGCTTCTGTGTGTGATTTTGTCTGTATAGTTTTGCTTTTACCATTTGTCCTGGGGTTCTGTGTGTCCGTTTTTATTTTTTGTTTGTTTTTTTAAGTATAGTTTTTAGCATTTGTTATCGTTGGTTGATTTGTTTTTTGGTTTGGTTGCTCTCTTCTATCTTTCTTTATTACTTAAATTTTTTTTAATAATTATTTTTATTTTAATAACTTATTTTATTTTATTTTACTTTATTTTATTTTATCTTCTTCTTTCTTTCTCTCTTTTTTTCCTCCCTTTTATTCTGAGCCGTATGGATAACAAGCTCTTGGTGCTCCAGCCAGGCGTCAGGGCTGTGCCTCTGAGGTGTGAGAGCCAAGTTCAGGACACTGGTCCACAAGAGACCTCCCAGCTCCATGTAATATCAAACGGCAAAAATCTCCCAGAGATCTCCATCTCAACGCCAAGACCCAGCTCCACTCAACGACCAGCAAGATACAGTGCTGGACACCCTATGCCAAACAACTAGCAAGACAGGAACACAGCCCCACCCATTAGCAGACAGGCTGCCTAAAATCATAATAAGGCCACAGACACCCCAAAACACACCACCAGACGTGGACCTGCCCACCAGAAAGACAAGGTCCAGCCTCATCCACCAGAACACAGGCACTAGTCCCCTCCACCAGGAAGCCTACACAACCCACTGAACCAACCTTAGCCACTGGGGACAGACACCAAAAACAAAGGGAAATACGAACTGTAGCCTGTGAAAACGAGACTCCAAACACAGTAAGTTAATCAGAATGAGAAGACAGAGAAACACACAGCAGATGAAGGAGCAAGGTAAAAACCCACCAGACCAAACAAATGAAGAGGAAATAGGCATTCTACCTGAAAAAGAATTCAGAGTAATGATAGGAAAGTTGATCCAAAATCTTGGAAATAGAATGGAGAAAATACAAGAAACGTTTAACAAGGACCTAGAAGAACTAAAGAGCAAACAAACACTGATGAACAACACAATAAATGAAATTTAAAATTCTCTAGAAGGGATCAATAGCAGAATAACTGCGGCAGAAGAACGGATGAGTGACCTGGAAGATAAAATAGTGGAAATAACTACTGCAGAGCAGAATAAAGAAAAAAGAATGAAAACAATTGAGGACAGTCTCAGAGACCTCTGAGACAACATTAAATGCACCAACATTGGAATTATAGGGGTCCCAGAAGAAGAAGAGAAAAAGAAAGGGACTGAGAAAATATTTGAAGAGATTATAGTTGAAAACTTCCCTAATATGGGAAAGGAAACAGTCAAGTCCAGGAAGTACAGAGAGTCCCATACGGGGTAAATCCAAGGAAAACACGCCAAGACACATATTACTCAAACCATCAAAAATTAAATATAAAGAAAACATATTAAAAGCAGCAAGGGAAAAAGAACAAATAACACACAAGGGAATCCCCATAAGGTTAACAGCTGATCTTTCAGCAGAAACTCTGCAAGCCAGAAGGGAGTGGCAGGACATATTTAAAGTGATGAAGGAAAAAAACCTACAACCAAGTTTACTCTACCCAGCAAGAATCTCATTCAGAGTTGATGGAGAAATTAAAACCTTTACAGACAAGCAAAAGCTAAGAGAATTCAGCACGACCAAACCAGCTTTACAACAAATGCTAGAGGAACTTCTCTAGGCAGGAAACACAAGAGAAGGAAAAGGCCTACAATAACAAACCCAAAACAATTAAGAAAATGGTAGTAGGAACATACATATCGATAATTATCTTAAATGTAAATGGATTAAATGCTCCAACCAAGAGACATAGACTGGCTGAATGGATACCAAAACAAGACCCATATATATGCTGTCTACAAGAGACCCACCTCAGACCTAGGGACACATACAGACTGAAAGTGAGGGGATGGAAAAAGATATTCCATGCAAATGGAAATCAAAAGAAAGCTGGAGTAGCAATTCTCATATCAGACAAAATAGACTTTTAAACAAAGACTATTACAAGAGACAAAGAAGGACACTACATAATGATCAAGGGATCAATCCAAGAAGAAGATATAACAATTGTAAATATTTATGCACCCAACATAGGAGCACCTCACTACATAAGGCAAATACTAACAGCCATAGAAGGGGAAGTGGACAGTAACACAATCATAGTAGGGGACTTTAACACCCCACTTTCACCAATGGACAGATCATCCAAAATGAAAATAAATAAGGAAACACAAGCTTTAAATGATACATTAAACAGGATGGACTTAATTGATATTTATAGGACATTCCATCCAAAAACAACAGAATACACATTCTTCTCAAGTGCTCATGGAACATTCTCCAGGATAGATCATATCTTGGGTCACAAATCAAGCCTTGGTAAATTTAAGAAAATTGAAATCATATCAAGTGTCCTTTCCGACCACAACGCTATGAGACTAGATATCAATTACAGGAAAAAAATCTGTAAAAAATACAAACACATGGAGGCTAAACAATACACTACTTAATAACCAAGAGATCACTGAAGAAATCAAAGAGGAAATCAAAAAATTCCAGAAACAAATGATAATGAAAACACGACGACCCAAAACCTATGGAATGCAGCAAAAGCAGTTCTAAGAGGGAAGTTTATAGCAATACGATCCTACCTTAAGAAACAAGGAACATCTCAAATAAACAACCTAAGCTTACACCTAAAGCAATTAGAGAAAGACGAACAAAAAAGCCCCAAAGTTAGCAGAAGGAAAGAAATCATAAAGATCAGATCAGAAATAAATGAAAAAGAAATTAAGGAAACGATAGCAAAGATCAATAAAACTAAAAGCTGGTTCTTTGAGAAGATAAAGAAAATGAATAAACCATTAGCCAGACTCATCAAGAAAAAAAGGGAGAAGACTCAAATCAGTAGAATTAGAAATGAAAAAGGAGAAGTAACAACTGACCCTTCAGAAATACATGGGATCCTGAGAGATTACTACAAGCAACTATATGGCAATAAAATGGACAACCTGGAAGAAATGGACAAATTCTTAGAAATGCACAACCTTCCGAGACTGAACCAGGAAGAAATAGAAAATATGAACAGACCAATCACAAGCACTGAAATTAAAACTGTGATTAAAAATCTTCCAACAAACAAAAGCCCAGGACCAGATGGCTTCACAGGCGAATTCTGTCAAACATTTAGAGAAGAGCTAACACCTATCCTTCTCAAACTCTTCCAAAATATAGCAGAGGGAGGAACACTCTCAAACTCATTCTATGAGGCCACCATCACCCTGATACCAAAACCAGACAAAGGTGTCACAAAGAAAGAAAACTAAAGGCCAATATCACTGATGACCATAGATGCAAAAATCCTGAACAAAATACTAGCAAACAGAATCCAACAGCACATTAAAAGGATCATACATCATCATCAAGTGGGGTTTATCCCAGGAATGCAAGGATTCTTCAATATACGCAAATCAATCAATGTGATACACCATATTAACAAATTGAAGGAGAAAAATCATATGATCATCTCAGTAGATGCAGAGAAAGCTTTTGACAAAATTCAACACCCATTTATGATAAAAACCCTCCAGAAAGTAGGCATAGAGGGAACTTGCCTCAACATAATAAAGGCCATTTATTACAAACCCACAGCCAACATCGTCTTCAGTGGTGAAAAACTGAGACCATTTCCACTAAGATCAGGAACAAGACAAGTTTGCCCACTCTCACCACTATTATTCAACATACTTTTGGAAGTTTTAGCCACAGCAATCAGAGAAGAAAAAGAAATAAAAGGAATCCAAATCGGAAAAGAAGAAGTAAAGCTGTCACTATTTGTAGATGACATGATACTATACATAGAGAATCCTAAAGATGCTACCAGAAAACTGCTAGAGCTAATCAATGAATTTGGTAAAGGAGCAGGATACAAAATTAATGCACAGATCTCTTGCATTCCTATACACTAATGTTGAAAAATCTGAAAGTGAAATTAAGAAAACACTCCCATTTACCATTGCAACAAAAAGAATAAAATATCTAGGAATAAACCTACCTAAGGAGACAAAAGACCTGTATGCAGAAAATTATAAGACACTGATGAAAGAAATTAAAGATGATACAAATAGATGGAGAGATATACCATGTTCTTGGATTGGAAGAATCAACATTGTGAAAATGACTCTACTACCCAAAGCAATCTACAGATTCAGTGCAATCCCTATCAAACTACCACTGGCATTTTTCACAGAACTAGAACAAAAAATTTCAGAATTTGTATGGAAACACAAAAGACCCCGAATAGCCAAAGCAATCTTGAGAAAGAAAAACGGAGCTGGAGGAATCAGGCTCCCTGACTTCAGACTATACTACAAAGCCACAGTAATCAAGACAGTATGGTACTGGCACAAAAACAGAAATATAGATCAATGGAATAGGATAGAAAGTCCAGAGGTAAACCCATGCGCATATGGTCACCTTATCTTCGATAAAGGAGGCAAGAATATACAGTGGAGAAAAGCCCACCTCTCCAATAAGTGGTGCTGGGAAAACTGGACAGGTACATGTAAAAGAATGAAATTAGAACACTCCCTAACACCATACACAAAAATAAACTCAAAATGGATTAAAGACCTAAATGTAGGGCCAAACACTATCAAACTCTTAGAGGAAAACATAGGCAGAACACTCTACGACACAAATCACAGCAAGATCCTTTCTGACCCACCTCCTAGAGAAATGGAAATAAAAACAAAAATAAACAAATGGGACCTAATGAAACTTAAAAGCTTTTGCACAGCAAAGGAAACCATAACAAGATGAGAAGACAACCCTCAGAATGGGAGAGAATATTTGCAAATGAAGCAACTGACAAAGGATTAATCTCCAAAATTTACCAGCAGCTCATGCAGCTCAATATCAAAAAAACAAACAACCCAATCCAAAAATGGGCAGAACACCTAAGTAGACATTTCTCCAAAGAAGATATACAGATTGCCAACAAACACATGAAAGAATGCTTAACATCATTAATCATTAAAGAAATGCAAATCAAAACTGCAATGAGGGCTTCCCTGGTGGCGCAGTGGTTGAGAATCTGCCTGCTAATGCAGGGAACACGGGTTCGAGCCCTGGTCTGGGAGGATCCCACATGCCGCGGAGCGGCTGGGCCCGTAAGCCACAATTACTGAGCCTGCGTGTCTGGAGCCTGTGCTCCGCAACAAGAGAGGCCGCGATAGTGAGAGGCCCGCGCACAGCGATGAAGAGTGACCCCCACTTGCCACAACTAGTGAAAGCCCTCGCACAGAAACGAAGACCCAAGATAGCCATAAATTAAAAATAAATAAATAAATAAAAATTAAAAAAAAAAATAAAAGTTTAAAAAAAAAAAAAAACTGCAATGAGATATCATCTCACACCAGTCAGAATGGCCATCATCAAAAAATCTAGAAACAATAAATGCTGGAGAGGGTGTGGAGAAAAGGGAACCCTCTTGCACTGTTGGTGGGAATGTAAATGGATACAGCCAATATGGAGAACAGTATGGAGGTTCCTTAAAAGAGTAAAAATAGAACTACCGTACGACCCAGCAGTCCCATTACTGGGCATATACCCTGAGAAAACCGTAATTCAAAAAGGGTCATGTACCACAATGTTCATTGCAGCTCTGTTTACAGTAGCCAGGACATGGAAGCAACCTAAGTGTCCATCGACAGATGAATGGATAAAGAAGATGTGGCACATATATACAATGGAAAATTACTCAGCCATAAAAAGAAACAAAATTGAGTTATTTATAGTGAGGTGGATGGACCTAGAGTCTGTCATACAGAGTGAAGTAAATCAGAAAGACAAAAACAAATACCATATGCTAACACATATATATGGAATCTAAAAAAAAAAAAAAAGTCACGAAGAACCTAGGGGCAAGATGGGAATCAAGACTCAGACCTACTAGAGAATGGGCTTGAGGATACAGGGAGGGGGCAGGGTAAGATGGGACAAAGTGAGAGAGTGGCATGGACGTATATACACTATGAAACGTAAAATATATAGCTTGTGGGAAGCAGCCGCATAGCAAAGGGAGATCAGCTCGGTGCTTTGTGACCACCTAGAGGGGTGGGATAGGGAGGGTGGGAGGAAGGGAGATGCAAGAGGGAAGAAGAGATATGGGGACATATGTATATGTATAACTGATTCACTTTGTTATAAAGCAGAAACTGGCACACCATTGGAAAGCAATTATACTCCAATAAAGATGTTTTAAAAAATAAAATGATATCATGGAGATAAGTAATTTAAAAAATAATAATAATAATCCATAGGTGTGGTGTGTTTGGTAGGCAAGCCTTCAAACATGGTGTCCATGGGCGAAATTTTAAAAATTGTCCTCAGTTGTCCTTAGGAACATTTAGAGGTATGGGTGTCCTATATAATATCCAAAGATTGGATCAGATGGCCCCTTTTGATGGTTTTACTTGTCCTCCCAACATTAAAGACTCACGTTCAGCAAAAATTTAGTGCATTGCTATACTTCATAAAGAAGCTGCAAAAAGTAGCTCAGAATCAACTAACACTCGAGTGGTTGCTATATACCAGGCCCATGTGTAGGCACTCCTCAAGTGTATAAACCTGAGTACCTCCCCACAAAATAAGTAATTTGGATAATCACTAAATGCTATTTTTATACTTTTTAAAAAAGCTAACTGTTGAGGACACTGATGAGGCATGATTTCTTGGAACCCCCATGATATGAACCATCTATAATTTCTCAGATCCTAAAAGAAAACACATCTTTTTACAGGAAACCTCCCCAGTTTTGAGGCGCACATTGAGGAGAGAATTGACAAAAACAGCATGCCCACTCAGATATCTCCCTAGAATACTATGTCATTAGAAAATGCAGTGGAGGTCCCTTTCTTGCATAACTGCTGCATGCTATGGTCTGGCTCAGTCTGAGCAAGCACCATGGGCAGAGGAGATGTGTTTTCACTTGGAGAGCTTTTCCCTATCCTATGATGTATGCACAAAGGGCCACCCATTCACCTACTAGACAGTGGATAAAGCCCTGTATGTGTAAAGAGGAACCTAAATATCCTTTCTTTTCCTGTCTATTAGTTTCAGTTGTTTTGTAATGTTTTCACATGACACAATCCATCAACTGAGGACAGTTCTTCACCTGGGATTTCAGGGCAACTAGGTGGAACAGAAGTCTTAAGCACACAGACCGGGAAGTCATCTCTGAACTGTTTCCTCACTGGCTCCCCTCCCCCAATACCACCAACAATCCAACACTCAAGTTTACCTGGAGCCTTTCCTCACAGCTGGATCATCCTGTCCTCTTCTTCCTGCCAATCAATCCTGCCTGGGCCAATTCCAAATTCCTGGAAATTCTAGCTTAGGAGATTCTCCATTTCCCCAAAACCCACTCACTTGGATGTTATCCTCTGCGCCATATTCTCTCATTTTAAGTCCTGTCTTTTTTATTCACTTTGGCACCTAGTGCCATACTTCCTTACTCTGTGACCTATTTCGTATACACATGACCTGAAGCTTTACAACTAAACTGCCCCTCCCGTAGTGATAGTAGAGCTTCAGATTCTCTACGTTCTGTCTCTCACAAATACCTGAAACAGAATTGTTGCCTGCTGGTTTTTTATTTTTTATTGAAGTATAGTTGATTTACAATTTTGTGTTAGTTTTAGGTGCACAGCAAAGTGATTCAGATACGTGTGTGTGTGTGTGTGTGTGTGTGTATTCTTTTTCAGATTATTTTCCCTTATAGGTTATTACAAAATATTGAGTATAGTTCCCTGAGCTATACAGTAGGTCCTTGTTGGTTATCTGTTTGCTGCCTGCTGTTTAATTAACAAACCAAACATCACTTCTCATTTTGTGTTTAAAAAAATTACACATAATGTGTTCTAATGGCCACATAAATCCTGTGGAAAGCAGTAGTTTGGAAAAGAAATATACATTTTGCAGACTGTCAAAAGAAAACTGGTGTTTTCCTATGCTGCCACTGTGACTATACAGTCCGCCTGGGCAGAGCATGGCTCCGTAGTTTAGATTACAGTCAAAACTGCAGGCAGCTTCTCCCTAGCTGCATCATGGTTTCTAGCCTCATCCATGATTCCTTGCCCACTTATAATGTTAAAGAGCACTAGGAGTTTTTCTTTTCAAATACAAACAAAACTTTGACTGTAAACAGTTGTATCCTACTTGTCTCACATGAAACTCGAATCTTATACAGGAGAGAGGGGGGTGTGTTTGTGTGTGTTATGAGCCTAAATTTAGCTCTCTCTAGGATAACCAATTCAATCCAGGATAAACATTTTTTTATACTTCTAAATAAACCTACCTGTAAAAGCTCCAATTATGCCCTTTAGCCCCTTGAGGAGAATCCATGTAGGCACTTGCCTTTAGGGAAACCATCTCTAGGCTGATTTCTTGCCATGATCTCTGTGCCACTCCAGGTCAAACTCAACTTCCTTCCAAACTGCTGTTCATAAAGATGCAGGCTCTTAAAGGCCTCTTCCCTATACCACCATACCCACTCCTGCCACTAAGCCACCATGTACTCCTGGCTGCTCACTGCATAGTAGGTATGCCTGTACTCCTGAGAGCCTAGCAGGTAAAGTCCCCCACGCCCAAGCATAAGCTTTCCCACCATCCTTACCACTTATGTCTTAAATCCTCTTCTCTACCCACTCCACCCAAGTGTGCATTCACTAGAGTCTAAACATACCATGAGTCATCCTGCCACTTTGTACTGCCTCTGCCTGAAGTTCTCCACATTCTTCTGTGTTTGTTCTATCTGCATGTTTCTCAGGATCCACTCAAAAGCTCATTTTTTTCACCTCAGTGGTTCCTTCCATCTCTCAAGGCCCACAGGACTATGTGCTCAACACTCATTTTCCCAAATGGAATGGTGTGATAAGAGTGCTTAATGGCCACCAAGTCTTTTCATTTCTGTATATACACCACTTTACAGTGTGACTTTGCAGCTCCTCCCATCAGGAGGTGGAGTCTATTTCTCTACTCCTTGAATCTGAGCTGTTCTTGTAATTTGCTTTGGCCAATAAATGCAGCATGAGTAACTCTGGGTGACTTCTGAGCCTAGGTCTCAAGAAGTCTTGTAGCTTTCCTCTCCTCCCTGAGAACCCTGAAGCAACCATGTGAAGAAGCCCCAGCTAGTCTGCTGGAGGAAGAGAGATGATATGGAGAGGCCAGTCAACAGCCAACCATCAGACATGTGAGTGAGGCCATCTTAAATACTCAACCCTAGTCGTATTGCCAGATGACTAACTTCATGAGGAACTCTCGGAAAGACTAGCAGAAGAACCACTCAGCTGATTCTAGCCCAAATTGCTGACCCACAGAATTATGAGCAAATAAAATGGTTGTTATTTTAAGTCACTAAATTTTGGGGTGATTTGTTATGCAGCAATAAATAACTGAAAGAGCAGGTTTTGTACTGCTGTATTCCTGGCATCTAGAGGGCATGTTCCTGGCAGTTTGTCAGTAAGAGATTGCTGTGGATCACTGTCATCAAGGTGTCACTCCTCTTTACTTAGTAGACAACCAAGCTTCCTAATCCTCATGTCTCTCCCTGGCTCTCAAACAGTTCAAAGCTTGGGCTCAACACTGTCTTCCAGGATGACACCTTGCAGTTCTTCTTCACTCCACTGGACCAACATCCATTCATTTGCTCCCTTCACAGCCCTATGACAGGTCATATCTTTCAGCTGCATGCTGCATCCCTCACTAATTACGTCGTTCGCTAACCCTGAGGGGCCAACCCATGGACTGCCTCAATGCCATAAAGCTGTTCTCAACTTCCCAGGCTTCCACCATCACTCTGAACCCTCACGACCTGATTCACATGTGCTTACAATTAGGAGAGACCTAAGAGATTGTCTAGGACAACCGCTTCCAGTTATGAATGAGGAAAGAAAGTCCCAGATAAGAAATAATAATAATGGGCTTCCCTGGTGGCGCAGTGGTTGAGAATCTGCCTGCTAATGCAGGGGACACGGGTTCGAGCCCTGGTCTGGGAAGATCCCACATGCCGCGGAGCAACTGGGCCCATGAGCCACAACTGCTGAGCCTGCGCGTCTGGAGCCTGTGGCCCGCAACGGGAGGGGCCGCGATAGTGAGAGGCCCGCGCACTGCGATGAAAAGTGGCCCCCGCACCACGATGAAGAGTGGCCCCCGCTTGCCGCAACTAGAGAAAGCCCTCGCACGAAACAAAGACCCAACACAGCTAAAAATAAATAAATAAATAGAGTAGCTATTAATTAAAAAAAAAAAAACAAAAAAAACCCACCAAGATTATTGGGCTTCACCCTCAGAGTCTCTGACTCTGTAGATCTGGGGTGGGGACAATACTTAAAAAAAAAAAAAGAAATAATAATAATAATAAATGGCTTATTCAAGGTCACATGATGGCAGTATCAATACCAGAACCCACATGTCATGCAGATTATTACCTAGTAGATTGCTTATTTGTGCTTGGTTTGTGTGTGTGCAACTGTGCCCTGCAGTTTAGACTGTGGAAGTTCTTTGGAGAGAGGCATCATATCTTTTACTTCTCCTGCCTTTTCACACTCTCCTGCTATCTGCAAAGACTGACCAGTAACTACTGGACACGTCAGTAGTCAATAAATGCTTGTTGATTAATTGACATTTAAAAGGAAATTATGCTTGGAACTGTTCTGTATCTTGTTTTTGGTGGTAATTACAACCATAGGTATTTGTCAGAACTTGAACTGTACATTAAAAAGGGTAAATTATACTGTGTATAAATTTTTAAATTAAGGTATAATTCAAAGCAATTATGCCGAAGAGATCTATTTATTTGATAAATGCGGCTAAATGTATAGGTAACGTATTACTGTGAGAAAAGAAATTTGGCCCTTTGAAAATAAATTTGTACGTAATAGGCACTCAGTAATGTTAGTTTCCTTCCTTCTTGCGCACAAATGCTTCATGATTACCTGTCAAGACTGCTAAAGAAAGCATTCCTGCCCTAGGAGATGACTGGATCTCAGATGACTTCTAAGATCCTATGATTGCTTTGAAAGGTAAATAAATGACTATTTTGAAACACATGTGTAAAGTAAAATATAGAAGCGCTACTACACTATTCCAAAGGTGGGCCCCCTAGAACCTTAATTTTACTTCCAAAGACTTAGACTCAGGTATAAAACTATTAACCCTCTGTTAATAGAAATTATTTTAAAACTTAAAAAATAATACAAAAGGACGACCAAATGTCCTTTCGTTGTCATTCTGGAGCATTGACTGAGGGGCCCACCCAAGGATTATTTAGTTCTCTAGGGGATTACATCTTTGTTTGGCTTATTATTCACTAATGATTAGGGTCCAGACTTTTTGAAGTGACATGTTAACTTAAAGATTTTTGTCTGGTAGAGATGAAAAAAATTTCTGTTTGGCAGAAGAAATAATCCCAAAGACTATGGATTAACTGTCCTATAGTGCATTAACCACTTTTCTATCTAATTTAGCTATCTTATTCTAGCATTTTTACTTTCAGTATCTGTACATACTGAATCTCTCAAATATTCTTTGAATCAGCCTTACATAATGCTGGGTCCCTCACTAATAAATTAGTCTTTGACATGTGTTCATTCTGTATTTGTATGTGAGTCATGTTCTTAATTTTGAAAATTATATTGTAATTATATATATTATATTATACCCCGAACATCCTACAACATTGTCTGTGGACCATGCCCCATCCTTTACAAAGTCCCTGATATCTACTACTGACTGCTGGTTTTAATGCTGTAAGAGCACCTTGAAATACCTTTGTGATCATGCTGGTACCTGAAGAGGTCTTCTCAGGAAAAAAACTGGATACCTCTGCAGGTGCTCAAGAAAACTGCAGAAAGACTTTCTGGAACTACTCTCACAAAATGAGAAACTGATGTCTTTCCTATCATGTTACTGTTCTATCTATAAACCGAGAGGATGACGTTAAGAACCTTTGTTTTAGAGATCCAGAACAAATAGACTCACACTGGGCCCTTCTTTCCTGTCAAACACTATTCC
The DNA here is from genome assembly GCF_965194825.1 of Balaenoptera physalus. Taxonomy (NCBI): domain Eukaryota; kingdom Metazoa; phylum Chordata; class Mammalia; order Artiodactyla; family Balaenopteridae; genus Balaenoptera; species Balaenoptera physalus. The sequence goes on from NC_138903.1 coordinate 42,150,933, forward strand.
TATAATCCGCCTTTGCTAGTAATAGCCATAAAATAACTATATTGGAGCAATAAAAATTGATAAACTACCAGCTGCCTCAAAAATCTAATAGCTTTGGCAAAATATACTGCAGCTTGTTGTGATAGAGCCTCCTTTTCCCTAACAGGTTTTATTTTAACACTTGCCTTTTCACACTACTGAATAGTATAATCAAATTAACAAATTCAGCAAATGCTCAGTGAGTTCCAGGCACTAGACACTGCTCAGCCCTGACTACCCTCACCCCCTTCCCCAAGCAGGCTCAACTAGTACTCAGTATCAATCATTGGTTTGCAGTTGTCCAGGATGAAAATGGAGAATAGAGCCCAAAGGGAGGGTTGCAATCTGCCCTGTCAGCACCCAAAAGATTTAAAATGGAGTCAAGCAAAGGAATGGATCTCTTTCACATTAATAAAATTTAATGATCTACAACACCACTGAGTATTAAATGCATACAGATTTGAAACATCCTGAGAAACAGGAAGGGTGGGTTAAAACGTGGTTCACAAACAAACTGGTATTTATAAATATTCTGAATCAGCTTGACAACTTTATTGAAAGAGGTATGAAACAAATATCTTCCAGTAAACACCCAAACTCAGAAATAATCGAAATATGGTGCCCATTCATACAAAGACCAAAGTGCCAAGTTTCCATGCAGCGTAGGGAATCCTCTGCATAGGAAGTCTGAACCAAAATTCTAAAACACCAAGGAGGAGGGGGTGAAGTGGGTTGAGGATATAGAACAGGAGTAGGAGTAATTTTTTCAACCTACTTTTCCCCTGGTGATTACTAAAACAAAATTCTGTAATATTTCACAATAAAATGTTTTTGAAAAAATAATCCGTTTGGGCCAGCTTCTGCCTTGGGATGTAGGGAGCTGGAAGTAGTGTTGCTCTTACCCTTACAATTAGCCAAACTAAGTTAAAATTCATGACTTTTATTGAGCCCATCAGAGGAGTATTTTACTCAAGTATTTGTTGAGAGGAGTATTTGTTCAAGTATTTTGCTTTAATTTAAATTTGGTAGTTTTCTTGCTGTGGTGTTTTGAGAGTTTTGTTTTTTGTTTTGTTTTGTTTTGTTTGGCTGTACTGTGCAGCATGTGGGATCTTAGTTCCCCGACCAGGGATTGAACCCACACCCCCTGCATTGGAAGCACAGAGGCTTAACCACTGGACTGCCGGGGAAGTCTGAGAGTTTTTTCGTTTTTTTTTTTAATATTCTGAATAAAAATCCTTTGTTGGTTATGTGATTTATCAGTAAATATTTTCTCTACATCTGTGGCTTGGTTTTTTATTCTCTTAATGGTGTCATTCACCAAGCAAGATTTTAATTTTGATGAAGTCCAATTTATCATTTTTTAAAAGGACTCATGTCTAAGAACTCTTATATTAACCCTAGATCATGAAGATTTTCTCCTATGTTTTCTTCTAAAAGTTTTCTAGTTATATGTTTTACATTTAGATATGTGCCTCTATCAAGTTAATCTTTGTACATGATGTGAAGTTTAGGTGGAGATCTGTTTTTTACATATGGATGTCTAATTGTTCCCACACCGTTCGTTCAAAAGACTATCCTTCCTCCTTTAAATTGCTTTTGCACCTGTTTCAAAAATCAGTTGCCTATATTTATGTAGGTCAGTATCTTAACTCTCTCTTTTGTTCCATTGTTCTGTTTTTATCACTTCATCAATACCACTGTCTTGATTACTGTAGCTTTATATTATGCCTTAAAATCAGTGTGTTTCTCCAACTTTATTCTTCTTTTTAAAATTTGTTTTAGCTATTCTAGATCTTTTGCTGTTCTTTATAAATTTTAGACTCATCTTGTCTATATTTACAAAAAATCCTACTGGCATTTTTGTTTGAATTAGGTTAAATCTAATGATGAATCTGATGACTTTGGGGAGAAATAACATCTTTAATATGCTGAATCTTCCACCACATGAATATAGTATATTTCTCCATTTCTTTAGATTTTCTTTGATTTTTTCATGGAAGCATCTATGTTTTGTAGTGTTCAGCATAGAGATCCTGTACATGTTTTGTTAGATATATACCTGAATGTTTCATTTCTTTGGAGCTGTTGTAAATGATATATTTTTTTAAAGATTCAGTTTCTAGTTGTTTATTGCCACCATATAGAAATATGATTGATTTTTGTATTGACCTTATATCCTGCTTCCTTGCTAAGCTGTTAGTTATAGGACTTAAAAAAATAGATTTCTCTGATATATTCTAAGCAAACAATCATGCTGTTTAGGAGTAGGGATACTTTCATTTCTTTCTTTCAATCTGTATACCTTTTATATATTTTTTGTCCCTTTTTGCACAGGCTAAGACTTCTAGTATGATGTTTAATAGAAGTGATGAGAGAGCACAGCTTCTTCTTATTTCACCTTTAAGTTCTTTATCAAGTTGAGGAAGTTCCCTTCTATTCCTAGTATGCTGAGAGTTTCTATTATGAATGCATTTTGAATTTTGACAAATGGTTTTGTCCTCATCAACTGATATTATCATTTGGTTTTTCTTTTTTAGACTTAATATGTTGATTACATTGATTGATTTTCAAATATTGAACCTGCTTTTCATTCCTGGGAGAAACCCCACTTGGTTGTAGGGTTTTATATATTGCTGTAAGATTTGCTAATATTTTGTTGAGGGTATTTGCTTTTATATTCATGAGGGATATTGGTCTATAGTTTTCTTTTTCGTATTATGTTTGTCTGGGTTTGGTGTCAGGGCTTCATAAAATGAGTTGGGAAAGATTCTATCCTCTCCTATTTTCTGGACGAGATCTTGCAGAATTGGTGTTATCTTTTCTTTTTTTTATTTTTATTTTTTTACTTTATATTTAATAATTTATTCAATACTCATATCAATCCTATAAGTACAGTACTATTATTTTCCCCTTTTGAACCAATAATGAAACATTCTGAAGCACGGAAATGTTAACAGTTTCCCAAGAGCAGAGAATTGGTAAGTGGCTGAGCAGAGATTAAAATTCAGGAAGTCTGACTGTAGTCCCTGTGCCATAACCCCTTGCCTATAAAATGGTGTTATCTTTTCTTTAAATGTTTGTTGGAATTTGCCAGTGAAACCATCTGGGCCTGGGCATTTCTTTTATAAAAGATTTTTAGCTGTGAATTTAATTTCCTTAATAGATGGGTCATTATTCAGGTTACCTGTTTCATCTTCAATGAGTTTTAGTAGTTTGTGGTTTTCGAGCAGTCTGTCCATTTCATTTAAGTTGTCTAACTTATGTGTGTAGAGTTATTCATGGTAGTATCCCCTTATTATCTTTTTATGTCTGCGGGGTCTATAGTGATAATCTCCTCTTTCATTCCTCATATTGGTAATTTGCTCTTTTTTTTCCTTCTCAGTTTTGCTAGAGGTTTATCAATTTTATTGATCTTTTCAAAGGACCAGCTTTTGTTTTCATTTATTTTTCTCTGTTGTTTTTCTGTTTTCAGCTTCATTGATTTCTGCTTTATCTTATTTCCTTTTTCTGCTTGCTTTGGGTTTATTTTGCTCTTTTTCTAGGTTCCTAAGGGGGAAGCATAGATTACAGTTGACCCTTGAACAACAGGGGTATGAACTGTGCAGGACCACTTATATGTGGATTATTTTCAATAGTAAATACTACAGTACTACACTATCCACATGGTTGGTTGAATCCACAGATGTTAAACTGCCAATACAGAGGAACTGAGGTTATGGAGGAACCACGGATAGGGAGGGCTGACAATAAGTTAGATATGGATTTTTGACTGTGCAGAGGTTTGGCACCCCTGACCCCTGATTGTTCAAGGGTCACCTGTATTTATATGAGAGATTTTTTTCCCTAAAATATCATTTACTGCTATGAGTTTCCCTCTAAGCCCACAAATTGAGTTATGTTGTATTTTCATTTTTCTTTAATTAAAAATATTTTCTAATTTCCCTTAAAAGTTTATCTTTGATTAATGGGTTATTTAGATATATGATATCCAATAGCCAAGTGTTTGGAGCTTTTCCTCTTATCTCTCTGTTGTCGAATTCTATTTTATTTCCTTTATGGTCAAGGAACATATTCTATATGATTTCAGCTCTTTTATATTTGAGGTTTGTTTTGTGACCCAGGAGGTGATCTATCTTGTTGAAAGAATATATATTCTGCAATTGTTGGATAGAGTGTTCTGTACATATAAGCTAATTCCACTTGGTTGATAATAGTGTTCAGTTCTTACATATTCTTGCTGATTTTCTGTCTGCTAGTTCTATATATTAATTAGAGAGGAATGTTGAAGTCTCCAACTGTAATTGTGGATTTTTCTACTTCAAATTTTAGATCTGACAGTTTTTGCTTCACATATTTTGAAGCACTGTTGTTAGGTGTTTACACATTTAGGATTGTTAAGTCTTTGGGGTGAATTAAATAACCCTTTTAGCATTATGACATGTCTCTTTATATCCCACTTTATCCTTTCTTTTTAGTTTAATAGACATTTATTCTATTATTATGTATAGTTGAACAAGCTCTACACAAGAAATTATATGGTTTAAGATTTTTTTTTTTGAGTGGGAAGAAATTTGGGTCTCAAAACGTTTTGCGAGCCTGCTACATGTTTTCTGGAAATCATTAAGTGGACCTTTCAAAACCCTTGAAGAAAATATGAGAAAAATTGGTTCAAGAAAACCAGCAATTAGATTTCAGAATTAACCTACCTGTTAAGATAGCAAACCAAGAATTGGAAAGGATTGGGGCAATTCCTCTTCCATATTTCCTATACACTCAAATCCACCCTGGGAAACAGAAGCCTAGTCTATGGGAAGACATGATGCAAGCAGAATGTGGTGGTATGCCCAGCCACAACTGGTGGCCTGGCAAGTTTGTGGAATGGTGAGGCTCTTGAGGGTAGTTTGAGCAGGGATGAGAAAAATAACTGTAGACAACACATAAAATTGAAAACCAATTGAACTTGTATTGACACCAACTACATGACTTTTCTCAGTATCCTTATGGGAATGGATAAAGTGGCTTGACCCAAAATAACACTGATTAGACTTAGCAGTGTTACTTTTAAATAAAACCAACCCTGCTTTCCCCTCTGTGGTGGCTTAGAGAGTTCATAATGGTCACAAACTAATATTACAGATAAAACATTTAAAATTTTGATCCAAGCTTTTTCTATCCTCCCACACTTGAAAGGTATCTGATGGACACCAATTTCCCAATCCTAGCATTACTAGCTTACAAACCTTAGGGCTAATTAACTCCCTTCTCATTTACCTAATGTTCAATTTCCATCAGTTTCAGTATACACCAGTGTAAATACCATGACTATTTTGCATGAAGTTCAGTGTTCTACAGATCCCAGTCCTGGGATTAAACCAGTAGCTCCCATCTTTTATGTGAACATCAGTGGTACCATGGAGGCCAGGGCAGTTTAATTTAGGTTAACCAGGATGTTTTCATTTGTAAGAAAACCCTCTTGCAACAGGTTTATTCAATTCTCTTAAAAATGGTGACACTTCTTTACTTTTTGCCTTTCGGAAGCAGCTGTTACATAAATGGAATATTAGATTAAGTCTAAAAATGTGGGCCCTAGTCAACTGTCATTGTTTTTCTGCATATGATCATGATAAAGGATCAGGACTTCCTTCACATTTCCAAGGAAAATCCAATTTAAAAAGTTTGTCCTTGCCAAACTCCATAAAACAGCCACTTTAGAGTAAACCAGCAGAGCATTGCATCACCCCAGTAAAGCTGTAGGTTTCATCACATGCATCAACAAATCTACATGGCTAGTTTCTGCACTCCTCTTTTCCAGAATTTATTTTACACCTATTGTACCAAACAGCATTTCAAACACGGACATATCAACTCCCTAATAAAGCAAAAACAAAGGCATTTCCCTTATTAGAAACAAGATACACCATCACTTAAAGTCTTCACACATTATTGCACTTTAATTTTCATAATTTGACAATGCATTCAATGAAATAATCTGGAGACAACTAGTTTTAACAGACAAATTAAAAAACACCTTTAAGCGGACATGAATGTCCTAAATTGTTTATTAGGTAAGAATTTTACAAGCATTGCTTATATTAGCGGTAATGGTGGAGCTGGAGAGTATTGCGCCTTCTCCAAGCTGCACGGTGAGAACCACCAATAGTGTGGTGGGACTTGTGGCCCTTTCCAAGGCTGCGGCTCTTTCTGCCTGCAGATGTCAGCCCCCACATCTCCCTGTGCTTGTGGACTGGTTTGGTGATCCACTGGGTGACAGGGTTTCTTCTGATAGCATTATGAAATGGATCAATGATGATAACCTCAAAAAATTTGTAAGTAGAATCTTCACCAACCCAGTAAGAATTCAGGACCCTTAGGGCCCCACAGTGACGTCCAGTTCACTTCTTGGCAACAGAATGAAGGCTTCGAGCAAACTTGAGCTGGTTGACACCATGATGGAGAGGCTTGCTGTAGGTGGCACCCTTAGGAACTGGGCATTTGCGGGCACCACAGCACACACGAATCCGATATATGACATAACCTTGCTTGGCCTTGTAGCCCAGCCTGTGTACCTTGTCAGGCTGGGTGGGGCAAGGGGCCCTCTGCAGTGCAGAGAGCTGGCGGTACTGCCAGCAGTGCACCCTGAGCAGAAAGCAAATTATGTGGGACTGCTTCTTCCTCCATAGCTCCTGGATGTACTAGCAAGTGCCCATCTCGGCTCACCTGATGGCTGCCGCCAGATTGAAAGGCCCACTTTATCCTTGTAATTTTCTTTGCTCTGAATTCTTTCTTTTGATCAGCATTTGCATCATATCTTTTTTCATCTTTTACTTTTCATCTACCTATATCATTATATTTTAAATGATTTTCTTATAGCCTTTGTGGTGGGATCATGTTTTTTAAATCTGTTCTGACAGTCTCTGTCTTTTAATTGTATGTTTAGACCATTCCACTTAATGTAGTTATTGATATGCTTGGTTTAAACCTACCATTTTATTATTTCTTTTCTTTGTGTTATACCTCTGTTATTATTTCCTCTCTTTTCCACTTTCCTGCCTTTTGGGTTATTTGAACATTTTTTAGTGCTCCATTTTAATTAATCTACTGTGATTTTTGAGTTTATCTCTTTGCATATCTTTTTTGGTTACTCTAGGGATTATAATATACATATTTAGCCTTGCACAGTCTACTTAGAATCAATACTTTACCACTTCAAGAGTAATGCAGAAACCTTACACCCTGTAGGTCCCTTTACCCTCTCCCCTTTATGTTATAGTTGTCTTATATATTACATCTACACATACTGAAAATCCCTTCACACATTCTTATTGTTTTTGCTATCAGCTGCCAAACATATTTTAAGTAATTCAAGAGAAGAACAGTCTGTTATATCTACCCAGATTTTACAATTTATATTGCTGTTCCTTCATTCCTAATGTGCTAAATTTCTTTCTGCTATAATTTCCCAACTGGCTGAAGAACTTCCTCTAGCAGTTCTTTTAGAGCAGATTGCTGGCTATAAATTGTCATTCCTGAAAGATATTTTTGCTGGATATAGAATTATGTGTTGACAGTTCTTTTTTCCCCACACTTCAAACATGTTGTGCCATTTCCTTATGACCTCCATGGTTTCTGATAAAAGAAATCCACCGTAATTCGAATTGCTATACCCCTATAAGGTAATGTATTTTTCCTCTGGCTGCTTTCAAGATTTTTTTCTTTGTATTATGTTCAGCAGTTTGATTTGGATATGTCTGGAAACGGGTTTCTTTGGGTTTATTCTGTTTGGGGTTTTTCACTGCTCAGGCTATTCAAAGTCTCAAAAGTATGCTCTGGATCCAGAAGAGATTGGAATAATAATGACAAAAAACTTCTTTTGAAAGTATCTTTGCTTTGTAGGGACCTGCACACAGTAGAAATAGAAATATTTTCTGTATATCCCAGACAGAATTTTTTTTATAAACATCTTTATTGGAGTATAATTGCTTTACAATGGTGTGTTAGTTTCTGCTTTATAACAAAGTGAATCAGTTATACATATACATATGTTCCCATATCTCTTCCCTCTTGCATCTCCCTCCCTCCCACCCTCCCTATCCCACCCCTCTAGGTGGTCACAAAGCACCGAGCTGATCTCCCTGTGCTATGCGGCTGCTTCCCACTAGCTATCTATTTTACATTTGGTAGTGTATATATGTCTATGCACTCTCTCACCCTGTCACATCTTACCCCTCCCCCTCCACATATCCTCAAGTCCATTCTTTAGTAGGTCTGTGTCTTTATTCCCGTCTTGCCACTAGGTACTTCATGACCTTTATTTTCCCTTAGATTCCATATATATGTGTTAGCATATGGTATTTGTTTTTCTCTTTCTGACTTACTTCACTCTGTATGACAGACTCTAACTCCATCCACCTCACTACAAATACCTCCATTTCATTTCTTTGTATGGCTGATAATATTCCATTGTATATATGTGCCACATCTTCTTTATCCATTCATCCAGTGATGGACACTTAGGTTGCTTCCATGTCCTGGCTATTGTAAATAGAGCTGCAATGAACATTTTGGTACATGACTCTTTGAATTATGGTTTTCTCAGGGTATATGCCTAGTAGTGGGATTGCTGGGTCGTATGGTAGTTCTATTTTTAGTTTTTTAAGGAACCTGCATACTGTTCTCCATAGTGGCTGTATCCATTTACATTCCCACCAACAGTGCAAGAGGGTTCCCTTTTCTCCACACCCTCTCCAGCATTTATTGTTTCTAGATTTTTTGATGATGGCCATTCTGACCGGTGTGAGATGATATCTCATTGTAGTTTTGATTTGCATTTCTCTAATGATTAATGATGTTGTGGTGAAAAACTGAAACCATTTCCACTAAGATCCACTAGATTTCCACTAAGAATGGTTCAGCATTCCTTAATGTGTCTGTTGGCAATCTGTATATCTTCTTTGGAGAAATGTCTATTTAGGTCTTCTGCCCATTTTTGGATTGGGTTGTTTGTTTTTTTGTTATTGAGCTGCATGAGCTGCTTGTAAATCTTGGAGATTAATCCTTTGTCAGTTGCTTCATTTGCAAATATTTTCTCCCATTCTGAGGGTTGTCTTTTGGTCTTGTTTATGGTTTCCTTTGCTGTGCAAAAGCTTTGAAGTTTCATTAGGTCCCATTTGTTTATTTGTGTTTTTATTTCCATTTCTCTAGGAGCTGGGTCAGAAAGGATCTTGCTGTGATTTGTGTCATAGAGTGTTCTGCCTATGTTTTCCTCTAAGAGTTTGATAGTGTCTGGCCTTACACTTAGGTCTTTAATCCATTTTGAGTTTATTTTTGCGTGTGGTGTCAGGGAGTGTTCTAATTTCATACTTTTACATGTACATGTCCAATTTTCCCAGCACCACTTATTGAAGAGGCTGTCTTTTCTCCACTGTATATGCTTGCCTCCTTTATCAAAGATAAGGTGACCATATGTGCATGGGTTTATCTCTGGGCTTTCTATCCTGTTCCATTGATCTATATTTCTGTTTTTGTGCCAGTACAAAACTGTCTTGATTACTGTAGCTTTGTAATATAGTCTGAAGTCAGGGAGCCTGATTCCTCCAGCTCCATTTTTCATTCCCAAGATTGCTTTGGCTATTCGGGGTCTTTTGTGTTTCCATGCGAATTGTGAAATTTCTTGTTCTAGTTCTGTGAAAAATGCCAGTGGTAATTTGATAGAGATTGCATTGAATCTGTAGATTGCTTTGGGTAGTAGAGTCATTTTCACAATGTTGATTCTTCCAATCCAAGAACATGGTATATCTCTCCATCTTTTTGTATCATCTTTAATTTCTTTCATCAGTGTCTTATAATTTTCTGCATACAGGTCTTTTGTCTCCTTAGGTAGGTTTATTCCTAGATATTTTATTCTTTTTGTTGCAATGGTAAACGGGAGTGTTTTCTTAATTTCACTTTCAGATTTTTCGTCATTAGTGTATAGAAATGCAAGAGATTTCTGTGCATTAATTTTGTATCCTGCTCCTTTACCAAATTCATTGATTAGCTCTAGTAGTTTTCTGGTAGCATCTTTAGGATTCTCTATGTATAGTATCATGTCATCTGCAAACAGTGCCAGCTTTACTTCTTCTTTTCCGATTTGGATTCCTTTTATTTCTTTTTCTTCTCTGATTGCTGTGGCTAAAACTTCCAAAAGTATGTTGAATAATAGTGGTGAGAGTGGGCAACCTTGTCTTGTTCCTGATCTTAGTGGAAATGGTTTCAGTTTTTCACCATTGAGGACAATGTTGGCTGTGGGTTTGTCATATATGGCCTTTATTATGTTGAGGAAAGTGCCCTCTATGCCTACTTTCTGCAGGGCTTTTATCATAAATGGGTGTTGAATTTTGTCGAAAGCTTTCTCTGCATCTATTGAGATGATCATATGGTTTTTCTCCTTCAATTTGTTAATATGATGTATCACGTTGATTGATTTGCGTATATTGAAGAATCCTTGCATTCCTGGAATAAACCCCACTTGATCATGGTATATGATCCTTTTAATGTGCTGTTGGATTCTGTTTGCCAGTATTTTGTTGAGGATTTTTGCATCTCTGTTCATCAGTGATATTGGCCTTTAGTTTTCTTTCTTTGTGACATCTTTGTCTGGTTTTGGTATCAGGGTGATGGTGGCCTCATAGAATGAGTTTGGGAGTGTTCCTGCCTCTGCTATATTTTGGAAGAGTTTGAGAAGGATAGGTGTTAGCTCTTCTCTAAATGTTTGATAGAATTCGCCTGTGAAGCCATCTGGTCCTGGGCTTTTGTTTGTTGGAAGATTTTTAATCAGAGTTTCAATTTCAGTGCTTGTGATTGGTCTGTTCATATTTTCTGTTTCTTCCTGGTTCAGCCTCGGCAGGTTGTGCATTTCTAAGAATCTGTCCATTTCTTCCAGGTTGTCCATTTTATTGGCATAGAGTTGCTTGTAGTAATCTCTCATGATCGTTTGTATTTCTGCAGTGTCAGTGGTTACTTCTCCTTTTTCATTTCTAATTCTATTGATTTGAGTCTTCTCCCTTTTTCTCTTGATGAGTCTGGCTAATGGTTTATCAATTTTGTTTATCTTCTCAAAGAACCAGCTTTTAGTTTTATTGATCTTTGCTATTGTCTCCTTCATTTCTTTTTCATTTATTTCTGATCTGATCTTTATGATTCCTTTCCTTCTGCTAGCTTTGGGGTTTTTTGTTCTTCTTTCTCTAATTGCTTTAGGTGCAAGGTTAGGTTGTTTATTCGAGATGTTTCCTGTTTTTTGAGGTAGGCTTGTATTGGTATAAACTTCCCTCTTAGAACTGCTTTTGCTGCATCCCATAGGTTTTGGGTCGTCGTGTCTCCATTGTCATTTGTTTCTAGGTATTTTTTGATTTCCCCTTTGATTTCTTCAGTGATCACTTCGTTATTAAGTAGTGTATTGTGTAGCCTCCATGTGTTTGTATTTTTTACAGATCTTTTCCTGTAATTGATATCTAGTCTTATAGCGTTGTGGTCGGAAAAGGTACTTGATACGATTTCAATTTTCTTAAATTTACCAAGGCTTGATTTGTGACCCAAGATATGATCTATCCTGGAGAATGTTCCATGAGCACTTGAGAAAAATGTGTATTGTGTTGTTTTGGGGTGAATGTCCTATAAATATCAATTAAGTCCATCTTGTTTAATGTATCATTTAAAGCTTGTGTTTCCTTATTTATTTTCATTTTGGATGATCTGTCCATTGGTGAAAGTGGGGTGTTAAAGTCCCCTACTATGATTGTGTTACTGTCGATTTCCCCTTTTATGGCTGTTAGTATTTGCCTTATGTATTGAGGTGCTCCTGTGTTGGGTGCATAAATATTTACAATTGTTATACCTTCCTCTTGGATCGATCCCTTGATCATTATATAGTGTCCTTCTTTGTCTCTTGTAATAGTCTTTATTTTAAAGTCTATTTTGTCTGATATGAGAATTGCTACTCCAGCTTTCTTTTGATTTCCATTTGCATGGAATATCTTTTTCCATCCCCTCACTTTCAGTCTGTATGTGTCTCTAGTTCTGAAGTGGGTCTCTTGTAGACAGCATATATATGGGTCTTGTTTTTGTATCCATTCAGCCAGTCTGTGTCTTTTGGTGGGAGCATTTAATCCATTTACATTTAAGGTAATTATCGATATGTATGTTCCTATTCCCATTTTCTTAAATGTTTCGGGTTTGTTATTGTAGTTGTTTTCCTTCTCTTGTGTTTCTTGCCTAGAGAAGTTCCTTTAGCATTTGTTGTAAAGCTGGTTTGGTGGTGCTGAATTCTCTCAGCTTTTGCTTGTCTGTAAAGGTTTTAATTTCTCCATCAAATCTGAATGAGATCCTCGCTGGGTAGAGTAACCTTGGTTGTAGGTTTTTCTCCTTCATCACTTTAAGTATATCCTGCCACTCCCTTCTGGCTTGCAGAGTTTCTGCTGAAAGATCAGCTGTTAACCTTATGGGGATTCCCTTGTGTGTTATTTGTTCTTTTTCCCTTGCTGCTTTTAATATGTTTTCTTTATATTTAATTTTTGATAGTTTGATTAATATGTGTCTTGGCGTGTTTCTCCTTGGATTTATCCTGTATGGGACTCTCTGTGCTTCCAGGACTTGATTAACTATTTCCTTTCCCATATTAGGGAAGTTTTCAACTATAATCTCTACAAATATTTTCTCAGTCCCTTTCTTTTTCTCTTCTTCTTCTGGGACCCCTATAATTCAAATGTTGGTGCGTTTAATGTTGTCCCAGAGGTCTCTGAGACTGTCCTCAGTTCTTTTCATTCTTTTTTCTTTATTCTGCTCTGCAGTAGTTATTTCCACCATTTTATCTTCCAGGTGACTTATCCGTTCTTCTGCCTCAGTTATTCTGCTATTGATCCCGTCTAGAGTATTTTTAATTTCATTTATTGTGTTTTTCATCATTGCTTGGTTCCTGTTTAGTTCTTCTACGTCCTTGTTAAATGTTTCTTGCATTTTGTCTATTCTATTTCCAAGATTTTGGATCATCCTTACTATCATTATTCTGAATTCTTTTTCAGGTAGACTACCTATTTCCTCTTCATTTGTTAGGTCTGGTGTGTTTTGACCCTGCTCCTTCACCTGCTGTGTGTTTTTCTGTCTTCTCATTTTGCTTATCTTACTGTGTTTGGGGTCTCCTTTTCACAGGCTGCAGGTTCGTAGTTCCTGTTGTTTTTGGTATCTGTCCCCAGTGGCTAAGGTTGGTTCAGTGAGTTGTGTAGGCTTCCTGGTGGAGGGGACTTGTGCCTGTGTTCTGGTGGATGAGGCTGGATCTTGTCTCTCTGGTGGGCACGTCCACGTCTGGTGGTGTGTTTTGGGGTGTCTGTGGCCTTATTATGATTTTAGGCAGCCTGTCTGCTAATGGGTGGGGCTGTGTTCCTGTCTTGCTAGTTGTTTGGCATAGGGTGTCCAGCACTGTAGCTTGCTGGTCGTTGAGTGAAGCTGGGTCTTGATGTTGAGATGGAGATCTCCGAGAGATTTTTGCCATTTGGTATTACGTGGAGCTGGGAGGTCTCTTGTGGACCAGTGTCCTGAAGTTGGCTCTCCCACCTCAGAGGCACAGCCCTGATGCCTGGCTGGAGCACCAAGAGCCTTTCATCCACACGATGTCTTGCCAGGTGTTCAAGTTGCCCTGGGCCTGCGGAGCCAAGTGAAGAGCCGCAGTTCAAGCTTTGAAAAGGCAGCGTTGTCAGGGCATTGGGTATCAGGTCCTGGTTAGAGGCAACTCCCACGACATCTCAGACAGCTCACTGGCACAAGGTGGCCATCCCTGGTTTCACATCAACATGATCTCAGGCACAAACCTCCTTGTTTTTCCATTTTGTCTTTAAGTTACTTGCTGGAACAACCAGCGGTGGTCCCCAGGACTGTCGCGGCTTCGGCCGCCGGGGCCCCTCCAGAGCCGGCAGCCTTAGTGAGGCCGCCCTCCCCTCGGGCTCCAGGGCACTTCAGTGACGGCGGAGGGAAGAGACCCTGAGCGGGGAGTTCCAGCTCTGCGGAAACGCGGGCTCCGTTCTGGGCAAGGAGGTGCGGCCGCCTCCCAGACAGAATTTAACATCAGTAAATTATAGTTGTAACTCCTGCTCCCTTTCAGTGATGTGGAAGATTGTTGCAAATGGACTAGAATGGAGAGAATTGAGCTCCAGAGAGAATGAGTGAGTTTTGTAGTTTTACACACCTAGTAAGTTGCAGGTCTATAAGTTAGTGTTCAAGTTCTGTTTACACTGCTATAATATGTTCCTATGCACTTATAGAATTTGTCCCTCCTCCTAAACTGAAACTTCAGCATAAGTTTATGATGAGATGCTCGTTTGAAATGTCTACTTTTTTTAAAAATCAGGGAAAGTCTGAAATTTTAAATTCCTTCAGGGAGGCATCAAGTCTTGGTTCGAGCAGGGATTGGTACACTATAGCCTGCCCGCTAAATCTGTCCCACTACCTGTTTTCGTGCAGCCTATAAACTAGAAATGGATTTTTCTGTTTTTAAATGGTTGGAAAAATCAAAAGAAGAATAATATTTGATGACATGTGAAAATTGTATGAAATTAAAATTTCAGTGTCTGTAAGTGAAGTTTTTTAAATATTTATTTACTTATTTATTTATTTGGCTGCGTCGGGTCTTAGTTGAGGCACGTGGGATCTTTCATTGCAGCACACGGGCTCTTCATTGAGGCACGCGGGCTCTTCGTTGCAGTGCACGGGCTCTAGACCACACGGGCTCAGCTGCTGTGGCACGGGGGCTTAGTTGCCCCACAGCATGTGGGATCTTAGTTCTGTGGCCAGGGATCAAACCCTAGTCCCTTGCATTGGAAGGCAGATTCTTAACCACTGGACCATCAGGGAAGTCCCTATAAGTGAAGTTTTATTGGAAGACAGCCATGTCCATTTATTTACATAAATAAATGTCAGTGGTTTCTCTTATGCTGTAATGGCAGAGTTGAGTAGTTAAGACAGAGGCTGAATGGCCTGCAAAGCAAAAAATATATACTGTCTAGCCCTTTACAGAAAACGTTTGCTAACTCCTTGTTTAGAATAATGTCCAGTGAATTGAGTTAGGATGTCACTGATCTGAACTGTGTGAAAAGGGTAGCTAGAATTCAAACTTTGCTCTTTGAATAAGTGTCTTAGGTGTAAGAAAAGTAGAAGATAAGAATTATTAACTGATTACAGTACTAGTCTGTTGACATGTATTAAATGTTTTCAGTTCTGCAGCAATATTCTGTTCTTTTAAAATTAGCCCTTCAGGAAATCCTGCTATTTGCAACAACATGGACAAACTGGGAGGGCATTATGCTCAGTGAAATAAGCCAGACAGAGAAAGACAACTACTGCATGGTATCACTTATATGTGGAATCAAAAAAAAAAAAAAAAGGTCAAACTCATAGAAACAGGGAGTAGAATGGTGGTTGCTAGGGGCGAAGAGGCGGGAGAAATGGGGAGAGGTTGGTAAAAGGGTACAAACTTTAAGTTATAAGATGAATAAGTTCTGGGGATGTAATGTACAGCATGGTCACTATAATTATCAATACTGTATTTTATACTTGAAAGTTGCTAAGAGAGTAGATCTTAAATGTTCTCACCACAAAAAGGAAAAAAGGTAACTCTGTGAAGTGATGGATGTGTAAACTTGGTGGGAATCCTTTCGCAATATATAGGTATATCAAATCAAATCAAATCATCACATTGTACACTTTAAATATATTATAATTTTATTTGTTCATTATACCTCAATAAAGCTGAGGGGAAAATTAAATAAATAAAGGGCAAAACATAAAATAAAATTAGTCTTTCAGATCAGGAGAAATTGATTAGAAGAAAAGCCAGAACTGTTTCTACCTGGTTGAAGAAGATTGTCAGTTGGAGGCACTTGAGGCCCAAGTGTGAGGGGCTTAGGGAGGTTTTCTTGGCTGGACGAGATAAAGGTCATTATTTAAACTTTGTTTCCCTGCTTCTCTGTTGGGCTTTTTACAGGTCTAATTACCTAGTTGACTTTCTGTAGGCTTCTTTTGTGAGTCTTTTTCTCTATGACTAGTGAGAGGAAATGGCTGATCACTTTTAAATGAAGAGGAAAGCCCAACTCATACCAGGAACCATTGCCCCTCACCCCTACCGCTATAGGTGGACCTTTCCTCTGGGCTTATTGACCTACCTTTCCAGCTGGCATCAGAAGTCCATTGAGATGTCCGCGGCCTGTTTCTCCTAACCTCTTCCCTCCATCTCAAGGACCAAATGAGCCACATCTGTACTATGCATGAATTTAAGGATTTTTTTTAGGCCCAAGTTAACTTCTGTTACACATTGAAATTTAAGTTTCTCAAGTGGGTTGCCTATCATAGAGTTCCTGGCAACAACAAATTTTAAATGCACAATACACATTAATTTTTAGGGTAAAAATATTATCTTGATTTGTAAACTTACCTTTTAGGTGACAGGAAAACAAATCTCTCTTTGTGCTATGCCTGCATATGTATTTTCTATACATATGTGTTCTATAATTATATATTCTCTCTTGGATCTATTACTACCATGAAATATAGCTGTTCTGAATGTACTGGGCCACACCATTCTGGCGGTGAAAGCAGGGTCTGGGTAACAGTCCCTCAGACTTTTGCCAGCTCTGTTATAGTTCTCCAGCTTCCAGAGAAGTCTTCAAACGTACCCAGTTTACCCTGGAGGTACCTGCTGTGTTTTCCTGAATAGGTATTCTAGAGCTCCAAGTGTCGTCTCCCTCCTCTCCTCTTTGCTCTTAGCACCTTCGGTGACCTCTGGGGCAGGGTCCTTGCTGGGCTGCTAGTGCTTTCAGCCCCTGGAGGCTGCTCTCCTGTGTTTGCACAGCCCCCAGTGCTGCAAATACCACTGACATGCCTGACTCTGTCCATGTGGGTGACTCACTCGTACACTTCCCAGTTAAGGGTACTGGTGTCTGTGCTATGGCCCTTGACTCTCTCATCCTCCTGCTGCAGCTGGATCTTCTGGGGCTGTGGGGGCTGCATGTCAGCTTGTTTAGGTTTCTGTGGAAAGCCCATCTCTTACTGGATTCTGAACCAAGTCCTTGAAAGCTGAGCTTTTAGATTAACCTGAGTAACACACTTCACACCATTTTCTGAATCATTCCTCTCTCATACCTTGGGGTATTGCCACTAGATCAGTTGATGAGCTACCATCTTCTCTTGGGACTCCCTTCTTTACTAGGGAATTCCTTGGTCCCTCAAGAACCTAGATTCCTGGTAAGATAGGCTGCTCCTAGGTACACCTGACAGGTGAGAATCCAACTGGTGTGTTAATCACCTTCTGCTCAAGTTAGGCCCCTCTGTGAGTTTATGTGTATGTATTGATAATATATGCCCTATGGTGCATATACTTGAGGAGATTTTAAAGCTGTGCAGCTGCTATAGGAAGCCCAGAGCTTAATTTCTGCCTTTACCTAAACTCTTGCATTCATCTGAGATGTTAGCATTAGTTTGGTCTTCTCACTGCCCAAACATTCTGCCGTGTACCACCTTGTGCCCACTTCAGGCCTAAGTGGTTGACCTAACTATCCAATGTTGCTATTTCATAGAAGTTGACTCTCATTCTTCCCAAACCTTCATCTACTTTTGTATCCTATTCCAAGGATTGTTATCCTCCTTCTTCTAGTTTCTTGAGGCAGGAGCTTTGATTACTGACTTGAGACTCTTCTTTCCTAATGTAAGTATTTAGTACTGTAAATTTCCCTCCCAGCACTGCTTTAAGCTGTGCCCCACACATTTTGATATGTTGTATGTATTTTCATTTTCATTCAGTTCAGTGTACTTTAAAATTTTCCCTTGAGATTTCCTCTTTGGCCCATGGCTTATTTAGAAGTATGTTATTTAGTTTCCAAGTGTTTATAGAGATTTTCCTGTTGTCTTTCTGCTACTGATTTCTGCTTTGATTCCATTGTGGTCAGAGAATGCACTCCATATGACTTCAGTCCTACTAAATTTGTTTAAGCTTGTTTCATGGCCCAAGATATGGTCTGTCTTGGTATATTTTCTGTGGGTGCTTGAAAAAAATGTAATCTGCTGTTGTTGGATGCAGTGTTCTACAGGTGTCAGTTAAATCGTATTGGTTGATTGTGTTTGTTGAGTTCTTCTATCAATATGTCCTTGCTGATTTTCTGTCTACTGGTTCTATCAATTGTTGAGAGAAGAATGTTGAAATCTCCAACTATGACTGTGGATTTATCTATTTCTCCTTTCAGATCAGTTAGTTTTTGTTTCACATATTTTGCAGCTCCGTTGTTTTAGTGCATACACATTTAGGATTGCTATGTCTTGGTAGATTGACCCTTCTATCATTATTTAATGTTCTTCTCCATCTGGTGATTATCTTTTTATTGATATTAATATAGCCACCCTGCTTTCTTTTGAGTAATATTTATATTTTATATCCTTCTCCATTTTTTTCCACTTTCAACCTACTTATATCGTTATATTTGAAGTGGGTTGTGGCAGACAACATATAGATGGATCATGTTTTTTAACCCACTCTGCCAGTCTCTCTGTGTCTTTTAATTGGTTTATTTAGACCATTTATATTTGCTGGTCATTCAGAGATCAATAAAATGTCTATCCATAGAATATGTTTTCTAGATTCATGTCTGGCTTCTTCATGAGTGACTCTTTAAATACATGATATAATGAAAAGCTCACTAGGTGAAGAGCCAGATGTCTTGGGGCATAGGCCTTCCTTTGCCATACAGCAGTTCTGTGACCTTGGAAAAATGATACTACACAGTTCCATCTAAAAATGCTCAGTGAGTTTCTGTTGAGCACCAAGTACTGGGTTACGTACTAGAAACACAAAGATAAGACATGACACACTCTTTGCCTTCCCAGAATTTAGAGTCTACTGGGAGACATGTACAAATGATCAGATAATTACAGGGGATGAATATTATGGTAGAGGTTAGTATGGGCATTTTACCCAGCTTGGTAGTGCGAGGGGAGATTAGGTAAGGCTTCCAAGAGAGGTGATGACTGTGCTGAATTTTAAATGACCAGTAGAGATTGACAAGGTAAAAGGGAGCAGAGGAAGAAAATTTAGAACATTTCTGAGTTTTTGTTTCCTTGTGTTCAAGGAGAGATTGGCAGTCCAATCAAGAAAAAATTCAGCCTCTCACCCCCAGAACACATATTTAATATTGTGTAATCTAGATGTCCTCAGGCCTTGGTATCCTATGGCTCTATTTATACCCAAATTGTATGGTTCTTGGTTCTCTTGGCTCCTGCTGGACTTTCAGGCTCCAGCAAAGTGTTCGTGCTTAGGTCTATAAGTCATCATGGGGTATCTCACATGTCTTCATAAATCAATATCAGTTAAAGTCACTCTTCTCCTGTGCAAAGTATTTATACAGTAGATGCTTAGGGTAGGTGGTAGGGAAAGGGGCAAATCATAGGCTTCAAAGGACTATTAAATTTATACTTTATTTGTCACATTTCTAATTCCTGTATTCACCCTAATGGTGTCTTCGTATATAAGTAAATTTTGTAGTATTTGTCTTCCTCTTCCTAAACCAGGTTCATATTTATTAATAAGGATTAAATAGAATTTTCTAAAATAAATTTATTTATTTATTTATTTTTGGCTGTGTTGGGTCTTCGTGGCTGTGTGCGGGCTTTCTCTAGTTACAATGAGCGGGAGCTACTCTTTGTTGCAGTGCGCAGGCTTCTCATTGCAGTGGCTTACTCTTGTTGCGGAGCACGGGCTCTAGGCACGCGGGCTTCAGTAGTTGCGGCACACGGGCTTCAGTAGTTGTGGCGCACGGGCTCAGTAGTTGTAGCTCGTGGGCTCTAGAGCGCAGGCTCTGTAGTTGTGGCGCGTGGGCTTAGTTGCTCCATGGCATGTGGGATTTTCCCGGACCCGGAATCAAACCTGTGTCCCCTGCATTGGCAGGCGGATTCTTAACCACTGCACCACCAGGGAAGTCCCTAAATAAAATTTTTTTGAAGTTCTTTAACCAGCTTAATCATTCTTACTCCCTTTTTGAGAATCCCTTTTCCATTGTCTATAGTTTTTCTGATAATTGGATGAATACATAGTGGTACAGAATACAGGAGCTACTGGGTAACCTCCTCATGGTGTTCACCAGTGGCCATGCCTTTTACAAGAGTATCTGGCTTGGGAAAACATGGAGAATAATAAAGAGTTGGAAAGCAAGACTTTAGAGTAGCAGGTAAAGGATTATGATTATTGACTCTGCAAAAGAAAAGATTGAGGGTACTCCTTCAGTACTTGGGACATTTTAAACAAAATTTGGTAGCATCCAGTTATGAGTACTAAAAATAATATAAGGACTTTATTGCTATGATGGGTTTAGGAAAAGAAGGAAGTATTTCTAACAACTGTTGAGATGGTTTCCAGGGGGATATAGTAGAATTTCCTAGTTGGGCCTGAGAGAAAAATTTCATAGTCTCCCTTTTAGGGGTTCGGGTAAATGTAGAGGACTTGAGAGGCAGTGGGCAGGATTGGGAAGGGGGCATTCTTACATCATCACCCAGCCTTCCCTTGGAAGTAGCATGAACTAATGGGAAGGTACGGTTTGGGGAATCAGTCTATGGGTTAAAATCTCAGCTCCCTAATCCCTCACTGAGGCTCTTTTGTATAAATGGATAATATCATGTGATAGGTATGATTACATGAATTAAAGTATGTGAAGCATCCACCACAGCAAAGGGTATACCCTCATGAGTATAGTCCCCCATGCCTTTCTTTATAGTCTGTCCCTAGCTGGGCTCCCCAAACTCACCATTCATCAGTCTCTTATACCACTCTGTAGTCTACAGAGTGAATAGTCTAGTCTATTCAGAATTACTTAATTTTTGTCTGTTAGCTTGTTCATTTTATTTTGTTTTAAGCATGTTGTGCCTTTCCATGCTATCATGTGTATTATGCCCTTCACCTTGGAGAATTCACCTTTGTCCAGGGCTGGCCTTCCACTTGGTGGACTCCGAACCCCAATAAGGATGGACCCCTACTTAGGGATTGACTTAAGGTCACCTAGCTCTTGAGATCTGACCTGTATAAACCAAGATGGCAATTTATTGATATATAGTGGAAATTCAACTGATTACATTTTCATATGTAGTCACCTCACACCAGATTGCAAGAGCCAATTGTGCACATCACTGTCAAATTCCATGGCAAGTGACATCATCTTAATAGCTTGAAATTGACCATGGTGAGAGTATCTACATTTCAGAAAACAGTAAACTACAAATCAGAACTTTCCCCCCCGGAAGAGCCTGTTGTTAAACATTTATCAGCATACCACTGATACTATCTCTCTGTCTC
The DNA here is from genome assembly GCF_965194825.1 of Balaenoptera physalus. Lineage (NCBI taxonomy): Eukaryota > Metazoa > Chordata > Mammalia > Artiodactyla > Balaenopteridae > Balaenoptera > Balaenoptera physalus. The sequence continues at coordinate 42,172,300 of NC_138903.1, forward strand.
TTTGGGTGAGTTGTGTGGGAAGCCAAACCATCTTCATAAGATTATTACATCATAAATGTGGACTTGGACCTGGGACTTTAGTGATGTGATTCTCATATTTGATGTTATCAGCATGAGACCTCTTCTCAGTCCTTTTCTAGAACTGTGGTGTTTCTGTTCTTCAGCCCAGAGGGGTGGGTACTTGGACATGAGCTCCAACTTCTCTGGGCCATGCTTAGGTGGTAACTTCTGACTGTGTGACGTTCCTTTTTTCCATCCTTTGGACTGATCCAACTTTTATTCTCACAGTCTTTTTCCATCCTAAGTAGAATATAAAATATAATTGTTTGTTTTTACTAAATTTTAGTCATATTTCAATCCTGCTTCCCAGAAATGAAGTCAAACACACTTTTTTTTGCATCCAGTTCACTCCCAAATTAATTTGTTGGGAATTTTAGGTGTTGATGAGCTTTTGGTCCCCTGTATAGGCAGTATGAGGGTTTGCCCCCATAAGTGTTCAATCACATCCAAATGTGGGTTTTAGTAGTCATTTCTCAGAGTAAGCACCTGCATTTTGCAGTTCTGAGTTCTTGAGAGGTCCCATACTGAGAGATCCAATGCTGTTTGGTTGGTCCACATCCTGATAATGTGTCACTTCCAACATGGAGTCTCCACACCCTCTCTGGATAGATTTAGTCACTATCCTTCCATGCTCCTAGGAAATTTGGAGCCTTCTCTTTTTCTGTTACAAAACCTATCACCCTGGGTTCTGGTAATTTGTTTTTCCTCTCCTTATCACTCCACCAGAGCCCTGAGCTCCTCGAAATTACAGGCCTTGCAGTTTTCTGTCCCTGTATCTGCAGTATTGAGCATGGTGTCAGGCCTGTAGTATCTTGCACATAAATTTGGAGTGTGGGTAAATTAATGAATAACATTCTGTGGAATTAAAGGGAATGTGAAAGTTAAGTTAGCCTGTGGGAGTTTTTAATATTAAGCTCCCTAAGTCCAAATTTTACACTGTGAGTTAAGAATCAATTCCTGGACAGCCTTTTTGCCCCCTTTATAATATTTTTCAACTCCAGTAATTGCTAAAGTATGTGAAAGTGCCTTTGGGAAGATTCCCTATACAGGAAGGAGCACGTAAAGGAATGTCACTCTTGGGTCTACAGCTTTGTCCTGGAATTATGTGGGCAAATGAACTAATCCTACTATTTAAAGGATGGTTTCTCCTCTGTGGACAGACAGGGGCTGGCTTCTTTGATGCTGATTCATGAAATTCTGCTTGTTTAAAGTATGCCTGTGTTCTCCCTGCAGTTATTTTGTGGGCTCACTTTACTCACCGCAATTTTGACTTTATGTGTTCCTAGTCACTGCCAATGAAAATTCAGGTTAAGTACCAAGTGTTATAGTTAGGCAGACAAGAATTCAGAGAAAGAGAAGTGTATATGCTAAAGAAGGATAAAGGGGGCACAGGGGGTGGTGTTGGTAGTGAGCAAAGAGAGAAAACCTTAATTATATGTACATATAGCATAAGGGACAGTCTAAAATATAAGTGGAAGTAGAATGTACCTGAAGAAAAAGTGAACAGGTCATAAGTGCACAACTCTATTAATAATCTCAAAGTGAACTCATCCATTTAACCAATGCCCAGGTCAAGAAAAAGAACATCACCAGCACCTCAGAGGCCCCCTTCCTGTTTCCTGGCAATGACTTACTTACCCCTTCCCTCTACCCTAGAGGTTACCAAGTTACTGCTATCCTGCATTCCATCACTATAGATTAATGCTGTTTTTTCACTTTGCATAGATGGAAAAACTGCATATATCATACAGTTTTTAAAAATCTGTTATACTGTGATGAGCATGTCTCATCTGAACATTCTCACACGTCTTTTGAGGAACAAATGTGTGCATTTCTGTTGGATATATAACTAAGAGTGAGGTAATAGGGTACGCATATGTTAAGCTTTAGTAGAGGTTGTCAAACAGCTTTCCAAAGCGTTTATACTAATTTACGTTCTTGCCAGCAGTATACAGAAGGTACCATTTGTTCACAACTTTGACAACACTTGTATTGTTAATATTTTCAATTGTAGCCATTCTAATGGATAGTAGTGGTATCTCATTGTGGCTTTCTTTCTTTTTTAATTGAGATATAATTTACATACAATAAAATTCAAAGATTTTTAAAAAATTTTTTTTAAACATCTTTATTGAAGTATAATTGCTTTACAATGGTGTGTTAGTTTCTGCTTTATAACAAAGTGAATCAGTTATACATATACATATGTTCCCATATCTCTTCCCTCTTGCATCTCCCTCCCTCCCACCCTCCCTATCCCACCCCTCTAGATGGTCACAAAGCACCGAGCTGATCTCCCTGTGCTATGCGGCTGCTTCCCACTAGCTATCTATTTTACATTTGGTAGTGTATATATGTCCATGACACTCTCTCACCCTGTCACATCTTACCCCTCCCCCTCCCCGTATCCTCAAGTCCATTCTCTAGTAGGTCTGTGTCTTTATTCCCATCTTGCCACTAGGTTCTTCATGACCTTTTTTTTTTTTCCTTAGATTCCATATATATGTGTTAGCATACTGTATTTGTTTTTCTCTTTCTGACTTACTTCACTCTGTATGACAGACTCTAACTCCATCCACCTCATTACAGATACCTCCATTTCATTTCTTTTTATGGTTGAGTAATATTCCATTGTATATATGTGCCACATCTTCTTTATCCATTCATCCGATGATGGACACTTAGGTTGCTTCCATGTCCTGGCTATTGTAAATAGAGCTGCAATGAACATTTTGGTACATGACTCTTTTTGAATTATGGTTTTCTCAGGGTATATGCCCAGTAGTGGGATTGCTGGGTCGTATGGTAGTTCTATTTTTAGTTTTTTAAGGAACCTCCATACTGTTCTCCATAGTGGCTGTATCAATTTACATTCCCACCAACAGTGCAAGAGGGTTCCCTTTTCTCCACACCCTCTCCAGCATTTATTGTTTGTAGATTTTTTGATGATGGCCATTCTGACCGGTGTGAGATGATATCTCATTGTAGTTTTGATTTGCATTTCTCTAATGATTAATGATGTTGTGGTGAAAAACTGAAACCATTTCCACTAAGATCCACTAGATTTCCACTAAGAATGGTTCAGCATTCTTTAATGTGTCTGTTGGCAATCTGTATATCTTCTTTGGAGAAATGTCTATTTAGGTCTTCTGCCCATTTTTGGATTGGGTTGTTTGTTTTTTTGTTATTGAGCTGCATGAGCTGCTTGTAAATCTTGGAGATTAATCCTTTGTCAGTTGCTTCATTTGCAAATATTTTCTCCCATTCTGAGGGTTGTCTTTTGGTCTTGTTTATGGTTTCCTTTGCTGTGCAAAAGCTTTGAAGTTTCATTAGGTCCCATTTGTTTATTTGTGTTTTTATTTCCATTTCTCTAGGAGCTGGGTCAGAAAGGATCTTGCTGTGATTTGTGTCATAGAGTGTTCTGCCTATGTTTTCCTCTAAGAGTTTGATAGTGTCTGGCCTTACACTTAGTTCTTTAATCCATTTTGAGTTTATTTTTGTGTGTGGTGTCAGGGAGTGTTCTAATTTCATACTTTTACATGTACCTGTCCAGTTTTCCCAGCACCACTTATTGAAGAGGCTGTCTTTTCTCCACTGTATATGCTTGCCTCCTTTATCAAAGATAAGGTGACCATATGTGCATGGGTTTATCTCTGGGCTTTCTATCCTGTTCCATTGATCTATATTTCTGTTTTTGTGCCAGTACAAAACTGTCTTGATTACTGTAGCTTTGTAATACAGTCTGAAGTCAGGGAGCCTGATTCCTCCAGCTCCATTTTTCATTCCCAAGATTGCTTTGGCTATTCGGGGTCCTTTGTGTTTCCATACAGATTGTGAAATTTTTTGTTCTAGTTCTGTGAAAAATGCCAGTGGTAGTTTGGTAGGGATTGCATTGAATCTGTAGATTGCTTTGGGTAGTAGAGTCATTTTCACAATGTTGATTCTTCCAATCCAAGAACATGGTATATCTCTCCATCTATTTGTATCATCTTTAATTTCTTTCATCAGTGTCTTATAATTTTCTGCATACAGGTCTTTTGTCTCCTTAGGTAGGTTTATTCCTAGATATTTTATTCTTTTTGTCGCAGTGGTAAACGGGAGTGTTTTCTTAATTTCACTTTCAGATTTTTCATCATTAGTATATAGGAATGCAAGAGATTTCTGTGCATTAATTTTGTATCCTGCTATGTTACCAAATTCATTGGTTAGCTCTAGTAGTTTTCTGGTAGCATCTTTAGGATTCTCTATGTATAGTATCATGTCATCTGCAAATAGTGCCAGCTTTACTTCTTCTTTTCCGATTTGGATTCCTTTTATTTCTTTTTCTTCTCTGATTGCTGTGGCTAACACTTCCAAAACTATGTTGAATAATAGTGGTGAGAGTGGGCAACCTTGTCTTGTTCCTGATCTTAGTGGAAATGGTTTCAGTTTTTCACCATTGAGGAAAATGTTGGCTGTGGGTTTGTCATATATGGCCTTTATTATGTTGAGGAAAGTGCCCTCTATGCCTACTTTCTACAGGGCTTTTATCATAAATGGGTGTTGAATTTTGTCGAAAGCTTTCTCTGCATCTATTGAGATGATCATATGGTTTTTCTCCTTCAATTTGTTAATATGATGTATCATGTTGATTGATTTGCGTATATTGAAGAATCCTTGCATTCCTGGGATAAACCCCACTTGATCATGGTGTATGATACTTTTAATGTGCTGTTGGATTCTGTTTGCTAGTACTTTGTTGAGGATTTTTGCATCTCTGTTCATCAGTGATATTGGCCTGTAGTTTTCTTTCTTTGTGACATCTTTGTCTGGTTTTGGTATCAGGGTGATGGTGGCCTCGTAGAATGAGTTTGGGAGTGTTCCTCCCTCTGCAATATTTTGGAAGAGTTTGAGAAGGATAGGTGTTAGCTCTTCTCTAAATGTTTGATAGAATTCACCTGTGAATCCATCTGGTCCTGGGCTTTTGTTTGTTGGAAGATTTTTAATCAGAGTTTCAATTTCAGTGCTTGTGATTGGTCTGTTCATATTTTCTATTTCTTCCTGCTTCAGTCTTGGCACGTTGTGCATTTCTAAGAATCTGTCCATTTCTTCCAGGTTGTCCATTTTATTGGCATAGAGTTGCTTGTAGTAATCTCTCATGATCGTTTGTATTTCTGCAGTGTCAGTGGTTACTTCTCCTTTTTCATTTCTAATTCTATTGATTTGAGTCTTCTCCCTTTTTCTCTTGATGAGTCTGGCTAATGGTTTATCAATTTTGTTTATCTTCTCAAAGAACCAGCTTTTAGTTTTATTGATCTTTGCTATTGTCTCCTTCATTTCTTTATCATTTATTTCTGATCTGATATTTATGATTTCTTTCCTTCTGCTACCTTTGGGGTTTTTTTGTTCTTCTTTCTCTAATTGCTTTAGGTGCAAGGTTAGGTTGTTTATTCGAGATGTTTCCTGTTTCTTGAGGTAGGCTTGTATTGCTATAAACTTCCCTCTTAGAACTGCTTTTGCTGCATCCCATAGGTTTTGGGTCGTCGTGTCTCCATTGTCATTTGTTTCTAGGTATTTTTTGATTTCCCCTTTGATTTCTTCAGTGATCACTTCGTTATTAAGTAGTGTATTGTGTAGACTCCATGTGTTTGTGTTTTTTACAGATCTTTTCCTGTAATTGATATCTAGTCTCATAGCGTTGTGGTCGGAAAAGATACTTTATACGATTTCAATTTTCTTAAATTTACCAAGGCTTGATTTGTGACCCAAGATATGATCTATCGTGGAGAATGTTCCATGAGCACTTGAGAAAAATGTGTATTCTGTTGTTTTTGGGTGGAATGTCCTATAAATATCACGTAAGTCCATCTTGTTTAATGTATCATTTAAAGCTTGTGTTTCCTTATTTATTTTCATTTTGGATGATCTGTTCATTGGTGAAAGTGGGGTGTTAAAGTCCCCTACTATGAATGTGTTGCTGTCGATTTCCCCTTTTATGGCTGTTAGTATTTGCCTTATGTATTGAGGTGCTCCTATGTTGGGTGCATAAATATTTACAATTGTTATACCTTACTCTTGGATCGATCCCTTGATTATTATATAGTGTCCTTCTTTGTCTCTTGTAATAGTCTTTATTTTAAAGTCTATTTTGTCTGATATGAGAATTGCTACTCCAGCTTTCTTTTGATTTCCATTTGCATGGAATATCTTTTTCCATCCCCTCACTTTCAGTCTGTATGTGTCTCTAGGTCTGAAGTGGGTCTCTTGTAGACAGCATATATATGGGTCTTGTTTTTGTATCCATTCAGCCAGTCTGTGTCTTTTGGTGGGAGCATTTAATCCATTTACATTTAAGGTAATTATCGATATGTATGTTCCTATTCCCATTTTCTTAAATATTTTGAGTTTGTTATTGTAGTTGTTTTCCTTCTCTTGTGTTTCCTGCCTAGAGAAGTTCCTCTAGCATTTGTTGTAAAGCTGGTTTGGTGGTGCTGAACTCTCTCAGCTTTTGCTTGTCTGTAAAGGTTTTAATTTCTCCATCAAATCTGAATGAGATCCTCGCTGGGTAGAGTAACCTTGGTTGTAGGTTTTTCTCCTTCATCACTTTAAATATGTCCTGCCACTCCCTTCTGGCTTGCTGAGTTTCTGCTGAAAGATCAGCTGTTAACCTTATGGGGATTCCCTTGTGTGTTATTTGTTGTTTTTCCCTTGCTGCTTTTAATATGTTTTCTTTATATTTAATTTTTGATAGTTTGATTAATATGTGTCTTGGCGTGTTTCTCCTTGGATTTATCCTGTATGGGACTCTCTGTGCTTCCAGGACTTGATTAACTATTTCCTTTCCCATATTAGGGAAGTTTTCAACTATAATCTCTTCAAATATTTTCTCAGTCCCTTTCTTTTTCTCTTCTTCTTCTGGGACCCCTATTATTCGAATATTGGTGTATTTAATGTTGTCCCAGAGGTCTCTGAGACTGTCCTCAGTTCTTTTCATTCTTTTTTTTTTTATTCTGCTCTGCAGTAGTTATTTCCACCATTTTATCTTCCAGGTGACTTATCCGTTCTTCTGCCTCAGTTATTCTGCTATTGATCCCATCTAGCGTATTTTTAATTTCATTTATTGTGTTTTTCATTGTTGCTTGGTTCCTCTTTAGTTCTATGTCCTTGTTAAATGTTTCTTGCATTTTGTCTATTCTATTTCCAAGATTTTGGATCATCTTTACTATCATTGTTCTGAATTCTTTTTCAGGTAGACTGCCTATTTCCTCTTCATTTGTTAGGTCTGGTGTGTTTTGACCCTGCTCCTTCACCTGCTGTATGTTTTTCTGTCTTCTCATTTTGCTTATCGTACTGTGTTTGGGGTCTCCTTTTCACAGGCTGCATGTTCGTAGTTCCTGTTGTTTTTGGTATCTGTCCCCAGTGGCTAAGGTTGGTTCAGTGGGTTGTGTAGGCTTCCTGATGGAGGGGACTAGTGCCTGTGTTCTGGTGGATGAGGTTGGATCTTGTCTTTCTGGTGGGCACGTCCACGTCTGGTGGTGTGTTTTGGGGTGTCTGTGGCCTTATTATGATTTTAGGCAGCCTCTCTTCTAATGGATGGGGCTGTGTTCCTGTCTTGCTCGTTGTTTGGCATAGGGTGTCCAGCACTGTAGCTTGCTGGTCGTTGAGTGAAGCTGGGTCTTGATGTTGAGATGGAGATCTCTGAGAGATTTTCACCGTTTGGTATTATGTGGAGCTGGGAGGTCTCATGTGGACCAGTGTCCTGAAGTTGGCTCTCCCACCTCAGAGACACAGCCCTGATGCCTGGCTGGAGCACCAAGAGCCCTTCATCCACACGGCTCTGAATAAAAGGGAGAAAAAATAGAAAGAAAGAAAGAAAGAGGATAAAATAAAATAAAATAAAACTATTATAAAAAATAAGAAAAAAATTATTAAGAATAAATTTATTAAGAAGAAAATTTTTTTAATTTTTAAAAGTAGATTTATTAATTTTTTATAATAAAAAATAAGAGAAAAATTATTAAGAAAAAAGTTTATTAAGAAAAAAATTTTTAATTTTTTAAAATAAAAAATATGAAAAAACTTATTAAAATTTTTTTTTAATTTTTAAAAATAGAAAATAAGTAAAAAATTATTAAAAAAACATTTATTAGGAAAAAAAATTTTTTTAAGTAAACAAAACAAAACAAAACAAAAAAAATGGACAGACCTAACCCTAGGACTAATGGTGAAAGCAAAGCTATACAGACAAAATCTCACCCAGAAGCATACACATATACACTCACAAAAAAAGGAAAAGGGGAAAAATTAATATATCCTGCTCCCAAAGTCCACCTCCTGAATTTGGGATGATTCGTTGTCTACTCAGGTATTCAACAGATGCAGGCACATCAAGTTGTTTGTGGAGCTTTAATCCGCCGCTTCTGAGGCTGCTGGGAGAGAGTTCCCTTTCTCTTCTTTTTTCGCACAGCTCCCAGGGTTCAGCTTTGGCTTTGGACCCGCCTCTGCATGTAGGTCGCCTGAGGGCGTCTGTTCCCCGCCCCGACAGAACGGGGTTAAAGGAGCAACTGACTAGGGGGCTCTGGCTCACTCAGGCCGGGGTGGGGGAGGGAGGGGTACAGAGGAGGCGGGGCAAGCCTGCGGCGGCAGAGGCGTCCTGACGTTGCAGCAGCCTGAGGCGCGCCGTGCATTCTCCCTGGGAAGTTCCCCGGATCACAGGACCCTGGCAGTGGCGGGCTGCACCGGCTCCCGGGAGAGGCGGTGTGGAGAATGACCTGTGCTCGCACACAGGCTTCTTGGTGGCGGTAGCAGCAGCCTTAGCGTCTCATGCCCGTCTCTGGGGTCCGCGCTGATAACCGCGGCTCGCGCCCGTCTCTGGGGTCTGCGCTGATAGCCGCGGCTCACGCCCGTCTCTGGAGTTCATTTAGGCAGCGCTCTGAATCCCCTCTCCTTGCGCACCATGAAACAAAGAGGCAAGAAAAAGTCTCTTGCCTCTTTGGCAGCTGCAGACTTTTTCCCGGGCTCCCTCCCGGCTAGCTGTGGTGCGCTAACCCCTTCAAGCTGTGTTCACTCCGCCAACCCCAGTCCTCTCCCTGCGATCTGACCGAAGCCCAAGCCTCAGCTCCCAGCCCCTGCCCACCCCAGCAGGTGAGCGGACAAGCCTCTCGGGCTGGTGAGTGCTGCTCTGCGCCGAGCCTCTGTGCGGGAATCTCTCCGCTTTTCCCTCTGCGCCCCTGTTGCTGTGGGATCCGCGCTGATAGCCGCGGCTCGCGCCCGTTTCTGGAGCTCGTTTAGGTGGTGCTCTGAATCCCCTCTCCTTGCGCGCCGCGAAACAAAGAGGCAAGAAAAAGTCTCTTGCCTCTTCGGCAGCTGCAGACTTTCTCCCGGACTCCCTCCCGGCTAGCACCGAAGCCCGAGCCTCAGCTCCCAGCCCCCGCCCGCCCCGGCGGGTGAGCAGACAAGCCTCTCGGGCTGGTGAGTGCTGCTCGGCGCCGAGCCTCTGTGCGGGAATCTCTCCACTTTGCCCTCCGCACCCCTATGGCTGCGCTCTCCTCCGTGGCTCCGAAGCTTCCCCCCTCTGCTACTCGCAGTCTCCGCCCACGAAGGGGCTTCCTAGTGTGTGGAAACGTTTCCTCCTTCACAGCTCCCTCCCACTGGTGCAGGTCCCATCCCTATTCTTTTGTCTCTGTTATTTCTTTTTTCTTTTGCCCTACCCAAGTACGTGGGGATTTTCTTGCCTTTTGGGAGGTCTGACGTCTTCTGCCAGCGTTCAGTGGGTGTTCTGTAGGAGCAGTTCCACGTGTAGATGTATCTCTACTGTATCTGTGGGAAGGAAGGTGATCTCCGCGTCTTACTCTTCCGCCATCTTGCCCAGACCCCCCCAAAATGCAAAGATTTTAAGAGTACAGTTTGAGTCTTTTAAAAATAAATTTATTTATTTATTTATTTATGGCTGTTTTGGGTCTTTGTTGCTGCAAGCGTAGTTGCAGTGAGCGGGGTCCACTCTTCGTTGCGGTGCACGGGCTTCTCATTGTGGTGGCTTCTCTTGTTGCGGAGCATGGATTCTAGGTGCATGGGCTCAGTAGTTGTGGCTCGCAGGCTCTAGAGCGCAGGCTCAGTAGTTGTGGTGCACGGGCTTAGTTGCTCCGTGGCATGTGGGATCTTCGTGGACCAGGGATCAAACCCGTGTCCCCTGCATTGGCAGGGGGATTCTTAACCACTGCGCCACCAGGGAAGTCCTACAGTTTGAGTCTTGACAAATGTATATACCCATGTAACTCACACCCCAGTCAAGATATAGATGATTTTCTGTCACCCCGTAAAGTACCTTTTCATTTGATCCTCTCCAACCAGAGGCAACCATGATTCCAATTTCTGTCACCATAGATTAGTTTTGCCTGCTATTGAACTTTATGTAAATAAAATCATACAGTGTGTAAGCTCGTGTTTGGCTTATTTTTGGCTTATTTTGTTCAACATAATGTTTTTGAGATTTCATCCATGATGTTGTATGTATCAGTAGTATATCCTGTTTTATTGCTAAGTATTTCATTGTATGAATGTACCAAAATTTGTTTATCTGTTCTCCTGTTGATGGACATTTTGGGTTTTTTTTTTTGAAGTCTTACTGTGGTTTTTAATTTTTATTTCCCTGATGCCTAATACTATGGAACATCTTTTCATAATTTATTGCCATTTGATATTCTCTTGTGAAGAGCCTCTTCCAGACTGTTGCCATTTTTCTTTTGAGCTGTTTGTCTTATTAATTTATTGGAGTTCATTATGTAGCCTGGATATGAGTCCATTCTAGTCTGAGAGAGTCTTTTCACCCTCTTAAGAGTACCCTTGTTACACATTTATACAGGAATGTTCATAGCAGCTTTATTTTCAATAACCAAAAACTGGAAACAACCCAAATGTCCTTCAGTAGGTGAATGGTTAAACAAACTGTGGTACATCCATATAATGGAATAAAAGAAATGAACATGGAACAACTTGGATGGATCTCAGGAGCATTATGCTGAATGTAAAAAAAGTAAGTTTATATACTGAATAATTTCTTTGATATAGCATTCTTAAAATGACAACTTTATTGAGGTATAATTTCCATACCACAGAGTTCACGTTTCAAACATACAACTTAATGCTTTTTAGTAAATTTACCAAGTTATGTAACCATGTCCATAATCCAGTTTTAGAATATTTCCATCACTCCAATAAAATTTTTTGTGCCCATTTGCCATCAGTCAGTTCCCCTCCCCTGAGCCCTAGGCAACCACTAATCTACTTTCTGTCTCTATAGGTTTGCCTTTTGTGGACATTTTGTATAAAAAGGATCATACACTGTATGCTCTTTTGTGTCTGTCTTCTTTCATGTAGCATAATGCTTTTGAGGTTCATCCATGGATGTGCCATGTATCAGTAATTCATTCCTTTTTATTGTTGAATAGTATTACATTATATGGATATACCACATTATGATTATCTATTCTCTGTGGATGGACATTTGGGGTGTTTCCAGGTTCTCATGAATAATGCTGCTGTGGACATTTACGTACTTGTCCTTGTGTAGGCATATGTTTTTATTTCTCTTGGGTAGATTCCTAGGAGTAGAATTGCTGAGTTGTGTGGTAAATTTATGCTTAACTTCTTAAAGAAACTGCCAAACTCTTTTCCAAGGTGGCTGAACCAAGTTATAGTCCCGCCAATTCCTGGAGAATGTTCCATATTCTCTTGAAAAGCATGTTTATTTCGCTCATCTTGGGAGTGTTTTGTAAATGCTAACTAGGTCAATTTTTTGGTAGTGTTGTGTGAGTTTTCTATATTCTTGCTTGATTTTCTTTCTAGTTGTTCTGTTTTCAAGAATGGGATGTTGAACTCTCTATTAGTGTTGAATTGTCTGTTTCTTCAGTTCTTTGCCTTTAGTTTTCAGCAGTTTGACTATGATGTGTCTGGGTGTGGATTTCTTTGTATTATGTTTGGTATTCTCTCAGCTTCTTGGCAATTTTCATCTGTTTTTTCTTCAAATGTTTTTCGGCATCACACTCTTTTTCGTCTCTGTATTGGATTCCAGTTACACAAATGTTAGATTGTTTATTGTTATCATACAGGTCCTTGACACTTTGGTTCTCCCCCTGAATCTTTTTTCTTTCTGTTATTTAAATTGGCTAGTTTGTTTGTCTATTTTCAGTTTCACTGCCTCCTCCATTCTGCTATTGTGTTCTTTCACTGAATTTTTTATTTCAGTTATTTTATTTTCCAGTTCTAAAGTTTTAATTTGGTTATCCTTTATATCTTCTCTTTACTTTGCCAATAACTTTCTACTTAAATTTATTTCAAGAGTGTTCAAGTTTGGTGATTGCTCATTTGAGCATTTTTGTAATAGCTGCTTTAACCTACTTGTTAGAGAATTTCAACATTTGTGTCATCTCACTGTTGGCATCTGTTGATTGTCTTTTCCCATGTGAGTTGGCATTTTTGTTTTTTATGTACCGAGCGACTTTGGATTTTATCCTGGACATTTTGAATATTATGTTATTATGTTATTAGACTCTGGATCTTGTTTCAATCTAATGGAGAATGTTGATAATTTGTGTAGCAGTCAGTTGACCTGGTTAGGTTCATACTGCAAGTTCCAGCTCACCTTCTGTAGTGGGCTGTAGTTCCAATATGAGTTCAGTATTCAGTGCCTTTGCAGTGCTATTCAGATCTGTCCCATGTGTGACACCCACTGGTCAGGTCTGAGACCTGAGTTTCTCTTAGCTCAGTTCTCAAAGTCTTTGACATGCTAATTAGGATCAAATCCACACATGCCCAGATGGGGGGTGATCACAGTTGTTCATAAGCAGCTTTATGGGTTTGCTTCCCTGACGTCTTCCCTCTTCGTTATTACCATGGTATTTTATGGTTTTCTAGAGCTTTCCTTTTCGGTCCTCCAGTCAGAAACCACCCACTTTCATGATGCACTGCCTCTGGGGCATAAGGGACAGGCAAACAGAGAGAGAAAGAAAGTAAGAAAAAACAGTGGGATTTGGCTTTGCCCTTTTGGAGCTTGCTATAGTTCCACCGAATGGAATGGAATGTTCCTTTCCCTCGAGAGTTTTAACTCCTACAGTCTAGTCTCCCTCTGCCAGTCAGTTTCGTTGTTGTTGCCACAACCTCCACCATGGGATTTTCTGGACATGAGAGAAGGGAGAAACAGGAGAGAAAACCCCAGGGGATTTCCCCCCAGTCCCTCTTGAGTTTTAGTAGTTCCCTTTTCCAAAAGAAGCACCTTGAGCCAGAACATGTGCTCTAAACACAGTGCTCACTTTCACGTTTTGTTGTGTTTTCAGGCCAGAGAATACGGGAGGAAGAAAAGTAGTAAAGTCACCACCAGTTCAGTTGTACTAGGCACCCTGATACTCTTCCCTGATTCATCTGCTGATAATATACTTTAAAGAATTCTCTAATAGCTACCCAAGCATTTTGTACAGATTTTATAGTTGCTTCCGGTGGACACAAAGGTGGATGTGTTGATTCCATCTTACCTGCAACCAGAAGTCTTAACTGATATTTTAAATGATGTTTTGGATTGGCTTCCTCAACTCCCCAACATATTTATATCTCTGAAATAGTTTCAAAGATGCAGCGTTTGGTGTAGTTAAGTGGACAAAAGTTTCTAAGTGTAAGCAGAGGAGCTGCAGTATTGGCAGAATAATGACCTCCTGAAAAACAAAGCCACTTTTCTGAAGGCATACATGGTAATCTCATCCGGAAGCACAGTTCTTTGTCCTCATGCAGCATATCATTGACCTCCTTGTTTTCCTTGGCCCTGCCTCTTTGTCACATTCTCTTACTTCTGTCCTGCTGTTTTTCAGTAACCTTTGCCCCTCAGGACTTCATTCATCAACTCCTTTCTCCTCCTCCTCCCTCCCCTGTTTGTCTCTGGTTTACCCTACACTCTCTCCTTCTGAACATTACATTCTTGCATTTTATCACCAGACTCTGTCTTCCAAGGATAAATACACTGCTCTGTGACGTCTTAGGATGTAAGTGCTTGCACTTGAAGGGTGGAGAAGCTAGGCTGGGGAGGTGGGGGGTGAGTAATCAGCTTTTGCTTATAGATTAGGGCCAGACCGGAGTCCCTGCAAGGCATTGTGGTGGTCTAGCCAGCTGCTCTTCCAGCATATTAAGGCCTTCTCTCTCATCAGTACTTCTGGTGATAGTGGGGCCCGGCCATGTGAAGCTCCAGCACAGCCAGGAATATCGGTCTAGAAAGAAGGTAGTATTCAAGCCACACTAACCTCATTAACTTGAGAATATATCAGAGCCTTCTGAGCTGTTTTGTTTTGTTGTTAATTGTGAAATTTAATAGGAAGAAACTATTAAATAACAGTTACTTTTATGCAAGTATTTCCTATTCTTAGTTACGGTGGTACAGAATCACTGCAGGAAGGAAATCCTAAAAGGGCAAAAACACATGGGCAAAGCACAAGTTTTTATGTTGCAGCATGCTTTCAGTATTTTTATGGTGGAAACATAACGTTCCTTAAAAACCACAGTGGGCTTCCCAGGTGTCTCTTCAGATCCATCAGGTTCCAGGCATGCAAAAGCTGCTCAACTTGGGCTTCCCTGGTGGCGCAGTGGTTGAGAATCTGCCTGCCAATGCAGGGGACATGGGTTCGAGCCCCGGTCCAGGAAGATCCCACATGCCACGGAGTGGCTGGGCCCGTGAGCCACAACTACTGAGCCTGCGCGTCTGGAGCCTGTGCTCCGCAACGGGAGAGGCCACGATAGTGAGAGGCCCGCGCACTGCGATGAAGAGTGGCCCCCGCTCGCCGCAACTAGAGAAAGCCCTCGCACAGAAACGAAGACCCAACACAGCCAAAAATAAAAAAAATAAAAATAAAAATAATAAAAAAAAAAAAGCTGCTCAACTCATAACCTTCTGGGCATATATTAACTATGTATAGATAAAATTTGTAGGTATTCAAAAGATATGGTACCTTTTGGAAAGAAAATCCTCAGGTACAGCATGTTGTCTCATTTACTCCCACTGAAATTCATTATCTTCTTGTCTGGGAGCAGGGCAGCAGCAGGGAGCTCCCTGAGTTCTGACCCACTGTTTTTATGACAG
Source organism: Balaenoptera physalus (assembly GCF_965194825.1). Lineage (NCBI taxonomy): Eukaryota > Metazoa > Chordata > Mammalia > Artiodactyla > Balaenopteridae > Balaenoptera > Balaenoptera physalus. The sequence goes on from NC_138903.1 coordinate 42,187,454, forward strand.
ACTGGCCCTCCTCACACAAGGACAGGTCAATGATAGTCTTTTCCACTGCTAAGATTTTTATTTTTTCAGGTCAGTGATACTCTTTTCCACTGATAAGATTTTTATTTTTTCTTTTGGCAGTAGCCAAAGCAACTAGTTATAAAGAAAACACACTCATTATTCTTACTCTTTCATTTTGCACAGTAATACTCATTTCAGTGGTATGTTTCTGTGGAGATCTCTTTAGCTATCAGAGCAATTTGACTTTGGTACTGGAAAATCTTAAGTCACAGAAACAGTGATTAAACAGGCAACAATTCTACAAATAATACTGATTTAATTATGTACATAAGGTCAACCAAGGCATGAGAATTAAAGTGAGATTTATTTAAGGCCAGTATACTGTAAATAGCACGCCCCCCATCCCGTGACTATAATAACTTTCAGGCCCAATTAAGTGAATTATTCCTCATTGATTGTGAAATATTCCCAGGTAAAACCATTAAAGGCTGTATTGATTTCGGATTGTTGCATTATTTCTTAAAGCTTGTCTTGGAATAACTGCTGCATTTTCCAGAGTCTATGAGCTCTAAACTGTGAGGTGCTGGCCTAACTTTGATGGAACCTGAGAATTGGAAGGACCTTGGGGATCACCAAATCCAGGTACCTTCCCAGTGCAAGAATCCTCTCCACAGTATTCTGTCAGACAGGCAGTTGTCAGACTCTTTACCACTTTTACCCCCATAGAATGTATATTTTTCCTCCATACATTTTTGATGCTACTCACTCATCTTTCCATGATAGGTCATTCTCTATTCCCAAGCCAAGATCTGCCTTCTAGGGTCTCTCACCATTGTTCCCAGCTCCTCCATTATCACACAGAGGAAATCTCCTTTGTCCAAAATAGTTAAAGCCATCTATTTTCGTACTTCCCCTTTTTCGCATCTGTGATCTTCTCAGACTAAAAAAATTCCTGGTTCTTTCAACAGCTTAATTCAAGGCTTTTTAATGCAGTGGAAAATTCAAAGAATAATATAATGAACACTCATATTCTCCACCAGCCAGAATTATCAACAATTAAGATTTTGTCGGGGCTTCCCTGGTGGCGCAGTGGTAGAGAATCTGCCTGCCAATGCAGGGGACACGGGTTCGAGCCCTGGTCTGGGAAGATCCCACGTGCCGCGGAGCAACTGGGCCCGTGAGCCACAACTACTGAGCCTGCGCGTCTGGAGCCTGTGCTCCGCAACAAGAGAGGCCATGATAGTGAGAGGCCCGCGCACCGCGATGAAGAGTGGCCCCCGCTCGCCGCAACTGGAGAAAGCCCTCGCACAGAAACGAAGACCCAACACAGCCATAAAAATAAATAAATAAATAAATAAATAACAAAAAAAAAGATTTTGTCATATTTTTCTTTTTCTTAAATAGAGGAATTAAAACATTACAGAAATGGTTATTTCCCCTTTGATCACCCCTTCTGGTGTCCTCCTCCTCCCTCGCAGTGTCATGCATATATAGGTGTGTATAAACAACATATAGATTTGTTTTAATTTACACAAATGGTGTTATTATGGGTGTGTCTATATGTTTTGTCCATACAGCAAATGTCTTAGATCTTTTCGTATGTTTTGTATTAATCTTTCCGTACTATGTATTATATTAGTCATTATATGTATGACATAAGATATTTTGCCTGTCTGCCATCTGGGCGTATGGTCGGATTGTAGTCCTGCCTCTTCTGAGGTTAGGTGTGGCCATGTGATTTGCTTTGGTCAATGAAATGTCAGCAAAAGTAACGGGTGCACTTCCAAATGGAAGTTTTAATAGCCAGTATGAGATTTACCACATTTAATTCCCCTGGCAGATAGAGATGGGGTCTCTCTGTCAGCCTGGGTCTGAGAATAACTACTTGAACTTTCCTGCCAACTCACTTTTTAAGCATGTAGCATAAGGAATAAATAGACTTTGCTTGTATTAAGCCACTCGGATTTTAGGTTCCTTTTGTTAATTTGCAAACTTAGCCCATCCTGATTTATAAGTAGACCTACATCATTGTTTTTAGTGGCTGCAAAGTATCCCCGAGTGTGAGTAGACCTTATTCTGTGTAGCCATTCTCCTACTGACAGAAGAAGCTTAAGGACTTCCTGAATTTTGCTGTTATAAACAATTCTGTGTTGGTAATTGTATAAATTTGTGAGAGTTTCTCCAGGATGTGTATCTAGAAGTAGGATTGTTTGGGTCGCAGCGTATGGATATTTTCAGTTTTACAGGATTCTGTCTTTGCCATCTAAAGTAGCTATATCAATTTACATTCTCACCCTTTCAACTGTCATTTGTGTGACATGATTCCCAAACTTTTTACTAATCTTGGTTCCCCTCTCTGGATTCACTTTTGTCAGTCATTGTTTCTCTGTGATACCCAGACTGGAACTTGGTGTCCTGTTGTTGTCCAACTGAGGTAGATGATACATTTCCAAATTTAGCCCAAGCTGAGTAGCTGCATCACCCTGGGGTATTTGCTGGCATAGAAGACTGAACGTCTATCATCCTGTATTTAGGAAACATCCTGTATTTAGGAGTTTTTAAAACTGCAGTGGCTTTACATATGTTCCAGTTAAATTTCATCCTATTTTTGCTTATCATATTAGCTTTTGAATTCTCCCCATTACTCTTATGTCACCCCTCCTAGGTCAATAATCCTAGGTTTGCCTACATTACTGATCAAAATTTTGATCAGCACAGGGCCAAGGGCATAGCTCTGTGTCCCACCATGAGACACCTTTCAGGTTTACCTGTCTTCAGGATTCTTCATCTTATCAAGTGGAAAATCCTGGTGGCCTTTGTCAGCTGCACCACCTATACTCTACCTATAAAGAATTATCCCAATAAATGAATTGAGTGACTGGAACAGAAAGGAGTCTGGGGTAAGTTGGGTGTGTCATAATTTTAGAGAGCCTATGCTGGCAGTTAGTGACTATCAAGTGCTTACCCAACCAGTGCTTTATTAATCTGATTTAGAATTTAGTTTGGAGTGAGATTTCAAGCTTTTTATTAGTAATGATTATACTCCACCCCTTTGAAAATAAGGGAGATTTTTTGCCTCTCTCCAGTCTGTTGGGAGGTCTGGTTTCTGTGAGTTTTCATAGATGAAAGGAAGTGATTCTGCTGTCATAGCTGCAAATAGTCTTTTATTCCTGGGGAGAGGAACAAGGTGGTTTTTAGGATTATGAGCAGCCAGGATGCTTGTGCTCTACTCCCCGGTCAGTGTCTTTTCTTCCTGCACCAGAAGCAAACCTGTTCATAGTTCTAGGAGTTATAAGGATTCCCTAGGCCAGTAGCTCAGGTCATTACAAGTTAGACTTGTTGATGGTCTTTCTCTTGTTCTTTGGGACCAACTACATGTCTAATTCCTGTTACCATTTTTGTATTAGGATTCTTAGTTACATGTGTCAGGATCCCAACTCAGATTAGCCTAAGAAACAAAAAGAAAGTTTACTGGTAAATGAATAGCCCCATCGACTGCTGCCTTTAGGAATGGCTGCATCCTCTCACTCATCACATCCCTGATTCTCCTTCCCTCACCTTTGCTTTCCTCTGAGTTAGTTTCGCTCACTCTCAGGCAGGCTATCTGCAGCAGATGCAGTGCTTCTTTTCCAATACTTCTGTCAGAACCTTTGCGTGACTTGTTGATCTAGCCTGGTTCATATGCCTTAGCCCCAGGAGGTGTGTATGTGTTAGGAAGTGGGGCAGAGATTGCCCTCAACCTGACTACATGGACTGAGAGTGAGCCCTCATTCACTCCTCTTTCATACATTTGCTGAGTGCCCACTATATGATAGACACCATATTAGGCTCAGGGGTTATTACACTGAACAACATAGTCATATTGACATAACATAATCAATATATATATTGATCAAGATATAACATAATCTGCCTTCTTGAAGTGTATAAGCGTTTAAAAAATGGACTTTAATGTGCTCACAATAATAAAGGAGAAGTTACTGGTGCTGGAAAGCAAATGACAGGGATTCTGACCTATTCTGGGGCAGGTGAGGGAAGGCTGCCCTAAGGAAGTGTTTTTTGGATTGAAACCTGACATGAGTAGGAGTTAGCTATGTGAAGTAGGTAGGAAGGTTGATGACAAGCAATTGGGGGAGGGAGGTGGAATGTACAGAGCCTTGGAGGTAGAAGGGGGCATATTCCAGGCACTGAAAGAAGGCCAGTATGGTTAGATCACAGAGACTGAAGGGGCAGAGAGGCACATGTGGGGCTGGAGAAGTAGGTTGGTACCACTTGAGCAATGCCTCATGGCTTGGCAAGAGGTTTGGAAGCCATACAAATAGCCCTAGTCTATGTGGGTAACTCACTTCCTAAAAACTTCCTTAGTCTAGTTAATTAACTAGCCAAGATCACCCACCTGGTTGGGATTTAAATCTAGGAACACCACAATATCTGTCACATGTCCAGACCTGGCTCAGGCATTGCCTCTCCCAGGAAGCAGTCCTTCCTGCCAATGGGAGAGGGTAGGTGTTCCTCCATTCCTACTCCCTTAGTACCCTGCTCAGAGAACTCTCATGGTTTTATTTACCCCATCCAAGCCTGGGCAAGACATGTTGGTGCCCAGCCAGACTAATGATTGGCATCTGTGCAAAAAAGTGTTGTCATAGCAAGCCTGTCTTTGAAAGGTCCCTTGGCTGGCATCTGGAACTTGATTTTCAGGGGGATTCCCACCATCCCCAGAACTGATAAGGGTGGCTCAATGTGCCTGAACTGTTTATATAAACAGTGCAGTTTCTGCTGAACACTTGCTTTCCTTCTTGAGGTCTAGAATTTTGATATTGCCAATCAGAGGGTGCCTATGTGACCAACCTCCAATCAAAACCCTGGGCACTGAGTCCCTAATGAGCTTCCCTAGTGGACTACATTTCATGTATGTTGTCACAACTTGTTGCTAGGGAAATTAAGTGTATCCTGTGTAACTCCACTGGGAGAGGACTCTTGGAAGCTTGTGTCTGGTCTCCCCTGTATTTCACCCCAGGTGCCTTTACCCTCCACTGATTTTGCTTTGTATTTCTTCACCGTAATAAATCATAGGCGATGAGTGTGGTTATATGCTCAGTTATGTGAATCTTCCTAGTGAATCACAGAACTTGGGGTGGTCTTGGGGACTCCTGACACAGCACCCTTGCAAAACTATTCTTAAGTACTTTTCAACACTTATTTTCAAAGGAGAGAGTGAGCCTGGTGAGGAACTAGGGCAGAGAAAAGGGCTGTCTGGTGGTGGCACTTGACTCTCCTCTCCTTTTGTGCAGTCAGCTTTGGTCCCAAACTTGTACTCTCCAGTCTACTAAACCTCAGTCTTGCAGAGGCCTGCAAGGGAACCTTTGAGCACTGGGGAGCAGTGGAAAGGCTTTACACTAAGGAGTCATTCATGATCAGATTTGCATTTGGGGAAGAATAAATGCCCAAGAATCATCACGAGAATTTGTGAGGAGAGTTTGCTTCAACAGAATACAACTATCTATACAAAGCCACTATCATAAAAGTAGTGTGGCAATGGACTAGAAATTTGATGTAACAGCCAGGTTTCCCAAATTCCAGCCCAAGTTCCTTCATCAAACCTTTATCGAGTTCTTTGATGAGTTCTGTAAGAGTGAACACGTGAAACTCAGTTCCTTCTCTGCTTTACTTCTGAGACAGGTCATGCAAAAGCAAGCATCATTTATACTGTCTGCAGTGGAACCCTCTGAACTTGTTTTTGGGTGGTTGGGATGCTTTCAACTGTCAAAGTAGGAATGTGGGGTTCTGAATTCAGAACGTGGAAAAAAACAGTAAGTAAATAATGAACTCTTTACCAGTCTCCCTCCTGTGAATTGCTGATATTTCAAATCATTGCATATTAATAGCTTAGGGGTGATTTTGGCACTTTTGAGTTTTACAGTTTTTCAGTTGGTAAAAATATTCCTATTTCCACAGTCTGCCACCATTGTTTTGTCTTCCTTTGCATGTCAGGGATGATATTTCCTAAGGGAAACCTTAATTAGACCATGCAATAATCTTCTTGGGAAAATAGAGAAAATTGGTTATTTAAAACACTAGATGAAAGATCTTAGTTTTTTAAAAAAAAAAACCTTTGAAAGAGGAAAACATCCTGTACTGAAGGAACAGAGGTGGGATGATGGAGTTCTGCTGTCCCTGTTTTGCATTTCTAACAGTAAACTTGAAAGCACAGGATCTTCTGACCATTGAAGCTGAAATTATGTATTCACTGTTTCCCATGAAATAACATTTACCATTAAAAAGAGATTGCATTTATGTTTGTCTTGGGTAAATTTCTATGCAGAAAATTCTAAAATTTTTAATGCAGAAATTCGTAAGTTCAAGACCCACACGAGCACACAAAAGCATTACATTGATTACATGTCCGTGTGTTGGCTGATTCCTGAAATGGTGTCTCAGAAGGATTAAAATTGAGCCTCTGTTCTGAGCACATGGGGTTGACTGTGGCTTGGGAGTGTGCCAGTTAGTCGTAGCACCTGCGCCTCCTCACAGGATCTTGTTGCCGCTGCCCAGGAAGATGGAGGGAAACTGCCTCACCACTCCAGCCACAGATGCAAGGCTAGAAATCCTGCCTATGAGGCTTCTTCTCCTGCTGACTGACAAGAGACCCAGAGACGATAGTCTAGCCAGCTGGCTGCAATGCTGGGGCAGGAAAAGCAGCAAAAGTGAGAATAAAATCAAGTCCCCCCCACTCCCAAGCCCACGCTGATAATAATGATCAGATGCCTTTTTGTCAACAACCTCATCTTGCATTAAACAACATTCAGGAATCCTGGGTGTGATGGCCTATTTGCAGTGTGTAAACGGAACATGGAAAGAGGGTGGTGCTCAGATCTGACCTAGAAATTTGAGATGTAGGTGGAGAGACCTAACACCCCGCTGGGGACTCACAGGCCAATTACCTTGAGTCTGGTAACTGGAATACAACTCCTAAAGGAAACTAGGTGTTTTGAACTAAGAAATAATGTATGTATAGGCGAGGCTTCATGTATTCTTTCTTTGTTTATTATAAGTCCTCAAAAGTTCATAGGAATTAAGGTTTTCCAGAGTGTGTGAGGGCTTTGGAGACAAAAGAAGAGAAGCAAAGGAAGGAGCCTTTTCTTTATTTTTGTTCGTGAGCAAAATCCTGCAGTATTAGACTGAACCATATGAAATTGCTGATACTCAAACATTTTTACCTACAACAATGGCAATTTCATATGGTTTAACCTAATACATCTAATTTTACCACACAAATGCTTTGAAAATATTCTCAGCTTATTATTTTTTTGGACTTAACTTCATCAGAGGGGGAAGGATCTCATAAATTATTAGAAAGTCTTTTCTTTATAATAATTTATGACATTAATCCTCACTTATCAAACGTGTTTTTTAGCAGCTCTATGGAAGTATAATTGATATATAAAAACTGCACATTTTCAATGTATGCAGTTTGATGAGTTTGGACTTAATGCATATACCCGTGAAACCATCACTACAATCAAGGTAATAGCCACCTCCAAAAGATTCCTTGTGCCTCTTTTTTTTGTGATAAGAACACTTAACATGAGATCTACCCTCTTAAATTTTTAAGTGCACAGTATGGTATTATTAATAGACACTGTGTTGTATAGCAGATCTCTAGAACTTAATTCATCTTGCATAATTGAAACTTTACACTCATTGAACAATAATTCCCCCATTTTCCTCTCTTCACAGTCCCTGGCAACCACCATTCTATTGTCTGCTTCTGTGAGTTTGACTATTTTAGATATGTCATATAAGTGGAATCATGCAGTATTTGTCCTTGCTTATTTCACTTAGCATAATGTCCTCCAGGTTCATCCATGTTGTTGCAAATGAAAGGATTCCCTTCTTTTTTAAGGTTAGTATTCCATTGTGTATATATGACACATTTTCTTTATCCATTCATCTGTCAAATGGACACTTGGGTCGTTGCTATATCTTGACTATTGTGAATAATGCTACAGTGAACATGGGAGTGCCAATATCTCTTTGAGATCCTGACTTCAATTATTTTGGATATATATGGCCAACAGGTGTATATATAAAGGTGTATATATCAACATCACTAATCATCAGGGAAATGCAAATCAAAACCACAATATCACCTCACACCTGTTAGGATGGCTATTATATGTAAAAGAAGATAAGTGTTGGTGAAGATATGGAGAAATTAGAACTCTTTACTCCCACACTGTTGGTGGGAATGTCAAATGGTGCAGCCACTATGGAAAACAGTATGCAGATTCTTAAAAAATTAAAAATACAGCTACCCTATGATCCAGCAATCTCACTTCTAGGTATATATCCAAAAGTAGTGTTTGTTTTTAACTTGGATATTCTTGAGAGAGAATCCCAAAGAAAACCAAAACCCCAAGGCCTGCTGTCTTAAATACAGTGGCATTGTGATCAGTGGTCTAGATAGACTGGAGTAGCCTGGAATTTTTAGTCCATTTCTGGCTCAGTACCTGATTCACTGGGCTTTCTTAGGCAGTCATTAGGCCTGACTACAAATCAGTTGCTATTCCAACATTTCATAATTTCATTCTCAAAATGCATGTGGGAGGCTAGCTACTTATTCCCTTGCTCAGAATGTTTTTGGGGCTTTCCTTTTTGGAATTACCTTTAGAGCCATATACTAAGCCACACGAGGAATTGGTTATTCACTTCATTCATTCAATAAGTATTTATTCGAGTTATTTACAATGTTGGGCATTGTATCAGGTACAGAGACAGATGACATGGACATAGAAGGTGGTCCAGGGAAGGAGTGTGAACAGAAGCATGTGTGCAGGAAAGCACCAGGACATGTGAGTGGGGAGCAGTGAGTGGCTCAGCTTCCCTAGAGATGAGACCATGCAAGGAAAATAACACTGGAAAGGTGAGCTGTGACCACATTGCGGAGTGCCTTGGATACTAAGCCTAGGAGTCTGAAATTTGTGCTGTGAGCAGTAGGGAGCCATTGAAGGTTTTGTGCTTTTAGAGTTTTAACCTGCCAGCTGATGACAGTAGAATCGGAATTGTAAATCAGTCTTGCAATTTATTTTCCCAGCTTGTTACTGACTAAAACTGGCTTTACACACCTCAACTGCATGCCCATTTCAGTGGACTTTGAATAACATTTGATTGTTTCCAAAAGTGAAATGCACTTTCAAAGGAAGAAAAATTGCTTCCATTGACCTTACTCAGAGAAATATGATACACCAAAGGGACAGAAAGCAAATCAAAGTAGAAAATGTCCTAAGTGTTTTGAGGAATTGCATTTGCCTCAGAGGGTCTCTTGGAAGTCAGCCTGTAATTGGATGTGTGAATTCTGGTATATTTGTTTTTTTTTAAATTACTTCATAGTTACATACATCTGTGTAATTAATCTTTTTGAGTTGGTAACTGCCCTGTCTTTACTGGAATGCACTGAAGGGTAACAGTGTGCAAATAGAGGATGGGGATTATAAAAAAAGAATAGGGATTCTAATGGCAACGCTAAGTTCTCTTCAGGTGAGATATTAGCAGTGTGGGACATATTAACTAGTTAACTGGTTAACTGCTGATTGCAGGTGCCACTATCTCTGGTCTGAGGAGGTACCTTATGGCTACTTTGGCATCAGGTAGGATGAGAGACTTGCGTATGGAGTGACATTTGTTATTTGCATGGCCGTTATTACAAATTTCTTCTGTGGGGTCAGGTGTTTGACCCCCTCTGTGATCTTGGCATTAGCTAGAGTGCCCTTCTCAGTGGAGCCCAGCAGTAGTGCCTGCTTTGGAGAATTATTCAATGTCTAAAGTGATTCAGTGTAGTAGGACTGTGGTGTGCGATGAAATTTCCATTCTATATTTAATCATTAAAAACTGACTTCTAAATTCTGTCAATTAACTCTTGCTGTACATCTAGCCACTTCAAAAGTTAGTGGCTCAAAATGGTAATTATCTGTTTAGCTCATTATTCTGTGAGTTGGCCATTTGGGCGGTTCAGCTGAGCAGTTCTGTTCTTAGCTGGTCTCCCTTATGTCTGTGGTCAGCTACAGGTCAGCAGGGAGCTCTGCTTCTGAGGTTGGCTGGCTGTCAACTGGGACAATGGTAGAGGGTAGGAGTACTGGGCTATACATCTGTTATCCTGCAGCAGGCTAGCCCAGGCTTGTTTTCATGATAGCTGTGCAGGTTTCTAAGACTGAATAGAAGCAGCAAGGCCTCTTGAGGCCTAGGCTTAGAACTGGCACAGCATCACCTCTGCTGCATTCGGTTGGCCTACGCAAGTCATAAAGCCAGTCCAGATTCAGGGAATGGGAAGGAGCTTCAAAATCACCTTGAAAGGGCATAGATAAAGAAGAAGGTGGAGAATTGAGACCATTTTTGCTCTCTATCAGACAAATACAGATTACTCTTCTTAAAGGCTTCAGTTACTCCTGTAACATTTAAAACTCATGTGCTCTGTATATTCACATAATTCGTATTCACAGGGTTAAAGACTGATCAAAAACAAATAAGAAAGTATTAAAATCGTTCACAAGTCAGGGCCATGATGATAGTCCTTTTGTGAAGTTGAGTTTTGCGGGGGGACTTGGATGCTCTGATACCTGAATGTGCCTCACATTTTATTTTATTTTTTTAAACATCTTTATTGGAGTATAATTGCTTTACAATGGTGTGTTAGTTTCTGCTTTATAACAAAGTGAATCAGCTATACGTAGACATATATCCCCATATCTCCTCCCTCTTGCGTCTCCCTCCCACCTTCCCTATCCCACCCCTCTATGTAGTCACAAAGCACCGAGCTGATCTCCCTGTGCTATGCGGCTGCTTCCCACTAGCTATTTTACATTTGGTAGTGTATATATATGTCCATGCCACTCTCTCACTTGGTCCCAGCTTACCCTTCCCCCTCCCCATGTCCTCACATCCATTCTCTACATCTGCATCTTTATTCCTGTCCTGCCCCTAGGTTCTTCAGAACCTTTTTTTTTTCTTTTTAGAGTCCATATATATGTGTTAGCATACGCTATTTGTTTTCCTCTTTCTGACTTACTTCACTCTGTATGACAGACTCTAGGTCCATCCACCTCACTATAGATAACTCAATTTCATTTCTTTTTATGGCTGAGTAATATTCCATTGTATATATGTGCCCCATCTTCTTTATCCATTCATCTGTCGATGGACACTTAGGTTGCTTCTATGTCCTGGCTATTGTAAATAGAGCTGCAATGAACATTGTGGTACATGACTCTTTTTGAATTATGGTTTTCTCAGGGTATATGCCCAGTAGTGGGATTGCTGGGTCAGAGGGTAGTTCTATTTTTAGTTTTTTAAGGAACCTCCATACTGTTCTCCACAGTGGCTGTATCTATTTACATTCCCACCAACAGTGCAAGAGGGTTCCCTTTTCTCCACACCCTCTCCAGCATTTATTGTTTGTAGATGTTTTGATGATGGCCATTCTGACTGGTGTGAGGTGATACCTCATTGTAGTTTTGATTTGCACTTCTCTAATGATTAGTGATGTTGAGCATTCTTTCATGTGTTTGTTGGCAATCTGTATTTATTCTTTGGAGAAATGTCTATTTAAGTCTTCTGCCCATTTTTGGATTGGGTTGTTTGTTTTTTGGATATTGAGCTACATGAGCTGCTTGTAAATTTTGGAGATTAATCCTTTGTCAGTTGCTTCATTTGCAAATATTTTCTCCCATTCTGAGGGTTGTCTTTTCGTCTTGTTTATGGTTTCCTTTGCTGTGCAAAAGCTTTGAAGTTTCATTAGGTCCCATTTGTTTATTTTTGTTTTTATTTCCATTTCTCTAGGAGGTGGGTCAAAAAGGATCTTGCTGTGATTTATGTCATAGAGTGTTCTGCCTATGTTTTCCTCTAAGAATTTGATAGTGTCTGGCCTTACATTTAGGTCTTTAATCCATTTTGAGTTTATTTTTGTGTATGGTGTTAGGGAGTGTTCTAATTTCATTCTTTTACATGTAGCTGTCCAGTTTTCCCAGCACCACTTATTGAAGAGTGCCTCACATTTTAAATCAAAGTCACTAACTGGATCCTTGCTACTAAATGACATGAAGAACATAAATGGAGATTTAAAACGAAGCCGCAGATTCTTTGACACTAGTCTCATCAGGAGGTAGGGCCTATGTCTCCTTCGAGTTAAATCTGGGTGGGCTTGTGACTGCTTCAACCAATAAAGCAGAGTATGTGACTTCTGAGGCTAAGTTATAACATACAGTGCAGCTTCTGCCTTGTTCATTAGAACATTTATGCTGGGAACCCTGTAGCTGCCATGTAAGAAGCCTGACTACCCTGAGACTACTGTGCTGAGAGGCCTTGTGTGGGCACTTCAGAGGTGCTCTCTGCCAAGCCCAGTCATCCCTGTCAAAGGGTCCAGCTGAGTGAAGTGAAGAATCCTCCAGATGATTCCAGCTGTTTTGAGTCTTTGCAGCTGAGATCCCAGACATCATGGAGTAGAAAAACACCATCCTTGCTGTTTGTCACCTGAATTCCCGATTCACAGAATTTGTGAGATGATAAAATGATGGTTGCTTTGTGCCACTATATTTTACAGTGGTTACATAGCAATTGATAAACTGGAACAGAATAAATAAATGGGCATGGGTGTATTCCAATAAAACTTTTTTCATGGACACTGAAATAAGAATTTTACATAATTTTTACATGTCATAAAATATCCTTTTGATTTTTTTCAACAATTAAAAAATATAAAGGCCATTCTTAGCTCATGGGCCATACCAAAAACAAGCAGTGAGCTAGATTTGGCCTACAGGCCATAGTTTGCTGACCCCTGCTCTAAAAGATTTTGTAGTACTTGTAAAATTTAAACCTAAGGGCTTTTGGCCAAGATAGCTCTGATTTCATGCTTCAAACTCATATCTCCTCTCTAAATAAAGTGACAATAGATAAAATAAAAAATTAGAAAGACATATCTGTGATCAAGAAAAGGTAAATCTCTGGGCGAGAAACAGATCAAACAGTAAGTGGAGATTGTTAGTCATGGGCCGCTAGTTACTGATGTACTGGACTCTAGATCCAGAGAAAGGTAGAGATGGCTGGGAATTGTATTTCTATAGACAGTGGAAATCAAAGCACTCAGTGATCGGAGGAAATGATCCCTGGCTGTGCAAAGTCAAGGATTGCTCATGAACAGAGACGGAAAAAGATGTTACTTATATTTGTAGTGGCAGGCAGGAGAGCAGAGAGAGACTCGGGGCCAGATGCAAATGTATTATTGGCTTACTGTCTAAATCTGTACTTTTATCCCTATTGGTAGGATGGGATTGAGAATGCTGGGAGGAAGCAGCTCTCAATGGAGAGGGTGAATGAAGAAGGAGGGAAATGAACTTCCTCCAAGGTTAGCTTACTAACTAAAATTTCAAAGTGAGAACAGTTGTCCAAATTAGCACCCAGCAAATAAATTTACTCCCAATGAGAATCATTTTAGAGTGACTTTAAAGTTTATTTTCAAAGAGCTAAAGCAAGAATAACTTGCATTGTAAGTTTTTAAAAAATCTAGCCATACCTGTAGGAACTCATATTCTAGTTGGAGATTTTTAAATATATATCAATGATTACAAAATAGTTTATGTTAGTGATGGTGCTGTACAGAGCCCACTCAGAGCATACTGCTGTTGAGATTGTCAAGGGGGTGAGTCAGACAAGGGAGGCTTTTTAGAAGAGGTGACATGTTTGCTAAGCCTTATAAGGATGAGTTTATGTGTTTGCAAAGTGAGGAAGTTAGAAGAGAGCCTTCCAGGCAGAAGGGATAGTATGATTATATAAAGCATAGGGGTGAGATGCAACATGGGTGTGGGAACTACAGAGGTTCAGCATTGTTAGAGCATAAAACTGGAGCATAGTGTGTTTAGGAATAAAGCTGCAGAAGTAGGTATAGCTTGACTGTGGAGGACCTTGTTGGCCTTGATGAGGACCTTGATAAAGATCTAGGAGCAAAGGGAAGCCATTGAAGTCTCAACAATGAAGGGGCATGGTCGAATTTGTGTTTCAGGTAAGTTTCTGGCATTTGGGTGGAGGGTGAATTTGAGGACAACAAGATCAGGAGCCCCAAGACCAGTTAGGAAGCTGCTGTTGCAGTCTCAGTTTCAGGAGATGGTTAAGTCCCAACCTAGGAAAATGAAGGCTAAAATGGGATGGGACTATTGATTTAGAAGACTATTTCAGACGTTAACTTGGCAGGGTTTGATGAGGATGTTCCAGGATGAGAGAAAGGAAAGAGTTAAGAGATTTTTTTCTAGATTTTGTAACTACATAGAGGGTGCCAACTGAGACCCCTAGAAGGGAGGAAGAACCAGTGGAGAAAAGAAGGTAGTGGCCTTAGTGTTGATCTCCTTTCAGGTTGATGTGTTTGGTTGGCGGGGGGGGGGGCGGCGGGGACGTGGGTAGGGGGGGTGGTGTTAGATTTTTTTTTTCTTTTTTATCTTTTCCTTTCCTTCCTCCCTCCCCCATCCCTCTTTCTTTCTATTCTGGGAGCCATAGCATGGGTTTAGTGTAGTAGGGCACTTTGGGGAAACACCATCAAAAGATGGTTAGAGGAAGAAAAGGATATTAGGGAGCAATACAGGGAACCCGGAAAAAAAAGTCTTTGGAAACCAAGGCAGCTGTTTCAAGAGGGATAGTGGGAGGGAGGGACTAAGTGATCAGTATGTCAAATGCAGCATACAGGTACTTAGAGATGAGGGTTGGGAAATGTGCACAGACTGGTGACTTTTTCAAGAACTCTGTAGAAGGCAATTGAGGAGTGACTGAGAGCAAGGAAGGGAAAACAGACCATAGACTACATTTTGAGGAGTTTGCAAGAGAAGAGAAAGGAGATTAGGTATTAAATAGAGAAAAATGATGTAAGGTCAAGAGATAATTTGGGAATAAAGGTAGGGAAAGATTGAAATCTGTTAACAGGTAAAAATTTAGTATAAAGGCAGATTTTTTTCTATTCATAGAAAGTTATTCTTTGTTTAGAGCTGTCTAAAAATTAGAATGGATTGCCTTGTTAAATAGTTGCTCCCTGTCACTGGAGTGGTCGAATAGAGATTAGATGTTTTCTAGTCAGCTGTGTAGAAAGATATGTTGGTGAGCGTCTTTGGGTGTTTTAGTCTCTGTTCAGTTCTCAACACTTTGCCCAAAGTTGATTTAAGCATTATAAACTAATGAGTTATTCTGTGGACTTGTGTTGCCTGGCAGCTCTCCATAGATTGATCAAATCAATGGGCCAAGTTAACTTATGTGCCTTTGATCTTGAAGGATGAAATTAAACTGCAGATTCTTAGATAAGAAAATATTGAGGCTCGGTGTCCAGGAACATTTCATCACTATGACAGTCAACCATGGTCTGGGTTCACAGGTATTTTTGACAAGGTAGTCACTTTCCACACACAACAACAGAGCCTTTATTTCAAATTTTTGAGAGGTTTTTTGAAATCTGTCCATCATTTTTGTAAAACACTGTTACTTGGAATAATTAAAATAGCACTGAGATTATAGGAGAAATGGATAGAGAAGAAAAATCTGTTTCCTTTTCTCTCTCTGTGATTCATATTCCTATATGGATGCTTTTAGTTTACATAGAAGTTTGGTTTTTTAGGGCCAAGAGGAGATAATTAGTTTCCATCTATGCTCTCTAGTCCTCATCTTAGATCTTTTAGTGGCCCTTTTGGGTAGCATTTAAAACAATTCAGGGGTAAACTTTGCTGTTTGTCTCAAATGACTACTTATCTGTATCCAAATCTGGCTTCCTGGGGTACTGAAGCATGAACAGCATAAATTACTGAACTCAACTAATTCTCAGAAAGCCACATTTTAGTCAGTACTTTCCAACTTTCTCATTTCTGTTACAGAACTAACAAGTGGTATAACTAATTAATTAGACTTGTATTCCTTTTCAAGTTATACATTTTAAATTCTCTCTGTTAACCTTTTGAAAATGCTAATAAGTAGTAAAACAACAAATCCATACAGGGAAACTAAAAAATGCAAGTACTGGAAAAAACAGCTCCCCCGCCCCCAAGAATAAGCACCAGGTGTGGTGAATATTTATCTTTTAAGGAAAAATAGTTGCATCCTTGTTACCAACTGACTTTCCTTCTATGGCCCACAGATAGGGGAGCAGCCTCCCAGTTACCCCCAGGCCTGTAAGTTTTACCCGTTTCTTAGCCTGTTTGTTTCCTTGCTCTGGGAGAGTGCAGTAAGTGAAAATCTCACAAGTCCACAGGTTGATTCTTTTCCTTTCGCAATTTAATACTTTCCGAACATGTTAAGTACATGAATAAAAATGCCCTTTTAATCATATACTTACTTTTTAACAGTTAAATTTTTTATTTTGAAATAAAAGATTTTGAGATAATATGTCTAAATTTAGAGAGGAGTTGCAAAAATAATATAGAGAGTAAATTTCCTGTTCCAAACAAGATGGAGTAGACACATTTCACCGTATTCCAGTTAAATGCAACGATATAGGTAGTTTAAATGTAAATATATGGAAAAAGACATACCATGCAAATGCCAATCAAAAGAAAGCTGGGGTGGCTATACTAATATCAGATAAATTAGACATCAGAGCAAAGAAAATTACAAAGGACAAAGAGGAGCACTACATAATGATTCAAAGGGTCAATCCACCCAGAAGACAGGGCAATCTTAAATGTGTACGCACCAAACAACAGAGCTTCAAAGAACATGAAGCAAAACTGAACATAATTGAGAAATAGACATAAATCCACAGTTATTGGTGGGAACTTCAATAGCATTGTATACTTACTTTTCAAGTGCACATGTAACATTCACCAAGATAGACTATATCCCAGGTCATAAAACAAACCCCAACAAATATAAAAGAATTAAAATCATACAGAGTATATTCTCTGACCATAATGGAATCAAACTAGAAATGAAAAACAGACTACAGGAAAGTCTTCAAACACTTGGAAATTAAACAACACACTTCTTATTAATCCATGGGTCAAGGAGGAAGTCTCAGGGAAATAAAAAAATACACTGACCTTAATGAAAATGAAAATACAGCATATCAAAACTTGTAGGTTGTAGCTAAATCAGTACTGAGTGGAAATTTATAGCACTAAATGCTTATATGAGGAATAGATGAAAGGTCGCAAATGAATAATCTAAGCTTCCACCTTGAGAAAATAGAAAAAAGAAGAGCAAAATAAACCCAGAGCAAGCTGGAGGAAGGAAATAATAAAGAAGAGAGAAGTTAATGTAATTGAAAACAAAAACAGTAGAGAAAAACAATGAATCCAAAAGCTGGTTCTTTGAAAAGAGATTCTGACTTAATTGGTGATGGGTGCAGTTTGGGCATTGGGATTTTACAATCTCCCCAGGTGATACCAATGTTTAATGGGAATTGAGAACCTCTGCTGTGGAGGCCAGATAATTTTCTCAGGGTTTAACCGGTGTTGGCGTCTATGGCCCACCCCTTTCATTTCTCCTGAGGAAAATTTGTAGCCGTTTCATTTTCTCTCACTTCTTGTTGCCCTCAAAGTCAGTGCTGATCCTTTCCCTTGTATGTTAACTTCCCTGCCTGACTGCCCTTTTGCCATCAGTATAGCCCTGACCTGAGGTGAACTGTTCCCAACTGCAACCCCCCTCCACTTCACACCCACACCACCTTGATTGATTTGGGATTAACCCCCAAAACCCCCTCTGATTGGTTTGTCACACATCATCGGTCACCAGCTTTAGGCTGTGATCACCCAAGCCATAGTAACAGTGTGTCTAGTGCACCTGGTCTTGTGACCCTGGCTCTGAGGGAGCCGAAGGACTTGGTTTTTCCGTTCTGGTAGCCAGTGCAGTGCCTGCCCTTTATTAACACAGTATTAACAGTTGATGTACGGTGGATTTGCACTTGCTCAGTAAGTTTGGGGTTGTTTGTTTGTTTGACCTTACATGTGAGACCTGTTATTGTTTCTAAAACCTGGGATAAAGGTATTTTTCTCCTAATAAATTCTGATGATCACTTTAAATCAGGTAGATGTTATTGTAAATGTATCAGGGGTACATGTGCCTAAATTTCAATGTGGAAGCAACTCACAGCAAGAGATAAGACATAATGGAAATCATTATTTTTAAAAAATTGTTTGAGTTTCTATCTGGAGAAAGAATTAAGTATTTCATAGTAAAAGTTATTCTTGTTGATTTACTTTATTCTTAAGAGGTCTTATTTGCAAATGGTATTTTATCTTAAGAGGATTTATGCTTTGTACATATATCTCTTTATTCTTAAGATGCCAAGCCTACTTATTTATCTGGGTAGTTGAAATTATTGAATATATGTATATAAATCAAAAAGAAAATGTAGGGAATTCCCTGGTGGTCCACTGGTTAGGACTTGATGATTTCACTGCCGTGGCCCGGGTTCAGTCCCTGGTCAGGGAACTAAGATCCCACAAGCCATGCAGCGCAGTCAAAAAAGAAACAAAGAAAGAAAGAAAGGGAATGTACTGCTAATTTTTAAAAAGTTATTAGAACTGGGGCCTTTTTGCTTAAAAGGCATAAAACAGATTTTAATTTAGAAAGGGTCTAGGACCATTAAAATTTGTCAAGATAACGTCACAGAACAGGCCACCCAAGCTGAAACCTTCCAGTGAGGTCTGTATTAGCCAAACAGTGGGCTGAGAGATTGGGAAGGAGGGGGCGGTGTTAGGAAAGGGATAATTCAGTTGTATGCTTCCAATTTTCAGTATTCTTTCTTTCATTAAAAGAAAGGTTTCTTGTAGTTTAGACCAGAGGTTGGCAAGCTATGGCCTGTGAGCCAAATCTAGCCTACCACCTGTTTTTGTATGGCCTGCGAGCTAAGAATGGTTTTTAACATTTTTAAGTGGTTGAAAAATGAAGAATAATATTTCATGACGTGAAAATATGAAATTTGAATTTTAGTATAATAAAGTTTTATTGGGACAGAGCCGTGATCATTTGTTTATGTACTGTCTGTGGCTGCTTTCATGCTACAATAGCAGATTTGAGTAATTGCCACAGAGACCATATGGCCCACAAAGCCAAACATGTTTGCTATCTGGTCCTTTACAGAAAAAGTTTGCTGAACCCTGATTTAAACTCCCTTCCCAATGTGGCCTTCCCATGCAAGATGATTTCTACTCAGGAGGTTTGAAATTCCCAAATAATTTGTTAACATTAAAGAGGGTAAGCCTGTTTCCTGGCAACAGGGATAACTGTGGTTGACATAGAAATACTTGACTGAGTGGCAGGAACCTGCCTAGGTAAACTGGTATTTTCTTCTTTTTTCTTTAATGCTTTTTGAGGGCTTTGGGAAAGAGTTGACCTCCAGACTCCTCATCTGGTCACAGGGGACTCATGAGTCACACGATGTGTCTTAATTTTTAAAAACAAGCTTTAAAATGACTGAGATGAAAGCAGTCTTCTTTTAAAAAGTACAGAAAAGTTCACCGACTCCAATTTCTGGTATCTCTTCTTTTTTAAAGACAAAGATTTGTGGGGGGTAAGGAGAAGCAGTAAAATATGTAGGATATGTTCTTTTTCTTCTGATTATTTTTTGTTTACTCAATTAAATATTTATGGTTTTAGTTACTGGAGTACTGAAATGTGGTAAAGATAAAAGATATTTGAGGTGAACAGGCTTGAAGGGAAGTTTTGTTTCCACAACACTGAAACAGTGATAGATTGAATTGTTTTGTAGAGAGGGGTGAATTCTGAATTAAAGCATAGGCAGTGGACTCAAATGGTCTCAGTGTGGAGGGGGTTAGTATTGTTTACCCCAGAGCAGAGGTAATCAGCTCAAGAAACACATCTATAGTATTTATGATTTCTGTTTAAGGAATAGTTTGGGAGTTTCTTTGCCCACATGAGCAGGAATTGTTCCTTAAGAATAAAAGAAGTGTGCTGCTCTGGTCTGACCAGTGGCCTAACTCAAACGTCTGTCTCTGTTAATGGCCCTGAAGGGTATTTTCCTGAAAGTCTAAGGGAGCTGGACTTTTAGATGCTTCTTTACTTAAGGATTACTTCCAAATACCTTCATGGATTTATCCTCCCTGATTTTATCTCAGTCCTTCTTGAACCTGTTTACATTTTCATTCTGTTCCACTTCTTGAGCTGATGAGTTCTCTAAGTTCCCTAAACATTGCTCAAAGTCCTGCTTTCTTTTTGATAAAATTGCCTTTAGGTTACAGGGATTGCCCCTTTGTTACTTTAACTCTGTGATTGGGTGAATAAAGTCAACAATTTCCACACTTGATTCTTATCGATTTCTGCTTCATTCTTTTAGAGCAAGATTTCTCAACCTTGGCAGTATTGACATTTTGGGCCAGATAAATCTGTGCATTGCAGGATGTTTAGCAGCCTCCCTGGTCTCTACCCCCAAGATGCCAGTAATGCTGCCCCTTCCCAGTTGCGATAACCAAAAATGTCTCCAGATATTGCCACATTGTCCCTGGGGAACAAAATTGCCTTCAGTTGGGAACCACTGCTTTAGATATTTGTCTTTTCCAAACTGTAAGGTTTTGTGCTTTTGGGACTAACTTTATAAATATGGAGGCTCCTCTATCCAGTTGATTGTATTGTGCTTTTCTGGGTTTTTTCCAGCTCTGGTTGATGTCCATCTTGAACGACAGTGATAACTACTTTTCATAGTTTCAGTTTTTTCAGGTCAGCTGCATCGTTTGTGAGTGGTGTGGGGAACAAATACCTTGAAAACTTAGAAGTTTTTTCTAATTATAAATGTCCTATACGTGTACTGTAAAAATGTGGAGAATGGAAAAAATTAGAAAGAATGTTTTTGTCACTCAGAAAACTTCAGTGTTATTGATGCAACTAGTGTTAGTAAATTGGTTTATGGCCTTCATTATTTTCTATATATTTTATTTCATAGGTGCAATCTTGCTGTAAGACCAATTTTTATACTGTTTTTCCATTTAACATTTTAACATAAATGTTTCCCTGTGTTCCATGTTTAAATAATTGAATGAAATACCATAATATTAATATACTTTAAGTATTCCTCTTTTGTTTGATAGCTAGGTTTCATCTATTGTTTTTATTAGGGAGTTTTAATGAACATTTTGTTCATAAATCATTTTCTGTGTTTTGGATTATTTTTCAAATATGAATGTTGGAAGTAGAATTCCTGGATCAAAGGGTATGAATATGTATAAAGTAGAGCCTTAGATTATTTTTAAGTTGCTGCATGGCCCCACAGATGGCAGTGAATAGTGGCTCCTTGAACTGACCATGCATTTCAGAAGTATGTCTGGTGGGTGTATAGAAGGAAAGAAAGGGCTGTGTTTGAGTTAATCGCTTTTCCTGCCGCCTGCTCTTCTGTGGGAACATTAATGGGGAGTCAAGTAGCCACCAAACCACAGACTTAGATTCCAGTCCCAAGTAATCCTAGTTGGGTTGACTTCCAGACAGTGCTCCTTTAAGAGAGAGTTTCACCCAAGGAAGGCATTTACTTTATACAGTTGTATTTTGCCTGGCTTACAGTCACTGTTAAGATAAATCAGAATGCTGTTAATCATTTTGGTTGAGATTATAGTAGGAATAAGATCTGAAAACCGCCTTCAAATTAGTCTTCTCAAGGGTGCAAGGTAAGGGCTGGTGCACATTTCATTTCTGCCAAAACAAAGAAATACTCATTGTGGGAGGTAAGGAAGAAAATAATGTCATTGTAAAGTCTGCACGCTGAATAGAGGACTAGAAAATAAACAGCTGAATAATATATCCAAATGTAAGGCAATGAGGTACATTGCACTGTACTTATTTTTGGTTTTGCTTAACAAAAAATTTTATTCTAAAGTACTTTTTAAAGTGTACCACCAAATGAAGTTTCACATGTTGTCTTTGGGGGTGCCTGGAAGCAGAACCTGAGACCATATTTGAACATACATGATTTGTTGAGGGAGTGCTCTCAGGAGAAACTTATAAGGGAGCAAGGACAAGAAGGCCGGGAAGAGAAAGAAGCTAAAGTAAGGATATAGTCTTAGGAAAGTCTAGCCTTAGCCTGTTTTGGTTAGGGGCATGGTTGGGGTGGTGTAGAGCTGCTGGCTGCGCCTGGGAGGGAGACAGGGAGAGTATAATCTCCCTGGCAGAACTCCAGCCCTTGGGGAAAGGGACAGCTGTGAGCCATTAGCAACCAACAAGCAGTACCTGGGAGATGGGTATGCTAGCTAGTAAAGGGGATGTGGGTGGGGCATGTTTACCTTGTGCAAGACACTGTGCTGAGACCTGGGGGTAAGAGATGAATGTGACATAGTTCCTGCTTTGAAGATGGTTGTGGTCTTGTGGCAGGGCTGACCATGTAAAGAATATTTACAGTGCAAATGAAGAGCATTTTACATGGACAGAAGCATGTATAGAGACTTGGATAGAAAGCAAAGGAGCGAATAATTGTGAGAGAGGCGTATCTGGGGAACTTCACTGAGGAGATCTAACAAATGGGTCGGACCAGGTTGGGGGAAAATGGAATGGTCCGGGTAAACAGGCAGGGGACTGTAGGCAGAGGGAAGAGCCCTGTCCAAAGGCTGGCAAGTAGGAAACAAGATGGTATGTTCATGGAATCACATGAGGCATAGCATGTGCAGGAGGCAGGGAGGCAGCAGCTGATGAGGCCTGACAAATTGGAGCCGGAATGCTGTGGGCCTCCAAGGCTATGCTCAGGAGTCTTGGGCTTAGAAGGGGCAGCATTCCTGCTGTTAACCCCCCAGCCTGCCTCAGGTCTCAGGGTCAACTTGGAGTGCCCTGAGCTCTGCCCTCTGGTGGCCATGTAGCTCCAAGCATGTCATTTAAACATTCCTGAGCCCCAATTTCATCTGTAAAATGGTGATAATGATGTTTATAGGACTGTTGTTGTGATTAGAAGTAATAAAGACAGATCTAAAGATTTGCCATCATGGAATTATTCTGCTGATATTTACCGTTCTTTGTCATTTTCCTGTAGTAATTCAAACAGCAGTGCTGTCACAGAAATAAATCAGTGGACTTTAACAGCCCAGACCCAAAAATTTGCTTGCTTTGTTTTCTTTTCTAAAAATTATAAGCAACCCAGTTTCCAGGACTGGTGTTATTGGTGTTAATCTGTTTCCTAGGCTCTTTATTGGTAATAAAAGATTTTTTGTTTCCACCTATAGTAAAAAGTGATTGTTACTGTAATAGTTTAAAAAGCACCAGATTTGGGAAGTCCCTGGCAGTCTGGTGGTTAGGACTCGGCGCTTTCACTGCTGGGGCCCGTGTTCAATCCCCAGTCGGGGAACTAAGATCCCACAAGCCGTGTGGCGTGGGGGAAAAAAAAGCGCCAGGTTTTACAGATTCTTAAAAATCGGCATCTCCCTCAGTCATGAACAGTTTGGTAGCTCATCTAAAGAAGAGAATATTATAGAAAATGGAGACACTCTTTTAGCCAGAGTTCATAAGACCAGAACTTCAGATGAGAGGAGTATCTAGCTTATAAGAAGTCTTAGGTCTCCTGAAACTTTCAAGAAAGTGAAGAGAGAGGGGCCATACTCAGTTGGCTTTCTTCACTGAGAGTTTTTAGAGAATAAAAGTATTTCTTCTATGGCATATGCTGCCTTCAATCCCAGTACAAGCTATCCATATGGAGGTTATGTTCAGTAGACATAGAATTTTTCTATTGATGTTATTCTTGACTCTACCTAAAAATTTCTCATTGTAAAATGTCACAATATTTTTTAAAGGTTTTTTTTAGCTTTATTGAGATATAATTTACATACTATAAAATTCATCCATTTTAAGTAGACAATTCAGTGGGTTTTAATATATTTACAGAGTTTTGCAACCATCACTACTACCCAATTTTAGAACATTTCTGTCACCCCAAAAAGAAGCTTTGTGCCCATTTGCTGTCAGTATGTGTTCTTACTCCCAACCCTAGGCAACCACTAATCTACTTCCTGTCTCTATAGATAGGCCTGCTCCTACTCTGGACATTTCATATAAATGGAATCATATGATAAGTGATATGGTGTTTATGACTTCTTTCACTGAGCATAATGTTTTTGTTAAGTGGGTTTTTTTTTACATGTTTTACATTTGTTTTACACGTTGTAGCATGTATCAGTACTTTGTTCCTTTTTATTGCCGAGTAGTATTCCATGGTCCAGATGTACCACAGATTGTTTAACCATTCACCTGTTGAAAGAAATCTGGGTTGTCTCCAGTTTTAAACTATTATGAACAAAGCTGCCATAAACATTTGTGTATAGGTTTTTGTGTGAACATGTATTTCCATTTCTCTGGGGTAAATGCCCAAGAGTGCAATTGCTGGGTCCTGTGATAGTTACATGTTTAATTTTTAAAGGAATAGCCAAATTGTTTTCTAGAATACCTGTACCATTTACATTCCCACCAGCAGTGTATGAATGATATAGTTTCTTCACATCATCACCATTTGAATTTTCACTGTTTTTTATTTCAGCCATTGTGGTTTTAATTTTCATTTCCCTGATGGCTAATGATATTGAACCTCTTTTCATGTGCTTATTTGCCATTTGTAATGCTTTTTGGTGAAATGTCTGTTCAAATCTTTTGCCCATTTTAAATTGAATCATTTGTCCCTTACTGTTGAGTTTTGAACGTTCTTTACGTATTCTGGATACAAGTCCGTTGTTGTAAATGTGGTTTGCAAATATTTTGTCCCATTCTGTAGCTTGTTTCTGTATCTTCTTAACAGTCTTCTGCAGAGCAAGTTTTTCATTTTGATGAAAGTGAATTTTTCTTTGATAGATCTTGCTTTTGGTGTCAAATCGAAGAACTCTTTGCTTAACCCTAGGTCCTGAAGATTTCCTCCTTTGTGTTTCTAAAGTTTTTTTACTCTTACATTTAAGTCCATGATCCATTTTAAGTTAACTTCTGTATAAGGCATGAGACTTAGGTTGAAGTTCTTTTTTTTTTCCTATTGTTCCAGTACCATTTGTTAAAAAGGCCATCTTCCTCCATTTGATTACTTTTCTACCTCTGTCAGAAATCTGTTGGGCATATTCGTGTGGGAGTATATTCATTTTAATACTGCAGAATATATTAGGTTGTGGTAGGCAGAATAATGGGCCCCCTAAGATGGCTATGACCTAATCCCTGGAACTTGTGAACATGGTAGGTTACATGGCAAAGGAGAATTAGGGTTGCTAATCAGCTGACTTTAAAGTAGGGACATTATCCTGGAATATCTGGGTGAGCCTGATGTAATAACAGGGGTTATTAAAAGTGGAAGAGGGAGGCAGAAGAGAAAGGTCAGAGAATGAGGTGTAATGATAGAAGCAGGGTTAGAGAGATGCAGTGTTGTTGGCTTCGAAGATTGAGGAAGCTGGCCAGGATCCAAGGAATGTGAATGGCCTCTAGAAGATGGAAAAGGTAAGGAAATGGATTCTCTCCTAGAGCCTCCAGAAAGGACCACAGCCCTGCCAACATCTTGATTTTAGCTTAGGAATACCTGTATTAGACTTCTAACCCACTGAACTTACTATTAGAGATAATAAATTTGTGTAGTTTTAAGCCACTGAGTTTGTGGTAACTTATTGCTGCAACAATAGAATACTAATAAATGGATATTTCAGAAAAGTTCCCATTGATAATAGGATTCTAAATGTTTGGGCACACCATTTATCTGGAAAGTTTACATATATGGAACATCCCAATGGTATCAGACAAATGAAGTGCTACTCTAGGTAGATTTGTGCATTCAATGGGGAATAATTAGAAAATATATTACTTTTATCTTTAAATTTCTACGTTCATTGTGACTTTAAATTATGTTCTTTTTTGATGGGAAGTGTTTTGTGACTTGTTTTTGTTTGCATTTCAGAAGAGTGTTTGAATGTCTTGAGTTTTACACTGGGAACCAAACACAGCCCCCAAAATTTATGTGACGGGAGGGTAACATCCTATTTAAAGAAACAGTCTTCATTTTGCAATATATACAGATACTGAATTATTATGTTATAAACCTGAAACTAACATAGTGTTATATGTCAATTATATCGCAATTTAAGAAAAGAAATATTCAGTTGACTTTGATAGTAGGACAAATAGAATTTGATTAATAATTTTGATACTTATGCTAATCCTACTCGTTTTTTTAAATAACAGCTTTATTGAGTTATAATTTACATACCATACAGTTCACCCATTTAAAGTGTACAGTTTCATGATTCTTAATATATTCACTGATATGTGCCAACATCACTACAGAGCACTTTGAATATGTTATCTCATTGCCTTCTGATTTCCATTGTTTTTCATGAGAAGTCAGCTGTTAATCTTATTGGGGTTCCCTTATAAGTGAGAAGTCATTTTTCCCTTGCAACTTTCAAGATTTTCTCCTTGTCTGGCTTTGAGCAATTTGACCATGATATGCCATCTATTTGTGCAGCTGTTTGCAGACAGTAGTATAGTAGTAGTAGTGGTGGTGGTAGTAGTAGTAGTAGTAGTAGTAGTAGTAGTAGTAGTAGTAGTATAAACTACTTGGAGTTTTTTGAGCTTCCTGGATGTGCAAATTAATGTTTTTCAGTTAAATTGGGAAGTTTGCAGCCACTAAAAAAAAATTTTTTTTGCTTTTTTCTCTCTCTCCTTGTGGCACTCCCATTACATATATGTTGGTGCATTTAATGGTACCCCACATTTCTCTCAGGCTTTGTACATTTTTCCTCATCTTTTTTCCTGGTTCATGGTTTTCTTTAGTTCTAGGAACATATTTACATGGCTAATTTGAAGTCTTTGCCTGTTAAATCTGACATCTGGTTGCACTTACAGGCAGTTTCTGTTGCCTGCTTTTTTGCTGGTGTATAGGTCATACTTTCCTGTTTCTTTACATGTCTCGTAACTTTTTGTTAGAAACTGGGCATTTTAGATAATATAACATAGCAACTCATTACTGGTGCCTCACCGCCCCTCAGGGCTCTTTATTGTTATTTGCTTGTGAATTTTTTTAGTAACTGGCTGCATTATTTTATTGAAGCCTATTTACTCTCACCCTTTGCCCTGAAGTGTGAAGTCTTGATGTTGCTTCTTAGCCATGCAGCCTTTGGTATGCCCACAGTCACCCTGGGATTGACTGTGGTTTTGGCAGGGCTCTTTCTGACTCTTTTCCCTGACCATGTCCAGCTGTTAAACTCCACTGATTGCTGTTGTTTTTAATAGTGCCCTGGGGCATATGTTGCTCCCCAAACTGATCCAATCAAATTAGGGCTCCTTTGAAGGGATAGTTCCTGAGATCAGTATTAGAGATTTCTTCTGACCCCAGGATGGTTCCTCCCAGCTATTTCTTTCCTTGGTTCTCTCCAGCATGCTAGCGTAGGCTTGGACTTCTCCACACACTGTTGCAAATGAAGTCAGTTCCATTGGGGGAAGATTTAGAGCCCTCTATTCTATGGCCTACTTCTCCCCCTAGGCAAAATCTCTGAGCCACAGCTCTAGTGCAGGGGGTGGGGACAATGATGTGTTTCCCTCTGACTGGTGACCCCAGGTCTCCTAGGTTTGCCTCTCCTAATGTAGAACCCACGAGCTGGGCCCAGGGCAATTAGGGCCTCAGTATTCTTGGTGGTATCACACCCCTGGACTTAGCCTCCATACCAGGAATGGGGGCCACCTGGAAGAAGGGAACCCCCATCTCTCAGCCATAGTTGTCTGGAACTTAGCCTCATCAACCAGCAGTAGCTGCGGACCAGATGAGAAACACACATCCTGCTCTTCCCAGGAGAAAGCTTTACAACTGGGAGCTGGAGGAGAGGGAGCTCCGTGTTCTTGGCTGCACTAGTCTGGTGTGATATCTGTGCTGGGAGCGGGGATGGAGGGAGTGGGTCTAGGTCCAGATACCATAGACTCTTACTTTATGTACTGAGTTGTAGTAGATTTTCTTTAATAAGTGCTTCTTCATTTTCTGTATGCCCTTAGGACCATTTCCAGAGATTTTATTTTATTTTTTTAAAGGGAACTTTATTTTTATTTATTTATTTATTTATTTATTTATGGCTGCATTGGGTCTTCGTTGCTGCACAGGCTTTCTTTAGTTGAGGCAAGTGGGGGCTACTCTGTTGCAGTGCATGGGCTTCTCATTGAGGTGGCTTCTCTTGTTGTGGAGCACAGGCTCTAGGCACATGGGCTTCAGTAGTTGTGGCTTGCAGGCTCTAGAGCACAGGCTCAGTAGTTGTGGTGCACGGGCTTAGTTGCTCCACGGCATGTGGGATCTTCCTGGACCAGGGCTCGAACCCATGTCCCCTGCATTGGCAGGCGGATTCTTAACCACTGCGCCACCAGGGAAGCCCTCCAGAGATTTTAAATGAGTGTTTTTTTGTTTATTTTTTAAGTAATTTTCACCAGTTTCACTGGGGAATGGATCCACAAATCTCTTCACATTGTCATGCCAGAAATGGAGCTCTACTAGCTTTTTAGCATACAGTTTTGTTTCTGTTACTCCTAATTGCTCATAGTGGCCTTGTACTTGGATTTCTATCTCCTTGGTAGATTGTGAGTCTCTTGAAGGCAGTAGCCCTGACCTTTATTCCTTGTTGGATCATGATTGTCCCTAGTAGCATTTTATATACTGTGGCACATAAAAGAATGTTAGTTATTGACTGTATCACTGTCTTTTCTAGTTTATATTTTCAGCACTTCTTTTGTGACTTAAAGTGTCTTACCGTGTTTTCCTTTTTTTCTACTCTCTGGTGCTGATGTGTTCCCAGAAAGATGGTGCCTCTTTTTTATCTGTCACTGGTCTCTCTTTCTCTCTTTCCCTTTCCCTCTCTCTCTCCCTCTCTCTCTCTCTCTCTCTCTCTCTCACACACACACACACACACACACACACAAGGATGCTTAAACCATTGGAAGTTTTAATTAAAAACATTATTTTTCACGATATAGGAGCTTTCTATAGCATTTCTTGTGATAGATAGATATAATTTTAAATTAGGCTAGTTGTTTGTGGGATGGGAACAGGTAGAAAGTGAGAAAGGGGGAGAAAGAGCAGGCAGAAAAGCAATGGGTTGCGCTTTTAAAGATGGGACATGCCTCACTTGTTCTTTCTTCAGCCAGCCATGTCTCATGCCTTTTAACCTTGGCCCTTGACAGCTCTGCCTTTGCAACTGCTTTTTCCTTTCCTGCTCCTCTCTTATTGGGGATCCCTGGCTGATGATGGCCCTGTGGCTGCCCCCCTTTGTTTGGGTGGACAGTGGTCATGTGACCACATCTGAGGCTCCAGCCAATCCTATACCATTCATTCTCTGTTGCTTGGATTTCCTCCTAAAGCTAATATGTGGCCTCACCCAGTCTTTGACGCACTGTGTATTGGAGACTTTGGTAGTGCTCTTCTCCCATCACTCTAGGTCATTTGAGAGTATTCTTAACAGAAATCATTTGATTTGTGTGATTTGCCTGCTGCTGCTTCTTGAGCAGTATTGACTGCCCTCTGGGATGGGTATGTGTGTGTTGACTATTTTATTCAGTGTTGTTCTCTTTCCCAGGATGCTCCAGGATGAAACGTCATAGAACTCTCAGCAGCAGTGACAGTTCAGACGAGAGTGAGTAGAACCAGCCAACAGCTGGTAACCTCTGTATCTGTAATCCTTGAGGATTTCTTTGACTTGAGGACAAGCTGTCTCATGCTTCTTTCAATGGGTAAAAAATAATGTTTCTAGGAAGGAAAGCTTGGAGTACCATTTTTCTTATTCATTTAAATTTCATTAGACATAGATAAGTTAGGTGAGAGAATTGGTTTTATGTGGCATATAGCATTTTGTTTTTCACTTTTTATTTACCCAGGCAACAAAAGCCACATCTACCAATGATTTAACAGTTCTTTTCTAGAAAGTAAGAAAAGTATGAGAGCATAAATTGTAGGCCCTACAGTTCTATTCGTAGCTCAGGTACTAAGTGTTTGACTGGATGAGTCATCATTTTTAAAAGACAACAACTTTATTAACAGTAGCATTTGGGGAAGTGCTGAAGGATACACAGATTACCTGCTCCACATTCTTAGTTTTCTCAGTTGCTTTTGCAGATACTTTTTCTCCAGATGGAACATGAATTGTGTTATTCCAAGTTATTATGAAATATGATTACACCAAATTGAATCTCCTCAGCGTTAGCATTGTTGAAGCTTTTGCACCCTGGGATGTCACCCATAAATGTCATTAAACTCCATTATGAAACTTTTTTGGTTGCAATTTAACTCTTTTCTTCAGTGGTATGAGGTCACTGTGCTCTTCTCCATCATATATTTCATATTCTTTTGGATGACATTTAGTTGTAATAGCAGGTAATAAGTCTCAGTATGTTTTCCTAATTATCTTTTGCAGGTCCTTCCACTTCCTTTACTTCTGGCTCAATGTATAGGAGCAAGTCAAAAATTCCAAATGAACACAAGAAACCTGCTGAGGTGAGATCAGATATTAAATTCTTAAGACTTAAAAAATAGACAGATAGCTACCTTCTGCCTACATATCTACAATACCCAGATCTTGGAGACGTGAGGAGTAAACTACATGCCAATGGATAGGCTTGTTTTCTGATGAACTTTTTTGTTTTTCAAGAAAGATTCTGTTTCCTTTTTCCTTTGGGGAAAACAGTAATCTTCACTGTGCTTTCATTTTGGTGATGACACCTAAGTGCCTGGCTTTAGAATATAAATCCTCTCCTAGCCAAGAAGTCAAAGGGAGCCAGATTTGGAGAATTGGGAAGGACCAAAAGAGCCAAAGATCTGGCCTATGATAGGAAAGAGCTAAGTTGGCAGGTGGGAGGCAGTGCAGGAAAGGATAGATGAGGAAGTCGTGGATAGAGAAGGAAAGGACTGGGTTGGAGATCTGGGCTCTGGTAAGTCCTCACAGCCTTCAGAGCACTACCACCAGGCCAGGAAAAATGGGCCAGTCCTTGTGAGGCTAGTCATCTTCTGCCTCAAGGGCAGCAAAGTGCCAGGGTTGCACTTGGATTTGGTAATTGTTTAATGAATCCTACAGACTTTCCTCTTTGATAATTAAATGATGAGAAACTGACCTTGTCTATCTTCACTTCTACTATGAGTAGTCTTCCTTGGCTGCAAAGGAAAAGGGAATGTATTAGTTAACTATTGCTGCATTATATGTTATCACAAAATTATTGGCTTAAAGCAGCACACATTTATTATCTCAGTTTCTGTGGGTCAGGAGTCTGGGCACAGCGTGACTGGGTTCTCTCTGTTCAAGGTCTTTCAAGGCTGCAGTCAGTGTGCTGGCTGGGCTGTGTTCTCATCTGGAAGTTTGACTAGGGAAGAATTTGCTTCCGAGCTCATTCAGATTGTTGGCAGAATTCATCTCCTTCCAGCTGGAGGACTGAGGTCCCTGTTTTTTCATTGACTTTTGGTAGAGTACCACCCTCCACTCCTAGAGGCTGCTTGTAGTTCTTTGCCATGTGGCCTTCCCCATAGAACTTCTCAAAACACAGCAGCTTACTTTTTCAAAGCCAGCAAGGGGAGAGTCTTTTACTCCAGTCTGCTAAGACTGAGTCTTATATAACATAATCATGAGACTGACATCCCATCACATTCGCCACATAACATAACCTAATCGAGGGAGTGACATCCCATAATGTCTGCCATATTCTGTTGATTAGAAACAAGTCCAGGTTCCACCTGCCCTCATGCATGTTGGGGGGGGGGGCATTGCTTTAGGGTGTCAGCCAGAGAGAGCATTTCTCCCTTTCTCAGAGGTCACTTTTCATTTTCACCTTTTGCCAGGGATCTTTCTGGGCACAGTAGAATATCAGTGTGTATTTATATGTGTCTGTGTCATGCAGAAAAACTTAGGGAATAAAACGCAAATAAACAGGAGCAGAACAAATTTCCCACCTATCCAGAGGAGGCTTTGACTACAGAATGGTGAGAAAGAAACCTTGCTACTTTCCCATTTAGGACAGCCAGTCCTCTAACATAAAGTGACTCAAGAGCTTTGGGTCTTAAGGCCTGCTGCCTCCGAGTCAGTGAGAATATCAGTCTTTTGTTGCAAGAGATAGGGGACCTGGGCTACTGGAAGCAAATTTTTTCATTTATATGTCCCATTCTATTATAAAAGAGAGAACCTGATATTATTGTAGGACAAAACCAGCCTTGGCATTAGAAAAGATTGATTCCATGTGTTGCTTGGCTGGTTTATTTCATCTCTCTGAAATAATTTGTTTTGTCATTATAACATGGACATTATCACGCCTACCTCTCATAGGTACCATTTATTGTAATTTTCTGTGCCAAGAGCTTTTTATTAGATAATCTGATTGTTTCCCAAAATTAAGCAATTGTAAGAACCTCCTTGGATGCTTCCTTCATTTAAAAATTTTATTTAATAACTTATTTATATCAGTATGGACTGACATATATTTATTTTATACTTTGGGTTATAATCCAGTACTACATAATATATTGTATTGCTCAAATTATTCTATATATCAGTGAAATCATCTCTCATTTTTCTCTTTTCGATTTCCATTGATTTCTGCTCTTATTTTTATTATTTTCTTCCTTCTTGCTTCAGTTTTATTTTGTACTTTTTCTAGATTCTTGAGGTAGATGCTTAGGCTATTTGAAATTTTTCCTTTTTTCTAGTATAAGAATTTTAGTGCTATAAATTTCCCTTTAAATACTGCTTTAGCTGCACTGCATTAATTTTGGTATGTTTATTTTCATTTTCATCCATTTCAATATTTTTATTTTCCTTGAGACTTCCTCGTTGATCCATGGATTATTTAGAAGTGTGTTGTTCAGTTTCCAAGCGTTTGGAGACTTTTATTGCTATCTTTCTGTTATTGATTTCTAGTTTGAGTTCATTTTTGTCAGAGAACATAGTCTGTATGTTTCAGTTCTTTTACATGTGTCAAGGTTTGTTTTCTGGCCCAAGATATGGTTTATCTTGGTGAATGTTTCATGGGCACTTGAAAAGAATGTGTATTCCACTGTTGTTGGGTCCTATTGGTTGATGGTGTTCTTCTGTATCCTGGCTGATTTTCTGCCTAGTAGTTTTATCAGTTGTTCAGTTAGGGCTGTAGCAGTCTCCAACTGTAATTGTGGATTTGTCTATTTCTCCTCTCAGTTCTATCAAATTTGCGTTGTGTATTTTGAAGCTCTGTTGTTAGGTGCATACATATTTAGGATTGCTATATCTTCTTGGTGAATTTATCATCATGTAATGTCCCTCTTTGTCTTTGGTAATTTTGTTTGCTCTGAAGTCTATACTATCTAATATTAATATCATTTCTGCCTTTCTTTTGATTCCTGTTTACATGGTATATGGTATATTTTTTCCATCCTTTCACTTTTCATTTATACATATGATTTTTATTTGAAATGAGTTTCTTGCAGATGATATATAGTTGGGTCATTTTTTAATCCACTCTTTCAATCTCTTTTAATTGGCATATTTAAAACATTTATATTTAATGTAACTTTTACTACTGTTTGGTTTAAGTCTGCCATTTTACTATTCTTCTGTTTGTTTTCTCTGGGTTTTTTGTTCCTCTTTTATTTTCTGTCTTCTTGTGGATTACTTGGAACATTTTTAAAAATTCCATGTTGATTTTTCTTCTTCTTTTTCTTTTTCTTTTTTTTTGGCTGTGCCACACAGCTTACAGGATCTTAGTTCCCCAACCAGGGATTGAACCTGGGCCCTCAGCAGTGAAAGTGCAGAGTCCTAACCACTGGACTGCCAGGGAATTCCCCCATGTTGATTTTTCTATGGTGGTTTTAAGGGTATATCTTTGTGTAGATTTTTAGTGGTTGCTCTTGGGAAGCAACCTTTAAAAGGAAGGGCCTTTAGCAAACATGACATCAGTCTCCTGGTCTCTACATTTTACCACTTTGAAGTAAAGGAAGCTTACCACCATTTGGGTTTGTTTATCCACCCCACCCCCACCTTTATCATATAGTTGTCTTAAATATTTTCTCTACATACATTGAGAACTACAGTAGACAATGTTAGAATATTTGCTTCAACAGTAAAATATTATTATAAAACTCAAGAGGAAAAGGGTAGTCTATTATATTTACCCATATTTTTATTCTCTTGTTCTTCCTTTATTCCTGATGTTCCAACTTTCCTTTTGTTTATTTCCTTTCTATATGAAGAACTCCCTTTAGCTGTCCTTTTAGGGGAAGTCTGCTGGTGATAAGTTCTCTTAGTTTTCCTTCATTTGAGAATGTCTTGGTTTTACCTGAAGGATATTTTCACTTGATACAGAATTCTGGTTTGACAGAACTTTTCTTTCGGCACTTGAAAAATGTTCTACTTCCTTCTTGCCTCCGTGGTTTCTAATTAGAAATCTGCTCCCATTCAAATGGTTGCTCTCCCGTAGGTAATCAGTCATTTCTTTTCCAGTTGCCTTCAAGATTTTTCTTTGTCTTTAGTTTTCCAAAGAAAACTTTAGAAATCCACGCCTGGGCATGGATTTCTTTGGGTTTATCCTGTTTGGGCTTTGATCAGCTTCCTGAATCTAAGTTTATATCTTTTGCCAAATTTGGGACATTTTCAACCATTATTTCTTCAGCTATTTTTCAGCTCCACCTTTTTTTCTCTTCCTCTTTTGAGACTTCAATTGCATGAATGCTAGATCTTTTGTTATTTCCCGCAGGTCCTTCAGACTCTTCATTTTTTTTAAAATGTATATTCTTTCTGTTCATTAGATTAATTTCTCTTTTCCCTGTTCCTTTATTCTGTTAATTCCATTATTCTATTGAGCCTATCCTATGTTTTTATTTCAGTTATTATATTATTCCATTTCAAATTTTCCATTTGGTTATTCCTTGTATCTTCTTATTTCTTCGCTGAAACTTTCATTTTTTTTTTGTTTCAAAAGTGTTTGTAATTTCTCGTTGAAGCATTTTTATGATGGCTGCTTTAAAATCCTTGTCAGATAATTCCAACATCTGTGTCATCTCAGTGCTGGTATCTATTGATGGTCTCTTATTCCTGGTTCTTAGTATTATGAACGATTTCCTATTGCATCCTGGGCTGGGTTTTTGTTTTGTTTTGGTTTGGTTTGGTTTTTGGTATTATGTTATCAGACACTAAGTCTTATTTAAATCTGTTTTAGCAGGCTTCCATAATAACCAGACCAGTGGGGAAGAGGGACACTGACTTTTTACCACCAGTTACACAATTCCTAGGCTCCCCATCCTAGTTCAGTTATCTCTCTAGGAA
Source organism: Balaenoptera physalus (assembly GCF_965194825.1). Lineage (NCBI taxonomy): Eukaryota > Metazoa > Chordata > Mammalia > Artiodactyla > Balaenopteridae > Balaenoptera > Balaenoptera physalus. Next base: position 42,222,655 of record NC_138903.1, read on the forward strand.
GGTAGTTCTGTTATCTCTCTGGGAAGGGGGAAGGGTGTCTCATTACTGCTTGGCAGGGGTGGAAATCCCCACTTTGTTACCTCCACTGATAGCAGGGGGAGTGGTGTGGTAAGGGGTACTGCATTACTGATGGGCAGTGGTGATAGTCCAGGCTCCCTACCCAGTCTCTGCTGATATCACATTGAGGAGGAGGAATGCCTTGTTATTGCTGAGTGGGAGTGGATGTCAAAGCCTCTCAGGTGATGTCCATTGATGCCACAACAATTGTTCTTTTTTAAAAGACATTTTTAACATCTTTTTTGAAATATAATTCTTACAGCATACAGTTCATCTACTTAAAGTGTATAATTCAGTGGGTTTTAGTATATTCACAGAGTTGCGTGGGTAACCATTACCACAGTCTAAATTTAGAACATTTTCATCACCTCAGAAAGAAACTCCCTATCCATTAGCAGTTAACTCCCCGGGCCCCTACTCCCAGCCACTGGCAACCACTAATCTAATTTCTGTTTCTACAATTTTGCCTATTCTGGACATTCCATATAAATGGAATAATACAATATATGGCTATTTGTGTCTGGCTTCTTTCATTTAACATAACATTTTCAAAGTTCATCCATGCTGTAGCATGTATCAGTACTTCATTTCTTTTTTATGACTAAATGATACTCCATTGTATGCATATATCACATTTTTAAAATCCATTCATTAGTTGATAGACATTTGGGTTGTCTCCATTTCTGGAGTATTATGAGTAATGCTGCTGTGAGCATTCATATACACATTTTTAGGTGGACATATGTTTTCAAAAACACCTAGGTGTAGAATTGCTGAGTCATATAGTAACTCTGTTTAACCATTTGAGGGAATGCCAGACTATCTTCCAAAGGGGTTTCATCAGTTTACACTCCCACCAGCAGTGTACAAGAGTGTTTGAAATTTGTTAGTGCTATGGGTACCAGAGACTTGGAATTCCTCAGGTAACCTTGTTTTTGTCTCGTCTCTTGACTTTTCCCCTTGTGCTTGTCCTCAGAGAGATTCTGTCTTCTGCAGCTCTCCTAGCTGTAAGCCACTGTTATCACTGGAGGCTTTAGTGTGGTGGTAGGGTATGAGGGAGAGGTGGTGTTCTCTACTCTTCTGATTATGTATCAGTCTTTGGAGTGTGTAGTGGTCCTGTGTCTGGGGGTGAGGTTGGGGAGGTGGCCTTCAGGGGTAGAGCATTTTTGCCCCTGCCCACTATTTTCCTGAATGCCTGCAGCAGGTATCCTCTGGTATTCTCAGTCTATGTCCTTGAAGTTTTCTCTCCTGCAGGTTAAGGCTTTTTTCTCCGTTGAGTAACACAGGGAAGCTGAGGCTGGGTGCTTTTCCCTTCCCACAGCACTAGTCCAGTGCCCTCACTTGAAATCCTTCCTCTGTAGATGAAGGCTTTTGTTTAATAAGGGAGCCAGGACACTGAGCACCAGCGACCCAGACAGCACCACTGGGGGAGCTTTTTCTCCAGGTTCTCCCCCATCTTCCCTGTGAGTGCCCTCCTGGGTTTCTAGAGAAAAAGCTTACAAGAAGGTGGGAACCCCCTATGACCACAGCCCCCAGAAACTTCATATTCTCATAGTAGTCCCCACTTAGCCCCCAGAGATTCATCAGAATTTCTAGTTTAATGTTCCTGCTGTGGCTTCTGCCCCAAGTAAGGAAATGCTCCTGTCCTGTGTCTCCCTGCAGGCGTGCTTGTCTCTCTTTGAGTTTGACCATTTGTCCTGTGACTCATTTCTCTAATGGCTTCACAAAAAATCGTTAATTTGCTGCCTCTCCTGCCTTTTTCTTCTTGTAAAGATGAGAATTCCTTTTTTCTGACTCTCTACAGGTCCAAGATGAAACCTTATTTTTTAGTCATTGAAATGCAATATAAATGATCTTTTTCACTGGGGCTTAATTGGCTGCATTGATAGACAAATATTTTCTTTGATGTTTAGTGCTTTGGTGAGATTCCTGTGTGTGCCTCCCTGAGTTATCCTCTAGAGAAGTATTTCCTAGGGGTGTGTGAATTCCACATATGGTTCAGGGGCTTTGGTACCTTCTGAAAATTGTATACAGACTTTTAAGGGTATGTTTTTATGTGTATTTTTTTTCTGAGCTGGTAGCCTTCATCTGATTCTCAAAAGGGCTCCTATTCTAAAAGATGTTTTTAAAAAGCTAATTGCCCTAGAAAAAGCTCATAGTACTAGATGACCAATTTGAATATATTAAAAAGTCTTTTATTCTTTCTCAAAAGCCTGCATATTTTCACCTAATATTAGTCTGACTGGTCTATAATATATATCAACCTATCTTAAAAGATTGACTGCATATCTTCTCTAGGCCCAGAGTCTCATTTATTATATCTAAGACTTTCATAGCAACAGAGTGAAAGCTCATATATTTTAACTCAGCGGAGAACACTGCATACTCTCAAATAGAGCCTATTTATATCACTTTACCTGTATTTCTAACAAGCTTGATTATTTGGTTTTCTGACCCACAGCAGATAAAAAGTACTAAGCTTGCAAATGCACACTTAATGCACAAAAAGAGACATTGAGGAATGGGAGAAAAACTTTCAAAGCAAACCTCAGTTGTCATCTCTTGTATGAAAATTGCTCACATCTCCAAGTCAGACTCAATTGTTCCTCCTCCTCCATTACCAGGATGTATATGCCTCTGTTTGATACAGGGTAAGGAGAATAATCAAACCTACCTAAGCAGCCCAAAAGTACATTGCTTTACGGGAATCGATGTTCCAGTTGATGTCAGCCCATTAGCCATCAGAAGTGTCCTATTTATTCTTTATAAGAAACCTAAGAATTATTTTAAACTATCTGAAAAGTATTTCCATGATTTTTAAAGTTTTAAACTTAGAAATTGAATAAGTTTTGCTTCCTTGGAAAAACCAGCGTGGGACACAGTATCTTGACAACACTGGCTACTTTTGTTGATACAAGAACAAGCTTGTATTCTTTGCTAGGTTTTCTCTGCTTTAAGTGGTTGATTCTTTTAGATAACCTGAAAAATCTTTTCTTGCCTTAAGATTGTATAATTCTAAGAAAATCACTTACGGTTAATTCCTTTTGATTAAATAGAGTTACCGTGTTTGCAGCTGTTTTTTAATGCTTTGGGGGTGACATCTGTTTGTCGTCAGTTATGTATAGTTTCAGATTTAGTGACTATGAATCAAAACTGATCAATCTCTCTGCTTCATTATACATGGACCAGACAGTGTTCCCCTTTGTGTCATACAGGAAGCAAATGTTTTGGCTTTTCCTCTAAAAAATGTCACAGAAATGTTCAGACTAGCTGTGCTTATAAGAAACTGCCCACTGAGAGATGTTAATGAGAACAGAGTAAAAGCCAGAGCTGTCCATGAAGGGCATTTTCATTTTGTGGCTCTGGCAGGTTAAGCATTGATATTCTAATTGAATTCATAGTGAGGCCTCCTTTGTTTCTGCAAGCATCTGAGAGGCCAAGATGTGCATGCACTGTTGGACTTGGCATAGCTTCTGGGCTGTATGTTAGCCTGTGAATCCCCTCTTTGACCATAAATGAGCAGATATCTGGTAAGTACAAAGCATTTTTGTTTCAGGAACTTTTGGGGAAACTACCAGTGCATATAAAATAGGCACACAGTTAAGAACTTGTAAAACTTGTCAACTTCATTACCTAGGTCAGTGTCAACATCCAGATCCCTCATTCACAATCTTTAATTTAGCAACAAATAGCCATGTTTCATTTTGTGAAGTTTCTGCATTACCTCATGACCTATAGAATGTTGGTTAAAGTTCTCGATGGAGCTCTTGCTTGGGAACACTGTCTTTGGGAGTCAAACCATGCACGTTTTAGTTGAGCCCTGAACTCACATCTCCTTTTACCCATCAACAATTACTTTATGGACTAAAGAGGAGAATTCAGCTATATACTTCCTTCTGCTTTTAGAACTAAAGCTGAGACTATGATGATGATAATAAAATAACTGCAACTAGAGTTTATTTAGCAGTTACAGTGAGCCCAATACCATGCTAAGACCTTCACATAAATTCACCTATTTAATCCCTACAACTACCCCTATGAGGTAAGTGTTCTTATCCTTGTTTTACAAATAAGTAAACAAACATGGAGAATTTAGACAGCTTCCCAAACTAGTAAGTGGTGAAACCAGTAGACCAATCCAGGCAGTCTGTCCCTGGACCCATATTCCTCTCTTTAAAGATTTTTTTTTTAACGCTTTTCCTTTTTCTTTTCTTTTCTTTTTTAAATTTATTTATTTTTGGCTGCATTGGGTCTCCGTTGCTTCATGGGCTTTCTCTAGTTGCTGAGAGCGGGGGCTACTCTTCATTGTGGTGTGCGGGCTTCTCACTGTGGTGGCTTCTCCTGTTGCAGAGCATGGGCTCTAGGCACGCAGGCTTCAGTAGTTGTGGCACATGGGCTCAGTAGTTGTGGCTCGCGGGCTCTAGAGCACAGGCTCAGTAGTTGTGGTGCACGGGCTTAGTTGCTCCTCGGCATGTGGGATCTTCCAGGACCAGGGCTTGAATCCGTGTCCCCTGCATTGGCACGTGAATTCTTAACTACTGCACCACCAGGGAAGTCCTAAAGAATTTTTTTTTAATAAATTTATTTATTTATTTATTATTTTTGGCTGAGTTGGGTCTTTGTTGCTGTGCGCAGCCTTTCTCTAGTTGTGGCGAGCAGGGTAGTTGTGGTGAGCGGGGGCTACTCTTCGTTGTGGTGTGCAGGCTTCTCATTGCAGTGGCTTCTCTTGTTGTGGAGCACGGGCTCTAGGTGTGTGGGCTCAGTAGTTGTGGCTTGCAGGCTCTAGAGCACAGGCTCAGTAGTTGTGGCGCACGGTCTTAGTTGCTCCGCGGCATGTGGGATCTTCCCGGACCAGGGCTTGAACCCATGTCCCCTGCATTGGTAGGTGGATTCTTAACCACTGCACCACCAGGGAAGTCCCCTAAAGATTTTTAATTTCATTTTTTACCATATAAAACATTTGCCTGGTTCAGATATCAAACTATGAAACAAAATACATTCAGAAAGATTCAGCTTTTGTCTCTCTTCTCCCTATTTTCTCCCCTTTCCTCCACGCTGTTTTTTTTTTTTTTTTTAGTTCTTGGTTTATCCTTTTATTGTTTATGAAAATATATACAAATATGCATGTATGTGTGTGCCACTATATGTATATAAAACTCATACCTCTACCCAGGATACACTGTAACTATTTTGCTTGCCTGTGTTTATTTTAAAAACCTTTAAAAATGACTTTTCTTACCAGAAGCAGATTCATGAGACCAGTCTGGTAAATATATTTCATATCACTTTGCAGATATCTTCCTGAGTACTGAACTTAAATTCCTATCCCCTCTTCAGCATTTTATGTTCTGCCTCATACTTGAAATGTTTGACTTCTACAGCAAGATAAGGCAGACTCTTGCACTCTGCCTTGAGTAAAAATGCTTCTCTAGAAACCTTGGATCTGACGCTGTTTAATCTGGCTAGCTTGTAAAATTGAAATCAGGCTTACCATGTAAGTCTATTTTTTTCTAAAGGTGGAAGGGAAGATTACAATAGTCATTGGATTTAGCCTTCATTTGCTTAAGAAAAATAGGTATGAGTTGATTGGTATTTCTGCAGTCCGAGGTTCCCCAGACTTCACAGAGTGCCTGTTCCCTGGAAGTTTGCTATTTCTGAAGCAATGGACAAGGGCCAGATTTCATTGGCTTCTTTGTCTAGAGTCTTCAAGTTACTCTTCTGTTTGGTAAATGTGTGTATTAGTTTCCTAGGGCTGCTATAACAAACTACCACAAACTGGGTGGCTTAAAACAACAGAAATTTATTTTCTCACAGTTCTAAAGGCCGGAAGTCCAAAATCAGCCAGACTGCATTCCATTCCTTGCCTCTTCCAGGTTCTGATAGCTATCAGCATTTATTGACTTGTGGATTAATGAATCACTCCAGGCTCTGCCTCCATGGTCATAATCCCTTCTCCTCTTCTGTCTCAAATCTCCCTCTGCCTTTCTCTTATAAAGACACTTGTTATTGGATTTAAGCCCCACCTGGATATTCCACGATGATCCCTTCATCTCAGAATCCTTAAATTATTTATATCTGCAAAGATCCCATTTCATATAAGGTAACATTCACAGGTTCCAGAAATTTGGATGTGGACATATCTTCTGCGGGGCCACCATTCAGCCCACTGCAATATGTTTCCAGGCTACTTAGGAAACTCTACAAAACAGACTTTCATAAGCAGTTATATCAAGTATGAAGACATGGCTTATGCTGTGTGATTATTGTTAATCCCAAAGCATGATTTTGCAATCAGTTGATTTATTTTGAGAAGTGTATTGTATGGAAAATAATGAAATATTTTAGGAGGTTGAAAAATACTTGACTCTAGTATTCTTTGCAGAGCTAAGGTAGGATTTCCCACAGGCAGTAGTTGAGCACAATTGTAAATTGCCACCGCGTGTTAACCACTGTCTCATTAAAGGCACTCTGGTAATTTATAGAAATGGGTCAGAGTGTTCAGCAAAATGGTGATTCAGTTTCTCCAACTAGCCACCCAGAACACTGAGCTCTGTGCAAAACATGTTAATGGGTATGTCTGTGATCCTCTCTTACCTCCTTATACAAAGCATTATGTAGTAAACCACCAGTTTTTTGTTTCCTATAGACTTAGCTTTCTCCCTGCACAGTACCCAATTAACTTTAATTGGCTAGGATTCTTGGTAGGAAGGTCATTTTGTTGCCACCTCGACACCAGCATGTTTAACGTTGGTTTCCTGCTCAGGTCATATTATTAATTCTAAATCTTCCCTAAATGAAACCAACAGGCATTTGCAGAGTTGTCCCTGCAAAATAGCAAATGGAATGAGTCCTTATGCATTTAAATGACATCATTCGATTATGTGATAGTTCAGTCCTGTACTCTGTGAAATGTCAGTTTAAACAGAACTACACCAACTGAGAATTAATTGCTTTCTTGTACCATGCGCTGTGCTTCAACTTTCATGTTACACATAACTTGGACAGTGTTTCTCTTCAGAGAACCTTGATTAGCATTAAAGGCTAAAATATTTGCTTGATGGCATCTCTTCCTTTGATAATCCAGAGATGTAGACACATTTACCTTAAACCTGCAAGTGGTTGTTTGATTTGTTTTTTTCAGAATCAGCAATTAGTAGGTGAGGTATATATCAGTGTATGTATGCTTTTATATGAAAGTTTATTCCCTCATTGTTTAGACATTAACTGGGCCTTCATCAGTGAAATTAGTGCCAAGTTAGCTGAAGAACTCATGACATTCTTCTTTCCTGTTCTTGAAAAGGCAGAATCACAAAGCCTAAGTTGCCACAGCAATTTAAGTCATGTTCCCGGGCTTGTGAGTACATTTCTGTGTCTCTCAATCACGCAGGAGCCCGTTCAGTCAGAGGATAACAGTACATCAAACTTTAGATGGGTATTCATTCCCATATTGTCAGTACCTAACTGTGCTTAAGGTGCAGAAAATGGACTATAGGGAATCTCTTTGTCTCTGTAAGTCCAAGATTTAGCTGTACCCATATCATCATCCCCTACCTCTGGCCTTTGAACTTTCCACATAGCTAGGGATCCTTTGCCAGGGGTAAGGTTAAGGCTCGCACTGGGAGCCTCTTGGCTGCCGCAGTAAACATATCATTCGTATCCTCCTCACCCCTGTGCACACTGCTGTGCAAAGTGGAACTGTCTATACTTTGTTTCTGTTTTTGTTTTTCTTCCTGGAAAAGCATTTTTTTAAAATTTTATTGAGATATAGTTGATTTACAATGTTAATTTCTGCTGTACAGCAAAGTGACTTTAGTTATACATATATATATATTCTTTTTCATATTCTTTTCCATTATGCTTTTTTTTAACATCTTTATTGGCGTATAATTGCTTTACAATGGTGTGTTAGTTTCTGCTTTATAACAAAGTAAATCAGCTATACATATACATATATCCCCATATCTCCTCCCTCTTGCGCCTCCCTCCCACCCTCCCTATCCCACCCCTGTAGGTGGTCACAAAGCACCGAGCTGATCTCCCTGTGCTATGTGGCTGCTTCCCACTAGCTATCTATTTCACATTTGATAGTATATATTAGTCCATGCCACTCTCTCACTTCGTCCCAGCTTACCCTTCCCCCTCCCCATGTCCTCAATCCCATTCTCTACATTTGCGTCTTTATTCCTGTATTCCCGTCCTGCCCTTAGGTTCTTCAGAACCATTTATTTTTTAGAGTCCATATATATGTGTTAGCATACGATATTTGTTTTTCTCTTTCTGACTTACTTCACTCTGTATGACAGACTCTAGGTCCATCCACCTCACTACAAATAACTCAATTTCATTTCTTTTTATGGCTGAGTAATATTCCATTGTATAGATGTGCCACATCTTTATCCATTCATCTCTCGATGGACACTTAGGTTGCTGTAACTGTGTATACTTTGCAAGCCTCTGTACAAATAAAGTTGAAAACCTGGATAAGATAGATAACTTACCATGGAAATACAGATTACCAAAATTGACCCCATTGGAGGTAGAAAGCTTAAAGAGATCAATTTCCAAAAAGGTAGAGAAAATTAATAAGGAACTACCCCACAAAAAAGCACCAAGTCCAGATGGTTTCATAGGGACCAGATAGTCCCAATAATTCTCAGATTATTCTAGAGCATTGTAACGCAAGGAAAATGTCCTAATTCCCTTTATGAAGCATGCATAACGCTGATACCTAAATCTAAAAGACAAAGACAATACCAAAAAAAAAGGAAAGAAAGAAAACTGCAGATAAATATCACTCATGAGAATGATACAAAAATATTAAATAAAATATTAGAAAACGAATATAATACCATATTAAGAAAATAATATATCATGACCAAATAGATATTCATTCCAGAAATGCAAGTTTCAGTATTAAGAAATCTAATATTATCATATAGCATATTAATATATCTAAGGAGAGAACTATATAATTATTTCCATACATGCTAAAGAAGTCTTTAATAAAATTCAATACTTAGGCATTATAAAACATTCAAGAAAATAGGAACTGTAAGATACTTTCTTAGCATTATAACATAAATATGGCATAGTCTTCAACCTAGTATCTTATTTCATGGGGAAACACTAGAGGCATTTCCACTAATTTCAGTAAGAAGACAGATATGCCCACTATCCCCATTACTATTCCAAATATCAGTAGAGGTATTAGTCAATGCAAGTAAACAAGAGAAACCAATTGGAGACATAAGACTAGGTAAAGATGATGCAAAATTCTGTTTGCAGATGATGCGATAGTATATTTAGAAAACCTTAGGAAAGTCAATGATAAAACTAACTCAAGCCATTGGGGGCTTCCCTGGTGGCACAGTGGTTGAGAATCTGCCTGCTAATGCAGGGGACACGGGTTCGAGCCCTGGTCTGGGAAGATCCCACATGCCGCGGAGCAACTAGGCCCATGAGCCACAATTACTGAGCCTGCGCGTCTGGAGCCTGTGCTCCGCAACAGGAGAGGCCGCAATAGTGAAGAGGCCCGCACACCGCGATGAAGAGTGGCCCCCGCTTGCCGCAACTGGAGAAAGCCCTCGCACAGAAACGAAGACCCAACACAGCCAAAAATAAATATAAAAATAAATAAATAAATAAGACCTGGTGCAACCAAATAAATAAATAAATAAATATTTTTTAAAAAAAACAAAAAACAACTAACTCAAGCCATAAAAGAATTCAGTAAGGTGGCAGGATGTGAAGTTAACATATAAAATCAAAAGCTTTTATAATCAGGTGGAGGATATTAACACTCCTGGGGCATGTTGTAATGCAGGAAGTTAAGGAAATACTCAAAAAAGGGTGGGATGTGTCAAAAGAGCACAGGTGCAAGCCAACCTGAAAGAGCTCCCAGTGACCAAAGGTGGAACAATTTGAGCATCAAGATAAATAACAATAATACTGAATTATAACCCAAAGAATAAAATAGATCCATGAGTCTATAATGATATAAATAAATAATTGAATGAACGAACGAACAAACAAATAATAAATAAATAAGGGAGAAGGGGCAGGTCTTTTTTACAGAGGAATTCCAATTAGTAAATGTAGAACTGAGGGAAATAGAAAATCACCATTAGAATACCACAGTAATAACTGTTACAGGCAAGGTATCTATTCGTGGATGCTAAAATTAGTCCATGACAGTTTGAGGAGAAACAGGATGTTTTTATGATCTCAGCGTATCTCCTCTAAGATATTTATTAATTTCAAAGGAAAATATAGTAACCTAACAGCTGAGAAAACCAGCGAGACACACTGCCTTAACCAACTGATAAAGTTTAACATCAGCACTAATAAGACATTGACATCATACATTCCTGATATAATGGGATAAGAGGGTCACAGCAACCTTTCTATGGCATTTTTGCTCAAAAATGAGTAAGCTCAGTGAGAAAACATCAGACAAACCCAGATTGTAGGGACATTCTATAAAATATATGACCAGTACTCTTCAGAAGTGTCGAGGTCTAGAAAGACTGAGAAACTATCACAAATTGGAGGATACTAAGGAGACATGACAGCTGCTGCAATGTGGGATCCTGGATTGAATTCTGGAACAGAAGGACATTAGGGGAAAAATTAGTAAAATTTGAATAAGTTTTGTAGATTAATTATAGTATTATAGTAATGTTAATTTCCTGGTTTAGGTAATTGTACTCTGGTTATGTGAGATGTTAACATTAGAGGGAACTATGTGAAGGGTATATGGGAGCTCTGTACTATTTTTGTAACTTCTCTGTAAGACTAAAATTATGTCTAAGTAAATAATTTTAAAATAAGGTGATAGCTAAATAAACGATTATAAGTTATTTATTTATTTTAAAATTAATTTTTATTGGAGTATGGTTGCTTTACAATGTTGTATTAGCCTCCACTGCACAACAAAATGAATCAGCCATACACATACAGTTATCCCTTCCCTTTTGGACTTACCTCCCATTTAGGTTACCACAGGGCACTAGGTGAGTTCCCTGTGTTATACAGCATTTTCCCATCAGTTGTCCATTTTATACATAGTACCAATAATGTATATGTGTCAATCCCAGTCTCGCAATAAGATCATCTATACCATTTTTCTAGATTCCACATATGTACGTTATTATATGATATTTGCTTTTCTCTTTCTGACTTACTTCACTCTGTATGACACTCTCTAGGTCCATCCACATCTCTACAAATGACCCACTTTCGTTCCTTTTTATGGCTGAGTAGTATTCCACTGTATATACGTACCACATCTTCTTTATCCATTCCTCTGGATTATAAGTTATCATAGGATACTTGTTGCTTAATTTGAGAGAGTTAAGGATTGTTTGTTTTACGCAGACTCTTTAAGAGTAACCTGTATTGTTGATTTAAATTCAAGGAGCCCAGGAAAATAATTCAGGAAGTACCCCTTTACTCTTTATTAAATCCAGAACAAGCTGGCTTCCCTGTCAATACTTCAGACTCTTTACAAATAGAAGTTGATCTGGCCATTTACAAAGTTAAGAGACGTCTCTCTTGTTGAAGTGCAGAGTGGGTGGGGATGGTCTTTTTAAAAGGAGAACATTAAATGGTGTTAGTTCCATAGTGATGATCTTCTCAAGGTGTATGCAATGTCTTCCCAGGTATTCCGGAAGGACCTTATCAGTGCGATGAAACTTCCAGACTCTCACCATATTAATCCTGACAGCTATTACCTCTTTGCGGATACATGGAAGGAAGAATGGGAAAAGGGAGTCCAGGTACCAGCCAGTCCAGACACTGTTCCACAACCTTCCCTCAGGTATTTTCATGCTTGTATCTTTGATTTAGGGGATGAATGCTCTTATGGTTATCTGTGTGCTGCTTCAGGAGAGACTTTGAGTGGCTAATTAAACATTTATAATGCAAAGTCACATACCATGTTCAGCAATTCACTCAGACCAATGGCAGATTATACCAGGCTAGGATAGGTCAGTAGTTGAAGTCAAGCTCATTTATTTAGGGATAATATATGTACCTATTCACAGGATAAAACTGTTTGAAGTCCAGTCTGAAATTATGATAAGGTTTTGGAGACCAAGATTTCCCAGTCTGACACAATAATCAGTAACATTTATTAATTAGCCTTTGAAGAGAAGCAGAGCATTAATTACATAACCCCATAATAACCCTATTAATATATAACGCCATGACAAGTTGCTTCATTTTAATAGGGGCTTCATAGTGATAGCATCTGTAAACAGAGGGCCAAAACATACAGAGTTTGTAAAATGCATAAACCCAAATGAAAGGGGATAACTGGAATAATTGGGTTGACCATAAGCACACAGCCTTCATTTGCAAAGACTTGAGAAGAAAGTTTAAGTAGGAGAGGACTTTTCTGACAGAGGAAGTAGTAAGTTTAGCTCCTCAAGAGTAATGACTGGTTTTGGAAGCCATTTTTTCTTACTGGTCTTTGTGTTCCCAGTGCTTTGCACAAAGGCCAGCATGAAATAAAATGCTTGGTATAAGTTTGAGTGAGTGAGGGAAGGAAGGAAAGAGAAGGAATAGAATCAGATAAAGGGGCTGGTGGGACCTGCTGGTTACTATGAGAAATGGTACATCTCATTGTATAGCTATCTATTTCTAGTACATATTAGGTTCTTAAAGGTTAGAGAGCACATTCTTGAATTCTCGGCCCCTAGCATCAGGTTCTTAGGTCTTAGTCATATTCCAGAAATGCTTGTCAAATCACTTCTAAAAACCCAAGCCCAGGCTGTCCCACCCACAGAGAGACTGTCTGTGTTCTGTTAAGGAAAACTTCACAGTCTTGCCAATACACTTACTGACCCTCACTAGTTCATCATCATTGCCAGCATCCTCCTAGAAATCACAACAGCATCATGAATGAACATAGGAGTCAGGCATTTTCATGTCCTTACTGTCAGTATTTTTATATACTGTTGCAGTAACTGGGGAGCCTAGACTTCCACCTTAAACCAGCAGTAATGATGCATCCCTCTCCCTCCCATCTATCGTACTATCAGAGGAGACTTTCACCACTCCTTAGAGGTAATGAGGACACCTGCTTCCCCCACCCCATGGTATCAGTGGAGGCCACATAGGGAGCAGTAGTAAGGTGCTCTTATCAATCCCAGCAAAGGAGGTATCAGTGGAGGCCTAATGGGAAGCCACAACTCTCAGCCTCACCCAGTAGTAACAAAGAGTCCCTGCCCCGGATGTCAACACAGGCCAAATGGTGAACCAAGACATATACAATCACCTGGCAGTGATGAGGTGATATGCCCCGCAACCTGATCTCCATCCAGAGCAGTGTCAGAGGAAGCCAGTCAAAACAAAAGGTTTAAAGAAGATCCAGAGTCTCATAGCATAATCCCCAAAATGTCCAGTCTCCAGTGAAAAAAATCACTCATATCAAAAACTAGGAAGATCTCAACTTGAACAAAGATAATCAGTAGATGCCAGTACCAAGGTGACAGAGATATTAGAATTGTCTAACAAAGATTTAAAAGCAGCCATCATAAAAATGCTTCAGTGAGCAATTATGAGTACACTTAAAGCAAATGAAACAATAGTATCCCCTCTTTCATACCTGATATTGGCAATTTTTATCTCCTTTTTTACTTGCTATAGGTTGGTCATTTTTACTGACCATTTCACAAAGCCATCTTTTTGTTTCATTATCTTTTCTGTTTTTAATTTATTTCTGCTCTTATCTATTACTTCAATTATTTTAGTTGCTTTGGATTTATTTTGCTCTTCTTCTTCTAGTTTCTTGAATTGGGAGCTTAGCTTATTGATTTGAGATGTTTCTTCTTTACAATATGAGCATTTAGTGTTAAAAATTTCCCTTTCATCACTGCTTTAGCTATGTCCCACAAATTTTGGTGTGTTGTATTTTTATTTCATTCACTTTAGTGTATTTTTTCCTTTAAGACTTCTTTCACCTTCTTCTTTTTTTCCCTTGGGACTTCTTTTATTTAAAAGTGTGGTTTTTACTTTATTTGGATATTTTCTTATCTCTCTATTACTGATTTCTAGTTTTGATTCCATTGTATTAGAGAACACTCTGTATAATTCCAATTTGTTTCAATTTGTTGAGGTTTATTTTATGACCCAGGATACAGTCTATCATGGTACATGTTCCGTGGGTGCTTGAAAACAATGTCTGTGCTGCTGCTGCTGAGTGGAATACTCTGTAAATGTCAGTTCAATCCTGTTAGTTCATGGTGTTGAGTTCTTCTATATCTGGGTGATTTTCTGTCCTGTCACTTACTGACAGAGGTTGAAGTCTCCAGCTATAATCAGGGAATTGTGTTTTTCTCCTTTCAGTTCAATCAGATTTGTTTCAAATATTTTGCAGCCCTGTTGTTTGGTGCACATACATTTACTATTGCTATGTTTTGTTGGTGGATTGATCCTTTCTTCATTATGTAATATTCCTCCCTGTCTCTGGTAATTTTCTTTGCTATGAAGGCTACTTAATCTGATATTAATGTTGTCACTCTTGCTTTCTTTTGAGAAATGTTTGCATTGTATATCTTTCTCCATTATTTTAGTTTTGACCTACTTATATGCTTATATTTTAAGTGTGTTTTTGGTAGATAGCATATATTTGGATCATGTTTTTTAATCCATTCTGCCAACCTCTGACTTTTAATGGGTTTAGACCATTTACACTTAATGTAATTATTGATATGTTAGGGCTTAAGTCTGCCATTTTATTTTATTATGTGTGTATGTGTGTGTTCTCTGTTTTTTATTTCTCTCTTTTCTTTTTCCTGCCTTCCTGATGGTTACCTGAACAAATTACCACAACTTACCCAGTGTGAAATAATCATTTGAAGAGCCCCATAACTATTAATGAAATTGAATTTGTAATTAAAAACTCTCCCTAAAAATACCTCCAGGCCCAGATGCTTTCACTGGAAAATTCTTCCAAACATTTAAAGAAATAAAAAGTGATGATACTGGAAGAGAAATATGAATCAAACTAAATGTAGTTATAGAATAAATAGTTGACCATGGGAACGTGGATACACTGTTGCAGTTTGAGAGGAACTAGATATGCAGCTAGAGGAACTTAATGAAGGCAAACTTATGGACATAAAGAAAGTGATTGTGATGAAAAGAATGAAGATGCCCCAGAGAAAATGATGCCAGAAAAAAACTGCACATTAATGGAACTCTCAGAAAAATTTTCAACAGTCAAAGCACAAAAGACAAATGTTGGAAACTGATCCAAGTTCATAAAGGAGTATGACAACTTGCCAAGACATAGAAAAGGTGCTTGCTCTGTGTCATAAATTTTGTAATTAAAAGAAGGAGTCAAGCACTGTACTCTTGATAAGTTTTTACAAAGAGATAAAAGAGTTTAAATTCTCAGTGTTTCAAATTATAGTGTATTAAATACATATTGGTTTTACTATTTTTTATTTCCCTATATAGTTATAGCCAACAGTAAGAGAGTAAAATGCTTTGACAAAAATTTTAAAGGTCACTGAACAATCACAGTTTTCCCCATTGATTATTAAGGTTGCTTTTCACAGTTTCAGTTTGCACAGTCATTTTTACAGTACAGTACCACTGTGCAAAGCGAGGACTACCTGCTTTAGTGATAGCAGATCAGTGGTTTTTTTGGAAGTGGCCAGTGGAGCAGGAGGGTACAAGGAAACTTTTAGAGGTGATGGATATATTTCTTATCTTGGTTGTAGTTCTGGTTGCACAAATTTATATGTGTGTCGGAACTTGTTAATTTGTACATTTTAAATATATGCAGCTTAATATGTCATTTTTACCTCAATAATGTTAATAAAAGTATCATCCATATATGTAATTATAAATATATATTTAAATATATAAACAATCATCACAAATAAAGGAGTGTATAGATGGTAATAAAATGTGGTAGTGGGCACATGAAGGCACAACAGTATGTGATTAGAAGAGAAAAGGAAGAAAGACAACAAATGTGACTATAAGCTACCCAAGAGCAGAACCCTTACTGTCAAATAGTAGGTTTTCAATATACATTTACTATTGTAAGGAGAATAGGACGAAGGAAGGAAAGAGGAAAGCAGGTGGGTGTTAGGAAAGAAAATTAGCAAACAACCAAAAGATATTATAGTTGACCCTTGAACCACATGAGTTTGAACTGTGCAGGTCCACTTATATGTGGATTTTTTTCAATAGTAAATACTACAGTACTACACAGTCTGTGGGTGGTTGAATCCACAGATCCAGAACCACAGATATGGAGGGCCAACTGTAAATTATATGTGAATTTTTGACTGCATGAAGTGTCAGTGCCCATTACCCCTGTCTTGTTCAAAGATCAACTGTACATTCCTACCAGCATTGTATGAGAATTCCATTTTCTCCTCATCCTAACCAACACTTGTTATTGTCTGTATTTTTTATTGTAGCCATCCTAGTAGGTATGAAGTATATCTCATTGTGGTTTTGATTTGCATTTGCTTGATGGCTAATGATGTTGAGCATCTTTTCTTCATGTGCTTATTAGCCAGTTGTATATTCTTTTTGGAAGAGAGCTTTTCTACTTTATTACAAAGAGAAGAAGCCTTTATGTGGTCAGAAAAATACAAGGTTGATCTTTTTTCCCTTCCTGTGAAACAATACTGTTCAAACTGCAAAGTGAATCATCTCAGTTCACCTCTTTATGTTCTATCACATTCACTTTGGAATGGCTGCCTTTGGCTGCTGAAAATCTAACCCTTTAGTGAAAAGGGTAACAAAGTCCCCTGACCAGCAGTTCTAGAATATCCCATTTTTACTTGGTGCTTCGATGCATACCTCCTATATATATCTCTTCTTTGGAGAAATTATTCACATCTTTTGCCCATTAGAAAAATTGGGCTATTTGTCTTTTTATTGTTGAATTGTAAACGTTCTTTACATAGTCTAGATACAGGGGTTTTTTAAAAATATTTATCTATTTATTTATTTATTTGGCTGCACCGGATCTTAGTTGTGGCACGCGGGATTTTCGTTGCCCCGTTCAGGATCTTTAGTTGCGGCATGTGGGATCTTTTAGTTGCGGCGTGCAGGCTCTTAGTGGCAGCATACGGGATCTAGTTCCCTGACCAGGGATCGAACCCAGGCCCCCTGCCTTGGGAGTGCAGAGTCTTAACCACTGGACCACCAGGGAGGTCCCTAGATACAGGTTTTTTATCAGATATATGATTTGCAAATCATTTCTCCCTTTCTGTGGGTTGTCTTTTCATTGATGGTGTCCTTTGAGGCACAAAAGTTTTTAATTTTGATGAAGTTCAGTTTATCTATTTTTTTTCTTTTGGTTGCTTGTCCTTTTGGTGTCATATCTAAGAAATCATTGCCTAAACCAAGATCGTGAAGTTTTATACCTATGTTTTCTCCTAAGAATTCTGTAGTTTTATAAAACTCTTACATTTGGGTCTTTGATCCATTGAAGTTAATTTTTGTGTATGGCATAAGGTGTTAGGGGTCTAACTTCATTCTTTTGCTTGTGGATATCCATGTGTCCCAGCTCCATCTGTTGAGCAGCTCCCGTTTTGAAAGCAATGGACACTATATTATCCCAACCTTACCCACCTTGGTTCCACCAGGCTGCTATGAAAGAAAACATAGTTCTTGAATCACCAAGAAATCTCAGTTCCATCTTTTTAAATCTCCTTTCACAAATCTACTAAGGTGACTTTTCAAAAGTTTTTCCTACTTTGAACTGAGATGCTAATTTCTCTACTTCATGCTTCACTCTGTCCAAATATGTTACTTTTTCCCACTGTATGGGAAAATACCATATATGTTCCTTTTTTATTGGTTAATTTTACAACTTTTTATGTTAGTGTTTCTTTTTTATATCTTTGTTGGGTTTTTTTCATAGATTACAAACTTTGTAGAAGTTAAGGAGGTGCCTGGTAAAAGTTTGGTTATTTACACTATTGAGAGAATACTTAGTTTTTGAAATTAAAAGATGTAGCTTTATTCTTAAAAGCCACAAATAAAAGTATTTTCTTCTGACATAACTGCCAAATCTAAACAAATGTAAATGTTTCATAGCAAACCCTTGCAACGATTGCTTTCAGATTTAAAATAACGATAGTGTATTACCTTCATATAAAAATAAATGTTCACTAATAATTATTCAATTGTAAAAATTCTTCCTGCCTTCCAAATTTGAAAAATTGTCAGTGTGCATTAAAAGCATGATGACATTCCTTGATTTTGTGATAAATTTTTTAAAATTTATTTTATTTTTGGCTTCATTGGGTCTTTGTTACTGCACACGGGTTTTCTCTAGTTGAGGCAATCAAGGGCTACTCTTCGTTGCGGTGTGCAGGCTTCTCATTGTGGTGGCTTCTCTTGTTGCGGAGCATGGGCTCTAGGCGCGTGGGCTTCAGTAGTTGTGGCGCATGAGCTTAGTAGTTGCTCGCGGGCTCTAGAGCGCAGACTCAGTAGTTGTGGCACACGGGCTTAGTTGCTCCATGGCATGTGGGATATTCCTGGACCAGGGCTCGAACCCATGTCCCTTGCATTGGCAGGCGGCTTCTTAACCACTGTGCCACCAGGGAAACCTGTGCTAAATATTTTTAATAAAGAATGTTATAGCAGTTCACAATAGCATATGAAAAGTATCAGAATGTAAAAACAAAAATCTTCTAATATATTATTTTGGGTTGACTCCTCCGTGTTAGTTTTAGTAAAATTAAAACCTCATTGGTTAGTTATTTTCTACTGATGGATATCTCTGGAGAAAATATTCTAAAATATAAATCTGTTAGAGAAATTTAAGAATGAATCTAATGTAACAAAATAGTTACTTAAGTGGAAACATACATGAAAATATTGGGAAATAATTTTTTACCATTATGTATGTATTAGTCAGGATAGGCCAACTGCTATAGCAAACATCTCCGGAAGTCTCAGCAACTTAACACAGTGAAGGTTTTATTTTTTGCACATGTCTCCATCCAGTGTGGGTTTGGGATGTGGGTCATCTCTGCCCGACATAGGGATTCAGGGACTCAGGCTCTTTTTATGAGTGACTCCTCTGTCTGCCAGATCTTTTCCCACTCCCTTTTCCACCCCCAAACTTCTAAATCCAGTCTGCAGGAAAAGAAAAGGCAGCATGGAGGGTTATACAGGTAGATTTGGAGGGGGGCTAGGTTTTGAAGTGGATTATCCACACATATGCCATTAGCCAGAACTCATTCACATGGCCCACCTAACTGCAAAGGATACTGGGGAATGCAGTCTTGCTATGTGCCTAGATGGAAAAAGAAACATGGTTTGGTGAACACATTAGCATTTCTCTGTTACTCCTTGGTAGTGGTATTACGAACTCAAAGCTGCATGAGCACAAGAACCTTACTGATTTCTTTTTTAACATTTTTATTGGAGTATAATTGCTTTACACTGGTGTGTTAGTCTCTGCTGTATAAAAAAGTGAATCAGCTATACATATACATATATCCCCATATCCCCCTCCTTCTTGTGTCTCCCTCCCACCCTCCCTATCCCACCCCTCTAGGTGGTCACAAAGCCCCGAGCTGATCTCCCTGTGTGATGCAGCTGCTTCCCACTAGCTATCTGTTTTACATTTAGTAGTGTATATATGTCAATGCCACTCTCTCACTTCATCCCAGCTTACCCTTCTCCCTTCCCATGTCCTCAAGCCCATTCTCTACATCTGCGTCTTTATTCCTGTCCTGCCCCTACGTTCTTCAGAACCATTTTTCTTTTCTTAGATTCCATATATATGTGTTAGCATACGGTATTTGTTTTTCTCTTTCTGACTTACTTCACTCTGCATGACAGACGCTAGGTCCATCCACCTCACTACAAATAACTCAATTTCATTTCCTTTTATGGCTGAATAATATTCCATTGTATATATGTGCCACATCTTCTTTATCCATTCATCTGTCGATGGACACTTAGGTTGCTTCCATGTCCTGGCTATTGTAAATAGTGCTGCAATGAACATTGTGGTACATGACTCTTTTTGAATTATGGTTTTCTCAGGGTATAGGCCCAGTAGTGGGATTGCTGGGTCATATGATAGTTCTATTTTTAGTTTTTTAAGGAACCTCCATACTGTTCTCCATAATGGCTGTATCCATTTACATTCCCACCAACAGTGCAAGAGGGTTCTCTTTTCTCCACACCCTCTCCAGCATTTATTGTTTCTAGATTTTTTGATGATGGCCATTCTGACTGGTGTGAAGTGATACCTCACTGGAGTTTTGATTTCATTTCTCTAATGATTAGTGATGTTGAGCATCCTTTCATGTGTTTGTTGGCAATCTATCTTCTTTAGAGAAATGGCTATTTAGGTCTTCTGCCCATTATTGGATTGGCTTGTTTGTTTTTTTTGATATTGAGCTGCATGAGCTGCTTGTATATTTTGGAGATTAATCCTTTGTCAGTTGCTTCATTTGCCTATTTTCTCCCATTCTGAGGGTTGTCTTCTCATCTTGTTTATGGTTTCCTTTGCTGTGCAAAAGCTTTGAAGTTTCATTAGGTCCCATTTGTTTATTTTTGTTTTTATTTCCATTTCTCTAGGAGGTGGGTCAAAAAGGATCTTGCTGTGATATGTGTCATAGAGTGTTCTGCCTATGTTTTCCTCTAAGAGTTTGATAGTGTCTGGCCTTACATTTAGGTCTTTAATCCATTTTGAGTTTATTTTTGTGTATGGTGTTAGGGAGTGTTCTAATTTCATTCTTTTACATGTAACTGTCCAGATTTCCCAGCACCACTTATTGAAGAGGCTGTCTTTTCTCCATTGTATATTCTTGCCTCCTTTATCAAAGATAAGGTGACCATATGTGCATGGGTTTATCTC
This sequence comes from Balaenoptera physalus, assembly GCF_965194825.1. Classification (NCBI taxonomy): domain Eukaryota; kingdom Metazoa; phylum Chordata; class Mammalia; order Artiodactyla; family Balaenopteridae; genus Balaenoptera; species Balaenoptera physalus. The sequence continues at coordinate 42,243,572 of NC_138903.1, forward strand.
TGGGCTTTCTGTCCTGTTCCATTGATCTATATTTCTGTTTTTGTGCCAGTACCATACTGTCTTGATTACTGTAGCTTTGTAGTATAGTCTGAAGTCTGGGAGCCTCATTCCTCTAGCTCCGTTTTTCTTTCTCAGGATTGGTTTGGCTGTTCGGGGTCTTTTGTGTTTCCATAAAAAATTGTGAAATTTTTTGTTCTAGTTCAGTGAAAAATGCCATTGGTAGTTTGATAGGGATTGCATTGAATCTGTAGATTGCTTTGGGTGGTATAGTCATTTTCACAATGTTGATTTTTCCAATCCAAGAACATGGTATATCTCTCCATCTGTTTGTATCATCTTGAATTTCTTTCATCCACGTCTTATAGTTTTCTGCATACAGGTCTTTTGTCTCCTTAGGTAGGTTTATTCCTAGGTATTTTATTCTTTTTGTTGCAGTGGTAAATGGGAGTGTTTCCTTAATTTCTTTCTCAGATTTTTCATCATTAGTGTATAGGAATGCAAGAGATTTCTGTGCATTAATTTTGTATCCTGCAACTTTATCACGTTCATTGATTAGCTCTAGTAGTTTTCTGGTAGAGTCTTTAGGATTCTCTATGTATAGTATCATGTCATCTGCAAACAGTGACAGCTTTCCTTTTCCTTTTCTGATTTGGATTCCTTTTATTTCTTTTTCTTCCCTGATTGCTGTGGCTGAAACTTCCAAAACTATGTTGAAAAATAGTGGTGAGAGTGGGCACCTTGTCTTGTTCCTGATCTTAGTGGAAATGGTTTCAGTTTTACACCATTGAGAACGATGTTGGCTGTGGGTTTGTCATATATGGCCTTTATTGTGTTGAGGTAAGTTCCCTCTGCCTACTTTCTGCAGGGTTTTTATCATAAATGGGTGTTGAATTTTGTCGAAAGCTTTTTCTGCATCTGTTGAGATGATCATATGGTTTTTATCCTTCGATTTGTTAATATGGTGTATTGCATTGATTGATTTGCATATATTGAAGAATCCTTGCATTCCTGGGATAAACCCCACTTGATCATGGTATATGATCCTTTTAATGTGCTGTTGGATTCTGTTTGCTAGTATTTTGTTGAGGATTTTTGCATCTCTGTTCATCAGTGATATTGGCCTTTAGTTTTCTTTCTTTGTGACATCTTTGTCTGGTTTTGGTATCAGGGTGATGGTGGCCTCGTGTAATGAGTTTGGGAGTGTTCCTGCCTCTGCTATATTTTGGAAGAGTTTGAGAAGGATAGGTGTTAGCTCTTCTCTAAATGTTTGATAGAATTCGCCTGTGAATCCATCTGGTCCTGGGCTTTTGTTTGTTGGAAGATTTTAAATCACAGTTTCAATTTCAGTGCTTGTGATCGGTCTGTTTATATTTTCTCTTTCTTCCTGGTTCAGTCTCAGAGTAACCTTACTGATTATTGATTTATTTATTTATTTTGGTTGCGCCTAGTCTTAGTTGTGGCAGGTGGACTCCTTGGTTGCGGCATGTGGGCTCCTTAGTTGTGACAGGTGGGCTTCTTAGTTGCGGCTTGCAGGCTCCTTTAGTTGCAGGCCACTGGCTCCTTAGTTGTGGCATGTGAACTCTTAGTTGCGGCATGCATGTGGGATCTAGTTTCCTGACCATGAATCGAACCCAGGCCCCTTGCATTGGGAGCTTGGAGTCTTAACTGCTGTGCCACCAGGGAAGTCCCAGAACTTTACTGCTTTTATTCACCACTGTAACCCTGTAGTTGATGCTATGATCTGTACTGCCCAGATTCCCATTTAGTCTTAGGACCTGTCCACATGGTCAGGATAGTCTGACTTCTTACCTGGCAGCTCTGGGCTCCAAGAGTGAGTTTTCTAAGCGATAAGAAGTGTAAGGTGGCTCTCCAGCAGCAGCAATTTCATCATCTCTGCCTCCTATGACTCTTCCTCAGACACTGCTTGACCAGGTGGCTTGAGCAAGACCCCAGTCTGGTTACTGAGTCCAGAGAAACTGTGATTAAACACTGCTTCTCGTTCCCTTTCCTCAGCCCTCAGTGTTAACTTTGTAAGAATATAAATATATTTCTTTTTACAAATAAGCCAATGGAGATAGTTTATGGTTACTAACATAGTATTTATAGGCTTAAAACAAATGTACTCGTGGTGATTAAATGTAATTACTGTTATAGACTTTACAAAACCATAGTGGTTCTCAGGCAACACAAAGTAGAGAAGGAATTCCATGTTTTTTAAAAATTATCAAAAAGGAAACTGAGAATCAGCCTAACACTTGTGTCCTCAACTCCTGCTTTTCCTTCCCACCCTACCTCTCATTTTTAGTCCACTTAATAAATGACATTTTAAAAAAATTTTTTATCTACATTAATCAGGAGGAGACAACACTAACTTTACTGCTTACACAAAACTGTCAGATCCAGAATATGAAAATGTTGATATAAGCCAGATAAATTATTTACATATTCTTTTTTTTAAACATAATTAGCTTCTGTGCCTCATTTTTTGCAATTTATGAAAATCTAGATGTTTAGCTAACTTCTTTTTGGGGGCAAAGGAGAGAATAAGGGTACCATTCTTTTTGGAAGCTATATAATTTTAAAATAATATGCAAAGTCCAATATTATGGCAAAAAAGACTGTTACTAGCTCATTTTTACTATTGTGCTTGAACCTGGATAGAATTTTTTTTCTAAGAAATCAATGTAAATGAAGTTTGATTATCAGATTTACAAGAAATTTAAAACTACCAAAGCTTTGAAAATACTCACAAGCATTAGATTGTATATCAAACATAAAGAGAAAGTAGAGAATGGAAAAGTCTTACTAAAAATCTAGAAGCACTAGTCAAGACAACAAAAACCTCATACTCTTCAAAGCCCAAATACCCTGAATTTTTTATGTGTAAGCATTGAACTTCAGTCTGTTTTCCCTAGGGGATTACTTGACCCTGTAGTTGAGATCAAAGGAATATTGACACTCATTTTAGGTAACAACATTTTGTTACCAAATTTAGCTGAATTCAAAGCATTGTTGAAAATGTGCAGTTTCTTCTACAGTAAATTAAATGCATTTATGTGTGATAATCCCGCAATTATAATAATTATAATTTTGGTTAAAAAAAAAAAAGAAGTGGAAGGTGCCAGTCTCAAGGCCTGCACTCAGAAAATGTCACAGTATTACTTCCACCATATTTTATTAGAGCAGTTGCAGAGAGCTCCCAGACTGAAGGGGAGGGAAATAGACCCTACCTCTCAACAGAAGGACTATCAAAGGATTTGTGACTGTCTTCAATCCATCACAATAGTAATAGTTGTAATGTTTGTATTTGAGTTACTTGTCTTATTGCCTACAGACAGATTAATCAACCAGCTAGAGAAACTTAAATACTAGTAAAACTAAGCACTTGCTTTTTATTTATTACCTAATCCACAAGATTGTCAAAATGCTTCAGAATTTTATTTCCTAATGAACTTACAGAAGTAATTTTGGATGTATATAAATTAATTGACCTGATTCTTGGGTGCTAAAACTGAAAAGGGGTGAAAAAAGATACAACAGAGTAGGTGGAGCAAATCCTTTTAGAGTTTTTGTTCCAGCTTTCAGGTTAGGTTTTCCTCTCTGTTCCATTATCCTTTCTGCTATTCTCTTGTCCCTTAGTTTAGGGTAGTGTAGTGCATATACGTACGTGGTGATTGAGGGGAGGGGTACAGAGAATTCTGAAATGGAGCCAGCTTGCGCTGTAAATTACAGTTGTTTAAATAAGCCTTTTCATTACCACAAGGAATTTTTTGAAGTAAGTTCAACAAATAAAGATGATGTTAACCCCATTACATATTTTTTAGTTAGACCGTGGATGATTTTGATGCTCATCAATGATAAACAAGTTTCAGATAGTTTTTGTTTTGTTTCGTTTTGTGTTCATTTGTATATATTTTTTTTTAATTTTATTTATTTATTTATTTATTTATGGCTGTGTTGGGTCTTCGTTTCTGTGCGAGGCCTTTCTCTAGTTGGGGCAAGCGGGGGCCACTCCTCATCGCGGTGCGCGGGCCTCTCACTATCGCGGCCTCTCTTGTTGCGGAGCACAGGCTCCAGACGCGCAGGCTCAGCAATTGTGGCTCACGGGGCCAGTTGCTCCGCGGCATGTGGGATCCTCCCAGACCAGGGCTCGAACCCATGTCACCTGCATTGGCAGGCAGATTCTCAACCACTGCGCCACCAGGGAAGCCCCATTTGTATATTTAAATTAGTTTCTTTCACAGTAAGGTTCCAATGGAAGGAAAGCAATGCTTCATGTTTGGTTAAAAGGAAGCATGCATTATAAGTTATATTACACATAAGTGGTTAATGTTATATTTATCATGTATGTGTATATGATTTTTAAATTGTAGATGAATTATTGATTTACTGTAAAAACAAAAATAATCAGAATACAAATATTAACTGTATAATATATATGCTTATACAACATGTACATATGTATGTACAAATAAATGGGAACATTCTGTAACTTGCTCTTCTCACTTAACAATATATTATCATATACTTCTGAGTCATTAGTGATACTGGAAGAGAGGATGGTTAGATATCCAGAGAGGCCTAGTTCTCCTTGGAATGTAAATGTTGGACTAACTGGGTTATGGAGAGCAGTACTTTCTTCACTAAACTCCAGACTCAAATATGTAACTACCAATGCAATGTTTCCGCTTGGGTGTCCAATAGACATCTCAGACTTAAAGTGTCCCAAACTGAACTAGTGATGTTCTTCCCAAACTAGTTCCACCTGTAATTTTCTACATTTAACTAATAGCAGATTCATTCTTCCTGTTCAGTCTTTCAGGCCAAAATTCCTTGAGTCATCTTTGATTCTTTATTGCCTCATACCCCATATTCAGTATCAAAGGAGATCCCCTTGGTTCTACTTTTCAAAATATATCAGATTTCATATAGTAAGTCAAAGGAAGAATGTCCCCTAATGATAAATGGGAGCACAAGCCTGCCTCCCACTCCACTGCTATATTTCATCATCATGCTTCTCTCACCTCCCCCACTCTCCTTGCCCCACTCTTCACACACCTCCTTTCCCATTCCATTTTAGGCAGCAGCAGTCTACCATTTTGCTTTCAATTATGAGAATCAATAAAGAGCACTTTTATACACACATTTATCTTATTTAAAGTTTAAAGCAGTCTTTTGGTAGCTTTTCCAGTTACTATTGCTGTATAAATTGTTTTTCCAGTTACTGTTGCCCCCAAACTTAGCATCGAGCAACCATGTTTTTATACTTATAGGTTCTGTGGGTCAGGAATTCAGACAGGGCACAGTGGGGATGGCTAGTCTCTGTTCTACTATGTCTAGGGCCTCATCTAGGAAGACTTGAAGTTTGGGGGTGACTCAGCGGCTGGGGGCTGGAATCATCTAAAGGCTTTCACTAACATGTCTGCCACCTGGGCTGGGATGACATAAAGATTGCACATGGCCTCTCCATTTGGTTTGGCTTCCTCATAGCATGACAACCTCAGCATAGGCAGACTCTCTACAGGCCTCAGACACAGGGGTCCACATGCACGTGTTCCAGCAAAAAGATGAAGCTGTTTTCCCTTTTATGACCCAGCCTTGCAATTCTCATAGCGTCACTTCTGCTGTATTCTATTGGTGGAAACAGTCACATGCCCTTCCTGGTTCAAAAGGAGGGGAAATAGACTTCATCACTTGATGGGGCAGTGGGAGAGTCACATTGTAGAAGAGCGTGTGGAATTTTTAAAATACCATCTGTCACAGAGGTTGTAATTGTCTTTTGTTTCATAAATGAGGCATGGAGTCTTGTGGAGAAGCGGAGTGGCAAGATTAACAAGGGGCATCTTGGGAAACTACTCCTAGAGATATTATTATAAGGGCCTCCTGTTTAGTTAGCTTCTAAGGCACTTATTTCAAGCCTTTAAAAAATCCATGATGTTGTGGTATTTGTGCAATTTCTATGCTATTCACAGATGATTCTGATCCACTCATTAGGAAATGAAGCATAGTCTCTACCTGTTAAATATTTAGATCAACTGAAGACACACTGAAGACTCACTGTGCATAAGACACTGGAAGAGGCTGTAGGTCGGCTTAGAGTGGTTGCAGCTTCTTTTTTTTGCCTCCTCAGTGTCACAGGAGTGTTCACATGGGCTAGAAGTAGCTGACCTACCCTGAGGAACAGGTGGATAGGCTTTCTTTCTATGAGGCTAAGCAGGTGTGGTTGTGGGTCCTTTCACCAAAATGAGTCATCCAGAAAGTTACTACAACATTCGTTTACACTCAAGCATCCAAATTGAAAACTGCACTTACTACATTACTCTAACAAAATTGCTCATATCTCTAGGCTTGTGAGCTTTTGCTGATTTATTCAGTGGTCTGGTGACCATTCAAAGAGTGTCCCTCTACCAAGTGTATAGTGGCCAGAGAAGAAAATCACTGAGGGATGATCCTGGGATTTCCTCCAGCTATAGCAATGTTACATGTACTTGAAGATGTTAAAGCTGCATTTTACAAAACCCCAAAGTAATATTTTTTCATTTATTCTCATAGACCTTCCCTCTATCGTTATAAGAATTTCTCCTTGTGAGTGCGTATTAACCACCTTTTACCCATGCATTTCCTTGCCTTTGGTATTACTGTTTCGGCCTATAATTTTTTTTATTGTCATAGGCTCAGTCCTTAGATTCAGACCTTTAGTTCAAGATACATATGAAAGATGAGTGAGATAACATCATCATCATTGTTATAAATTTTGCATTGAAATATACACACAGAAAGATAACTAATGCATAACTGTATAACTCAGTTTTCATGAATTAAATACACTTGCTTAACTGACACCCAGATCAAGAAATAGAACATTACCAGCACCCCAGAAGCCCTCCTTCTGCTCCTCCCCACTGACTTCCTTCACCATAGGTGACAGTTTTGCCAGTTTTTAACCTTCATACTGAGACTGAATTGTTTTGTTCATCATTATGGTTGTGAGATTCATCCATGCTATTGCATGGAGCATTTCATTAAGTTTCACTTCTGTGTCATATTCCATTGTGTGATATACCACATTTCATTTATCCATTCTGCTTTTGATAGATATTTGGGTTGCTTTCAGTTTTCAGCTATTATGAAAAATGCTAATATGGACATTTTTATACATCTTTTAGGATACATATGTGTACTTTTTTGTTAAGTATATTCCTAGGAGTGGGTTTGCTAGGTCATAAGGTATGCACATGTTCAGCCATAATATCTGCTGCCAAATAGTTTGCCAAAATGATTGTACCAATTCACACTCCCAGCAGCAGTGGTCGATTTGCTCCATTTCCTTACAAGCACTTGGTATCTTCAATTTTTGGTCAGTCTTTTCAAGTTTAGCCATTCTGGCAGGTAATGGTGATTATGATTTCAATTTGCATTTCCGTGTTAACTCATGAGGTCGAGAACCACCATCTGGATAGCCTTATTTGTGAAGTGTCTATTCAGGTTTCTTGCCCAGTTTTTAATTGACTTCTCTGTTGTTTTCTAATTGATTTGTAAAAGTGTATTATACATTGTTGATAAACACGTTTTTCAGTCTCGGAGGTTAATGGCTTTTGTGTCTTATTTAAAATATCTTTGTCTATCCCAAGGTCATAAAGATATTCCCCTTTGTTTTCTTCCAGAAGCTTAATAAATGTATTAGTTTAAATCAAGAACATTTATAGTCTACCTTGTTCCTCGTAGAATTTGAGGCAATTAAGATGAATAATTAAGCAAAATATTCTTCCTTTTAGAAAAAGATAAATCTTGAAAAAAAATAGATATTCTATAATTACCTCATAAGCCATGCACCAAAAAGTGCAGCATATTTAATCTCATAGTCTCTGGAGAATTCATATGCATGTCTTGTCCTTTTCGGTTGGGTTCATTTCAGTTGGAAGCAGGCCTCTGATAGCAGTTCCCAAATTTTTAGCTTCAATTAATACTTAGAGTTCCACTTTTTTCCTCAAATACTTTGTTGTTGTTGGCTTTTTAAAACTCCATATGGTAGAAAAATTAAAATATGCAAATGTGTGTAGTTATTAACTTTATTCCACATGCATTATTTGGAATCATAAGCATTTGGAAGAATGCTTAGGAGGAAATATTCAATCTAAAATTATAGGGTGGACTATGCCTCTCTATATATTTATATGTATTCTTATGAATACATTTATGTTTATGAATCCTTGTACATACACAGTAACCCTAGAAGCTCCAGAAGACTTCCAGAGAAACAATTTTCATTATTTTATGATGACACATATATCTATTTCTTTCTCTCTTTTTTATTTTTAATTAATTAATTTCTTTCTTTATTTTTGGCTGCGTTGGGTCTTCATTGCTGCACGTGGGCTTTCTCTAGTTGCAGAGAGCCGGAGCGACTCTTCATTGCGGTGCACAGGCTTCTCATTGTGGTGGCTTCACTTTGTTGCAGACCACAGGCTCTAGGCACACGGGCTTCAGTAGCTGTGGCACACGGGCTCAGTAGTTGTGGCTCACAGGCTCTAGAGGCAGGCTCAGTAGATGTGGCGCACGGGCTTAGTTGCTTCACGGCATGTGGGATCTTCCCGGACCAGGGCTTGAACCCATGTCCCCTGCATTGGCAGGTGGATTCTTAACCACTGCGCCACCAGGGAAGTCCCTTTCTCTCTTTTTTATTATAATTTTTTAACATCTTCATTGGAGTATAATTGCTTTACAGTGGTCTGTTAGTTTCTGCTTTATAACAGAGTGAATCAGCTATACAAATACATATATCCCCATATCCTCTCTCTCTTGCGTCTCCCTCCCACCCTCCCTATCCCATCCCTCCAGATGGTCACAAAGCACCGAGCTGATCTCCTTGTGCTATGCAGCTGCTTCCCACTAGCTATCTGTTTTACATTTGGTAGTATACATAAGTCCATGCCACTCTCTCACTTCGTCCCAGCTTACCCTTCCACCTCCCCATGTCATCAAGTCCATTCTCTACGTCTGCATCTTTATTCCGGTCCTGCCCCTACGTTCTTCAGAACTTTTTTTTTTTCTTTTTTAGATTCCATATATATGTGTTAGCATACACTATTTGTTTTTCTCTTTATGACTTACTTCACTCTGTATGACAGACTCTAGGTCCATCCACCTCACTACGAGTAACTCAATTTCGTTTCTTTTTATGGCTGAGTAATAGTCCATTGTATATATGTGCCACATCTTTTTCCATTCATCTCTCGATGGACACTTAGGTTGCTTCCATGTCCTGGCTATTGTAAATAGAGCTGCAATGAACATTTTGGTACATGACTCTTTTTGAATTATGGTTTTCTCAGGGTATATGCCCAGTAGTGGGATTGCTGGGTCGTATGGTAGTTCTATTTTTAGTTTTTTAAGGAACCTCCATACTGTTCTCCATAATGGCTGTATCCATTTACATTCCCACCAACAGTGCAAGAGGGTTCCCTTTTCTCCACACCCTCTCCAGCATTTATTGTTTGTAGATTTTTTGATGATGGCCATTCTGACTGGTGTGAGGTGATACCTCACTGGAGTTTTGATTTGCATTTCTCTAATGATTAGTGATGTTGAGCATTCTTTCATGTGTTTGTTGGCAATCTGTATATCTTCTTTGGAGAAATGACTGTTTAGGTCTTCTGCCCATTTTTGGATTGGCTTGTTTGTTTTTTTTGATATTGAGCTGCATGAGCTGCTTGTATATTTTGGAGATTAATCCTTTGTCAGTTGCTTCATTTGCAAATATTTTCTCCCATTCTGAGGGTTGTCTTTTCGTCTTGTTTATGGTTTCCTTTGCTGTGCAGAAGCTTTGAAGTTTCATTAGGTCCCATTTGTTTATTTTTGCTTTTATTTCCATTTCTCTAGGAGGTGGGTCAAAAAGGATCTTGCTGTGATATGTGTCATAGAGTGTTCTGCCTATGTTTTCCTCTAAGAGTTTGATAGTGTCTGGCCTTACATTTAGGTCTTTAATCCATTTTGAGTTTATTTTTGTGTATGGTGTTAGGGAGTGTTCTAATTTCATTCTTTTACATGTAGCTGTCCAGTTTTCCCAGCACCACTTATTGAAGAGGCTGTCTTTTCTCCACTGTATATTCTTGCCTCCTTTATCAAAGATAAGGTGACCATATGTGCATGGGTTTATCTCTGGGCTTTCTGTCCTGTTCCATTGATCTATATTTCTGTTTTTGTGCCAGTGCCATACTGTCTTGATTACTGTAGCTTTGTAGTATAGTCTGAAGTCTGGAAGCCTGATTCCTCCAGCTCCGTTTTTCTTTCTCAAGATTGCTTTGGCTGTTCGGGGTCTTTTGTGTTTCCATACAAATTGTGAAATAGTTTGTTCTAGTTCTCTGAAAAATGCCAGTGGTAGTTTGATAGGGATTGCATTGAATCTGTAGATTGCTTTGGGTGGTATAGTCATTTTCACAATGTTGATTCTTCCAATCCAAGAACATGGTATATCTCTCCATCTGTTTGTATCATCTTTAATTTCTTTCATCCGCGTCTTATAGTTTTCTGCATACAGGTCTTTTGTCTCCTTAGGTAGGTTTATTCCTAGGTATTTTATTCTTTTTGTTGCAGTGGTAAATGGGAGTGTTTCCTTAATATCTTTCTCAGATTTTTCATCATTAGTGTATAGGAATGCGAGAGATTTCTGTGCATTAATTTTGTATCCTGCAACTTTATCACATTCATTGTTTAGCTCTAGTAGTTTTCTGGTAGAGTCTTTAGGATTCTCTATGTATAGTATCATGTCATCTGCAAACAGTGACAGCTTTCCTTCTTCTTTTCTGATTTGGATTCCTTTTATTTCTTTTTCTTCCCTGATTGCTGTGGCTAAAACTTCCAAAACTATGTTGAAAAATAGTGGTGAGAGTGGGCACCTTGTCTTGTTCCTGATCTTAGTGGAAATGGTTTCAGGTTTTCACCATTGAGAACTATGTTGGCTGTGGGTTTGTCATATATGGCCTTTATTGTGTTGAGGTAAGTTCCCTCTATGCCTACTTTCTGCAGGGTTTTTATCATAAATGGGTGTTGAATTTTGTCGAAAGCTTTTTCTGCATCTGTTGAGATGATCATATGGTTTTTATCCTTCGATTTGTTAATATGGTATATCACATTGACTGATTTGCGTATATTGAAGAATCCTTGCATTCCTGGGATAAACCCCACTTGATCATGGTATATGATCCTTTTAATGTGCTGTTGGATTCTGTTTGCTAGTATTTTGTTGAGGATATTTGCATCTCTGTTCATTAGTGATATTGACCTTTAGTTTTCTTTCTTTGTGACATCTTTATCTGGTTTTGGTATCAGGGTGATGGTGGCCTCGTGTAATGAGTTTGGGAGTGTTCCTGCCTCTGCTATATTTTGGAAGAGTTTGAGAAGGATAGGTGTTAGCTCTTCTCTAAATGTTTGACAGAATTCGCCTGTGACGCCATCTCGTCCTGGGCTTTTGTTTGTTGGAAGATTGTTAATCACAGTTTCAATTTCAGTGCTTGTGATTGGTCTGTTCATATTTTCTCTTTCTTCCTGGTTCAGTCTCAGAAGGTTGTGCTTTTCTAAGAATGTGTCCATTTCTTCCAGGTTGTCCATTTTATTGGCGTATACTTGCTTGTAGTAATCTCTCATGATCCTTTGTATTTCTGCAGTGTCAGTTGCTACTTCTCCTTTTTCATTTCTAATTCTACCGATTTGAGTCCTCTCCCTTTTTTCTTGATGAGTCTGGCTAATGGTTTATCAGTTTTGTTTATCTTCTCAAAGAACCAGCTTTTAGTTTTATTGATCTTAGCTATTGTTTCCTTCATTTCTTTTTCATTTATTTCTGATCTGATCTTTATGACGTCTTTCCTTCTGCTAACTTTGGGGGTTTTTTGTTCTTCTTTCTCTATTTGCTTCAGGTGTAAGGTTAGGTTGTTTATTTGAGATGTTTCTTGTTTCTTGAGGTAGGATTGTACTGCTGTAAACTTCCATCTTAGAACTGCTTTTGCTGCATTCCATAGGTTTTGGGTTGTCGTGTTTTCATTGTCATTTGTTTCTAGGTATTCTTTGATTACCCCCTTTCTCTCTTTTTTAGATGGCCTACCCTGTTCTTTAAAATTTCCAGGGACTAATAATTCAGATTTCCTCTTGGTTACATTTTCTGATGCTTCATGTAGTATCTAGAACATTCATTGTAGAACGAGTCATTGGTATGAGAAATTTCTGTTTCTTCCCTTGCTTGGTTTCCTTGCCTTGGGCTCTTAAGTGTCAGGTGGGGTTTGGGGAAATAATGGGTTTGCTCAGGCCTGGTAGATAATTTGGTGGAAGAACGGGAATCTTTCATCCCATCGTGTTATCCTGACTCAGACTTATAGTCACTATCATTTATGGTTGGGAAATGCCTTAAGTTTGTATAAATCCATGGCCTCTTGGCTTTAACTCATCTACATAAATAGTAAAAATAATAAGAGATATAAAAATAACACTGGCATTATTGATCATCTGTTTTTTACTATACACTTTACTAAGCACTTTATGTATTTTATTTCATATAATTGTCATAACCCTATAAGTTTGATACTATTATATCATAATTTATGATTATCGTCCTTACTTTTTAGCTAAGAAAACTGAACTTTGTAGAAATTAAGTAATTGCCCAAGATCACCATGCGAGTGAGTGGCAGTAAAAAACAGGTTTGTGTGAGTCTATAGCCTATGCTCTTTACCACCATCCAGTATGGCCTCCATGGCAGAAAATCATGAGTTTAGCTAAAATATATCTTTGGTATGTAATCTGGCTGTGCCTTTGTACAGGTATAACCCCTCCTGCTGGTTCCCCTTCTAAATAAATGTGGTGGCCATGGCACCAAGAACGCACAATGCAACATTTTATTAGAAGGAATGGTACTAGGGGCCTAGGAGCCAAAAGGGTAAATGAAACATTTTATTAGCAGTCAGAGTATTCACAGCAAATAACAAAGCTGGATTTGTAGAACCATTTGCTTTCTAGAAAGGGATCTGTCATGCCTCTCAGTTGGCAGAGCAGGGGATTTCCCCAGGGTGGGAAGGGAGAACATTCAGCTCCACTGTATGGCCTGAGTGCTGTTGGGCCCATCCAGTCAGTGCCTGGAATCTGTCATTTGTTGATTGTTATCAGTGCCTTTCTTTTGCTTTTCTAGGATTGTAGCTGACAAGGTAAAGGAGGTCCTATTTATCCGACCCCGGAAGTACATCCACTGCTCCAGCCCAGAGACCGCAGAGCCTGGCTACATCAACATCATGGAGCTGGCGGCATCTGTGTGCCGCTATGACCTAGATGACATGGACATCTTCTGGCTCCAGGAACTCAATGAAAACCTCGCAGAAATGGGTAAGTTGTTTCCTCACAAGTAACTTGTTCCTTGACTTGATTTGTGATTTTTTTTAAAAAGTTGTCAGGACCATTTTAACTTGCTTTCATTTTGTGGCTTCCTTTCTTTTCTGGGCTCTTCATTTATTTTTCTCTTTAATCTTAATCTTAATGAGGCATTTCCTGAAATGCATAAATATATTGAAGTAGAGCAGTAACATTTAAATCTGACCTTGTCTTTCCTTGTTCATGGTGAATATCACAGATCAGGGACGGCATGTAGCTTTCACGAGGCCGTTTCCCAGTTCTGAGTGTGAGATTGGTCATGGCTGATTGGACTTCTGGTTGAGAAGGATTCTGAGACTGGTTCCTCGTTCGGCCCTGAAAAGTACCATGATCAGTGAGCAGGGCCAAGGGTAGTGGCACCTTGACATCTCCACCTGATGGAGAGAAACTGCAGCTTCAGCAGCACTGCAACTGACAGGTTGATGTGACCAGGATGCCTTAATGCAGGACTTGTATTTTGCTGCCTGGAAGAAGAATGGCAGGCCTAGGGCAAAACATCCCCAAAGCAGTTCTTAGCTACCTCCAGTGAGTTCTAGAGTTGTCATGCTACTCTCAAAAAATAGAATAAAATGAAGCAAAAACAAGCAAATAAAAAACCTCGTAGTAAACATAGTAGTAATTTTAAAGTAAACGTGTGCCGTACGGTACCATACCGGCAATGCTCGGAAATCCTAGGCTGAAAGGAAACTCACCTTATACTTACACACAGTTCCTTTTGACCTGTCTTCAGCCTAAACAGTGTTTAGGTCCAAGTGGTCCTGTGAAACTGGGTGGTTTTTAACTCTCTGTATGAGATATGGTAAAGGATACATTTGATTTTGTTTTTGTTTGAATCACATTTGTTCATTGTTAGTACAACAAGGATCAGTGGTTTTCCTTTTCTTCCCTTTTTTTTCTTTCTTTCTTTCTTTTGAGGTTGGTATCTGAATGCATGTGAATACAAAATTAAAATTATACTAAATCCAGTTTGGCATGATGGTGATAGTTATTCTGCCAGTAACCAATACTAACTCCTTGCTTTTTAAAACATTTTGTTTTATGTCTTCTCTTGTTCTGCCTTCTAAGAGGAAAGAGAGGGGTCAAAAAAATTTAGGGTGGGAACCACAAAGAGAAGGGAATAAAAGACTGACAGAAAGGGAAAATGAGAGTATGAGGGCATAATCAAGTGGATCGATGGCTCAATGTACAGTTGCGTTTATGAACCATACGGCATCCATATACACTATAGTGACTACAGTGCTGCCTTCAACATGACACTGCCTTATAACCAAGTCCCTTTGGTATTTTGCAGTTAATTCCCTTTGGATGAGTTTTTTTAAAATAAGCTTTCAAAAAAATTTTTGAAATAGTTTTAGCTTTCAAGAAAAGTTGCATTTTTAATACTGTTACCATATACGCCTCACGCAGTTTGTTTCGCCTCATGTTAACATCTCACTTTACCATGATACATTTGTCAAAGCTAAGAAACCAGCACAGGTACAGTACTATTAGCTAAGTTCCAGACTTTATTGGAATTTCACCAGTTTTTCCACTAATGACCTTTTTCTGTTCCAGGATCCCGTCCAGGATACCACATTGCATTTAGGCTTGGATGAGTTTTAAAAAGAGGATTGCCTTATCTCCAGCATTCCTTTTGAGTGAATGATATTGTAGTAAGGTTCTAAGAGCTTAAAATAAACTTTCAAAAACAATATTAACTTAAGCATGTTTTTTATTCAGATTAAGGAATTCTAAAAGTTGAGTGCTTACTGCATACCAGTCACTATACTAAGCAATGTATGAACATGATCTCATCTCTGCCTCACAAGAAATCAATGAGTTTGGTATTATTATCCTTATTTTTATAGATAAGGAAGCTAAGCCCTAAAGAGGGTAAATAACTTGTCAAAGCTTATATAACCAATGTGAGGTCAAATTGGAATTTGAATCCAAGTGCTCTTATAACCAGACACTATACTCCTTCACTCTAGGAAAAAAAAAAGTGTAATTTGTCTTGGCTGGAAAAATTAAACATACTACCTGAGTAGTTTTTGGTTTCATAAGTAGCTACAACATTGAAAAGGTAGTTTATGCAGAATTCCAAAGTTCCTTAGGATCTTATATTGCAGATGAAGTGGTGTATTTGGATAAATTTGTTTTGGATCACTTTGAGAAGTACTCCTGAGTTTATAAGCTGTTAGAATAAATATATGTGTGCTCTCACAAAATCATCAGTCCCCCTAAGAAGAAAAATGTTTAGTTATTACCAATAGCCATCATATGAATCTTTTAGTTGACTTATTATGTATAGAAGGCTAAGAAAAATTAAAAGTATAGAAGGAAAAGGAATCAAGAGGCAAAAAAGGTAATTTCAGAATTTGCAGTTAGACCTTTATGAATGCTAATGTTTATTTTATATTATAGTTTGTCATTAGAAAATATTATTGGATTTTCTGAAAGTCAGGTTTGAAAAACAAATAACAAATATTTCATATGTATAATCACATATACAGTACCTAGAATTTTCCTTTATGGCTTAATACCTTTTTGTATGAAAATTTCCTTGTTGTAACCATTAGATGTGCTCATTGGAACTAATTTGCTAAGAATGAATTGTTATTTATATCCAAATAGTTATATGATTCTAATTATTTTATTATACTATAAAGTGTTCAATATTACAAAGTCCAATGAAAGTCCTCCCTCAGTGGGAATAAGAGAAAACAGATTCAGGGGAGTTCCCTGGTTGCCTAGTGGTTAGGATTCCGGGCTTTCCAGGTTCAATCCCTGGTCAGGGAACTGAGATCCTACAAGCCGCATGGCACAGCCACAAAAAAAGAGAGAGAGAGAGAGAGAGAAAACAGATCTAGGAGGAGACTGGCTAGGATTTGGACAGAAAATTGAAAGGGTCAGTATATATAACTTACAAAGAATATGGTGAAATATATTTCTCCTTTCATGTGTCAAACACTAATATGTGATGATAGGTAAATTTTAGAATAGCTCTAGTAAAAGATTCTTTAAAATCTGGTAGTTTTAGATCAGGGAAGAGATGGTTTTATCCTTTAGAATCTCCCCACCCCTGCACCGGGCTCACAGTAGGTGATTTGGGAATGACAGCTGACTGATGGGTTGATTGATTGTTTGTATTTCTGTGCAGGTTGTGGGCCAGTTGATGAGAATCTTATGGAAAAGACAGTAGAAGTCCTGGAACGCCATTGCCATGAAAATATGAACCATGCTATTGAGACAGAGGAAGGGCTAGGCATAGAGTATGATGAAGATGTGATCTGTGATGTGTGCCGGTCTCCAGACAGTGAAGAAGGGAATGATATGGTGTTCTGTGATAAGTGTAACATCTGTGTGCATCAGGTTAGTGAGAGTGGAGACCGCCACCTCCCCACGGTCAGCCTTTCTGAAGTTCAGTGATCATCTCCAGCACCCATATCTGGGTAGCAGCTTGCATTTAAGGGTGAAAATAAAGATTTGGCCTGGCTGTTCTCCAGTAATTCCTTTAGAAATAATACTCCTTATGATCCCCAAGGTGACTTATTAACTTTACTCCAGGGGGCTAAACCCAGGTCTTTATTGTGTATCTTCATGCCCATGCCATTGAGATTGCCTTGTTCGATACTTTTACAGTCCCCTGGGGAGTCTCCTTGCTGCCTGCCTGGGAGTCTCTCCTCTGCCTTGGAGTCCCTGTTATATCATCAGGTTACACCCATGGTCAGTAACCTTGGGGAGTTTACACTTCCTACAGCTGGAAGTCGGGACTCCTCATCCTGGCACCCAGAGCTCTCCTCTGTCTCCCAAATATACCACTCCCAGGAAACTAGGTCTACTCCACTTTTAAACATCATAGAATTTTAGGATTGTAAAAAACCGTCCCACTCCTTAATTTTACAGATAATACCAGGAGAGGTGAAGTGACTTTACCCAACCTCTTACAGCTAGTTGTCATTCTTTCTCTACCACACTACTTTTTTTAATTAATAGTAATGATGATGGTGATATCCACATTCTTTTCAGCTCTTTCCCTTTTTCCCCCCACAAGCCCTATGCTCTAGCAAAATAAGGTGACTCAGTGGGGCAGTGATGAATATTCCTGATGCTGTCCTGTCTCCATGTTTCAGCCACACCAATTTAAAATGCCTTCTCCCACCTCCGGCTAACAAAACTTTACATACCTTTCAAGACCTAGTTTGAATCCTTTCTTGAACTCCCTTACCCTAAGTGATTTTTCACTCTTCTGAACCTGTTGTGTGTTTCATTCATTTCATTAATTTATCTAGCAAATAGGTATGCAACACCATCCATGTGCCAGGACTGTGCTGCATGCTGAAGTCTTTGCCCCCAGGGAGATCAGAATCTGGTGTAGGGTCTACAAGGAAACTGCCCATTTTAGCATAGTATGCCAAGTGTTTTTGTAGATTGAAGTCCATGCTGCTGTGGAAGTGCATGGGAGGGATGGGGGTCAGGGATAACATCCAGAAGGTGGCATCCAAGCTGAATCTTAATGGCCAAAGGGAAATGCCAGAAAAAAAAACAGCAGCGTGTGTTCAGGCAGAGAGGAGAACATGTTCAGGTGGGGTAGTGAGAGTAGGCAAAGTATGTTAGAGGCAACTCTGAGCTGTTCAGAACTGTGGAGAGTGGTGGGGTCGAGTAGGGAATGCATGGAGAGTGAGGGTAGAGAGGGATACAAGAGACACATGTGAAGAGCCTTCTCTGACAAACTAAGGAACTTCGGTTTTGTCCTGTCAACCCTGAAGGATATGATTTGTAATTTAGAAGGATCATCCTGACTACAAAATTATTAAAATGATTAGATAACACAGGAGATAGAGAGAAACCAGGACTTAAGACTTTATTTTAGTTCCATGGGCCACCTAACCTAACCCTCTGTATTAAAAGGTACTCAGAATATTCTGTGATCAATTGGGTCTCTTTCTTCCTTTTACTTGTATCCTTTTAGAGTGAATTTTGAAAATTTATCTTCACTCTACCAGTTATTGGCATTTATGTCTCACCTTTAGTGAGAGAGAAAATCTTTACTACTTAAGTACGAACTTAAATATCTGACAGTACAGGTCCACAGTCCCTTCTATGCATTTCCAAAATTTTAAAGCTCTGAAAACTACAAGTTTTTACTTAAGTTTGGCACCAAAACTGATTTGAGGGCAGTAGCAGAACTCACCCCATATGAGGCTATTTGTAGTCTTTATTTCATTTTGTGAAAATACTCATATATTTTGTTAGAGAAATATTAATGTATTTGATTATATGGCACTGCCCTGGTCCCATTAGGGGGTTAGGTAATATGCCATGTCTATACTGTACCACTTTTCTAAGATATGCACAATTCTGAATTTCCTGATGTTTCTTACCCTAGTTTTCAGATAAATGATTGTGGATCTTTAGTAGAATTGAAGGTAATAGTACTGAGGTCATCTGTATATATTTTCTGTATTTGTCCTTCACAGTTGGGACAAAATATTAATGAATTACTTCCAGGTTCTTTAACTAACAAAATGAAATGTAGCATAATAACTCTCCTTAAAGGTATTTTGCTTTGAAAACATATCCAGTAATGACTATAAATGGTGCCCTTTCCTCACGTAGAAAGAAATGACAATAACACCTGACCAGGCCTTGCAGAATATAAGCTGGTATGTATTAAAGCTGGATGTTGATGCCACATAAAGTTTCATATAAAAGAGAATTCTTCCGAAGTGAGTAGGTTCACTTGAATTCTAAAGAGATACTTAGGTTAGAGCTCCCTCTGTTGACTGAAAAGTGACTTAAATGATTTGGAAGATTTGGTTTACTCAACAGAATTGGGGACATGTTGACAATTAAATTCATTAAATATAATTTTTCTTCTTTACTGCCACCATATTATATCAACTGTTTGTTCCTCTGTGACTATAATACACTTATGGTCAGTACTTTAGAAGAGAGGTTTATTTTACATCAGTAGATGTTGGATTTTAACAATTAATTTAAATTTTTTTCATTAAAAAGTGTGAAAATTGGGACCGTTCCAAGGCCCTTAATGTATTCCATTTCTGCTGCTTAGCCCAGGTATTGAACACTCAAACTGAGGCCTAAATTCATTTGCCTGAAGGTACATGCTCATAGTTTTTATACCTGTCATATATATAATGTTTAGCACTAAATTTATTAACCCCTTGAAATTATATGTAAAACATATGTTCGTGCATGTGTGCAGTTTTTTAAAAAAATACAGTCCAACCTTCGTCATTTTGTGGTCTAGAAAAAGTTGAGAGCCACTACAATGAAATACAAGCTTCTATGATCTTATGACCAGGAATAAGTCTACACAAGAGCTCAGTAAATGATTTTCTACCCAATAAAATGGCCAGGTGATAAAGGGTATTCCTAGAACCAGCTTCTGGTTTTTCTTCTGCTGGTCTGAAAGAGGCTCTGTTTTAGGGAGAAAGCTTGCTTTCATTTCCTTGCAGACTTTCTGGATCTCAGAGAAAGAAAAAGCTTTGAAGGTTAGGGACCTTATAAAATGATGCCCTGCTTTTGTGACAGCAGCCTAGTTGGAATCCAGCTTCAGTTGTTGAGTGAAATTTATTTGTTCTACCAAACCACCTACTCAAGCTCAGCGTAGAGAACCTTCCAGATAAATTGATGGTAAAGGACCTACCCCCAGTGACCTTACAGTATCACTGAGGAGATGAAACATAACAGTTAAAGTAGAGAAGAATACATGATGTCGACTAAGTACCTGGAGAGGGAAACGACGTTGAGTGGAGGGTGGGAGTCAGGAAGTGGAGCAGACACAGGGGCTACGGTGATCTGAGAATTGAGGTGAAGAACAGCAGGCTTTTTCTTTGAAGGGCCAGATAGTAAATATTTTAGACTTTGAGGACCACATATAGTCCCTGTTACATATTCTTCTTTCTTTTAACATCCCTTTAAAAATATGGAAACCATTCTTAGCTTGTTGGCCTTACAAAACAGGCCTCAAGAAGTAGGCCCCTGGTTTTAGATGGGGTTGAGGGTGGGAGCAGAAGGGGTTTTTAGAGGGTTTACTGCTGTGCAATGGTATGAAGTCTTTGTTTTAGTAAGAAGAATATGACAGCCAAATAGAAGAAGGATTGAAGGTATGAAGGGAGAGGAAGAGAATTTAGAAATAAATCAATCCAGGCATGACGTGAATGAGGACTTGGCTGGAGCAGTTGTGGTGGGGATGGAGAGGAAGGTCAGAGTCTAGTGACCACTCCGTGGGGATTAGTAGCAAGCCCAAGGGACAGTAGATGAAGGAAAGTGGATAATAAGAGTCAAGGAATTTGGATCTGGAAGCTGCGAAGCATGGTGGTGATATGGATAGAGAGAGTTTGCAAAGGGGGCCAGTTGCAGGGGTAACATGATGGTGACTGTTGGAACTGGAATCTGAGCTGTGGGTGAATTTTCTGGGGCAGGCACAGACTTTGAAGCTGCGGTGGTGAATCAGTCAGTAGTGAAGGTATGCTAGGCCACATGGGGAGCCAGGTGGCCCCCAGCTATAGTCTCTAATGGTGAGAGTAGAGCAGTAAGGGGGGAAGGATGGGCGAAGTCAGAGATAGTGAAAAGGAAATCTAAACTATTTTCCAAACTAATCTCCCTCCTCCCACCTCCAATAGTAATTCATTTATTTATTTGTCCGACTTCATTCTGTAAGGAATTTGAAGTAGCTTCAAGGACTCATTATGGACTATTGTGATTTAGTCTAATATTCTGTTCAATTCAGGATCCATTCATAAGTCCCTTTTTCTTCAACTCAAGCAAGTAACTGCTACAGTTTCCTGAGAGTGCTTTTCATGCAGCAGGCACTGTTAGGCTCTTTAACATTAGCTCATTTGCTCCTGAGAAGTTTCATTCTGCTTATTTCTTAACACTTTTTTCTTGATCACAGCAGTGCATGACATGTAGAAGTTGTTCAGTGAGTACATGACTGACTAATTATAATACATAATCATTGAGAAAGCTTTAGAAAACGGAGGCAAAAAAGAAAAAAATATGTAATCACAAAACTCAGGTAACAGTTGGGCTAACCTTTACGTGTATTTCCTTCTAGTCTTATTCTATCGTCCTTAAAGTTGATTCTCATAGACAGACATGCTGACCTTAAAACAGATGCTAGAAGTTGCTTTTTTTTTTTTGAGTGTTTTAAAATTACTAAATCCTGGATATGAGCTCGTTTGGCCTTATTTGCCTCTTTCTCCTAAAAGTGGAGGGTACTCTGTGACTGTGTACCGGAGCAGACATTGACCCCGTGAGAAGACGCTAACCATCACCCCCTCTCCTCCTCGTGCCTCCAGGCCTGCTACGGCATCCTCAAGGTCCCAGAAGGCAGCTGGCTGTGTCGCTCCTGTGTCCTGGGCATTCATCCACAATGTCTGTTATGTCCAAAGAAAGGTGGAGCCATGAAGACCACCAGGACAGGGACTAAATGGGCTCATGTCAGCTGTGCCCTGTGGATTCCAGAGGTAAGAATTCATCCAGGTCTGTGAGGCCATTTGCTCTCCCACAACGTTCAGACTGACTCAGGCTTCATGGAGATGCTTCATGCCTGCCCAGGCTTCTGAGGTGACAATGGTTCCACTTGACCTCCCTCACATCCTTCTTTTGCAAGTGGGCATGTGAGCCCATGCTAATTAATTTATAGGTGGTACTACCAGTGGTATTGGATAAATTTGGATGAGAGGAGAGGGTAGGAGCAGCAGATTTTTTAAAGGTAAAACCTACCTTAAAAATACCAAATCTTAAGTGTAGAGTTTCATAAGTTTTTACACGTGTATGTATCTGTCACCACAACCCAGACCAAGACATCGGACATCCCAGAAGTAGACATAGAGCATCCCAGAAGGATCCCTCACACCCACTTTCCAGTCCTTATCTGGGTCCCTATTACCCAAGAGTAACTACCATTTTGATTTCTATCAGTATAGTTTCGTTTTGTCTAAAAATGGAATCATACAGTATGCACTCTTTTATGTCTGGCTAGCAGTCTATATTATAGTGTGTGTCAACATTCATGCCTTTCTATTGCTGAGTAGTATTCCATTTTTTAAGAGTTTCTTTATTCAGAATGCCACCTCTCACTATTTAATCTGGTCCTTCAGTTGCTGTTATTTCCTGAGGGCTTCCAGACATTACTTCTAACTTTTTATGGCTGCCCTTTTTATTTTTATTTATTTATTTATTTATTTATTTATTTATTTATAATTTATTTTATTTATTTTTGGCTGTGTTGGGTCTTTATTGTTGCACGTGGGCTTTCTCTAGCTGCAGAGAGCGGGGGGCTACTCTTCGTTGCAATGCGTAGGCTTCTCGTTGTGGTGGCTTCTCTTGTTGTGGAGCACGGGCTCTAGGCGCGTGGGCTTCAGTAGTTGTGGCTCGTGGGCTCTAGAGCACAGGCTCAATAGTCGGGGCCCACGGGCTTAGTTGCTCCACGGCATGTGGGATCTTCCCGGACCAGGGCTCGAACCTGAGTCTCCTGCATTGGCAGGCGGATTCTTAACCACTGCGCCACCAGGGAAGCCCTATGCCTGCCCTTTTTTAAAAAAAACAAAATCTGTTTGGACATCTCATTCACATTCTCTCTCCCCAACCCCTATCCAAGCCAGCAAATTTGTTAGCACTTTAACTGCAGAACGAGAGACTGCAGAATTCAGTTTATGGGGAGCTGATGATACTGTATCAGAAATTCATTCTCCTTTAAAACTTGCCTGGCTTTATTCTTGTTAACGTCCAATCTGTCTAGCAGTCGAGCTCACAAAGTTAAACTGAAAGTTCTAGGTACATACTATGGTATTCTTATGGATATAGAAGTCAGTTTGTTTTTTTAATTTGAGTAGTGGTTTCTTTTTCTTACTAAGAACATCCAGCTAATAGACATGTGAAATGAACTCTGAGGTTTCTGGCCTGAGAGTCACTAATTTCTAGCAGCAAATTCCCCAGCTAATAAAGCAGGCTCTTTCAAAATATTAAAAGTCTGGAACATGACTCAGGAAGAGTTCTTTAAAAGTAAAAGAAGCTTTCTCACCTATTGACATTTTCTTATGGTTTCTAGTACCTGATTTCTAGTACTTTTGGGGCTGTTCTAGATGTCTCTGATCTTTCTCCTGTTGGTTTCTCGATGTGGGTGGAACTTGTACTAGTTTAACTGTCCTTACTCAACAGTCCTTCACTTTTCAAAGTCGTTTCTCTCTTAGAAACTCATGTATGTATTTTTAAAGAAAAGAAAAAGAAAACACTTTTTACCAGAAGTTGCTTGACCCCTTATTTTCACACAGAAAAAAGTTCTGTGTTTTTAAAAAGCATCTCTTTCAGCACTCTCTCAAAGACTAATTTCACTTTAAAGCTACTTTGACTGAGAGAATAGAGTAAGCTGGTGATAGTTAACGTGATTTTAAAGACTGGTTTTAAAATGTTATCCTCATCTTTTCTACTTATGTGCTGCAATCTCTTCATTACACAGATTGCTGCTACTTTCCAACGATACTATGTCACTGCCGCTGTTTTTCGTCATTCATTATTAAATGAAAAAAACACAAGGCATGTGGCACCATCTCAAACACGCGAGAGGTGCTAGATTTTGTGAATCTTAATTCCTTTCCTTAGTAGCTTTCTTTGGTTCCTAAGTAAAGTGTAGATATCTTTGATTCATTAAGGTGACCATGCCTAGTCTCTACTCCTGCCCTCTCATCCTATATAGGAATCATTTATATTACTGGAAATGATTGAAGCCCTGAGCAGTGACTAGAGATGGGTTTTATTTATTCTAAGTTCCATAGTAACCTTAGGAGACATGGCTCACCTCATTGTTTTGATGTTCTGAGCTTCTTGTCACATCATTTATGGTTTGTGAAAGGTACTTCTGGAATGCCTTGGTGCCTTCTGCCTTATGGTGGTGTTTTATTTGTAGGTCAGCATTGCTTGTCCTGAGAGGATGGAACCAATCACAAAGGTCTCCCATATTCCGCCCAGTCGGTGGGCCTTAGTCTGCAACCTGTGCAAGTTGAAGACAGGGGCTTGTATTCAGGTAAGTCCCAATGAGAAGTGGTGGAGTGGGCTAACACCAAATTGGCCAGACTCACCCTCCCAATGAGAGCATCCTGCTAATTGAAAGGTTACTCAACAGGCTTCCCACTCACTCCTAGAGCTCTGCTACTGTACAGGCCATTTGTGGAACCCCTTTTTTGGATGTTGCCTCTGGACCCTTCAGCTTATTCTTTTCAATAGCCATAGTGGTGGTTAATTTCCATCCTTCTCTCTCAGATCTGATGAATTAGGTGAGTTCTGAAGCTAGATGATCCTGGGTGGAAACAAGCCATAACTTCTAAACAACCAGGCCCATGTTCTTGTGTGGCTCACCCGTTGTAGATGGATGACTTGGGTTCCAGGATGATTTGACAGATGACCCTGTTGCTGGACTAAGTGCAACTCATTTGACAGGGAAAGATGCATCTGAATGGATAAATTCTGGTTGATAGGTTTGAAAGTCATTCTCATAGGCATATTTGTTGCATATGGTAGTGCAAGTAGAGTTTTCTGAGACATCTGAGGCATAGAAATTCAGCTGCTTGAAGTAGAAGTCGTAGCTGGTGCCCCCAAAAGCAACATTGGAGGTGGGGAGGATGGGGCTGGGAGAGGCCAGTCACCGCCAGAAAAGGCAGAAAGGTTGACCCTTCATAATCTAGTTTTCCAGAATGTCATCTCACCTTTTATTCCAAATGTAATAAGGTGGATTTCCTGGTGAGAGGGGAGGAAGGGCTGGCCTTCCACTTCCCAGACCTCTTGCATAGTATACAGTCTGGTTGGAGTTAGGTTTGCATGTTCACCTTCACAGAAAGGGGGCCATATGATGTCATAGCTTAGGGACAGTGGCTCTAGGTGTTTCGTGAGGTTCCTTGCTATCTGGCTCATCTTGCAGATTTCTTGCTCTAGACCTGGGATCAGCCACTCCTCCAAGTAACCCTGGTTCTTTTACTGGGAAATGGTATTTAAAGAATACAATCTGGGGCTTCCCTGGTGGCGCAGTGGTTGAGAATCTGCCTGCCAATGCAGGGGACACGGGTTCGAACCCTGGTCTGGGAAGATCCCACATGCCGCGGAGCAACTAGGCCCGTGAGCCACAATTACTGAGCCTGCGCGTCTGGAGCCTGTGCTCCGCAACAAGAGAGGCCGCGATAATGAGAGGCCCCGCGCACCGCGATGAAGAGTGGCCCCCGCTCGCCGCAACTAGAGAAAGCCCTCGCACAGAAAGGAAGACCCAACACAGCCATAAATAATAAATAAATAAAATAGTGTTAAAAAAAAAAAGAATACAATCTGGACCCCAAAAACACTTTTAGTGTTTTAAACTCGTTTTTACATTTGACAGAATCGGATACTTTGTCTTGCTTTTTAAAAAAATTTTTTTCCTGCTGATTTTATTTATTTGAACTGTAGCACTTTAGCAATTATAAGGGGGAACATTTTTAAGGAAATCTATTCCCATGGGGTCTACTGCCTTAACAAATTGCCTGTTTATGCTTTTCTAAGTTCTCTCCTGATTGCGCCCCACATGTGAGCCCCTTGAGGGCCAAGGTTATGTATCATTCTTCCCCTAGCACAAAAGAGTGCCTGCCCCTTGTCAGTGCTCAATTAGTGTTTATTGAATAAATATATCTGTATTTAATTGTATCATAGATTAGTTTGTAAAATGCATTCTCCCCACTAAAAACTAAAATATTTCCCATCTTTTCATAATTATCATTTAGTCATTTTATAATAGCACAATGAATTTCTGTCTGTTAATTTACTTATTTTCCTTATTGTGGTACCTGCATTTTCCCCCATTTTTGCTGTTTTAAAGGATGATTTTTTTTACAACAGTTAGTAATTGGCAGCATGACTGTGGTGAGAGAAAAAACGCCCCATATTGCCACATTCTGCCCTCTATTGTAGTTATTTATCTATGAGTCTTAGCTTCCCTAGTAGGCTGCAAGCTCAAACTGTTTCATCCTTAGATCCTCCAAACCCCCGACATGGCCGATGGACAACACATATTAGATTGATAGATGGATAGTGGATGAACAGATGGATGGAAGAAACATTCTGGAGTGGGTTTTTTTATTGCAGGGCAGTGGTTTTGTTTTTATTACTTAGAGTTTAGATTCTGCATTTTGTAAAGGTCTTTCCAAATTAAGACTCTTAAAAAAAATTTTTTTACTGAGTAAATTAGAGATTTAATGAAGCTCCAGTGAAGTCTTAGTTTCTCTCAATCTTAACAGATCCAACACCTTTTTATAACAAATATTTTGTAATGCATCTATACTACCTTTACTTTAGTAATACCTCTACTTAGTAAACTATGAGTTTACTAAATGAAAGTCGTGGCTTAAAATATGGTTGTTAAAATACAGGTATATAATTGCTAATTCTTAGTTTTCTTGCTGAGGTAATAAAAGGAAATACATTAATGATTTTACTTGTTTCAACATTCCCTATCCAGTTCCTCTGTTGCATGTAGGTTCATGAACCAGCAATAAGTTCTAAGCAAAGGATAATCAGGCTTCAAATTTCTGACTGTGGTGTTTCCAGCAAGTAGTGTTAAGCAATGAGAAAATTCAGTAACACTTTTCATCACTCTGATGGCTTTGTTCGGGTGGGCTTCTCTGAATGGCCCAACCTAGAAATGGTTCTTTTTCTGGCCATCTCCGTTTTCTACATAATGACCCTCCTTGGGAATTTAGCCATCATTATCTTGTCATGCCTTGATGCCAGACTCCACACCCCCATGTATTTCTTTCTGTCTAATCTCTCTTTTTTGGACCTTTGCTATACTACTTCCCCTGTCCCCCAAATGCTAGTCAACATCCAAAGCCACTGGAGAAATATCAGCCACCTAGGATGCATAGCTTAACTTTTCATATTCCTTAGTTTAGGATCCACTGAATGTGTACTTCTTTCAGTAATGGCCTTTGATTGTTATGTAGCTATCTGCCAGCCTCTCCATTACACAGTTATCATGCACTCTTGGCTATGCCAACAACTGGCAGCAGTGGCTTGGGTGACAGGTTTCAGCAACTCTTTGGTGCAAATAGTGTTGACTTTCTTGTTACCTCACTGTGGTCCATATCAGGTGGAGAATTTCTTCTGTGAGGTACCTGCCATGGTTCAATTATCATGTGTTGATACATGGATCAATGAAGTGGAGATGTATGCTGCTGTGGTGGTCATAAAAGTCTCTTAAAATTTTGATTATAAGGAATTTCACTTATTCAACAAATATTTGAGTGCCTAATTGTGTGCCAGGCACTGTTCTAGGCACTTCGGATTTATCAGTGGACCAACAAAGAACTTTGCACCATGGAACTTACATTTTGGTTTGGGAGAAATCAGTGATAAGCAATAGATACTAAATATCGCGTTAGAAGGTGGTAAGTGCTATGGAAAGGAAAAATGTGGAGTATGGTAAGAAGATGGGGATTGTGGGGCAGGAGGCATACATTGCAAGTTTAAATAGAGTGGTAAGAGTAGGACTCACCGTAGCTGTGGCATCTGAGCAAAGACTCGAAGGTGAGAGAAGACAATGCAGATATTTGGGGTAAAAATGTTCCAGGCAGAGGGATCAGCCAGTGCAAAGGCCCAGAGATAGGAGTGTGTTTGGCTTGTCCGAGAGATAGGAAAGAGGCCAATGAGAATGGAATGGAGTGTGTGGGAAGAGAAGATCGGAGAGATTACACAGGGACCTGATTGGTTAGGGCAGTGGTTGGCAATTTTTTCTATACAGGGCCAGATAGTAAATATTTTAGGCTTTGGAGGCCATATGGTCTCTGTCACGACTACTCAGTTCTGCCTTTGTAGCACAAAGGCGGCCATAGACGATACTTAAAGCTTTACTGGAATATAGCCATGCTCATATACTTATTTATGGACTCTAAATTTATTTTATATGTCATAAAATATTGTTTTTCT
Organism: Balaenoptera physalus; assembly: GCF_965194825.1. Taxonomy (NCBI): domain Eukaryota; kingdom Metazoa; phylum Chordata; class Mammalia; order Artiodactyla; family Balaenopteridae; genus Balaenoptera; species Balaenoptera physalus. The sequence continues at coordinate 42,271,937 of NC_138903.1, forward strand.
TTTGATTGTTTTCCACCATTTAAAAAACGTAAAAACCATTTTTAGCTCCCATTCTTAACTCATGGGCCCCTTAAAAACAGGTATCTGGCTGCATTTGGTCTGTGGGCCATAGTTTGCAAGCCCATGGTGAAGGGTTTCCAGGGCCCTTATAAGATCTTTTGTTTTGGCACTTCCCTGGTGGTCCAGTGGTTAAGACTCCACGCTTCCAATGCAGAGGGCACTGGTTCGATCCCTGGTCAGAGAACTAAGATCCCAGATGCCACGTGGCGTGGCCAAAAGATTTAAAAAAAAAAAAAAGATCTTTTGTTTTTACTTAGAGTTTAAAGGGGGAGCCATTAGCAGGTTTTGAGCAGATAAGTAAAATGATTTGATTTATATTTTTAAAGGATCACTCTATGGAATCATGTTTAAGATTTGCTTCAAAATAATCTGGAGGGCAGGGTACTATGGGGGTTAAAGATGAATCAAGATGGGTCATACATTAATAATTATTGAGTCTGTATAATGGGTATATAGGGTTTAATATAGTATTCTCTATGCTATTATGTAGGTTTTTCCATAGCAGAAGGTTAAAAACAAAAATAGGCACTCTGGCTGCTTATTTGGAGCAGACTGTGAGGAGGGAAGGTTAGGAACGAGAAAAGCAATTAGGAGGCTATTACGGTAATCCTTGAGAGATGGCAGTGGTGGCTTTGTCTGGAGTGGTAGCCCTGGAGGTGGTGAAAGGTGATTGGGTTCTGGATGAATATTGAAAGTAGAGCCAAGAGGATTAACTGTGGATCAGGTATGAGGTGTGAGAGAAAGACAGGAGTTGGGGATGCTTCCAGGTTTTGGCCTGAACAGGGAGAAGGGTAAAGTTGCCATAAACTGAATGGAAAAATCTGCAAGTAGAAGAGATGTGGGTGGAAAGATCATCATGAGTTCAGTTTTAGACATTTAAGTTTGAGATGTCTACCAGATATCCTAGTGGAAATATTAAACCGACAGTTGTCTATGCGAGTTTGGAGTTTGGGAGGAAGTTTTGGACTGAAGACATAAATTTGGGAGTCATTGTCATGTAGGTATCTTTAGCCTGCACTGGGTAAGATCACTGAGTGAGGGAGTGTAGATAGAGAGGAAAACAGTACCAAGCACTGGGCCTTGCAGCATTCCAGTGTTAAGTAGTCAGGAGAGTAGGGAGAGATAGCAGAGGAGACTGAGAAGTCACCAGGGAGACAGGAGGAAAACCAAGAGAGCATAGTAGCCTAGAAATCAAGGAAAGAAAGCGTTTCAAGGAGAGGGGAAAGATCAGTGATGTAAACATACTGCTGGAGTAAGATGAGGACTACAAATTGACCCCTGAATTTAGCAATGTGATTACTGGTAATCTGGATGAGCAGTTTAGGTGGAGTGATGATGGCAAAAGCTACATTGCCGAGGGTCAGGGCAAAGAAATGGAGTAGGAACAGTCTGGAAAAGTGAGGGAAAGAAGTCCGCTCTTTAAGATGGAAGAAATAACAAGTATGTACAGTCAGCCCTCTGTATCCGCAGGTTCTACATCTGAAGATTCAACCAATTGCAGATTGAAAATATTTGGGAAAAAATTCCAGAAAGTTCCAAAAAGCAAAACTTGAATTTGCCTTGCACAGGCAACTATTACATAGCATTTGCGTTGTATTAGGTTTTATAAATAATCTAGAGATGATTTAAAGTATGGGAGGATGTGCACGTAGGTTACATGCAAATACTATGCCATTTTATATAAGGGATTTGAGCATCTGTGGATTTTGGTATCCACAGGAAGTCTGGAGCCAGTCCCCCGAGGATACTGAGAGTCTATTGTATGTATACTTGTTAACATATAGAACATAACAGTATGCATGCAAAGAGAGTGACCCATGGAGAGGAAAAACTGCTGGAGCAAGGTTTTTCAGTAGGTGAGAGAGGGTGGGGTAAAGAGGGTGAGAGAAGGGCAGCTTCAGGTAAGAGCACAGATTGTTCTTCCCCGGTAACAGGCTTGAAGGCAGTGTGTAGGTGCAGTATTAGATAGGTGTGCTGCTGGGAATCTGCAGAGCACTCTTTTTTTTTTTTTTTTTTTTTTTTAACAAATTCCTGGTGCCTCCTACTCTGCCATCTTCCCAGAATCCTTGCTCTTATTGTTTTGTTTTATTTTTTTTTATTTTTAAAAATTTATTTATTTTATTTATTTTTTTTATTTTTGGCTGCGTTGGGTCTTTGTTGCTGCACGTGGGCTTTTCTCTAGTTGTGGCGAGCAAGGGCTACTCTTTGTTGCGGTGTGCGGGCTTCTCATTGCGGTGGCTTCTCTTGTTGCGGAGCACAGGCTCTAGGCCCGTGGGCTCCAGTAATTGTGGCCCATGGGCTCAGTAGTTGTGGCTCACGGGCTCTAGAGCGCAGGCTCAGTAGTTGTGGCTCGCGGGCTTAGTTGCTCCGCGGCATGTGAGATCTTCCTGGACCAGGGCTCGAACCCACGTCCCCTGCATTGGCAGGTGGATTCTTAACCACTGTGCCACCAGGGAAGCCCTATTTATTTATTTATTTAGGCCGCTCCACGTCTTAGTTGCAGCACATGGGATCTTCATTGCGGCATGCGGACTTCTTAATTGTGGCATGTGAACTCTTAGTTGCGGCATGCGGACTTCTTAGTTGCGGCATGTGAACTCTTAGTTGTGGCATGCATGCGAGATCTAGTTCTCCAACCAGGGATCGAACCCGGGCCCCCTGCATTGGGAGTGTGGAGTCTTACCCACTAGACCACCAGGAAGTCCCCAGAGTGCTCTTTTTGATTGTTGTAATTTCCTCAGTGAGATAGGAAACAGGATCATCAGCTGACAGTGAGGATGTGGGTGAAGTCTCAAGGTTTGGGGAGAGAAGAGGTGTGAAATAGTTTTTTGGTTTGGGGAAATGCACTGTGAGTGCCAGGCTGCATTAAAGATCTTCCCCCCAAGTGAGGGGGGGTGAACTTCAGGTGACCTTGTGAAGTGTGGCTGTATTTTTCTCCACCTATGTTCTGTCTATACTAATATACTGTATTTGTTTACTGTTTTTGATCCCCATATAGGGAACAAGATTCTAAATTACTAATTGGTTTGAAATTAACTTAGTGGTGGTTTAAAAGGGGAAAAGGGTTTTGGTCTCTTTTTCCACAGGAAAACTAGGTGTCAACCATGGAAAACAAAGCCCACTCTATTAGTATAAGCAGAACATAGGTGGGGGTCAAGTTTTATTAGCATCTTTGTTTTTCAGAGGTTTATTTAAGGGTATTTGTGATTAGTAACACACCTCAGGTATTTTGCTTTATAAACTCTTTATGGAAATTTCTTAACTGTGAATTGTGTTCATTCTTCCTATCTCCCAGCAGTGGGGAATACCCACATCTCTCCTCTTCCTCTGATTTGGGAACATTCATTCGGCAAGGATAGAATCTAACACTGGTGGTTTTGGGGTCTAGACTAGCCAATATCTACAGCCTCCATATCTGGGAGCTAGAACCTTTCTCCTGAGGATGAAGGTTTCTGATAATCGTGGAACGGGTCCTAAAGACTGGGTTCAAAACAGATGCCCCAGGGCTTCCCTGGTGGCGCAGTGGTTGAGAGTCTGCCTGTCAATGCAGGGGACACGGGTTCGAGCCCTGGTCTGGGAAGATCTCACATGCCGCGGCGCAACTAGGCCCGTGAGCCACAATTACTGAGCCTGCGCGTCTGGAGCCTGTGCTCCGCAACAAGAGAGGCCGCGATAGTGAGAGGCCCGCGCACCGCGATGAAGAGTGGCCCCCGCTTGCCGCAACTGGAGAAAGCCCTCGCACAGAAACGAAGACCCAACAGAGCCATAAATAAATAAATAAATAATTAAAAAAAAAAACAAAACAGATGCCCCAGACAGCTCTGAATTTTGCTTAAACCCTGGACACAGTCCCTCTGCCGCCTTTCCAGAATTCCTGTAGGGTCCTTATATATCTTATGTTCAAGCCCCATTCAACCTAGATCCAGATGTTTTAGGCCTTCCCTGAGAAAAAAGAAAGAACAGTGGTTAAAAATACAGCCTTTGGAGCCAGATTCCAGGGGTCCAAATCCTGGTTCCATCTCTTGTTTGTTATGTAATCTTGAGGAAGTTACCTGCCAAATCTGTTCCTCAGTTTCCACATCTATAAATGGAGATGATAAAATAGTACCTACTTAATAATGTGGTGAAGAGCTTAACACAGTGCCTAAGAGATACTAAATACTCAGTAAATATTAGTGGTACTAGTATTTGTACTTGTTGTTATTGTTCATATTATTCCCTGGAATCAGTCTGACTTTGTTGATGGAAAGCCCTAGCATTCATCCAGTCAAACTGAATAGAATCATTAAACATTTGGTGCTGGAGTAGGTGCCCCTTTCGACAGTAGAGGAATGTGGTCATGTCTGGAGTTACATGCATGTTTAGTGAAGTCAGAATAAATTGGTGGGCCACCATGAGTTTACTGTTAGGCTAATATGAGCTTGACTATGAGGGAAGTGAACTTTTTTAAAACAAATGAAAATCTTTGACAAGTGGGGAAATGCAAGTACGTCTACTCAGTGACTATTAAAGGTGGTACTAGTAGAGATGGAAATTAAATGTTAAGATTAAAGGGCATCAAAAAAAATTAAGAGGGAAAGCACCTTAATATTTTTCTCATATATTCCAAATTTTATTTGTGAGTACAAATTGTTCCTATTCTAAGATATTTCTGGTCCTTGCCTTCAAGTGTTTATAGTCTATTAAGGGAGACCAGATATAAACATGAGAAAAGTTAAATAACACTCAAGTGACATCTCCCCTCAGACCTTGCAGACCCTTAGGGATGAGAGATCAGAAGGGCTGGTGGCCACCGTTGGTGCTAGAGTTTAAGTACATAATGGCTAAATAGGTTTTGTGGGCTGACTTTGAATCATTTATGACATGGTTTCAGTGACCAAGTTTTGAGAAAATTGCTCTGATATCACCCATTTGTCTGTTCACAGATTATTGGGGATTAAGGGCAACCAAATGGGCACTGTCCTGCAGCAGGATAAGAACTGCTGAGGACATATGCACCAGGCCCTTGGTGTTCAACACAGGTGTCATCTGCTTTTGAGGAGGACACACTATTTTGTTTTGTGGGGGGGTGACAAAATATTTCCTTAAAGAGGCAAGAAACAATTTAATTCCTAAATCAGTCTCTTGTGTTCTTTTTTCAAAGATTTTTATTCCAACCATCCTATCTGATCAAGTTCTCATCCCACAGAAACTCCAACTCCCCTTACAAATGTGAATATATAAGGGTAGCATTTTCCCTCTAATGAAAGTATTTCAAAAACTCATTTCTCTTCTATAATTTCTGAAGAATAGGTAGAAAATTATTTCTTTTTCCCCCTTTAAAAGTAAATAAACCATAGTGAGGTACTACTTCATACCCACTAGGGTGGTAATAATCAAAAAGGCAGACAATAACAATTATTGGCAAGAAGGTGTAGAAATTAGAACTCTTATGCATTGCTGGTGGGAATGCAAAATGCACAGCCACTGTGGAAAACAGTTTGGCAATTCTTCCAAAAGTTAGACATAGAGTTACTGTATGTCCTAGTAATTCCACTTCTAAGTATATACCTACAAGTTAGAGGTCCCCAAGACCACTCTCAGGTTCAATAATTCACTAGAAGGACTCACAGAACTCAAAACACCGTTATACTCATGGTCATAGTTTATTACAGTGAAAGAATACAGATTAAAATCAGCAAAGGGAAGAGGCACATAGGGCAGGGTCCAGGAGAGACCAGGCATGGAGCTTCCAGTTTCCTCTCTAAGTGGAATCTTGTGGACAGTGCTTATTTCTTTCAGCATTGGTGTATGATAATATACACAGAGTACTGCCAACCAGCAAAGCCACCCAAGTCTTGGTGTAGAGATTTTATTAGGAGTTGGTCACATAGACAGGGCTGACCACCTGCATGGCTGGCCTTAGTCTCCAGTCCCTCCAGAGGTCAGGCTGATACCACGTGGCTCAGAGCTTCCACCATAAATCACATTGTTAGCATAGACTATCTGACATGGCCCAAGGCCCCCAGGTAAATAAAGACACTCTTATCAGGCAGGACATTCCATGGGTTTAGAGGTTACCTCTTAGGAGCTAGAGGCAAAGGGCAAGGTTAATCTTTTATTGCACATTACCAAAGAGGAATGAAAACATATGTCCGCACAAAAACTTGTACACAAATATTCATAGCAGCATTATTTCATAATAGCTAAAAAGTAAAAATAGCCCAAATGTCCATCAGCTGAAGAATGGATAAACAAATATGGTATACCCAATATAATGGAATATTATTTGGCCATATTTTAAGAAGAATGAAATTCTGATACATGCTACAACATGGATGAACCTTGAAAACGTGCTACGTGAACGAAGCCAGATATAAACTGTCACATATGATTCCACTTATATGAAATGTCCAGAATAGGCATTTCTATAGAGACACAAAGTAGATTAGTGGTTGCTTGGGGCTGGGATTGGGAACAGGGAGTGGCAAATAGGCATGAGATTTCTTTTTGGGGGTGATAAAAATGTACTGGAATTATGTAGTAGTGATGGTTGCACAACTCTGTTAATACGCTAAAAACATTGAAATGTATACTTAAAATTGGTGAGTTTTGTGGTATGTAAATTATATCTCAATAAAGCTGTTCTTTTAAAATGGGCAAAATAAAACCTCCCCTATCACCTTAAGTGATTACGGTAGAAATGAGATATATACAAAAGCATTTTGTTTAATAGAATGTGCCAAATATATGTTTTTGGAAAAAAAAATTAAAAGTTATTTGGTTAGCATTTCTCCTTTACCACCAAGGTATATGGACTTCTAGCTATAAATATCATAGAATAAACCTTTTTTTGAAACTAGATGGATTTTATGGCAGAGTTTCCTAAGGACATTCCATTTTTCATCTAAGTACCCAATTCTTATTCGTGTATTGTCTTTTTATTTTGAGTAATTTATATTTATGTCTCTACATTCTATAAATTTGACCTGAGAGAGATGATCTGTTTTTAGCTTCCCATTAGTAGTAGTTTTATGTCACACACTGATCTCCTTGAATAGAAAACAATCCTTTTGCTTTCTCTTCCCATATTTTTGTCAATTATTAAACAGCAGAAGAGCACTATGCCCAACACTTTTAATCTTTTGCTAAAGAGTGCCTTTTGCTACTTGTGTTTTAAATGACCAGCTAGTTTCTTATTCAAGGGATAACCAAAGGTACCCAGATAAAAGTATAGTTTGGGGCTTTCATCATCCTCATTTTCATGAGGCTTTTCAAATACATAGAATTTTTAAGAATACAAACTTCGATGTAATGTAACAGACTCTTCCAGTTGATCTAAGTTGGGGTGGGCTGTTTTAGGAATACAGTAAGTAGCTAGAGTACCACTTAACTGAAAAGTGGAAGGAGTTGAGGGCAGGGAGCAGTGTAGGTAGACTATCAGGTACTTTACAGGAAGTACAAGCAATAATACATGTGAGGTTGGATAAGATGATCTTTGAATTGTTTTCCATCCCTGGAATTCTTTATCCTGTGAAATTAGATTAAATGGAATCTGCCCCCATTAAAGCTTTGATGGTTGCCAGCATTCTCTTAAGTGTTGAGTTTCTCAGTCTATAAGGAGACCTATCAGGTTTTGCATTTTTTTAGTCTTTATTCATATCCAAGGTCATCCTCTGTGTTTAGTTATCAAAAACCCAACATATAGGTAATTGAGCAGTCTGCCCTCCAGATGCAAGCTTCCAAAAGATTTGAGACTTGGCTTTAACCATGGGAATTCCCACTATATCTTTTGAAACAAATCCTCCATTGCTTTCCCTCCTTCCTTTGCATAAAAATATAAACACACACATGCATTTTAAATCTTTGGAAGGAAAACTGTAACATAACCATAACAAATGGTAATTGAGACTAACTGAAGCACAAGAGTCCAGCAATCATGGGCCAGGTTCTCTCTGCCTCCCTGTGAGTCCTCAGTGCATGCCCCATAGTGATACTTAACAAATGTGTTGCATCTATGAATGGCAGAATATTATAAACTTAATTCCAGATTGTCTGTAACCATACTGTCCAACAGAACTTTCTATGATGTGATGGAAATCTGTGCTGTCCAGTATGGTTGAAATGTGGCTAGTGTGACTGAGGAATTGAATTTTTAATTGTATGTAATTTTAACTTTAATAGCTGCTTGTGGTCAGTTGGCTACCCTGGCTACCATGTTGGACAGCACAGCTCTATAAGACCAATTTCAAGAAGTTAGGTTACTTAGATATTGGAGTTCCTGTGGCCTTTTTTAGAACCAATAGCTGCTCTGGCTATAATATTGATTTTGTTTTTCTTTCAATTGTTCAGAAGCATTTCTTGAGTACTTCCTTGTTCAATAGTTGATGGCAATGCAAAGATGAATGACACAGCTTCTGTCGTTAAGAGCCACGGCCAGGGATTTTACATTTATTATGCTATAGGTACAGTGTGAAAAGGGCCATTGTAGAAGCATATAATAAAGTGATATCGGGGTCACAGAAAAAGTACAGCATGACTCTTTACAGGGGCCAAAGAAGAATTCTCGGAAAAACTTAATGCTTGAGCTAAAATTTAAAGGAGAGTTTGAAAAAACATTTTTTTGCCTCTGTTTTTACTGTTTTCTATAAGAGCAGATTTCCTGGGTTACTTGTAAAGTGTCCATCATGGTCAGCTTAAGACCAACTTTCTCCCTGTCTTTCCTTTGCTTCCTATGAGCTGTCAGTTTAGGCCCAGGCGTATAGGGCTTCCCCTTTCCCCCCACAGCCCTGCTGCCTTAACACATCTTTTCTTCCCACAGTGCTCAGTGAAAAGCTGCATCACTGCCTTCCACGTCACCTGCGCCTTCGAGCACAACCTAGAAATGAAGACCATCCTAGATGAGGGGGATGAAGTAAAGTTCAAGTCATACTGCCTCAAGCACAGCCAAAACAGGCAGAAGCTCGGGGAGGCCGAGTACCCCCTACACAGGGCTTCAGAGCAGGGCCAGACCAAAAGCGAGAAGACCAGCGTGCGGGCACAGAAGCTTCGGGAGCTGGAGGAGGAGTTCTATTCCCTGGTCCGTGTGGAAGATGTGGCCGCAGAGCTGGGGCTGCCCACACTAGCTGTGGACTTTATCTATAACTACTGGAAACTAAAGCGGAAAAGTAACTTCAATAAGCCATTATTTCCTCCGAAAGAGGATGAAGAAAATGGCCTAGTGCAGCCAAAAGAGGAGAGTATTCACACTCGCATGAGAATGTTTATGCACCTACGGCAAGACCTAGAGAGGGTAAGGTGACCAACTTTGACTAGTGTGTAGGTCTTGGTCTGCACAGAAATGGAGGCCCCACTTCCAGTTTTTAAAAGAACACAGCTCATTTACATTTAGAGTGTAAGCTTCTGTGTCCTTGCTTATCTTCTGATTTCATCGTGGCCCCAAACATTGGGCTTAGTTGAAATTCTGGTAGACACATCAGAGAATGGAAGCGTCCTCACTTAGATGCTCTGTGAACCTTAAATTCGAAATAAATTTTCATTTGGTTTACTTTTTATTCACTGTTGAACCTAAATTGGCTCAGCTATATTTTACTGACACACTTATGAGACTACAGGCTGAAGAAAGAATGAATTTTATTTAGGAAAGCACCAGATCAGAGTTTCTTAAACTCGGCACTATTGACATTTGGGGCTGGATAGTTCTTTGTTGTAGGGGACTGTCCTTTGTCGTGGGGAACACTGTAAGATGTTTAGCAGCAGCCCTGGCTCTACTCACTGGATGCTAGTAGCAAACCCTCACATGCCCAGTTGTGAGAACCAAAAATGTACCCAAATTACCAAATGCCCTCTGGGGGGTCAAAATTGCCCCTGGTTGAGAGCCTCTGTGCCAGATAATTCAATTTAGCTATATATATATATATATATATATATATATATATATATATATATATATATATATATATATAAAATCAGGTATCTACTAAGTTAGGTACTGTAGGGGTTCAAAGATAAGTTAGGCCCTGTGTTTACCCTAGAGAATCTTATAATCAAGTATAATTATAGAGGTGGCTTGTTTTTTTCTCTGCTACCAGAATTTGGAGGGGAACTAATAGATTTGGCTCACTTTTTAAAATTTAACTCTCACACACATATAGCACTTACTATGTGGCACCACTGTTCTAAGCATTTTATAACTATTAACTCATATAATCCTAACATGCCTATGAAGAAGGTACAATTATTATCCCTATTTACAGATGAATAAACTGGGGCACAGAAAGGTTGAGTAATTTGTCCAGATGAAGGAGCATGAGAGGGTGAGGATTTCACCCTTGTGGCTATGGAGACTTGGCTGAGCTGAAAGTGTGAGCAAAAAAGCCACTTCTGGTCTTCCCAGCAGACCTTTATCCTGCTGATCCAGCGCTCATTAGAAAACTGTACTGGATCCAGCATTGCCACCATTTACTCCGGGATCTAAAGGGAAAGCTAAAATGTTAAGTCATCATTCAGTTTTCCCAGCCTGGCTGTGCAGATAAATATCAACCCCATGATACCACAGGGAGAGTAGACTTCAGGAGGTGGCTTTGGAGCATTTTGCTTATGCTACTGACTGATATGGGAACCATGATCCCACGACTGACCATGCTATGTGACTTCCTGTGGAGTGGCTCTCGTTATACAGCTTTTAGGTTCTGTCTTCTCTCCTCACCTGCCCACCACCCCCCAACCCCACCTGACTTTAGTTGTCTTAATTTTAGCTAAACAATTTCAATTGTCAGGTTTGTGTAACATGACAAAAATCTCTTATTTGCTGGGGGTTGGGCTTTCAGGTCCGAAACCTGTGCTACATGATAACCAGGCGAGAGAAGCTGAAACTGTCACAAATCAAAATACAGGAACAGATCTTCAGTTTGCAAGTCCAGCTTGCTAACCAGGAAGTTGCTGCAGGTAACCTGTATAAATTTTATATCAATTGTTTAACTTAAAAATCTTTTAAATTCATTTCTTCTAGTCCAGCCCTGATATAACATGGCCCGTTTCACTGTTGACTCATGAGGCAAGAAATCCCAGGGTGGGGTTGATGGAGTGGCAGGCCTAGGACAGATAACCTAGGTCCCAGACAGATATTTGAGGCTATTAGTTGGAGCCGTGAAATTATTCTAAAATCATTGGATTCATTTAGAGATCAGTACGATAGGATCTAGTCCTAGTTTCCAGAAAACATTTAATTCCAGGGTTACTTAACAATAGTCTGTTATAACAGATCCTTAGCCAGAAGTTAGGAGATCTGGGCTCTTGTCTCTTCATTTATTCACTGATATTTTTTGAGCACCTCCTATGGACTAAGAGCTGAGCTAGAAGACAGAGCAGTCAGCAAGACAGAATTCCTTCAGAGAATTCTGCCCACTTGGTGAGAGAAACAAGTGAGCATAATTCCAGTGCCCTAAGCATGGGAGCTTGGCTGGAATAATGACAGTCATATTCAGAGACATTTGTAACCTCCCTGTGCCTCATTTAACACAGAGGTCAGTGGCAGAGCCTGGGCAACCAGGGGTCACTGGGCAGGGTGTGCAGAAGCCAGCTTCTGCCAAGAGCCAGCTATAGAGCAAGAGAGGCACCCAGAAATAAGGTGTCAGGTAGGTATCAAAGGCTCGTGGTCAGTTGTGAGTATCACGGGTCACAGCAGAATGGTGTAGCAGGAGACAGCAGGGCTGCTCAGCCACAAGAGCACCACGATGGACAAGACAAGAAGAACCAAAGGACAGCAGGAAGAGCCTCCATGATGCCAAGGAAATTGGCCCCTAGACCATGTGGCTTCTGATTAGTGGGACCCAGCCCCACAACCGCTTGTGGCAGCAACAGGTGGCAGGCCCTGGTAGAGATGGGGGCTGTGAGTGTTCAGTATGGACCCTTAGGGAACAAATGCTGCCCGTTGGGATTTTTTTTTACTTTCTGAGAAATAATAGTTCATTATTAGTGTATAGAAATGCAACAGATTTCTGTATATTAATCTTGTATCCTGCAGCTTTGCTGGATTTTTTAATTCTAATAGTTTTTGGGTGAAGACTTCAGGGTTTTCTATATAAAGAATATGTCATCTGCAAATAGTGACAGTTTTATCTCTTCCATTCTAATTTGAATGCTTTTTATTTCTTTTTCTTGTCTTACTGCTGTGGCTAGGACTTCCAGTACTATGTTAAATAGAAGTGGCGAGATTGGGCATCCTTGTCTTGTTCCTGAAATTAGAGGAAAGGCTTTCAGCTTTTCACCATTGAGTATGATGTTGGCTGTGGGTTTGTCATAAATGGTCTTCATTATGTTGAGCTATGTTCCCTCTGTACCAACTTTGATGAGAGTTTTTATCATGAATGGATGTTGAATTTTGTCAAATGCTTTTTCTGCATCTATTGAGATGATCATGTGCTTTCTATCATTCCTTTTGTTAATATGATGTATCACATTGATTGATTTGCAAACATTGAGCCATCCTTATGTCCCTGGAATAAATCCAACTTTATCATGGTGTATGATCCTTTTTATACATGGTTGGATTCAGTTTGCTAATATTTTGTTGAGGATTTTTGCATCTGTATTCATCAAAGGTATTGGCATGTAATTTTCTTTTTTTGTAGTGTCTTTGGTTTTGGTATCAGGGTAGTGGTGGCCTCGCAGAATGAATTTGGGAGTGTTCCATCCTCTTCGATTATTTGGACTAGTTTGAGAAAGATAGGTCTCAGTTCTTCTTTATATGTTTGGTAGAATTCCCCTGTGAAGCCATCTGGTCCAGGACTTTTGTTTGCTGGGAGTTTTTTTAAATTATAAATTCAATTTCACTACTAGTGATCAGTCTGTTCAAATTGTCTGTTTCTTCTCAATTCAGTCTTGGCAGGTTGTGTGTTTCTTGAAATTTGTCCATTTCTTCTAGGTTGTCCAATTTGTTGGCATGTAACCATTCATAGTATTCTCTTATGATTTTTTTGTATCTCTGTAGTATCTGTTGTTATTTCCTCCCTTTCCTTTCCTATTTTGTTTATTTGGGTCCTTTCTCTTTTCTTCTTGGTGAGTCTGGCTAAAGGTTTATCAATTTTATCTTTTCAAAAACACAGCTCTTGGTTTCATTGATCTTTTCTATTGGGTTTTTTTTTAAATCTCTATTTTATTTATTTCTTCTCTGATCTTTATTCCCTTCCTTCTGCTGACTTTGGGCTTTGTTTGTTCTTTTTCTGATACCTTCAGGTGGTAAGTTAGGTTGTTTACTTGAGATTTTTTTCTTGTTTCTTGAGGAAGGCCTGTATCACTCTAAACTTCCCTCTTAGAGCTGCTTTTGTTGCATCCCATAGATTTTGGAAAGTTGTGTTTGCATTTTCATTTGTCTCAAGGTATTTTCTGATCTCCTCTTTGATTTCATCATGGACCCATTGGTTTTTTAGTAGCATGTTGTTTAGTCTCTACGTGTTTATTTTCACATTTTTCTTTCTGTAATTGATTTCTCGTTTCATACCATTGTGGTTGGAAAAAATGCTTGATATAATTTCTCTCCTCTTAAATTTGTTAAGACTTGTTTTGTGGCTTAGCATGTGATCTATCCTGGAGAACGTCCCATGTGCACTTGAAAAGAATGTGTATTCTGCTGGTTTTGGATGTAATATCCTATAGATATCTATTAAGTCCAACTGGTCTATTGTGTCATTTAAGACCACTGTTGCCTATTGACTTTCTACCTGGGTGATCTGTCCATTAATATAAGTGGGGTTAAAGTCTCCTACTATTATTGTATTATTGTCAATTTCTCTCTTTATATCTTTTAGTATTTGCTTTATATAGTTAGTTGCTCCTGTATTGGGTACATATGTGTTAATGAATGTAATACCCTCCTCTTGTATTGCTCCCTTTATCATTATATAACGCCCTTCTTTGTCTTTGTTATAGCCTTTGTTTTAAAGTATGCTTTGTCTGATTATGAGTATTGCTTCCCCCACTTTCTTGTCATGTCCATTTGCATGAAAACGTACTCTGTCATTTAAAATGAATCTTTCTTTTTGATCTTAGGACTTCCTTTGACAAATGCAGTAGAAAATTCATTGTTTTACCCACCACCAAGAATTACCTTAAAGTTAAAAATGCCCAAATCAGCCCTGGAAGACTGCAGAAACAGCTCCACAGAGCCTGAACATGGACCTCTCTCTCCTGACGGCAGCTCCCCTGTTTGCAATATGAGGAGCATGCAGGTGGCTCAGGAATCACTAGAAATGAGAATAAAGTCATACCCAAGGTATCCACTAGAGAGCAAGAATAACTGTTTGCCGGCCAGTCTCAGCCATGCTAGGAGTGAAGCAAAGGATCCCAGTCCTGCTTGGAGAACTCCATCTCCAGAGTTCTATCATGGGCAGTCTCTGGGAAAGCCTCTGGTCCTTCAGGCTGCCCTGCATGGACAGTCTTCCATTGGGAATGGGAAAAGTCAGCCTAACTCCAAGTTTGCCAAATCCAATGGCCTGGAGGGCAGCTGGTCTGGGGATGTCAGCCAAAAAGACAGCTCAAGTGAGATGTTCTGTGACCAGGAGCCCATGCTCAGCTCCCACTTGGGCAGTCAGGGCAGCTTTAGAAAATCTACCATGGAACACTTCAGCAGGTCCTTTAAGGAGGCTACCAACAGGTGGGTGAGGACCACAGAGGACCTCCCGTGCTATGTGAAGCCAACCAAGAATATTAACCCCAAGGAGCAGCTCTGGGGCAGGCAGTTTGTCAGGCGGTCTGCAGGGAGAGCTCCATATCAGGAAAATGATGGGTATTGCCCAGATTTGGAGCTGAGTGATTCAGAAGCAGAAAGTGATGGGAATAAAGAGAAAGTTAGGGTAAAGAGAGATAGCTCAGACAGGGAAAATCCTCCCCATGACTCCAGACGGGATTGCCGTGGTAAAAGCAAGACATATCCCCTTTCCCACAGTTCAATGCATAGGTGATTAGAAATTTCAAGAAAAACTCCACCTTTGCCTTTGCCTCATATATTGGGGAAAACCCATACACCAAAAGGATTCTAGTATATGTTAGGAGGAATTGTAGTGAAAAGGATAAAATTTTTCCGCAGTAAATTGGCTTGCAGTTTTTGAACCAGTTTCAAGTCCAATTTTCACGAGCACATCATAGAAATTACATATTGTCCAAAAGTTTAGGGGTTTTTTTTGTTTTGTTTTTTTGCCAGAGGCTAGTGAGAAAAGCTGGGACCAGAGTATTTGCTCAGTAAATACTTTGGGGCAGCTTTCCAATTATATTAACACATTGATACACATATGTATTAAGAGTCCTTGCATTGTCCTTGATTTGCAGGAGACCATGATTATCAGACACTAAAACTACTTATCTTTTGAAGCTACAGCATGTGACTTCCAGAGCTCCTGTCTGTAAGAAGTTTCTAACTCCACTGGTACCTGGAAACCCTCTTCAGGGAGAGACCAGGGACCAATATCTCAGATACTGTCAAACTCACTACTCTCTTCCTTTGCTCTGAACAAGGTTGAGTTCCTTTCACAGTATCTTAACTTACCAAGTCAATACACCTAATGCTTATAAGTGTCCAGTGCCTGTTCCTAGACTTGCTTGTTGGGGACGCACTTGTAACTATTTCCACCCAGCTAACAAGCATAAAAGGCTAACTTGTGGATAGTGTTTACAAAAGTACTACTTCCAAGGAAAATGCTCTGATTCTCTCAGTTTAGGCATTTGTGTAGGATCGCAGAGCCTTTCCCAAAGTGAGAACATTTCTGGAGGGTTTGTATCAGGTCAGGGTTTTTGTGTTATTGTTTTCAAATAAGTTTGACTTAAATAAGTTTGGCTGACAGTTTTTGTATACCTGCTTTAATGTTTATAAAATTTTTATTGAGGTATAATTAAGATATAGTAAAATGCAGAGAGGTTAAGTATTCTTACCTGCTTTAATTTTGAAACAGATTTTTATTGTCAAACAGAATTTGAAAGCATGTGTTTAACACATGGATATAATTTAGCTTTGTACCAACTTTGAATCCAAGGCAATTTCCCAAACAAAAGGGCTGGAGCTGTTTTTCAGAAGTTACTCATACTCTGTTCCCAAACTATCAGCCTTTATTAATTTCTGGGAGGAAGAGAATAATTACATTAGTGGGAGATAAAACATACCTGCTTCCTGTTTAAAGAAGAGGAAAATGTTACAGTTTTTAAAGTGTGAAGCCAACTATAATTCTCTGCTCTCTTTTCTTCTTAGCCTTAAATTAATATTCTCTTTCTTCTAGTTTGGGAACATGTAGTGAGACTTTTCAGACAAAAGAGGCCATTTTAGATTTTTTAAGTTGCTTCCTGGTGAAACAGCCCAGCTGCAGTAAAGGCAGGGGCCCCTCTTCTCTCCGTCAATATGGGAAACTCAGCAGTTTTCCTCTCCCCCGCTTTTGTTCCTGTAGCCTGTAGCTTTGTTAATGAATTCCTTTGCTTTTATTTCTTCCTCCTTTTCTGAAAACTTCTGTATTTTGCCTCTCCTTTGGCTACACCTTCAAAATGTTTCTTTTGTGCCTGTGTACATGTGTAATAGGTGTCCTATGCTTTGTTTGAATGGAAAAAGCTATGGATTATCCAAATGAGGAACAGTAGTTTTCCTATTTATGCACTAGGTTTCTGTGCTTTTTCTTTGCATTCTCCTGGTTTGGATATTAATTTGACACCTTCATGGTAAAGAAATTGTAGTGGAGCTATGTCATAAACTCCTTCTGTTAGAGGCCAGTGCAGTAGCCTATGTCCTTTCATGCCTTTCAATTCTGAGTGAGTGGGAAGAAAAGCAAACATTGAAAAAGTGCTTCAGCCAAATTCCATATGTAATGCCATTGGGAGAGTATTGACTAAAATAATTTCAGTCAGGGAAATATAGTTGTAATATTTTTACAGGATTTTCCTAGGTAAATGAAGGAGCCTTCAGTTGTATACATTTCAATTGCCCCAAAATGTATTTGCTACATTTTGCTGTTGTTTGAAGTATTACCTCTTAATCTTCTTTGTTAAATTTTTTTTCGTTTTGTCTTATATAGTCCAGTTTTCAAAGATGAACTTGGTCTTTTTTCAAATGTCACCTTTTTACCGATACTTTTTCATTAAATTATGAAAACTGTTAACTACTGTCGGTGTGGTAATTTTTTATTTTGGCATATGGGTTTTAGAAAAGCTTACATATGTTTCTTTTATATTTAAAAAAAATCTTATTCATTAAGCAAAACAGATGGTAAGGGGAAAGGAAGTAGGAATTGAATGTTTAGAAGCACAAATTTGTGATTCATGTCAATACCAGGGACCAAAGAGAACTCGGAAATTGGACTCTACCTGCAAATCATGATTTCGTCAGGCCGATAAGACGGAACCTTAGGACCAACATAAATCACTAGGGGAATGGAGCCTGTCTAAAGTCACAAAGTTCAGAAGGCTTAGATCAGGCCTCACTTAAATATACATTCTTTGCAAAATTCATTCTATTTTGGAGTCATGTGAGAATATTAAGATTATAGGGGTTATGTAGTGTCATGGGGGGATTTTTGAGGGCATTTATAAACATTTTCATTATGTTTGAGAAATGTATTTGCTGAAGGTCATTGGGTAAATCATTAGTGAAGATAGTTAAAAGATAAGGTTGTTTCTCGCCCCCATCTTCTCTTCCCCCTCCTCCCCCTCTTCCCCTGCATTCTCCCTCCACCACCACCACCTCTCTCTCCTTCATAGATAACTGTTCTGATTCAGTAAATTTCTAGGTAAAATGTTGGAGTACTAAAACTACAAATACCACTCTGTTATAGCCAACAAAAGCTTTGGGTGTATTCTAATGTCTATATCTCTAATAAGAGGTGAACCTTTGTTTTCATGTTGAAGAAACTTTTAAATTCATAGAATAAACTAGAGGATGCACAGTCCCGGGGCTTTTTCCCTCCAGGACTTTACAATCCTCAGCATGCTTGCTGACCCTTAAGAATGGAGGAAAAATACATGATAGGATTAAAACCTTATTCACCACTGAATAACCTTCATGGGATATTTTCAAAAAATGTATCTTATTTATAAGAAATGTTTATTAGATTTTCACAACCTTAATTCACCTATTTTCAAGTTTTATGGAAAGCAGCAATTACATATTGATTTTTTAAAATAACTTTAAGTTAATAAATAAAGGCCTACCCTGAGGCCGTCTCTCCTACACATGGAGCTCTGTAATACTCAGTTCATCATTGTTGAAGGAGGCTTCTGTGAATTCAGTTAATTTTACTTCATGGATTGGAACGGATTGCATGACCCGAAACCATGAGGATAGTTGTGTTTGAAATGAGCCGAGATGACGGGGGTGGTCACGCCCCAGATTGGTGCTTCCTGCCCTGTCTAGTCACTGATGAGTACTTTGACCTGATGCTCCCTAAATACATTAATCATCTTGACAAACTCTCAGAGCATCCATCATTTCTCATCTTGTTAAAGTGGGTTTGGGTGTGAGCATTCCAACCTCACAGCCTGGACACCCCAAGCATTAATTTCTCTTTCCCTGACTACTCCTCCCACCCCACCTTCTTAGTTTCCTTTATTTTTACCGATTGTCAGGTTATAAACAAACTAGAAAGATGGAATTGGGCTGATTAAGCTGTACTTAACTACAGCAAGTATCTGCTCAGCTTCTCCCTGAAGAAAACAACCTGAGAGGGGGTTTACTCATGAGTTCTGTACTGCTCCATTCTTGCCATCCTGGACAGAAGATTGGACTAGTCATCTGACACAAAGGCAAACAGTTTAGAAGCTCACATCCAAAGAGCAAGATAATTCACACAAATCTAGACTGGACAGGCCTCGTGATGGAGCTAGGACATGGTGACTTGCCTTCTCCATAGCTAGTCTAACCTGTAACTGAGTGTAGTTGGCTAAATAATGGCCCCCCAAAGATGTCCACATTCTAATCCCTGGAACCTGTGAATATGTTACATTGCATGGTAAAAAGGACTTTGCAGATGTGATTAAGGTTAAGGACCTGAGATATGGAAATGATCCTTGGCTATCCAGGTGAGCCCAACCAGTATAATCACAAGGGTACTTTTAAGAGGGAGGCAGGGGGATCAGCGTCAGTAGCAGTAGGAGTTGTGATAATGGAAGCAAAGAGGTTGGAGTGATGCTAAGAAGGGCCGTGAGCCAAGGAAATGAATTCTCCCCTTAAGTCTCCAGAAGGAACCCAGCCCTGTCTACACCATGACTTCTGACTTCCAGAACTATAAGAGAATACATTTGTGTTGTTTTAAGCCACTAAATTTGTGGTAATTTGTTATAGCAGAAATAGGAAGCCAATACACTAGGCATAGAGCAAGTGTTCCTTATCCTTTCAGGGGCACATTCCTCCTTCCCAAAGGGCCCACCTGGGCTGCAGCTGACCACTCTAGGTTGGTCCTGTGCTTTCTATCTTAGTTGAAACACTTTCTGGAAATGGAAAAATATGTGTTTTTTTCAATCAATAAAATCCTTCCCTATACAAATTAGTTTTCTATTTCCTCCCTCCCACCCACTTTTTCCAAGGTAGCCTTTGGTACGTCTCAGGTAGCCTTGGGTAATCTTCCATGGCCTGCTTGATCCAGTGTGCCTGGATCTGGCACTGCCTAAGGACTTGCCATAGGTTTGGAAGTCCCTGTTGTCTGAAAAACTGTCCTCGGGAAGTGGAAATAATTCACTGAGTGTAACTCTGGGGAGTGGGGGAGAGGTGATAGAAGGCAGGTGGGGCTCATTATGAGGAATGATGCTCTAATTATCAGAGCCTCCTACAAGGAAATGGGTAGCTTGGAGAGTTAGAGAGTTCTTGAAGATCCCAGGGACCTGAGCAGAGCTTGGGGATTAAAGAATGCAACTCTATGCTGCCTATAAGAAACACACTTTTAAGTATAAAGATACAAATAAGTTAAAAAGTAAGAGGATGGAAAAAGATACCATGTTCACACTAACCAAAAGAAAGCTGGAGTGGCTATATTAGTATCACACGAGGGCAAATTCATCAAGAGGACATAAAAACCCTAAATGTTTATGCACCTAATAACATAACTTCAAAATACACTAAGGAAAAACTAGTAGAACTTCAAGGAGAAACAGACAAACCTGCAATTACAGTTTATGTCTAGTTAATAGCACAAGTACATAGAAAATCAGGATATAGAAGATTTGAACAAAACTATCAACCACCTAGATTTAATTGACATTTACCACTCACTCCACCCCACAGCAGCAAAATATACATCTTTTTCAAATGCAAATGGAACATTCACCAAGTTAGACCCTATTCTGGGCCATTAAACAAGTCTTAATAAATTTAAAAGGATTCAAAAACAAAGAACATTCTCTGCGCACAATGGAATAAAATTAGAAATCAGTAACAGAAACACCTCTGGAAAATGTGATTACTGGAAACTAAACACACCTCTAAATAACACATGAGTCCAAGAAGAACTGAAAAAGGAAATAGAAAGTATTTTGAACTGAATGAAAAAGAAAAAATACAATTTGTGGGATGGTGCTAAAGCAGTGCCTTGGGGAAATTCTATAGCACCAAATGCTTATATTAGAAAAGAAGGGTGTCAAATCAGTGGCCTCACCTTCCACCTTAAGAAATTCTAAAAAGAAAAGGAAATGAAATCCAAAGTAGAAGAAAGGAAATAATAAAGATCAGAGCTGAAGTCAGTGAACTAGGAAAGAAAATCAATAGAGAAAATCATTGAAACCAAAAGCTGGATCTTTGAGAAGTGATAAACCTCTAGTGAAACTGATCAGAAAAAAAAAGGCAAATTATCAACATTAGAAATGAGAGAAATGACGTTGCTACAGATTCTACAGATATTAAAAGACGAATAAAGGAATATCATGAACAACCTTATGCCAGTAAACTCAACAGCAAAGACAAAATGGATACATTCCCTCAAAGACACAAACTACTAAAGCACATTCAAAAATAAATAGATAACCTGAAAAGCCCTTTATTATTAAGTAAATTGAATTTGCAGTTAAAAACTTTCTTATGAGGAAAACTCCAGGCCCAAATGACTTTGCTGGTAAATTCTAACAAACATTTAAGGAACAAATAATATCAATTCTACACAACTCTTCCCAAAAGATTGAACAGGAGAGAATAGTTCTCAACTCATTCTATGAGGCCAGCATTAACCTAATATAAAAACCAGACACAGACATAAGAAAACTACAGATCGGGAGTTCCCTGGTGGTCCAGTAGTTAGGACTCGGCACTCTCACTGCCATGGCCCCGGGTTCAATCCCTGGTCAGGGAACTAAGATTCCGCAAGCAGTGTTGGCAGCACGGCCCCCTCAAAAAAAAATACAGGTCAATATCCTTTATTTAAAGCAAATGTGGGCTTCCCTGGTGGCACAGTGGTTAAGAATCCGCCTGCCAATGCAGGAGACATGGGTTCGAGCCCTGGTCCTGGAAGATCCCACATGCTGCGGAGTAACTAAGCCCGTGCGCCACAACTACTGAGCCTGCACTCTAGAGTCCGCGAGCCACAACTACTGAAGCCCATGCACCTAGAGCCCGTGCTCCGCAACAAGAGAAGCCACCACAATGAGAAGCCTGCTCACCACAACAAAGAGTAGCTCCTGCTCGCTGCAACTAGAGAAAGCCTGCACACAGCAACGAAGACCCAACGCAGCCAAAATTAAAGAAATAAATAAATTTATAAAAATAAAGTAAATGCAAAAAAGTTCTTAAAACTTTAGCAAATTGAATTCCAACAATATATGAAAAGGATAGTACATCATGACTGTCTTGGTCCACTTGGGCTGCTATAACAAAAAACTATAGACTGGATGGCTTAAACAACAGGAATTTATTTCTCACAGTCCAGAAGCTGGAAAGTTTATGATCAAGTTGCTATCAGATCCATGTCTGGTGAGGGCCCACTTCCTGGCTTGTAGACAGCTGCCTTCTCACTGTGTGCTCACATGGCCTTTCCTTGGTGCCTACTCTCATGGAGAGAGAGAGAAATCTTCCTCTTATAAGGGCACTAATCCCATCATGAGGTTCCCACCCTCCTGGCCTAATCTAAACCTAATTATCTCCCAAAGACCCCACCTCCCATTGTGGGCTAGGGCTTCAACATATGAATTTGGGGGCACACAAACATTTCAATCTATAACAATGACCAAGTGAGATTTATTCCAGAAATGCAAGTTTGAGTGAACATTCAAAAAATAATCAGTGTAATTTGCTATATCTCCAACATACATAAAAAGTATTTGACAAACTCCAGTGTTCACTCCTGATAATAATGCTTAGCAAACGAAGAATAGAAAGGAACTTTCTGAACCTGATAAAGGACATCTATGAAAAACCTACAGCTAACATCATACTTAACAGTGAAAGACAATGTTTTCCCCCTAAGATCAGGAATAAGACAAGAGTATCTGAACTCACTACTTCTCTTCAACACTATACTGGAATTTCTAGTCAGTGCAGTAAAGCAAGAAAAAGAAATGAAAGGCATCCTTACTAGAAAAGAAGAAATATTTATTTATTTTCAGATGACATGATTATGTAGAAAATCAGATGGAATCAACAAAAAAAGCTACCAGGGCTTCCCTGGTGGCGCAGTGGTTAAGAATCCGCCTGCCAATGCAGGGAACACGGGTTCGAGCTCTGGGCCAGGAAGATCCCACATGCTGTGGAGCAACTAAGCCCATGCGCCACAACTACTGAGCCTGCGCTCTAGAGCCCGCGAGCCACAACTACTGAGCCCACGTGCCACAACTACTGAAGCCCACGTGCCTAGAGCCTGTGCTCCGCAACAAGAGAAGCCACCGCAATGAGAAGCCCGCACACCGCAACAAAGAGTAGCCCCTGCTCGCCACAACTAGAGAAAGCCCGCTCACAGCAACGAAGACCCAACGCAGCCAAAAATAAATAAATAAAATAAATAAATTTATTAAAAAAAAAAAAAAGCTACCAGAATTAGTAAGGAAGTCTAGCAAGGCTGCAGGATAAAAGGTCAATTTACAAAAACCTATTATATTTATATACTAGTAAGGAACAATCAGAAGTTGAAATTTTAAAAATATACCATTTACGATAGCACCAAAAATGTGAAATTCTTATGTATAAATCTGACAAAAGATGTGAAAGACCTTTACAACGACATCCATAAAACATTACCGAGAAAAATAGGAGACCTAAATAAATGGAGAAAGACACCATGTTCATGGATCAGGAGGCTCAATGTTATTAAGATTTCAATTATCCCCAAGTTGGTTTATAGATTCAATGCAATTCCAATCAAAATCACACCAGGGTTCTTTGGGGGGGGTGAATTAGTAAACTGATTTTAAAATTCATATGAAAGTGCAAGGGACCTAGGATAGGCAAAACTGCTTAGAACAAAAAAGAATGAAGTTAGAGGACTGACACTACCTGATTTCACGACTTATTATAAAGCTACAATAATCAAAACAATGTGGTATTGGGGTAAAGATAGACATATAGCTCAGTGGAACAGAATGAATTCAGAAGTAGACTCATATATGTGGGCAACTGATTTTCAACAAAGGTGCAGAGCAATTTAGTGAAAAGAGGAGTGTCTTCAACAATCCTCTTCCCAAAAAGCATGCTGGAAAAATTGGATACCCATATGTAAAAAGTAAAACAGCTCCTATCAATACCTCACACCATATATAAAATTAATTTCAGAATGGGTCAAAGAGCTAAATCTAAAACTATAAAACTTCTAGACATGAACAAAGAAGAAAACCTTTAGGATCTTGTTTAGGTAAAAACTTCTTAGATATGACACCAAAAGCACTTTCCTTAAAAGAACATACTGGTATATCGGACTTCATCAAAATTAAAACTTCTTTTTGAAAGACACTGTTGCTAGGATGAAAAAAGAAGTCAGACTGGGAGAAAAGGTTTGCAAATCATTTATCTGATAAAGGAGTGGTATCAAGAATGTGTCAAGAATCCTCACAACTTAATAACAAGAAAATAACCTAATTAAAAAATGAGCAAACCATCTCAACAGGCACTTTGGTGAAGACAATGAATGGCAAACGCTCACATGAAAAGATGCTCAACCCCATTAGTCATTAGGGAAATGCAAATTAAAACCACAGTGAGATACTGTTACACCGCTATTAGAATGGCTAAAATTTAAAAGACTCACCATACCACGTGAACTGGAACTCTCATAAGTGGGTGGTGGGAATGTAAAATGGCACAGCCGCTTTGAAAAACACTTTGGAAGCTTCTTACAAAGTTAAACATACACCTACCATAAGATTCCGCCATTCTGCTCTTAAATATTTACTGGAGAGAAATGAAAGCAAATGTTCATATAAAGATTAGTACACAAATGTTCATAGTAGCTTTGTTTGTGATTGCCGAAACTAGAAACAACTCAAATGTCCAACAACACTTAAATGGATAAACAAGTTGTGGTACTTACATACAGTGAAATACCTCTTAGTAATAAGCAGCCGCATAGCACAGGGAGATCAGCTCTGTGCTTTGTGTCCACCTAGAGGGGTGGGATAGGGAGGGTGGGAGGGAGAAGCAAGAGGGAGGAGATATGGGGATATACGTATACGTATAGCTGATTCACTTTGTTATACAGCAGAAACTAACACATCATTGTAAAGCAATTATACTCCAATAAAGATGTTAAAAAAAATGGAATGAACTACACACAGCAGGATAGATATTTTGATTCTCAAAATAATTATGCTGAGTGAAAGGAGCCAGACAAAACAGAAAACGTACTGTATAATTCCATGTATATAAAACTCTAGAAAATGAAAACTAATCTGGAGTAACAGTGGATCAGTAGTTGCCTGGGAGTTAGGAGCACGGAGGGGCAGGACTGAGAGATAATAAAGGGGCAAGAAGAAACTTTTGAGTGATGGATATATTCATTATCTTGATGATGGTGATGGCTTCAGGCATATGTGTATGTGTCAAAACTAACCAAATTTTACTCTTTGTATATGTCAGTTTATTGTATGTCTCTTATACATCAATAAAGCTATTAAAATAAAACCTTAAAAAGACTTCTTCAATTATGTCTGTGTGTCCCTAGGAACTCTGTTTCATTGGCCTGCAATCAGGAGGTTTTATTCAGCTTCTGATGGGTAATGGTTGGGCTTCAGCCGTGCTCTAGAGACACAAGATTGCACAAGCACCATCCTTACGGCCCATGGAAGTTCTCATGGGGTCTTCTGAATCTAAATCTGCAACCCTTCTATGCTAAACACCTGCCTCCTTCATATTTTCCTACTATCATGTTCTCTACCTGGCATAATTTCTCTAGGGTCAATTTGAAATTACCGTGGCCACACTGGGGAATTTCTGACATGAACAAGATTGTTCACTTAAGAAGTACCTCAGGGGATTTCCCTGGTGGTCCAGTGGTTAGGACTCGGAGTTTTCACTGCCGTGGCCCGGGTTCAATCCCTGGTCCGGAAACTAAGCTGTGCTGCGCGGCCAGAAAAAAAAAAAGGGGGCACCTTAGAACAAAAAGGGAAGAAACCCTCATGAGTCATGAGGAGATTGTTTTTATCTAAAAGAGAATTTTTTTTAACATAGGAAACTATATTAGCTTTGTTTCTATACTTCAAGGATTAATGAATGGTAGCTTTAAAATTATTTAGATTGGTAAAATTGTCAGTGGCCTGAGTTATTGTCTAAACCAGCTGTAATCTCAATATCTATATATCTATTTATCCTTCTATTTCTTGTGTCTGTCAAAATGGGGTTTCTGTATCAATACATTCTTCCTTCTTCAAAAAGCAACAAAATTACCCTTTAAAAATTGTAATTTCATGTTTGTCTGAAGCTGGGTCCCTCTTAATTTTTGTCCCTCTCCGTTTTAACCCCCTTAGGAAACTTTTAAAGATTAACTGATCAAAACACATTCAGTTGCATTGTAAAGCAATTATACTCCAATAAAGATGTTAAAAAAATTTTTTTTAATTAAAAAAAAATTCAGTTGTTATGTGTACACTTTTTTTTCTAGTCCAGATAAACTGTCAAAAATGTCTAAAAAAAAGAAAATGTTGTTAAATTATGTTTCTTTTTGTAGACACTGAAAAGTGTACTTACATAATAGCCTTTGTTATTCTAGTTATGAGAAAAGAAGAAAAGAGCTTAATTCCAAGATGAAGAAGAGCTTTTGATACAACTTAGTCTTTATTTATTTATTTATTTGGCTGAGCCGGGTCTTAGTTACAGCACGTGGGCTCTTAGTTGCGGCATGTGGGATCTAGTTTCCTGACCAGGGATGGAGCTTGGGCCCCCTGCACTGAGAGCACAGAGTCTTAACCACTGGACCATCAGGGAAGTCCCATGACTGAGGGTCTTTAAAAATTAGTTTACCATTTAAAAATAATGTCAGCACAATATTTTGGTTTGTACAAAACCAGGGTTAAATTATTTAACCTTTCTAAATTTCCTACACTGGCTTTATGAGTTAAGTAAGTTACCATTGTTTCCATAACTTCCTGAAAAAATATATATACGAGCAATTAAATGAAATGATAATAACTTTTTAAAGAGTTATTATGAAATTTTATGAAATTCTTAAACTGCTACAAATCACAAAGATTTAACATATTAGCTAAAATTGAAATTTCCAGATCCTGACTAATTTTAAGGCCTTAGATAAATGGTTAAGTTAATTAATAAATAATCTTTGGCTATCTGGACAGTTTCTAAGTAAGAAACAGATACAAAACACTGGCCACTGAACATAACTCTTTATTCTTATCTCCTAGAATGGCACTGTCCTTATCGTCCATAAATTCAGGAGAAGTGCAGAGAACTAACTGAATTCTAAAACCAAAATTTTTAAAGTTCTCAGAAACCCCTTGAACGTCCATGGCCTAAAGTCTTGCCATGATCCTTGATAGCAGTAAGATCTGTCCCCTCTAGGATCCACAAGTTACCTCCTTCTGAGTTAATAACGAGTTGCCCCATGGATTTGGAAAGTAATCCCAATCCTAGACTCTACCCTATGACATGCTGATATCATTAATTACAGCAGGGAACTCATAAAATACCTCCAGCTTTATCACCAGCAAGTACAGCTGCTTCTTCAAAACACCCACCTAAGCAGCCTCTGCATGATCCCAAACCTGAAGGCTTGGTTTTCTGAAAAGGCATCAGAGAAAAACTGCCCTTGAGCCTCAGTGGAAAAGACCTTTTCAGGTACTGTTAGCAACCGACACAACACTAAAACTCCAAGGTACTGATACTGAAGTTCATGTTTCCCAGCTTATAAGATATACAGACCACCTAGAGGGGTGGGATAGGGAGAGTGGGAGGGAGGGAGACACAAGAGGGAGGGGATATGGAGATATATGTATACATATAGCTGATTCACTTTGTTATACAGCAGAAACTAACACACCATTGTAAAGCAATTATACTCCAATAAAGATGTTAAAAAAAAAAAGATATACATCACTTCATCCTGACTACTGGATGGCCATTCCATTGGAATACTTTAAACAGGATTCTTACGATCTCTCCAGAAACTACTGACCGCGGAAGTTGACAGCTTCTGCCCAAGGTTAATTTTCTGATTCTTCAGTGGCCTTTTTCCTTCCTTTTTCCACTCATCTTGCCTGTTATTGTACTTTACACTCCCTAGGAACTGACTCTAAGGCTCAATATGTTCTTCCTTATCTTCATCCTATGACTTTTGACCCTTTATGATCTTCTCCCACTTCAGAAAAAGTAAAATGTTCTGATGGGTTTTTCTCAGACCATAGCTACTGCTCTGAATTTAACTGTTTGCTGACAAAAATTTAATCTTTTTTTCTTTTAAACACTTGAGAAGGTACGTTTCCTTTTATAGGCCCCTTCTGGTTCTTAAGTTTCCCCCACGTCATTAATCCCAAGCTTCAGTCACATAAAAATTGACCTCACATCAACAAAATGCTTCTACTGAGGTTACTACAACCCTATCAGCAAAACGTAGCCCGTAAGGAATGAGAACTAATGTTAGCTACAAACATTTTTCTTTTAATTTGACCGCACCACACAGCTTGCGGGATCTTAGTTCCCCGACCAGGGATCGAACCCGGGCCCCCAGCAGTGGAAGATTGGAGTCCTCACCATTGGACCGCAGGGAATTCCCTACAAACACTTGTTCTCTTCAGAGACACTCTTTTTGGGAACTGTTTACCTCCACTCACGTTATCTGCCCTTTTCAAGGGACATATAATTAGCTCATGTAAAATGATACTTATACTCCCAATAAAGTCTGTGCTCCATTGGGATACCATTTCTGAGGTGGACATCAGACTTACACCAACCTGCCACACACTAACTTATCCAATATATTTGGGGTGATTTTTTTTTAATTTTATTTGTTTATTTATTTATTTATGGCTGTGTTGGGTCTTCGTTTCTGTGCGAGGGCTTTCTCTAGTTGCGGCAAGCGGGGGCCACTCTTCACCGCGGTGCGCGGGCCTCTCACTATTTGGGGTAATTGTTAGAGACTTTCAGATATTTAAAACTACCTCTCTTCCAGAGGATCAAATTTTCCTGAAAAGAAGAGGGAAGCACAGCAGAATCTGGACAACTCCCAGAAAGATAACTGGCTCCTCCTGCATTCCCTGTGAGCTGCGGTTCCCACCGTGGTGAAAAGGTGGCCCCAAACCTGTCTCGGACCCTAACAGATGCCATAAATGACACAACTTCTACTCTAGAAGGCTCCCCCACCCCCAAAAAAGTCTAAATTCTTTAGCCAGGCTGTCACGAGCAATCCGAGGAGCGAGTTAGCTTTAGCAATACCTCTTGCTGCACTTATATAAATACTACAGGTCAAGTAGAACAATTTCTGATGAGGCTAAAAGAAAAAGGCACCTGGCTCTCTACAAGAGACCAGCTGGACCATGGGACATGTTTCCATGGCCTGGGTTGGGTCATCTAGGCCCCTGTGTCCAGAGTCTATTACGAGGACGAATCATCACCTTGTTTCTGGTAACTGCCTGTGGTGCTTTTGGCCGATGGATCCTGTCCAGAGTCGTTAATGCCGCTGTGCAGCCCTTGTCACATCAGAAGATTCAGTACCTCATCCTGCAACAAAAGGAGCAGGAGAGACTTGCCCAAGTCCTCCTGCAGACAATTTTCTCGGTGCCACCTCCAGATCAGCAATATCTCAGCAATGGTGATGATTAGAATATATAAATTCGTGTCCTGTGGCCTGACCTCATCTGACCTTGGATGAAAGGGGGGGAATGAGAAAGAAATGCAGCCCCTGACATCCAGGAGCTGGCCTGGCACTCACAGCAAGGCCTTGGTGCTCTCCCGATGGACATGACCAATTTCACAGATTCCCAACATCAGACAAGGCCACTCTATGACTGTAATGGATCAAGACAAAAGCTAGACTAATAAGCATTGTCCAAATTCCCCAAATGACTAAACATCACCCTCTCCTAGCTCATATGAATGGGTGCTGCTTCTTTATCAATCACTCCCTTCGCCTCACCTTTCTAGATAAGGATTAAGATACCCAATCATAGACTCACCCCCACTTTCTGACAGCCTCCAATCCGTGGACCCTCCCCCCAAATCTCCTAACACAAGGCCACATCCCGTAATAGAATCTAACACCTTCTTACCGAGACATCGCATGGTGTATATGTTCTCCTTTGTGGCAAGGAATCAATGAACCCAGATTTGTGTGACTGGACGAACAAATTAATGAATGAAGGGGCTTATAATAAAAGATCCAGGACTTACCCTCTAAGAGCTCATAATGTAGCAGGAGAGACAGACAAACCAACGGTTCTCAGTCAGTGTGATGAGTATTGTGATAAAACGTAAAGACAGGATGCTGTACAAGTGACATGTCAGAGCCAGGGGTTTCAGTGAAGGCTTCTTGGTGGAGGGGACACTAGGGTGAATCTTAGGTAGGAGCTAGTCCAGTACAGAGGTAGGGGTTGGATTTAGTGGGAGGAAAAACGTGTCTAGTCAGAGAATAGCAAGTTCAAAGGCAAGAAGCAGAGAGAGTATATAGCTAGACCATGACTGAGGTCAAGAAGGGACTACCAGCTAGTCTTCAGGGCCTTATATGCTTTTGGGTCCATTGAAGGGTGGTAGGATTAGATTGTATTTTATAAAGATTCAATAACCACATACTGTGATCAAAGTTAACAAATCATTTACCTCCAGATGTTAAGATGGATACAGCATCACTTTTATTGTATTGCCAAAAAGGCATAAATTGAATTAACCATGAGGAAAAAGCAAATTAAGGAACATTCTGCACTTTGAACTCCAAAAATATCAATGTCATAAAAGAAAGAAAGGCTGGGGAGCTGTCCCAGGTTAAAGGAGACTAAACACAGCTAAACACAATGCTTTACCCTGGATTGGAATTAGGAATGAAATACTTTTTTTTCTTTTGCTAGAAAGAACATTAGTGGGACAACTGATGAAACTCAGCTAGATAATACTGTATGGATGTTAATTGCCTGATCTTGGGAATTCCCTGGCGGTCCAGTGGTTAGGACTCCACGCTTTCACTGCTGCTGTGAGCCTGGGTTCAATCCCTGGTCGGGGAACTAAGATTGCCACAAGCCACGTGGTGTGACCAAAAAAAAAAAAAAATCCCTGATTTTTTTTAAAATTTTATTTATTTATTTATTTATTTATGGCTGTGTTGGGTCTTCGTTTCTGTGCGAGGGCTTTCTCTAGTTGCGGCAAGCGGGGGCCACTCTTCGTTGCGGTGCGCGGGCCTCTCACTATCGCGGCCTCTCTTGTTGCAGAGCACAGGCTCCAGATGCGCAGGCTCAGTAATTGTGGCTCACGGGCCCAGTTGCTCCGCGGCATGTGAGATCTTCCCAGCCCAGGGCTCGAACCCGTGTCCCCTGCATTGGCAGGCGGATTCTCAACCACTGCACCACCAGGGAAGCCCCCAAATTGCCTGATCTTGATACCTGTACTGTGGTTATATAAGAGAATGTCCTTGCCTTCAGGAAATGCACACCACAGTATTGAAAGGTAAAGGAGCACCATGTCTGTAACTAACTCTCAAACTGTTCAGAAAAAAAAAAAAAAAAAAAAATATATATATATATATATATATATGTAAATGAGAGAAGGATAAAGCAAATGTGGTAAACTGTTAACATTTGGGGAACCTAGATGAAGGGTAGTCATGAATTCTTTATATTATTCCTGCAACTTTTCTGTAAGACTGAATTTTTTTCAAAATATAGTTACCCCTTCCCTACCAAAAAAAAAAAAATGCATGTTGTTGAACAAGCTCTATGCGTCAGCACTGTGGTGGGATCTGGGAAGGAGAGGGTAAATAAGATGCATCCCCTGCTCTACAGGACTCATGGTCTAGCGGGCCATCTTGGCAGCGGATCCAAAGGTGTGAGACAAGACCTCCAAGAAGATGACAACAATTTGGGCAAGAAATGGGGAAGGCCTGAATGAACTAGGGCAGTGCCAACGTAGCTGGAAGGACACTAAAGGGACAATATTTATGATCTGGTGACTAACTGGACTTGAGGTAGGGAACAAGAGAAGTCTAGTGAGGTGTCCGGGCTTCTTACACAGTCCATGGTCCCAGTCACCAAGACAGAGTGCTCGGGCAGTTTGTGGAGAGTAATGGGATTGGGTTTGGACAGCTCAGTGGTGCTGTTAAGTAGAGGGTTTGAGCTACAGGACTGTAGTTTAGGGGAAAGATCTGAGCTGAGATATATTTGGGGGAGTCATCAGCATCGAGGAGTTAGAGGAAGCCGCGAGATAAGAAGAAGGCACAAGAGAACCCCAACATCTGGAGATTGCAGTCCCAGTCTTTGCCTCACCCAAGAAAATGTCCTTCAAGTTCTTACTTTTCTACCGATGGTTTGGGCTCTTTGCCAGAGTTTTCCCAGCTGGATGTGTGGCTTTCGGAGGCTCCTCACTTTGTAGACTTCCTTCCCACGCGTAAATGGGGACATGGGAGAGTAGTTGTCTTAAGTACCTCCCGGTGTGAAGGCGAAATAACTGAGGCCATAAACACCAGTTATTCTAAGTACTGACCGTAAACTGAACTGAGATTGCTCCAACCATCTCCTGCCTGCCTAGAGCCTTGTGCCTTTAGGTATTGATTTCTGGTTCTTCCTCCTTAGTGAATTAAAGGAAATTAGAATGCCACAGTGATTGTGATTTGAGTGCGATTTGATAGTGCAGATGGCAAAGAATGGGACACTTGATTGAGAGATATAAATAATAAGGTAACACTGACCTTGGATTCAACATGTACAATAAAATGCATAAATCTCAAGTGTGGCCCTGGATGGTTTTTGACAGTACATACACCCGTGCAACTCACGCCTCCATCGGGATACCGAACAGCTCCATCACCCCAGAAAATTCCCTCAACTCCCCTTCACAGTTAATACCTGACTCGCATCCCCCAGGAGCAGCCACTGTTCTGTTTACCTCCCTCCCTTAATTTTATTTTTTAATGTTTTAAACTTGTGGGTTATTTAGAGAGAGCATGGATGGTCAGGTGGCAGAGCCAGGAATGCATTTAGGCTCTCAGTGGAGAATGTGAAACTGAGTACAGTTTAGGAATATTTATTCCGCAGGATTTTTTTTTATTGAGGTATAGTTGATGTACAATATTACATAAGTTTCAGATGTACAGCATAGTGATTCACAATTTTTAAAGGTTATATTCCACTTATAGTTATTATAAAATATTGGCTATATTCCCTGTGCTGTACAATATTTCCTTGTATCTTATTTATTTTATACATAGTAGTTTGTGCCTCTTACTCCCCTACCTCTACCTTGCCCCTCCCCCTTTCCCTCTCCGCACTGGTAACCACTAGTTTGTTCTCTATGTCTGTGAGTCTGCTTCGTTGTGTTATATTCATTAGTGTGTTGTATTTTTTAGATTCCATCTATAAGTGATATCACACAGGATTTGTCTTTCTCTGTCTGACTTATTTCACTAAGCATCAAATAAAGCCTCTCCTCTTGCCCCACCAAAAACATTTTGCAAGAGTTGGCCTCCAGTTGACTCTTCTCCACTAGGAAAATAGGATTTGTTTAACCGCTTGAACTTTCCTTTTGAACCTGTTTGTGTTTAACCGGACCCTCGACCCAATCTCTCAGTGAGGCATTTGGATAACTTTTTTTGGTTAAGTCAGAGATTACCTTTAGCTATCCGTCCAAACTCCAAAGCTTAGGTTCACTGGGCTCCAAGCCTCTGTCCCACCTCCCTGCCCCGGCGGGCTCTGCTGGATTCTTCCTGCCGAGGAGGAGGGAAGGCGTGGAGGGAATCGGTTTCCACCCACAGCCCCGGCCGGGTGACTCTCCACCGCGGGCCCTGCTCTGCCACCTGACCTCCGAGCCCCCTGCAAGTCATCAGGCTGGTGAGTGCCCTGCTCAGGCCGGCCTCCCCGCCCCCTCTCTGGAGAGGGGACATCTGGCGACAGCCAGCCCCATCCCCAAACCCGTGCGGCTGAAAGGAGACCGACCCCCTCTGCCACCCGGGGACCCGCGCCCCGCGCGCGCCCCACTCGGCCGGCCGGGGCTGGGGAGGAGGCGGGCGCAACCTTCAGCTTCCCCGGGGCACCCGAGGCCGCGGCCGCGCCGCCAGCCAGTACCGGGCCCCGCGCCCGCACAGGTGGCCCGAGCAGAAAAGGGACATTTGCCAGACACCCCCTCCCCCCGGCTTGCACCACGGAGCGTGGGGTTAAAAGTTGCGATTGCAAAAGTCCCGCGTCTGATCTTGGGCCTTATCTCAGAGTGACAGCAGGAAGGCCTTTAGAACCTCTGCCAATTTTTAACAGCCAGTGAGGACTGCAAATGCTACAGCGCTGGCAGGCAGCATGAGGACGATTTGAGCTATGTTTCTTTAAAAAAAAAAAAAAAAGCGGTTTATCGAAGGTAATATTAAACCAAAGATTATTTTCCCCTATCATTAATTTACCCATCCATGTGTGGGACCAGTGACTCCAAATCAGATAATTGTCAAGGAGAAGGGTGAAGATGCAGGCAGTTTTGATCATCATCAGGACGCAGTCTGGGAAAGAGAGAAGGCTCTTGAAAGTTGTCTGTATTTCCTCTCCCACGTGGGTTTCTTAAGTAAGGATTTTTTCTTTTCCGATAATTTTTCTTTTTCTTCTACCTGTTCGCTGGTCACAGCCTCTGGCCTAAAGTCCCAGAATAGAATGTTCCTGCCTGTGGAGTTCAAGACTCCTTGCCAAACTGGCATGGTGCCTTCCTAGGCAGCAAGAAATAGCTGAGGGGCTGTCATTTCCTACAGTGGTGCCCCAACGATGTCCTTTTCTCCCCCCTTTCCATTGTCTGAATTTGAAAATGGATGTTATAGAGAACAGACTGGTGGTTGCCAAGGGGGAGGGGGCTGGGGGAGGGATGGAGTGGGAGGTTGGGATTAGCAGATGTAAGCTTTTATATATAGAATGGATAAACAACAAGGTCCTACTGTACATCACAGAGAACTATATTCAACATCTTATGAAAAACCATAATGGAAAAGAATATATTAAAAAAAGAATGTATACACATATATATATATGTATAACTGAATCACTTTGCTGTACAGCAGTAATTAACACAACATTGTAAATCAACTATACTTCAATAAATAAAAAGAATATGGATGTTATTTCTACTTTAGTGTATTATCACTGATGAACTGCATTTCTAAAAATGCAGTTCAGAAAAGTGCAGAGCAGGAAGATTGGCCTTTGGGCCGTCAGAGAAGGCAATCAACACCATGCACGGATGGGAAGGGCAGCAGGAGAAGGACGCCCAGAGGGCCACCAATGAGGGAGTTTCCCACCCCCTGACCCGCCTTGGGGGCTTGGGTGCTGGCATAAAGGCAGCCTTGCCTTATAGAAGCAGCCAGCTCTCTCTGGGGGTCACTAGCGCCAAGGTGTGGACGTTGGAGTGTTGCTTTTTTTCTCTCTCTTTTTAAGAGAAACCTTGAAAAAAAAAAAAAAAAAGCACCGGTAAGTTGATTGAAGATCTCTTGTGTTATGGCCTATCAGCTCTTTCTTCTTTTTTATCTGTCTTGTCCTGCCACATTGCATATTTTGTTCTGATCTGGGGAAAGTGTGTCCAGCCTTTCCAGTTCTGATTTTAAAAACTCAATCTGTATTGGGATCTTACCAGCGTCTTAGGTGTTTTGCTGAATTTGCTCCATGCTATGACATTGCACTTGATCTCTGTTGTCTTCAGTAAATCTCCCCCATGACGATGTCTTCCGCTAAGATTGAGTGTGTTTTGCGGGAGAACTGGCGCTGCGGTGAGTCTCCAGTGTGGGAGGAGGCATCCAACTCTCTGCTCTTCGTAGATATTCCTGCAAAAACGGTTTGCCGGTGGGATTCGCTCAGCAAGCAAGTGCAGCAAGTGACCGTGGGTAAGGATGAAGGATGGGCTTGGATCTGCCCAGACAGCCATCTCTTCCCTGGGGAGGGGCGGTCACCTAATGTGTCATTCCTCCGGGACCTTCTTGTTAAAGCGTACTGAATATGCTTGAAAACTGTTGAATTGTCATCCTTTCTGTGTCCCCCACTTTGACCCAGGAGTAAAATCTGAATGGTCAATACTTTCCTCTTCCCCTGCGGGTGCCGGGCAACATTCCCCATTGTGTTTTGGATGGTGAGTCACGGTAGGATCTTTCCTTAATACCTTCAGTTAACAGCCGTCAAAGTTGGAGACCCGGTTTGTGGCACAGCAAAGGTTATCTACCTTGAGTCAGGCCAAGGCCTTAATTTGCAAAAGAATAATAATAATAACAACAACAGATATATCCCCTCTTTGTGCAAAGAGGAGCTTTTGGACTTAGAAAGCATTAACCGGGACTTTCTGTTCACTGTTCAAAATAGGATTCACAAAGGAATTTCGAGTGCATTGGAGTATGATTCTGTTAATGGCCCTGTGATTTCCCATGGAGGGGTTTATCACATTCTATGGCCCAAGGGTATGGGCTTGACTAGAGATAAAGAAGTTTCTTCTTTTCATTCTTGTGTTCGTGGAAAAGAGATACCAGGAATTCCTGTGACCTCAGGATGCTCTCTCTCAACCCAGAACTGGGGACCTTTTTTTTTTTAGATGAGAGGGAACAGCTTTTAATTCACTCACGGACATGACTGTGGCTAGAGGCAAAATGACTGTGACCCGCTGTGATCAGACTTGGGGGAGGGACCCATCACCTTCCCTAGTCTCTCTTTCCCAGTATGCACACATTAGGGATATATTCCTACCCCTAATCTTCAAAACAAAAACAAAACAAAACAAAAAAAAACCCCCAAACCCTGGGAAGGGCTTGTGCTGTCCACAGTAGCTTAAAAGCTAACAGAAGCCTCAGGCCACAGGTTCGGATCCCTGATGAGGATATGACGCTCCTACTAGTGTCTTGCACATTCCCTGGGACCCTCCACGGCTCGAATCAACTTCTGCACAGGGCACCAAGCGTCTTGCACTGAATAGATGCTTAGGAAATGTTTTCACAATAAAGTCTGTCAATTTGTTTCCTGTGAGTACTCACCATGGTAATCAATCTCTCCACTTAAAAAAAAAAGTTTCCTTATACGTGGAAAAATGTTAAACCCAGAAAACCTAAAATTTAAATATACAAAATATAGTAATATAAGGAAGACGTGATTTTTTAAATCACTGCATCTACATTTCTATTGTTTTTTAATCATGCTTACTTCCAAAAAGGATTTAAGAAACAATTTTCAATTAAATACATACAAAATAGGGTCCCTTTAAAAAGACAAGTCCTAATTTAAAAAAAAAAAAAAAGACAAGCCCTGTACTTGAGGGAGAGAGAGATGTCACAAAACCCAGTTCCTGGAACTAAACACAGTTTGAGTCCCTGCATTTCCTGAAGATCAGGCAAACTGAGCATCGCTTGCTCTGTGACAACTGCCCTGGTTTACACACCACCCCCTTAGGAACCTCTCCTCTGGACTTGCTGTGGCACCTGCCCCAGTGTATGGCGGCTGCTGTGGTTTGACTTCTCTGCTTCTCCCGCTAGACTGGGAGCTTCCAGAGAAGTTGGGTTTCGTTCATCTTTCCATCCATGCTGCCCGGAACAGCACACGGAGTTCATGCTCAACGAATATACTCGGTTATGTAACCGTCACTATTCAACAGAGAGGAGGGAGCACTCTCCTTGCCAAAAGAGCTGCAACCTCTTAGAGATGCCGGGTGGCGTGATGGACACAGTGTGACTGCTGGCTGCCCTCTGACTGCTGCTTTTACCTCTGCAGATGCCCCAGTCAGCTCTGTGGCCCTTCGCCAGTCAGGAGGCTACGTCGCCACAGTTGGAACAAAGTTCTGTGCTTTGAACTGGGAAGATCAGTCAGCAGTTGTCTTGGCCACAGTAGATAAAGACAAGAAAAACAATCGATTCAATGACGGGAAGGTGGATCCCGCTGGGAGATACTTTGCCGGTATGGTTTATCTTTAGCACCTACTTACTGAGCTTTGGGGAAGACCAGAATATGACTTACAAAAGCCTCACAGCTGCAGTAGTAAAAGAAGTATTCGTAACAGGCCTTGGGTTCTTCTTTTATTATTACTTAAGTCACTTGTATCCAAAAAAAAAAAAAAATCCCATGAGAAAAACTTCATAGATATCCCTTTCAACTGCTGTCTCTAGCAGACTAAAATTTGTATTGTATTTTTGTTTAAATGAGTTTTAAGATAGAGGTTGTGTTGTGGTTACTGTTTAACTTGGAAATAATTTCAAACTTTCAGAAGAAAAAAGTAACAATAGTACAAACAACACCTGTATAGCCTTTACCTAGACTCACCTATTGTCAACATTTTGCTCCAACTGCTCTCTCAATACATAAACATTTTTCTCCAGGATCATTTGGAAGTAAGTTGCATATATCACGTGCCTTTACCTCTAAAATACTTCAGTGTGAATTTCCCAAGAAAAAAATGACATAGTCTTACATGACCATAGTACAGTAATCAACTCAAAGAAGTTTAACATTATGACAATTTTATATGATGTACTATCTATATTTCAGTTTTGTCAATTTGCCAAATAATGTCCTTTATAGCATTCTTTCCCTCCAGTACAGAATCCAGTCTAGGATTATGTACTGCATTTAGTTGTCATTTCTCTTTAATCTTCTTTCATCTGGAATGGAACATAGCCTTTCTTTGTTTTTTATGACATTGCCATTTTTGAAGACTACAATCTCACCCAACTCCCCTCTTTTTTAACAGAACATTCCTCATGTTTTTGCGTTTGTCTAATGTTTCCTTGTGATTAGATTGATGCTACATATTCATGGCTGGAATCACTGCATAGGTGCTGTTCTGTCCTTCTCGGGGTATCCCATCTGGATACCATCTGTCCCTCATTGGTGATGTCAGTTTTGATCACCCAGTTGAGGTCTTAGATTTCTC
This sequence comes from Balaenoptera physalus, assembly GCF_965194825.1. Taxonomy (NCBI): domain Eukaryota; kingdom Metazoa; phylum Chordata; class Mammalia; order Artiodactyla; family Balaenopteridae; genus Balaenoptera; species Balaenoptera physalus. Next base: position 42,310,413 of record NC_138903.1, read on the forward strand.
TACTGCATAGTTAACTATTTTTAAATTGCAATTTATAAGCAGTTTGTGGGGTCTGTTAGTGATCTATTGCTGTGTAACAAATTACCCTGAAATTTAGTGGCTTAAAATAACAAACAGGGCTTCCCTGGTGGCGCAGTGGTTGAGAATCTGCCTGCCAATGCAGGGGACACGGGTTCGAGCCCTGGTCTGGGAAGATCCCACATGCCGCGGAGCAAATGGGCCCGTGAGCCACAGTTACTGAGCCTGCGCGTCTGGAGCCTGTGCTCCGCAACAAGAGAGGCTGCGATAGTGAGAGGCCCGCGCACCGCGATGAGGAGTGGCCCCCGCTTGCCACAACTAGAGAAAGCCCTCGCACAGAAACGAAGACCCAACACAGCCATAAATAAAAATAAAAAATAACAAACATATATTATCTCACATAGTTTCTGAAGGTCAAGAACCTGGGTCTGGCTTGGCTGGATGGTTCAAGGCTATGTCCTGAAGTTGCAGTCAAGCTGTTGGCTGGGGCTACAGCCTTGGAGGGAGCTGGAGTCTCTGAAGCGGCCTGGAGGATCTGCTTCAAATCTCACTCACATGGCAGGCAGTTGACAGGAGGCTTCATTTCCTTACTGCGTGGGCCTCTCCATAGGACTGCCCGGGACATGGCTTCCCCCAGAGCCAGTGATGAGAGGCAGAGAGAGAGAGAGAGAAAGCCCAAGATGGAAGCTACAGTCCTATTGTAACCAATCTCAGAAGTGACATAGCATCACTTCTGCCATGTGCTATTGGTCACAAAATTATGGAGGGGACTAGACAAGGGTGTGAATACTGGGAGGCAGGGATCATTGTGGGTCATCTTAGAGGCTGGCTACAACATGCGGAGATACTTTAAGTCCAAGCAAATATCCTGGTCCTCATCAAAATATCTTCCTTAGGTTTTACATTCCTTGATGATTCTCACTTGAAGCCATCTTTATTATGATGGCTGCAGAATGACTTATATACAGATTTAAATGAATTTTAACTCTAGTTTGAAATTAAATAACGCATTTCACATTTAGTTCTCATTTAGCTCCCATCCTAACAACCCTATAGTTAGCCAAAGTTGATTCTAAATCCCTGCTGTTTCCACCTCCCCACTCTGCCTCTCACATCATCAGCCATGTTGCCCTGGCTCCATTCTCTTTCTTTCTTTCTTTTTCTTTCTTCTTTCTTCCTTTCTTTCTTCCTTTCTCTTTCTCTCTCCTTCTTTCTTTCACTGCGCTGGGTCTTTGTTGCGGCACGCAGGATCTTTAGTTGTGGCATGCAGGATCTTTTAGTTGCAGCATGTGAACTCTTAGTTGCGGCATGCATGTGGGATCTAGTTCCCTGAGCAGGGATCGAACCCGGGGCCCCTGCATTGGGAGCGTGGAGTCTTAGCCACTGGACCACCAGGGAAGTCCCTCCATTCACTTTCAACATGGAAGGTAAGTAAGATCTGAGCAGGTGGTGTGGATTGTTTCCCATCATCCTGGACTTTACACAACCACAGATCTAGTCCAGGACAGGTTGAAAGATTAAAGATGAGAATCCATTGGAAGCCCTTCTGCCAGTAATTTCTGCAGGATGAAGAAATATGATTGGATACTCTACCTCCTGTTGAAGTTGATTTTCTCTCTCCCTTATGGCTAGAAGTTTACAGCTCTGTGGCACCTGGTGAGACAAAATTAAAATGCCCTCAGAGGCCTGAGTTCTTAGCCTGGAGTCCCCAATTCTTAACCTTTGCCCTCTGGAGACCCCTTAAAATTGTACGCATCAGTGTGCATACATACTGGTCATGTGCATCTGTCAGAAGCACCTGAGAAACTTTTTCTAGAGAGAGTTTATAGCTTTCAGCAGGTGTTGAGAGCTGTCCCTGGCCCAGAAAAGGGTGGGGCCCAGAAAAGGGTGGGGTCATCTGATAGTCTGGATGGGGGTCTCTTAGTGGTGGGTAGTACCCTGAAGGTGTCCCAACACCCAAGGTCTCACCTGTCTGGGCTCACTACTAGATGATGATAAACCAGGGCTCCAGTTTCTTTCCCACTAAGGAAGAGCCCTTTCTAAGCAGTGGGAGATCCACATTCATGTTCCAGGCATCTCTTTCTGTGAGGCAGATAGTGGGGGAAGGGGGTGGGTGGGGGTGGAATAGAAATAATAGAAACAAGCCCAACTGCCCTATAGCAAAAAAAACAGGGAGGGAGGTCTGGCTTGCTGTTCAGGCTTCCCAGTTTCAGTCCATTTTCCTCTAACTCACCCTTCTTTCAGATGGCGCATGTTATAGTAAATGAGCTTTCCAATTTCTTCATTATGTTAAATTCTGCTCTGTCCTCTGAGATCACACTCAAGTCTAAGTACATATTCCATGGGCACATGAGAAGAATGTGTATTCTGCTGTTGTTGAATGGAGTGTTCTCTATAAATGTCACTTAGGTCCAGTTTGGTTGATGGGATTCAGTTCTTCTATTTCTTTGCTGATTTTCTATCTACTTGGATCTATTACGGAGAAAGGGATGCTGACATCTCCAACCAGAATTATGGATTTGTGTGTTTCTCCTTTCAGTTCTGACTTTTGCCTTGTGTATTTTGAAGCTCTGTTGTTAAGCACATGCACATTTAGGATTATTATGTCTCCTTAGTGAAGTGACTATTTTCACAGTATGTAGTTACTCCTATTTATCCCTGGTAGTTTTCTTTGCTCTAAGTATATCTTGTCTGATACTAACATAGCCTCTACAGTTTTTTAAAATTAATATTTGCATAGGATAGGTCTTTTCCCATCCTTTTACGTTTAAGCTACCTATATCCTTATATTTGAAGTGAGTTTCTTATAGACAGCATATAGTTCTATTTTCAAACAATTTATTCTGACATTATCTTAATTGATGTGTTTAGATTATTTACATTTAATGTAATTATTGATATGCTTTGACTTAGATCCACCATTTTACTATTTGTTTTCTCTTCTTTCCCTCTGTATTTTTTTGTTACTCTGTTTCCCCTTTCCTGCCTTCTTTTAGGTTATTTGAATATTTTTTAGAATTCAATTTTAATTTACTTATTGTGATTTTTCACTATATCTCTCTGTATAGTTTTTTAAGGGTTCCTGAATGGATTACAAATGTATAGTTAACTTTTCACAGTCTATCTAGAACCAATATTTTACCACTTCAATTGACAATCACCCATTTATGTCATAGTTGTCTTTATATACATAGATTTAAAATCCCATCAGAAAATGTAATTTTTGCTTTTGATCATCAGAAATATTTTAAGGAACTAAAGGGAAGAATAGTCTATTATATTTATTCATATATGTGCTATTTCTATTGTTCTTTCTTCATTCCTGTTGTTCCTTTTGGTATTTTTCCTTTTGCTGTTTCCCTTCTGTCTGAAGAACTTCCTTTAGCAATTCTTTTAGAGCAAGTCTGCTGGCTATAAATTCTCTTAGTTTTACTTCACAGGAGAAGGTCTTTATTTCACCTTCATTCTTTAAGGATATTTTCACTTGATATAAAATTCTAGGTTGACACGTTTTTTTTCTTTCAACAAATTAAAAATGTATCACTTTCTTCTGACCTCCACAGTTTCTCATGAATAATCAACAGTCATTGAAATCATTATTCTCCTATATGTTGTATGTATGTCATTTTTCTTTCATTAATCTTAAGGATTTCTATTTAACTTAAGTTTGGTTGTTTGTTTTTTGGGTTTTTGTTTGTTTGTTCTTTTTTTTTTTTTTTTTTTTTAGCCACGCCACGTGGCATGTGGCATCTTAGTTCCCCGACCAGGGATCAAACCCGTGCCCCCTGCATTGGAAGCATGGAGTCCCATCCACTGGACTGCCAGGGAAGTCCCTATTTAACTTAAGTTTTTAGAAATTTGATTATGATGTGTCTGGGTATAGGTTTCTTTGGGCTTATCCTATTTGGGGTTTGCTCAGCTTCTCAAATATATAGTTTTATGCTTTTCACCAAACTTGGAGAGTTTTGAGCCATTACTTCTTCAAATATTTTTTGGCCCTGTATTCTTTGTCCTCTTCTCTAGGAATCTAGTGACACATATGTTAGCTCTTTTGTTGTTGTCCCACAGGTCCTTAACACTCTATTTTTTTTTCAGTCTTTTTTTCTCTCTGTTGATCAGATTGGATAATTTCTTGATCTAGCATCAGATACACTGACTCTTTCCTCTGTCATCTCTGTTCTGCTACTGAGTCCATCCAGTGGGTTTTTTATTTCATTAATTTTATTTTTCAGTTCTAAAATTTTCACTTGGGGATTCTTTATATCTTCTCCTCCTTTGCTGCTATTTTGAGTTTTGTTTTAAGACTCTGCAGATCATTCATTTGAGCATTTTTATAAGAGTTGCTTTAGTCTTTGTCAAGTAATTCCAACATCTGTGCCATCTCACTGTCTGCCTCTTGATTCTTTTTCCTATACGACTTGAGATTTTCATGCTTCTTTGTGTTGCCAAGTAACTTTGGATTGTATCCTGGACATTTTGACTATTACCTTATGAGATGCTGGGTCTTGTTTAAATCCTATGGAGAATGTTGATATATTCGTTTCAGTAAGCAATCTGTATGTTTAGGTTCAGATCACAAGTTCCAACTTACTTTCTATTAGGTGCCATTAGGTGCGCCACTCAGTGGTCAGTCTGAGCCCTAGAAGGAGTTCTATCCATTAGCTCCGTTCTCCAAATCTTTAGCATGCTAATTAGAATCAGATCCATGCGTGTACAAACAGATGAGCCCAGCAGATCACAAACAACTTTATGGGGTTGCATTCCTGAACATCATCCCTCTTTACTATCTTCTAGTACTTTCCAGCTTCCTGTAGCTCCTTTTCATTCCTCCAGTCAGAAACCACCCACTTCTATGGCTGTTCTGCCTCCAGGGCCAAGTGGCAGGAGGGGAGAGAGAGAGAGAACATGAAAGCAACGGTGTTTGATCTGCCCTTTTGTCCCTGCAGCTTCACTAAATGGAGAGGAATGTCGCCTTCCCTCAGAGTTTTGATTCCTGTAGTTCCCTGTTGCTGACCACTGTCTGCCTTTGCTACCCTCACTGCAGAATTGCCTGGGGGCTGGTGCATGAGAAAATGGAGAAAAAGGAGTAGAAAATAAGCAGGGGGTTTCTTCCACACTCTCTCTGAGCCGTAGGAGTGTTTTCTGCTCCTTGTGCCAGATCTAGAGGTTTCTCTCAGACCTCTTTCTGCCTGCACCATGGTGCTCACTTCCAAGTTTCAGGCTGGGTTGAGTTCAGGCCAGGACATACTAGAGGATAAAATGGAGAACTCAAGAACTCGCCACCAATTAGGTGATACTTCAAATTCTGTGTTCTTCTCTGAGCCGCCTGATAATTTACATTGCAGACTTGTCAAATAGCTATGCCATGCATTTTGTCCAGGTCTTAGAGTTTTGCTCAGTGTGAGAAAATGAGGTTGGTGCAGATGTCTGGAACCAGAACCTCTCAAGGTAGTTTTAATTTGCATTATAAGCAAGGTAGTTGTCATTAAAAAAAAAAAAAACCATAGGACCCAGATTGGGATTGTATAATAATTTCCTTGATTTCATCACGGGGAAGGAGTCCTGGTGAGAGAAGATGGTGCAGTGCACGGGCGGGATGCTGTGCAGCTGAGCTCCGTGCTCTTTGGGTTTTGTAGGTACCATGGCTGAGGAAACAGCTCCAGCGGTTCTGGAGCGGCGCCAAGGGTCCCTGTACTCCCTCTTTCCCGACCACCATGTGGAAAAGTACTTTGACCAGGTGGACATCTCCAATGGTTTGGATTGGTCTCTGGACCACAAAATCTTCTATTACATCGATAGCCTGTCCTACTCCGTGGATGCTTTTGACTATGACCTGCAGACAGGAAAGATCTGTATGTACTTTTTCATTATTTTTCTTAATATTGCTGGTATTTTTTTCATATGCATATGACTAGCAGGCTGCCTCGCCCTTAACCCACTTGAAAAGGTCCTTACTTTTCAAACAAAGAACTGCCTAATGTTATGATTCCAATATTGTAATGATTACACAGACGACTATACTGCCGGTCAAGCCATGGCTCTCAGCACAACTAAATATGATCACAGTTGGCATAATATGGCTAGGTCCTTAATCCTTTTTCTTGCAACCATCACTAGAAAGAGGCTCACTGTAAAACGGATCCTGTCTTACCAGCTGGTGCTTAAAGGCAAATAGTATACAGCAGAATGGGACAAAAGAACAGAAAATTAGAGTTTGGGGTTGATATTTCTTATTTGTACTTTAGTTAACTATAGGCAAGTACTTAAAGACAAATTAACAACCTTTCAAAATGGAAAAGTAAAAAAAGTAGTTGCAGATTGTTCAACTCCACCAACGGGATGTAAATGAGCCATAGTTGGAAACTGGGAGGGAAGGAATTATTGGAAAGAATTTAAAAAGGAGTGCTTGAAACTTTCATGAAAGGTGCCAGACCACAAGAGCAAAACCAATCATAAAAATGACTTGAAAAAAATCATGAGTCTCATGTAGATTTAATCAGAGGCAAAATATTCCAGCACAGATGTTTTGCTTTGAAATATGTAGTGCTCTTTTTCATGGCTGTTTTTACCCACTTTACTTACACATGGTTTTAACATTTTTTCCCTTATACCTCAATCTGATTACTGTAATGACCTGGATTTTGTAGTGTAATGTTCCTCTGGATTTTGATGCTTGTTTTTTGTACATTATGATTCCCTTTAAGGCCGTCCAGTTGGTTTCAGAATACCCTTCTTTTCAGAAACAAGCTCTTCTAATATTTAGATAGGGTGATTTTGGAGCATTTAGTTGGGCAGAAACAGAACTCATACACCTTGTTAGTTTTTGTGCGTGAATTGTTGGCAGTTCAAACCTGGGCCCTCGGCTGTGAGAGCATGGAGTCCTAACCACTGGACCGCCAGGGAATTCCCCAAAGTAGGCATTTTTGAAAGTAAAACAGCAAAGGTCTAACCACAGACTGAAGTGTATCTGAGGTGGGCATGCAGGGCTTCAGTTCAGGTCCCTCAGAAAGATCTTTTGTTATTTTATTAAGAATTCTGCTTTCTTTTTTCTCTCCTCCTCTGAAAGCTTAGGTAGCTGTGTCTGTACCCAAACTAAAAGGAGTGAGTCCACCCCAAATCCTACAGTACAAATCCTTTGTTGAGGGGTGGCCACTCATGTTTTTGGACATTTTTAGAGTTAGGAATCCTCCTGAATCATCCCACCTGTGGTACCCATTTGCCAGACACTGGATAAGCAGAAGTGATCAGTATTTATAATCAACTTGATTGCTCATTGTTTGACGCTCAGTATTGAGGGGCCTGTGGTTTTGGGGTGGGTGTGTGTGGTTGGTTTGTCTGTTTGTTTGTTTGTTTGTTTTTAACCATAGCCAACCGCAGAAGTGTTTACAAGCTGGAGAAAGAAGAACAAATCCCTGATGGAATGTGTATTGATGTTGAGGGGAAGCTCTGGGTGGCCTGTTACAATGGAGGAAGAGTGATCCGTTTGGATCCTGAGACAGGTAGGCCCACAGCAAAATGAAAAACCCCCTCCATGTCTAGGAAACACCAGACACTAGGGGCCAGAGAAACTTCATCACTAATAAAGTTATATAGAGATATATTCAAAGGTCTCAATTGGATGATTTTGGAAATAAAGGCCAAAGATATAGCCCAAAATGTTATAGTCAGAACTCCTTTTCCTGTAGAGGTAAATCTTTTTTGCCCAGAAGAAATTGTCAGGGAAGGTAGGTGAAATACCTGGGCGAAGTCTGACCTCCAAATCTTCTTTGAACTTTCCTATTGCTCCACAAGGGGTCCCGAAAAGTTGTGCGGGTGGAAATTTGCTAGAGCTAGACTTTAAATGAAATATTTGGTGACCTAGGGAAGAGACTCCGAACTGTGAAGTTGCCTGTTGTTAAAACAACCTCATGCTGCTTCGGAGGGAAGGATTACTCTGAAATGTATGTGACCAGTGCCCGGGATGGGATGGACCCCGAGGGTCTACTGCAGCAACCTGAAGCTGGTGGAATTTTCAAGGTGATCTGGCTATTTCTTTTATTTTGAGGGTGAGGTGGGAGATCTTCGGTTAAATAACTGAGTGATTGGTGCTTTTTCATACTTCCCAAACACAATTGTATTTGGCATTTAAGCTCATCATGCTAGACTTAAAAACATTTTATTGAGATTTTCTAGACCTGAAGTCCAGGACAATGTGTTCAGCCCACTTTGTACAGTGCTTTAAAATATTTTTTTGCTTCAGTGGTGTTTGAAATTCTATAAATCAGTAGAATAGGCTTGGAAAACCACTGTTTGAAACACATTTATAAGATTAGTTGATTGTTTTGATGTTGCAAGAATATTGTCAGGTTCTTAACTTTTTTTGGCAGTGAAATAAACACTGATAAGAGTTATAGATCTCTTGAGCTGAAAAGAAATGTAGAAGTCATCTGGCGCAAACCCCTTTCTTAACAGATGGGAAGAAGATAGAAGTAAATTCAGTTTTCAATCCTAGTTGTAAATGGTTGCTAGTTGAATTATTATCTATGTGAATAATGGGGTTGGACCATAAATACCTAATCAAATAGTTCCTTTTTTTTTTTTTTAATTTTTTTTAAAAATTTTATTTATTTATTTATTTATGGCTGCGTTGGGTCTTCATTTCTGTGCGAGGGCTTTCTCCAGTTGCGGAGAGTGGGGGCCACTCTTCATCGCGGTGCGCGGGCCTCTCACTGTCGCGGCCTCTCTTGTTGCGGAGCACAGGCTCCAGACGCGCAGGCTCAGCAGTTGTGGCTCACGGGCCCAGTCGCTCCGCGGCATGTGGGATCTTCCCAGACCAGGGCTCGAACCCGTGTCCTCTGCATCGGCAGGCAGCTTCTCAACCACTGCGCCACCAGGGAAGCCCAAAATAGTTCCTTTTTATTATAGGAAACAAAACAAGGATAATAGGTGGCTAAATATATTATTGTGAATCATAAAAATGTTTTTGGAGAATATTTGTGAATTACCTTGTATCAGAGTTTCTCTCTTTTCTTTTTTTTAACAGATAACTGGCCTGGGGGTCAAAGGAATTCCTCCCTATCCCTATGCAGGATGAGTGACAGGCCTTCCTTCATAGTGGAGAAGACTTCTTAGAAGACAACTAGAAAATTCTGGTGCTGAAATTTCAGTCTAGTTACAAAAAAAAAAAAATGAAGCAATGATATTAATAGGATTAAATTTTTAATTACAATTTTTAAAACATAGAGCATTTTTAACAAGGGGTGACAGGTGGTTTTGATAACATACTATAAGGCCTTCTGCAAAAGTGCTATAGAAATATAGAGGTGTTCAACCGTCAACCAGCCTCTTGATTCTTTGCAAATTGCTGGTGGAATTGGGGGAGGGGGAAGGGACCATATTTGTTCTTTACTCTGCATTCCATACTTACTATACCTAAAGCTTTAAAACACTAATAAATAGTAGTCTGGTAATGACTTGCTATGATTACGTTCCTTTTTATTTTCATCATAATCTTATAAAATATGCTGCAGTGCCGACCTACCTTCGTATTACTTTTCCTGTATGTTATTTTACAAACTAAAATATTACTGGAGGATAAGACTCAAACATTTTGGCAAAATCTATGGTTCCGACTGCCACCTAGTAGATGTAATGTATCACTTTGGAAAGAATACTTTAAAAATAGCCTTATTGAGTTTTAATTGACCTACACATATTTAAAGTGTACAATTTGATAAGTTTGACATATATATACACATTAATGAAACCAACGCCTCAAGTAAGATAATGAATCTATCCACTACCCCAAGACTTTCCCTGTGTCCCTTTGTAATCCTTTCCCTTGGTCCTTCTGTATGCCTGCCCCCATCCCCAGGAAACCACTGATCTGATTTCTGTCACTATAAATTAGCCTTAAAATTGGGTACTGTGATTTCTCCAACTTTGTTTTTTCAAAATTGTTTTAGCTCTTTTAGTTCCTTTGGCCTTCCATATAAATTTTAGAATCAGCTTGACTATATCTACAAAAAAATCCTGGAGCAATTTTAATTGGAATCGCTTTAAATCTGTAGAACAATTTGGAGAGAATTGGCATCTTTACTATTTTGAATCTTCCAACCCATGAACATGGCATGTCTTTCCAATTATTTAAGTCTTCTTTGATTTCTTTCATCAGCATTTTGTAGTTTTCAGCATACAGATTTTTGTTTTGTTTTGTTTTTGTTTTTGGCCGCACCATGCAGCATGTGGGATCTTAGTTCCCCAACCAGGGATCAAACCCCTGCTCCCTGCAGTGGAAAAGTGGAGTCTTATCCACTGGACCACCAGGGAAGTCCCAAGCATACAGATCTTGTACATGTTTTGTTAGGTTTATATCCAAGTATTTCATTTTCTGGAGCTATTGTGTTATTATTATTTAAATTTTTTGTTTCCAGTTGTTCATTTATGGAAGTATGATTGGTGTTTGTATCTGATGACTTTGCTAAACTCACTTATTAGTTCTAAGGGTATCTCTATAACTTCTCTGGGATTCTTTGGATATATAATCATGTCTTCTGTGAGTAGACAGTTTTATTTTGTCCTTTCCAATATGTATATTTTAATTTCTTTTCCTTACCTTATTGCACTGACTAAGACTGCCGGCATTATGTTGAATAGGAATAGTAAGAGTGGATATCATTGCCTTGTTCCCAATCTTAGGAGAAAAGCATGCAGTCTTTCTTCAGTAAATATGATGTTAGCTGCAGAATTTTTTGTAGATGCCCTATCTCAGGTTGAGTAAGTTCTCCTCTAGTCTAGTTTGCTGAGAGTTTTTATTAGTAGTAGTAGTAGTATTTTGTTTTTTTATTTTATTTATTTTTTTAATTTATTTTTTATTTACTTTTGGCTGAGTTGGGTCTTCCTTGCTGCACACGGGCTTTCTCTAGTTGCGGCGAGCAGGGGCTACTCTTCGTTGCGGTGCACGGACTTCTCACTGCGGTGGCTTCTCTTGTTGTGGGGCACAGGCTCTAGGCGTGCGGGCTTCAGTTGTTGTGGTGCGTGGGCTCAGTAGTTGTGGCTCATGGGATCTAGAGCGCAAGCTCAGTAGTTGTGGCACGTGGGCTTAGTTGCTCTGTGGCATGTGGAATCTTCCCGGGCCAGGGCTCAAACCCGTGTCCCCTGCATTGGCAGGCGGATTCTTAACCACTGCGCCACCAGGGAAGCCCCATAGTAGTATTTTGGATGTATTTTATCAATTTTTTTTCTGCATTTGTTGATACGATCATATGGTTTTTCTTTAGACATTAATATGATAGATTTTTGCATCCCTGGGATAAACCCCGCCCTGGGTGGTGGCATATTATTCTTTTTATATATTACTGGATTCAACCTTCTAAAATTTTGTTGAGGATTTTTGCATCTATGTTCATCACGGATATTGGCCTCTAGTTTTCTTTATTTCTACTGTCTTTGCCTGGTGTTGATATCAGGGTAATACTGGCCTCAGAAAATGAGTTAGAAAGTAGTCCCTCCTCTTCTAGTCTCTGGAAAAGATAGTGTCTATTTATGGTTATTTATTCTTTAAACATTTAGCAAAATTCACCAGTGAAGCCATTTGGACCTGGAGATTTCTTTTTCAGAAGGTTTTTTAAACTTTCCCTAGTAATTATAGGGTTATTCACATTATCTATTTAATCTTGGTGAGGTTTGGTAGTTTCTGGCTTTCAAGGAACTATTCATTTTCGTATAAATTGTCAAATTTATGCACTTAGAGTTGTTCATAGTATTTCCTTATTTTTTTTTTAATAATGTCTATGAGGTTTGTAGTAACATCCCCCTTTCTCCCTGGTACTGGTTATTTGTGTCTTCTCTATTCTTTGTCAGTCTTGCCAGAGGTTTATCAGTGTACTGATCTTTTAAAAGAACTTATTTTTTATTTCATTGATTTATCCTCTTATCTTCTTTATTTTCTTCCTTCTGCTTTATTTTGATTTATGTTGTTCTTTCTCTAGCTTCTTAAATTGGAATCTTAGATTATGAATTTGGGACATTTCTTCTTTTCTAAAATAAGCATTTAATGCTATAATTTTTCCTCTCAGCACTTCTTTTTCTGCAGCTCACAAAGACTGATATGTTGTATTTCCATCTTTGTTAAGTTCAAAATATATTCTAATTTCCTTGGAGTCTTTTTGAGTGTGTGGTTTAATTTCCAAATGATTGGAGAGTTTACTGTTATCTTTTTGGCGTTGACTTCAGGTTTAATTCCATTATGGTCAGAGGGCATATTTTCTATAATTTCAAGTCTTTGAAATTTATTAAAGTTTGATTTATGACCCAGGTTATGGTCTATCTTGCTAAGTGTTCTATATGCACTTGAGAAAAATGTGTATTCTGCTGTTACGAGTGGAGTGTTCTACAAATGTCAGATTCAGTTGAAGGTGTTGTTCGATTTTTTTAAAATTTTTTATTTTACTTTTATTTTTTTTTGTCAGTGCAACTTTTTTTTTTAAATCAGTCATCAATTTTATACACATCACTTTATACATGTCAATCCCAATCGCCCAATTCAGCACACCACCATCCCCACCCCACTGCAGTTTTCCCCCCTTGGTGTCCATACGTTTGTTCTCTACATCTGTATCTCAACTTCTGCCCTGCAACCCGGTTCATCTGTACTATTTTTCTAGGTTCCACATACATGCGTTAATATACGATATTTGTTTTTCTCTTTCTGACTTACTTCACTCTGTATGACAGTCTCTAGATCCATCTACGTCTCAACAAATGACTCAATTTCGTTCCTTTTTATGGCTGAGTAATATTCCATTGTATATATGTACCACAACTTCTTTATCCATTCGTCTCTTGATGGGCATTTAGGTAGCTTCCATGACCTGGCTATTGTAAATAGTGCTGCAATGAACATTCGGGTGCATGTGTCTTTTTGAATTACAGTTTTCTCTGGGTATATGCCCAGTAGTGGGATTGCTGGGTCATAGGGTAGTTCTATTTTTAGTTTTTTAAGGAACCTCCATACTGTTCTCCATAGTGGCTGTATCTATTTACATTCCCACCAACAGTGCAAGAGGGTTCCCTTTTCTCCACACCCTCTCCAGCATTTGTTGTCTGTAGATTTTCTGATGATGCCCATTCTGGTGTGAGGTGATACCTCATTGTAGTTTTGATTTGCATTTCTCTAATAATTAGTGATGTTGAGCATCTTTTCATGTGCTTCGTGGCCGTCTGTATGTCTTCTTTGGAGAAATGTCTATTTAGGTCTTCTGCCCATTTTTGGATTGGGGTGTTTGTTTCTTTAATATTGAGCTGAAAGAGCTGTTTATATATTTTGGAGATTAATCCTTTGTCCGTTGATTCCTTTGCAAATATTTTCTCCCATTCTGAGGGTTCTCTTTTTGTCTTGTTTATGGTTTCCTTTGCTGTGCAAAAGCTTTGAAGTTTCATTAGGTCCCATTTGTTTATTTTTGTTTTTATTTCCATTACTCTAGGAGGTGGATCAAAAAAGATCTTGCTGTGATTTATATCAAAGAGTGTTCTTCCTATGTTTTCTTCTAAGAGTTTTATAGTGTCCAGTCTTACATTTAGGTCTCTAATCCATTTTGAGTTTATTTTTGTGTATGGTGTTAGGGAGTGTTCTCATTTCATTCTTTTACATGTAGCTGTCCAGTTTTCCTAGCACCACTTATTGAAGAGACTGTCTTTTCTCCATTGTATATCTTTGCCTCCTTTGTCACAGATTAGTTGACCATAGGTGCATGGGTTTATCTCTGGGCTTTCTATCTTGTTCCATTGATCTATGTTTCTGTTTTTGTGCCAGTACCATATTGTCTTGATTACTGTAGCTTTGTAGTATAGTCTGAAGTCAGGGAGTCTGATTCCTCCAGCTCCGTTTTTTTCCCTCAAGACTGCTTTGGCTATTCGGGTTCTTTTGTGTCTCCATACAAATTTTAAGATGATTTGTTCTAGCTCCGTAAAAAATGCCATTGGTAATTTGATAGGGATTGCATTGAATCTGTAGATTGCTTTGGGTAGTATAGTCATTTTCACAATGTTGATTCTTCCAATCCAAGAACATGGTATATCTCTCCATTTGTTGGTATCATCTTTAATTTCTTTCATCAGTGTCTTATAGTTTTCTGCATACAGGTCTTTTGTCTCCCTAGGTAGGTTTATTCCTAGGTATTTTATTCTTTTTGTTGCAATGGTAAATGGGAGTGTTTCCATAATTTCTCTTTCAGATTTTTCATCATTAGTGTATAGGAATGGAAGAGATTTCTGTGCATTAATTTTGTATCCTGCAACTTTACCATATTCATTAATTAGCTCTAGCAGTTTTCTGGTGGCAGTTTTAGGATTCTCTATGTATAGTATCATGTCATCCGCAAACAGTGACAGTTTTACTTTCTCTTTTCCAATTTGTATTCCTTTTATTTCTTTTCCTTCTCTGATTGCCGTGGCTAGGACTTCCAGGACTATGTTGAATAATAGTGGTGAGAGTGGACATCCTTGTCTCGTTCCTGATCTTAGAGGAAATGCTTTCAGGTTTTCACCATTGAGAATGATGTTTGCTGTGGGTTTGTCATATATGGCCTTTATTATGTTGAGGTAGGTTCCCTCTATGCCCACTTTCTGGAGAGTTTTTATCATAAATGGGTGTTGAATTTTGTCAAAAGCTTTTTCTGCATCTATTGAGATGATCATATGGTTTTTATTCTTCAATTTGTTAATGTGGTGTATCACATTGATTGATTTGCGTATATTGAAGAATCCTTGCATCCCTGGGATAAATCCCACTTGATCGTGGTGTATGATCCTTTTAATGTGTTGTTGGATTCTGTTTTCCAGTATTTTGTTGAGGATTTTTGCATCTATATTCATCAGTAATATTGGTCTGTAATTTTCTTTTTTTGTAGTGTCTTTGTCTGGTTTTGGTATCAGGGTGATGGTGGCTTCATAGAATGAGTTTGGGAGTGTTCCTTCCTCTGAAATTTTTTGGAAGAGTTTGAGAAGGATAGGTGTTAGCTCTTCTCTAAATGCTTGATAGAATTCACCTGTGAAGCCATCTGGTCCTGGACTTTTGTTTGTTGGAAGATTTTTAATCACAGTTTCAATTTCATTACTTGTGATTGGTCTGTTCATATTTTCTATTTCTTCCTGGTTCAGTCTTGGAAGGTTATATCTTCCTAAGAATTTGTCCATTTCTTCCAGGTTGTCCATTTTATTGGCATAAAGTTGCTTGTAGTAGTCTCTTAGGATGCTTTGTATTTCTGTGGTGTCTGTTGTAACTTCTCCTTTTTCATTTCTGATTTTATTGATTTGAGTCCTCTCCCTCTTTTTCTTGATGAGTCTGGCTAATGGCTTATCAATTTTGTTTATCTTCTCAAAGAACCAGCTTTTAGTTTTATTGATCTTTGCTATTGTTTTCTTTGTTTCTATTTCATTTATTTCTTCTCTGATCTTTATGATTTCTTTCCTTCTGCTAACTTTGGGTTTTGTTTGTTCTTCTTTCTCTAGTTCCTGTAGGTGTAAGGTTAGATTGTTTACTTGAGATTTTTCTTGTTTCTTGAGGTAGGCTTGTATAGCTATAAACTTCCCTCTTAGAACTGCTTTTGCTGCATCCCATAGGTTTTGGGTCGTCGTGTTTTCGTTGTCATTTGTCTCTCGGTATTTGTTGATTTCCTCTTTGATTTCTTCAGTGATCTCTTGGTTATTTAGTAACGTATTGTTTAGCCTCCATGTGTTTGTGTTTTTTACGTTTTTTCCCCTGTAATTCATTTCTAATCTCATAACGTTGTGGCCAGAAAAGATGCTTGATATGATTTCAATTTTCTTAAATTTACTGAGGCTTGATTTGTGACCCAAGATGTGATCTATCCTGGAGAATGCTCTGTGCGCACTTGAGAAGAACGTGTAATCTGCTGTTTTTGGATGGAATGTCCTATAAATATCAATTAAATCTATCTGGTCTATTGTGTCATTTAAAGCTTCTGTTTCCTTATTTATTTTCATTTTGGATGATCTGTCCATTGGTGTAAGTGAGGTGTTAAAGTCCCCCACTATTATTGTGTTACTGTCAATTTCCTCTTTTATAGCTGTTAGCAGTTGCCTTATGTATTGAGGTGCTCCTATGTTGGGTGCATATATATTTATAATTGTTATATCTTCTTCTTGGATTGATCCCTTGATCATTATGTAGTGTCCTTCCTTGTCTCTTGTAACATTCTTTATTTTAAAGTCTATTTTATCTGATATGAGTATAGCTACTCCAGCTTTCTTTTGATTTCCATTTGCATGGAATATCTTTTTCCATCCCCTCACTTTCAGTCTGTATGTGTCCCTAGGTCTAAAGTGGGTCTCTTGTAGACAGCATATATAGGGGTCTTTTTTTGTATCCATTCAGCAAGCCTGTGTCTTTTGGTGGGAGCATTTAATCCATTTACATTTAAGGTAATTATCGATACATATGTTCCTATGACCATTTTCTTAATTGTTTTGGGTTTGTTTTTGTAGGTCCTTTTCTTCTCTTGTGTTTCCCACTTAGAGAAGTTCCTTTAGCATTTTTTGTAGAGCTGGTTTGGTGGTGCTGAATTCTCTTAGCTTTTGCTTGTCTGTAAAGCTTTTGATTTCTCCATCAAATCTAAATGAGATCCTTGTCGGGTAGAGTAATCTTGGTTGTAGGTTCTTCCCTTTCATCACTTTAAGTATATCATGCCACTCCCTTCTGGCTTGTAGAGTTTCTGCTGAGAAATCAGCTCTTAACCTTATGGGAGTTCCCTTGTATGTTATTTGTCGTTTTTCCCTTGTTGCTTTCAATAATTTTTCTTTGTATTTAATTTTTGCCACTTTGATTACTATGTGTCTCGGCGTGTTTCTACTTGGGTTTATCCTGTATGGGACTCTCTGCGCTTCCTGGACTTGGGTGGCTATTTCCTTTCCCATGTTAGGGAAGTTTTCGACTATAATCTCTTCAAATATTTTCCCTGGTCCTTTCTCTCTCTCTTCTCCTTCTGGGACCCCTATAATGCGAATGTTGTTGCGTTTAATGTTGTCCCAGAGGTCTCTTAGGCTGTCTTCATTTGTTTTCATTCTTTTTTCTTTAGTCTGTTCCGCAGCAGTGAATTCCACCATTCTGTCTTCCAGGTCACTTATCCATTCTTCTGCCTCAGTTATTCTGCTATTGATTCCTTCTAGTCTAGTTTTCATTTCAGTTATTGTATTGTTCATCTGTGTTTGTTTGTTCTTTAATTCTTCTAGGTCTTTGTTAATCATTTCTTGCATCTTCTCAATCTTTGCCTCCATTCTTATTCCGAGGTCCTGGATCATCTTCACTATCATTATTCTGAATTCTTTTTCTGGAAGGTTGCCTATCTCCACTTCATTTAGTTGTTTTTCTGGGGCTTTTTCTTGTTCCTTCATCTGGTATATAGCCCTCTGCCTTTTCATCTTGTCTATCTTTCTGTAAATGTGGTTTTTGTTCCCCAGGCTGCAGGATTGTAGTTTTTCTTGCTTCTGCTGTCTGCCCCCTGGTGGTTGAGGCTATCTAAGAGGCTTGATGGGAAGCTCTGGTGGTCTATTTTATTTTATTTTGTTTTTATTTTTATTATTTTTTTGGCTGTGCTGGGTCTTTGTTGCAGCTTGCAGGCTCTTCATTGTGGACTTCTCTCTAGTTGTGGCACACGGGCTTCTCTAGTTGTGGTGCGCGGGCTCTAGAGCATATGGGCTCAGTAGCTGTGGTGCACAGGCTTCTCTCTAGTTGCGGCGTGTGGGTTTTAATTGCCCCTCAGCATGTGGGATCTTAGTTCCCCGACCAGGGATTGAAGCCGCGTCCGAAGGTGGATTCCCAGCCACTGGACCACCAGGGAAGCCCCCAGGTGTTATTCAGTTTTATATCCTTCTTAAGCATCTGTCTTCTAGTTCTATTAATGAGAAAGGAGTGTTGAAATCTCCAACTATAATTTTGGATTTGTTTATTTCTCTGTTCAGTTCTGACAGTTTTTGGTTTGTGTATTTTGGAACTCTGTTGTTAGGTACATATAACTTTAGAATTGTTTATCTTCTTGGTAAACTGACTCTTCTTCAGTATGTAAGGTCTCTCTTTGGTAATTTTCTTTGCTCTAAAGTCTACTTTGTCAGGGACTTCCCTGGCGGTCCAGTGGTTAAGACTCTGTGCTCCCAATGCAGGGAGCATGGGTTCGATCCCTGGTCAGGGAATTAAGATCCTGCATGCCCAATGGCACTGCCAAAAATGAATAAATAAATAAAGTCTACTTTGTCAGTTTCTTTTAGTTCACGTTTGCATGGTATATCTTTTTCCACCCTTTTACTTTTCAAGTACTACCTATATCATTATATTTGAAGTGAGTTTCTTCTAGATAGCATATAGCTGGGTCATTTTTTAAATTGAGGTATAGTTGATTTACAATATTGTGTTAGTTTCAGGTGTAAGCTGGGTCATTTTTTTAATCTTCTGACAATCTCATATTTTAATTGATGTGTTTAAACCATTTAAACTTGGTATAATTTCTGGTATGTTTGCATTTAGTCTGCCATTTTATTATTTGCTCTCTCACTCTCTCTTTTTCCTGTTTATTGTTCTTCTGTTTGCCCTTCCCTGCCTTCTTTTGGGTTATTTGAACTTATTCTTGTACCTATCGTGATTTTGACTATATCTATTTGCATTAATTTTTATGATTACTTTGGGGATTATAAAATACATAGTTAATTCTTCATAGTCTATTTAGAATCAGTATCTTATCACTTTAATTGGAATGTATAAACCTTACCACCATATAGGTCCCTTTACACTTCCTCCTTCATGTATAAGTGTATTGTATACTATATCTATATACACTGAAAATTCATCAGTGTTAAATTTTTTGCTTTCAACCATCAAGCATGTTTTATTCTCTTTTTCTTTTCTTTTTTTTTTTTGACCATGCTGCATGGCTTGCGGTGTCACAGTTCCCCAACCAGGGATTGCACCCAGGCCACGGCAGTGAAAGCCTGGAATCCTAACCACTAGGCCACCAGGGAACTCCCAAACATGTTTTAAAGAACTCAAGAGGAGAATAGTCTATTATATTTACCAAGATACTTACCATTTCTGTTGTTCTTCCTTCGTTTCTGATGTTCCAAGTTTCCTTCCTATATCCTTTTTATTGTGTGAAGAACTTCCTTTAGCAATTCATTTAGAGCAGGTATGCTGGCTATGAATTCTCTTAATTTTCCTTCATAGGAGAATGTCTTTATTTCACCTTCACTCCTGAAGGCTATTTTCACTGGATATGGACTTCATGGTTGGTAGTTCTTTTCTTTCAGCCTTTTAGCAGTTTAAAAATGTTGTGCCATTTCCTTCTGGTTTCCATGGTTTCTGATGAGAAATCTGCAGTTGTTGAAATCATTGTTCCCCTACAGATAATGAGTCATTTTTCTCTCACTGATTTCAAGATTATTCATTTTGTCTTTAGTTTTCAGCAATTTGATTATAATGTGTCTCGATATGGATTTCTTTGGGTTTATCCTGTTTGGGGTTTGCTCAGCCTCTTGAATCTGTAGGCTTATGTCTTTTACCTAACTTGAGAAGTTTGGGGGTCCATTATTTCTTAAAATACTTTTTTCTGCCTCACATTCTTCTTTCTCGGACTCCAATTACTTGAATATTAGACTTTTTGTTGTTGTCCCACAGGTTCCTGAAGTACAGTTCCTGAAATTAACAGTTCCTGTTAATTTTTTTCAATATTGTTCAGGTTGGATAATTGTTATTGATCTATCTTCAAGTTCACTGGCTTTTTTCTCTGTTATCTCTATTCTGCTGTTGAGTCCATCTGGTGATTTTGTTGTTGTTGTTGTTATTTTATTTTTCAGCTCTAAAATTTCCATTTGGTTAATCTTTATGTCTTTTTTCTATTCCAATACTTTCCATTTTCATATTTGTTTTGAGAATTTTCATGATTGCTCAGTCAATCATTTTTATAATAGCTCTTTAAAGTGCTTGGCAGATAATTCCAACATCTGCATTATCTCATTCTTGGCACCTGTTGATTGTCATTCCCCACTTGAATTGACTATTTCATTGTTCTTTGTATGCTGAGTAATTTTGGATTGTATCCTGGACACTTTGAATATTACATTATGAGACTCTAGGTCTTATTTAAATCCTATGAAGATAATTCAAAAAAAGTCATGTACCACAATGTTCATTGCATCTCTATTTACAATAGCCAGGACATGGAAGCAACCTAAGTTTCCAACGACAGATGAATGGATAAAGAAGATGTGGCACATATATACAATGGAATATTACTCAGCCATAAAAAGAAACGAAATTGAGTTATTTGTAGTGAGGTGGATGGACCTAGAGTCTGTCACACAGAGTGAAGTAAGTCAGAAAGAGAAAAACAAATACTGTATGCTAACACATATATATGGAATCTAAAAAAAGAGAAAAAAAAGGTTATGAAGAACCTAGGGGCAGGATGGGAATAAAGACGCAGACCTACTAGAGAATGGACTTGAGGACACAGGGAGGGGGAAGGGTAAACTGGGACGAAGTGAGACAGTGGCATGGACATATATACACTACCAAATGTAAAATCGATAGCTAGTGGGAAGCAGCCGCATAGCACAGGGAGATCAGCTCGGTGCTTTGTGACCACCTAGAGGGATGGGATAGGGAGGGTGGGAGGGAGGGAGACACAAGAGGGAAGAGATATGGGGATATATGTATTTGTATAGCTGATTCACTTTGTTATAAAGCAGAAACTAACACACCATTGTAAAGCAATTATACTCCAATAAAGATGTTAAAAATAAATAAATAAATAAATAAATAAATAAATAAATCCTATGAAGAATGTTGATACATTTGTTTTAGCAGACAATCTGCGTGGTTAGGTTCAGTCCACAAGTTCCATCCTGTCTTCTGTGAGTGTGGTTCCAGTGTCAGTTCAGTTTTCACAGGCTTTTCAGTGTTATTCACGTCTGTCTCATGTGTGTACCCCTCAGTGGTCAATCTGGGACCAGGGAAGAGATCTAGCACTAGCTCAGTTCTCAAAGTCTTTGGTATGTTAATCAGGATCCAGTCCATGCACATGCAGGTCAAGAGCTGGGAAAAGCAACTCCATAAAGTTGTTTATGAATACCTCGGCTCAAACCCAATCTGCAAAGGCCTTTTCATCGGGGATCTCCAGGGAGCATGTGGGTCTGAAGCTTCAGCCAGCCTCTCCCCCCGTCTTCACTGCAGTCCACTAGTTGTCTGATCTCTGCTTGGTCCTTTCCCAACCCCATTTCTCAAGAGAGTTCAGAGAGCAACAGGGCTGGCATGAGGAGACTCCCAGCACTCCAAGAAGGATGTAGAAAGCTTTATTGTAGACCATCAGGAGACCAGGGATGATCTGAAGCACAAAATAGAGCACCTTCCCCTTCCCCCCAATACAGCTGGCTAGCCTCTTAACCCATTCACTTCCAAACAGTGAGAGAGGTGGAATGGCTGAGGAGGTAGGTCATTCAAGGTAGGTCAGAGAAGTAGATAGGTGAAATGTCTGAGGAGCTCCAGGGACCAAGGTGGGGTATTCTGAGGACTGTGAGGAAGAAATCTCCTGGAATTTCAGGTGATCCCAAGCCCCCAGAGTGGCTCTCCTGCTCTCTCCAGGACCCCTAGCCCCAGGAACTCAACCTAGTGGGACCCAGGCTCTAGCCCCCTCCCCTGGTGGTGGAAGCCTCCCCCATGACAAACATTAACCCCCTTGCACTGAGTCTTTTCTGGCTAATTGTCCAGATGGCCATCTAGTCAACCAAACTTCTAAAACAACGTCTACTTGGCAGTGAATCAAGACATCTGGTTAACTTACGAACACAGAAGTAAGATCAACTCCCAAATCAGAACACCTTGTCAAACCCCAAAGCAGGTC
This sequence comes from Balaenoptera physalus, assembly GCF_965194825.1. Classification (NCBI taxonomy): domain Eukaryota; kingdom Metazoa; phylum Chordata; class Mammalia; order Artiodactyla; family Balaenopteridae; genus Balaenoptera; species Balaenoptera physalus. The sequence goes on from NC_138903.1 coordinate 42,332,315, forward strand.
ATCTGGTCAGCTTGACTTTACAAAAGGAAATCTTTCATCATCCCTGAGGGTACCTGAACATTTCTTGCTGGGCATGCCAAGAATGCAACGCCCTGGTCACTCTTTACACAGTTTCAGAGTTGTATTTGTAGCAAGCTCCCTTGAGAAATGAGGTAGTATTTCCTTCCAGACAAAAAGCAGGTTTGTTGCTGCTCATTATAGGAGCAATCAATCCCCCACATTCAGTGTTCCTCTTCTATAACACCACCCACTATGTGCACAGACATGCACCTAGACCCACCTGTATTACCCCTTTGGAGAACCAGTTCAAACAACACACTCTGGCTACTGCTTTTGCTGTGAATAGTAAAGTCCTTTATCTCTGACCCAGGAGTCTCATGTCTTCTGCTTGCATCCATGAAACAGGAGAGATTGTTAGCTTGCAAGTAGGGTAAAATCTCAGACCCTTTACATTTCTGGACATTGACCTGCATCCATTAGACACTGAGTCCAACATCCTCAGGCCAGGCGGTAACACCAGGCTCCTCACACCAGGCACTAGGTCCTGTCTCTCCCCTGCCAGATACCAACTCCCAACCTCTGCTGCCAACTACTACTGCCCTAATTCCCCCTCCAGAGGCTAACAAATAGCTCCAGAACCTACCTCCTACCTTTTGCTTCAGAGACTAGGTTCCAACTTCTCCCTCCTGAGACCAAGTCCTGACCTCTCCTGCCAGAGATTGTCAGGACCTCTGCCTCCCAACCTGTGCCATGATCAACTAGGTTCCCCAATTTCCCCTCTAGAGGCCAAACCTCCAGTACCCCTCGAGATGCTAAGTCCCAATTTCAGCTCCAGAATCAAAGTCCTCATTCTTAGTCATGAAATGAGTCTCCAATTTTCACTGCAGAGGATGTCCCAACTTTCACAAGTGGTCACCAAAGCTGTCTAGCCACCTGACCTCAACCGAGTATTTCATGGTACCATTTCTCATGCAGAGGAGAAAGGAATGGGGAGAGACTGGCAAAGGTAGACCCTGGAGTCTTACAGAGAAGGTATACAGGGTCCATTCAGGACTGATCCTAGGAAAACCAGGAACAGTAACAGACCCTGAGCAGGCCCTTTCTACCCTCTGTGGCTGGTTGGTCTGTCGATAATGACCCAGGCGCCTAGAAGCCCCATTTCTTGGGTAGAGAAGGTTGGGGAGCAGTGGAACAACCTCAGGGGCCAACACCAAGGGTACAGAGGCCTTTTAGGAAGGACCCACTGGGAAAAAGAGGTAAAGCCAAATACCAGCACATGCTCCCGCAACAGAGTTGGCTAGACACACAGCCTGCACCTGGGCACTTAGTGACCTCATCTCTTATGCAGGGGAGAAAAGAATTCATGAAAATGGCACAAGTCAACCCTGGGGTTCTCCGTGGTGGGTGCAGTGAGTGGCCTTTCAGGAGGGGCAATGCAGGAACTGGATGGATCTGAGGCCCCAAGCAGTGCCCCTCTCTGCATCCAGCTGGTCTTCCAATAACTACCAGGGATCTGTGGCCCAGTTTATCATGTGAGGGAGCAATGGAATCCCATGGAATGACCCCAGGGACCAATGTGAAGCATAAAAAAATCTTTCAGGGGAACCTCCTATGGAACAGGGACTATCTGAAACCTCATCTAAGCTCCACCCTCTTCAGCCAGCTTGTGATCTGACATTGTCACTCTGGTTTCCCTCTGACTCCCCTTCTTAACTTGAGGAGGTCAAGGAGGAGAAGGACTAGCACCAGGAGGCCTCTAGGACCTGTCAGGGGGTGCAGAGACTGTGGGGGATGTCTCTGGGGAGTCCATGGAGGCCAACACAGAGGACTCAGAGACTTTTTAGAAGAGGCTTACTGTGGAACTGGGGTGATCCCGATCCCCAGGATGTGCCCCCCCCAATCCCAATTGTAGCCAGCTATCTAACCAATCTCAAGTAAAGAACTTCTTGGCCCTCTTTCTCACCCATATCTAACCCTGACCCTGAAATCAAACAACTGAACATTGACCTCACCCTAAACTTAGCCCTAACACTGATTCTGACCATGAACTCGACCCTCACATTAATCATAACCCTAAACCTGGTTCTAAACCTGATTATAAACCCTAACCCTAAAACTAACCATAAACTAGATCCTAAACATTACCTGACCATGACCCTGACTCTAAGCCTAACCCCTAACCTAATCCTAAATTTGATCTTTACCCTAAACCTATCCCTAACCATGAACCTGACCGTGACTTAAACCTAACCAGAACACTGACCCTCACCCAGAACCTGACCTAACTCGACATCTAACTCTAACCCTGACCCTGATGTTAATACTAAACATAACCCTAATTCTGACCCTGACAATGAACTTGACTCATCCTGATAGTGATTCTGAAACTAACCCTGACCCTAATCATGAAATTGTTTCCCTGATCCTGCACCTTACCCTGATACTAAACCTAGCCATATCCCTGACACTAACATTAACCCTAAACCTAACCTTATGCTGACTTTGTAGGAAAATGTGTTATTCTGATCTTGTTTTTACATATACTGTTTATAATAATAAGATTTTCTCTAGCCATAAGAAGTTACTTTTATTAAAAATGGGTTATTTTGATGTTGTTTTCACTGAGCTTGTCCCCACAAATACTGCTGAGTTTCCTCTAAATTTACCCTAACTTACAGTAAGAAGCTACTTTGGAGGAGAATGTGTGATTCTGGGCACATTTTTACTTATACTGCTTAGATTAATCTAAAATTGCTCTTTCAAGAATTGGTTTCCTTGGCAAAGAGTGTGAGGTTCTGAGCTTGTTTTAAAACATACTGCTTCTTTTCATCTAGGTTTGCCCTAACCTGCATTGGGGAATTACTTCTAAGAAGAATGTGTGATTCTAAGCTTGTTTTCACTTATATTGTTTAAATCCATTTAAGTTACACTAAATCACCACGAGTTATTTTTTAGAATTATGTGTGATTCTATGCTTATTTATACATATACAGCTTAGTTTCATCTTCATTTACTCTATCCATATTACTTTTGCGAAAAATTTGTGATTCTGAATATGTTTTAAAATAAAGCTCTTGGGAATTCCCTGGTGGTCCAGTGGTTAGGACTCTGCACTTTCACTGCCAAGGGCCTGGGTTCAATCCCTGGTCGGGGAACTAGATCCCACAAGCCAGGTGGCGCGGCCATAAATTAATTAATTAATTAAATAAAGCTCTTAGTTTCACCTAGATTTGCTTTAACTTACTGTAAAGAGTTTATTTACAGGAAATATGTGATTCTGAATTATTTGCAGGGACTTCCCTGGCGGTACAGTGGTTAAGAATCCGCCTGCCAATGCAGAGGACATGGGTTCGAGCCCTGGTCTGGGAAGATCCCGCATGCTGCAGAGCAACTAAGCCCGTGCGCCACAACTACTGAGCCTGCGCTCTAGAGCCCGTGAGCCACAACTACTGAGCTCGCGTGCTGCAACTACTGAAGCCCGCATGCCTAGAGCTTGTGCTCCGCAACAAGAGAAGCCACCGCAATGAGAAGCCCACACAATGCAACGAAGAGTAGCCCCCGCTCGCCACAACTAGAGAAAGCCCGCGCACAGCAACGAAGACCCAACGCAGCCAAAAAAAAAAGAAAGAAAACAAAACAAACAAAAAAAACCCCACAACATTGTAAATCAACTATACTTCAATAAAATAAATTTAAAAAGAAAAAGAAGTCCAAGGATCAATATCAGACAAATTTTAACATAATATCATTTCAAGTTAAATAAGGAAATAGCATGTAATAATATAATAGATGTCTAAAAAGTAATTGCTGAAATTTAAAGCCAAATCCTAATAAATGCATTTTGCAATATAAAAAAGCCACTCCCTATCCACACTGCTCCCCCATCCTCCAAGTCCTGAATCCATAGGGGTTACCCCAGTGTATTACTGTCCCTATTCCCCCAAATTGTGTATGGTCTTACACTACAGACATGCTGAGCATTTTCCGCAATAATACTAAGATATTATACATTTTATACACTATATGTATTATATATTATCTCCATCTTACAGATCAGGAAACTGAGGCTCAGAAGGAATAAGGAACTTAGCAAAAGTCAAACTATGTTGGTGTGAAATAAAGGAAAATAAATATATTGGTCTCTGCCCCCGGTTCCTGACACAGAGCTCCTGAAACCCTTGTAAATTCCTACGTGATAAGAGCAATAGCAGCATCCTTTATTTTACTGAGGTGGCTCTGGGTGGGCTCCTGGATGGTCACCAGAAAGGCCAAGCCATGATTAGAAACTTGGAGTTTTCCCCATCCTCCAGAGAGGGGAGAGGGTTGGAAATGTAGTTAATGATCAATCATGCCTACGTGAGGAAGCCTCCATAAAATCCCAATAGCATGGAGCTCCAGGAGCTTCCGGGTGGGTGAACACATCCACACGCCAGGAGGGCGATGCACCCCAACTCCACAGGGACAGAAGCTCCTGCACTAGGGACCCTCCCAGACTTCACCCTATGTATCTCTTCATCTGGCTGTTCATCTGCATCCTTTATCATGTCCTTTAATAAACTGGTAAATGTATTTCCCTGAGTTCTGTGAGTTGCTCTAGCAAATTAACCTGAGGAGGAGGTTGTGGGAACCTCCAAGTTTCAACCAAATCAGACAGAATTTGTGGGTAACCTGGGGACCTACTACTTGCAAAGGGTATCTGAAGTGGGGTGGGGGGCAGTCTTGTGGGGCTGAGCCCTTAACCTGTGGGATCTGATGTGCTCTCCAGGTAGACAGTGTTAGAATTGAGTTCAGCTGTAGGACACCCAGCTGATGTCATAGAGAATTGCTTGCTGTGGGAAAAACCTCCACATGTTTGGTGACCAGAGTGTCAGAAATCCCAACCTCTCCCTTCCCTGAAGTAAGGGAGACACAGGGAAGGGAGCGGGTGGGATTTTTTTTCCTATACACAAGAGGGAGAACTGGGTGATTTTTTCTAACACGGTTGGTAAGTGGTAGAGCTAAGTACCAAATGCAGGTAGGTCTGAATCTAAAGGGTGACTATTACCTAAGAAAAATCCTATCCCATATCTTCCTGAAGATTCCATATCTTCCTGAAGGGCAGCTCTATTTCTCACAGGGTCCTCCAAAATCTCCAAACAAACACCAATGACACACAGCCCCAAACACTGACCCTTAAAGAATCCAATTAAGGAGCCAAAGAAACCCCCATCAGAGTGTCGCTCGTCACTGGCCCACATAAACACACGCAGCACAGCCCCTCTCCCAGTGATCGATAGTCACGTATCCTCAATCAGCAGCCTCGCAGGCCTCAATCACTAATTACCTCAGGACTCACTAATGGAGCCACATTCCCAACATCCCTGGCAGCTGATCACTGACCTTCCAAAACTGCCAATGGCCAAATCATAGGGACTATCAGAGTATACAGAACCATCCCTCAGTCCTTGACTGTCAGGGTCAAGATTTTTCTGTAAAGGGTCTGAGATTTTACCCTCTTAGAAGACAGCAAGTTTTAGAGATGCTGACAGAAGACACGAGATTCCTGCTGCAGAGACAAAGGAGTTTACTATTCACGGTGCAGCAAGCAGCATGTACATCATATCAGCACCCCATGTCCTCGAAGTCCCACAGGGGTGACATAGAGGGACCCTGGTGGATGCTGCACACACAGTGGGTTTACATCACAGCCGTGAAAAGCTGAATTTGGGGAATCCAGCCTGCTCTTTGTCCCAGAGGGAGACATTACCTCATCCCTCAAGGTTCCTCACTGTCACACAACCCTGAGAAACGGCCAAGGTAATAAGTGGTCAGAGCCCATCTGAGACAACTAGGAAGTAGTCTAAGGTCAGGCTATTATACTTCACCCCACACAAAGGAGTTTAGACTGACTTTCGGATGTCTGGTGTCAGCATCAATAATGACAGCATCCAAAAGCAAACCCCATCCCCAGTGGAGAGACGTTCTATGCCCCAGTCTTTCCTCCATATACAAACACATAACCCAAAGGAACACGGTTCATTTCAGTTCAGAATTTGTTGTTAGACTTGATTGGGAACACCATGACATTGGTTTTGTGAAGTCCAATAGGTGGTAACATCAATCGCTAAACTCAGCATAATCTGAGACCATTCAGGTGTTGGGGGAAGCAGATGAATTTGTATCAGTCAGATCTAAACAAGGTCATGCTGGCCCATGTGTTTGTACAGTTATGAGGGAGGTCTGTCTTCAGGAGGTGACATTGATGGCATCGGGCACAGCAGACTAGTTTTGGACCAGCCATATTCTCTTGAGTTTTTCTGTTTTTGTCATCCCAAGGAAGTGATGACACACCTGGTAGCAGGTCAGAGTGCCAGCTGTCTGCTTGACTCTGGGAAACCACACGATTGTTTTGCCAGGCTGTAGTGCTCAATCTAGGGGACAAAGAACATTAATTGGCTCCCCATCTCACACCTCTCAGGGTCTAAGATGCTCGTTCCCCAAGTACACTCCTTCCATAGCCATGAGATCAGGGTGTCCCATCCCAGTGCCTATAACTTCACTTTTATTCAATCATCTCCTGTTTGCACACAGACCTTTCATCCAGATGCAGGGTCAGGTGCAAGAGAACAAAAGGCATTTTCATAAAATTTACAGAGATTTTTTTTTAATGTCTTCTATCTTGGCCCCTGTGGGCCACTGGAGGGGAATTCGGTAAGCAGTGTCTTCAGTCAAGTGGTCAGTGTTGTTATGATCTACAACCACGTCCATCCAGCAAAAGAATCCAGGTGACTGAACCAGAATGAAGTTCAAATCCCCTAGGCCCCTTTTGGGCTGAGCTGCCACCTCTTTTGTCCTGACCATTACCCAGAAGGTATCCAATAGACGATGATCCCTTTCTGGTGACAGCCACATCCAGTGACCAAACTGACTTACTTAAGTGTGTGGAGCGGGAAGAGGTAGAGAGAGGTAGAGTCTGAAATCCTTTTGAGTCCATTTTTGAGGAGGCTTTCAATGTTCAACAATATAAGATATCTGCTGATGGTAGGCAGCAATGTTGGGTGCACCACTTTCAGACTGCAAACACTCTGCATCAGAAACATAGAGATTTTTACTTTGTACCCAGTCTCTGATGGTGGATGTGTTACCATGTCCAAGGGACAACGGCAGTGATCTGAGCAGCACAGACTCCATCCACTGCTTGATTCTAGTTGGTCTCATCAGAGAACAGGCCCATACTATGGGCGTCTACATCAGTCACCCAGACTGACCTCAACCACTCACCATCCATTACAGATTCCCACAGGCCACCATCATTGTCCTCAGAAATCCCCATTCACTCTCACCAGAGACCCTCTATCAGACAACCTCCTCCATCACCGTCTCTCAAGCCCTAAAATTCAAATCACGTTCCAACTCTATGCCAACTGCTGTTCAGCTGCTTCTGAGAACCACTTCCATTTCCAGTCCCCACCACTAAGATCACCTTTTCTAAGGGCTGCTCTTTTTTTCACAGGTGCAGTGAGGCCACCATTTCTGTCCAGCATGAGAAAGCTAAATTGCTCTAAAGCTGTGATTTTCCAACTTTTTAAAGTATCATAGCCTTTTCAAAAACAGAAAAGGGGAAAAAAATAAAAATAAAAACAGAAAAGGGGGGTGCTACTTGTGGAATTTGGTTTTCCTCGTTAAGCAAAACAAGGGTCAGTAAAGGACAAGACCCTGCCTTTTCTGCCACTAGCCGCCCTGCCCCCAGCTCATGTAGACCTGCTTACTGGATGATAAATGTGTCAGTCAAAGAAAGACCCTCCCCTCGACTGCCAATAGACCCGTGCTATGCAGGGCCCGTGGCTCAGACATTCTGACTCGTTGGAACGGCTATCAATCAAGTCCCCACTCCCGCCCCCTGCTCGCAGATGAGCGGCGGGTCCAGAGCCTGCACTCACAAACAGGCTGGCTGGTCAATCAGTCCTCCACCCTCTCGCTCAGCACACCCAGCGCCCCAGGAGCAAGAGCTCTTGATTGGCCATCTGCTGCCTTTTCAGATGGAGAACCCACCCTCTAAAGGTGGCAAAGCTGCTGTGATGAACAGCTGATTAACCCAAGGGCTGTCACTGGCCCACAGATCTGTCACGACTGGCTCCACCTCTTCCCAGACATCTATTGACACGAAGACGGGCGGGCCTGCAAACAGGCTCTGCGCGCATCCCAGCTTCCCTCTGCTGGTCCTTTTAAGGTGTCCGGTTTGGAGCCCAGTCTCCACCAGGGAAGAGAGACCGTGGCGCAGTGTAGGTTTCCCAGACTGTAAGAGCGCAGAGGGAAAGAGTCCCTATGCAGCCGCATTCTGGAAAAACAAAAACCTGGGGGTGGGTCCAAAACACTTTTAAAGATTAACTCAACGAGCTGCTTCTTTGGAGTTCTCACGTAGCGCTTAGGTATTGGCTTTCCTTCAGACTGCATGGGAAATTTTACCTGCATGTGTGCATGTCTGATTTTCTCAAAATATATTTAAGCTTTCTGTAACTGTGTTTTCTGTAAGATTCTGTAATATGGTAATGGTGGTGCGTAATTCACTTACAACTCTAGTTTGAGTTGAAAAACAAAAGTAGCAAAAATAACCATAACTACAATACTCTTATTGGTTACACAATGTAAAAAATACATAAACTGTAACATCAAAAACCTAAATTGTGAGGAAAAGTGTAAAGTTTAGGAGTGCTATTGAAGTTATCAGCTAAAAATAGAGTGTTATAATTTCAAGATAATTTACATGAGCCTCATGGTAACCATAAGGGAAAAACCTGCAGTAATTACAGAAAAGAACATGATAAAGAAGTTAAAACATACTGATACCGAAAGAAATCAAAACACACAAAAAAGACAGCAGGATAAGAAATAAGGAACAATGAATCTACAAAACAGCCAGAGAATAATGAAAATGGCAATAGTAAATCCTTACCTACAATAATTACCTTAAATGTAAATAGATTAAATACTCTAATCAAAAGACATAGATAAAATAGATTAAAAATACAAGACCCAACCATATGCTGCCTGCAAGAGACTCACTTTGGTCTTAAAGACACATATAGACTGAGAGTGAAGGGATGGAAAAAGGTAATTCAAGCAAATGGTCACACACACACAAAAAAAGGCAAGTGTAGCTATATATCAGACAAAATAGACTTTAAATTAAAAATGGTAAATTTTATTAATCAAAAGCCTTTTTCAGGGTCAGATCCCAAATGACCCCTCTGAGCTTGTTTTTTCAAAATGAATCTCCCCCCAAAGAGGCCACATTTGTAGGGCAAGCGGAATTTTCTGGAAAAGGGAGAAAGTGGATTCTAGGTGAGAAAAATAGTGGCACAGAGGTTGTTATGACTTAGAATCTTGGCAGAAGCAGAGGCTGGAAACTGTGCAAAGAATGTTTTTCATTTAGATGGAATTTGTTCAAATACACACACACACACGCCAAACCTCGGTGTGACACCTGGCCCCAAACCACCATTCCTGCCTCGTCTTGATGGGTTTAGGGTTTTTGAAGATTTCCTCCATTTCCCCTTCCTCTCTCCTCTTTCTCCTCTTCCTTTCTCTCTCCTTCTCTCTCTCTCCCCCTCATTAAAATAACAACCTAGTTTATTTTTGTTTAATTGCTGGTAGCATGACCTCAATTACAAGGACAACACAACTAATGCAGTTTGTGTGTGCTGTGGAGGGAAAAAAAACTCAAAAAGAAAAAAAAACCTAGAGAATGAATAGTAAAGGGGATTGTACTTTTTTTTGACATCTTTATTGGACTATAATTGCTTTACAATGGTGTGTTAGTTTCTGCTTTATAACAAAGTGAATCAGTTATACATGTACATATGTTCCCATATCTCTTCCCTCTTGCATCTCCCTCCCTCCTACCCTCCCTATCCCACCCCTCTAGGTGGTCACAAAGCACCGAGCTGATCGGGGATTGTACTTTTAAACGAGGGGAGTCCTCTTTGAGAAGCTGATGTTTAGCAAACACTTGAAGGAGGTGAGGGAGTTGGAAAGGGAATAAAAAGACAAGGCTACAGCATTTCAGGGCCCCAGTTCAGGGCCTCTAATTGACACCTCGTGGCATTTGTTGATGGCTGCTCTGCTCTTTTCCTAAAGTTCAGCTGAGACCCTGGATCCTCATTCTGACCCTGTCAGAGTTCCCCAAACTCTCTCTACCTTTGAGGCAATTGACTCCAAGAATCCTGCAGCTTTTCTGACAACTGCTACCTAAAGTACCTGACTGGCCTAAGTAATTTTTCAAACCTTGCCTACTGGAACCACAACTTTCAATACCACACCCTAAACCTCTCAGTAGTGACTGCCAGGTTTCCAGAACCACCTTCCATACCGAGTCCACAATCTGAACATCCCCAAAACCATAGTTACCACAAGTTCATTTTATAGGACACTTCCATGGCCACTACATTAATGTTAATGAGGATTCATTCATTCAACCAATATTTACAAACACCTAATCTGTGGCAGGCAGTGTTATAAGTACTCTCAGATTAATCCTCTCAAGATACTTAGGAGGTAGTTAATGTCATTAGCCCGAGTTGATAGAGGAGGAAAATGGGAATATAAGGTCACACATTGGATATGGAGAGGGCTGTGATTTGAACCCAGTCTGGCTCTAGAATCCATGCCCTTAACCCCTGTGACTGTCTTGCAATCATGGGTCTTGTTTCAAAGTTCTCTCTTCAGTTAGACACTTCCCTTAGGTCTTTCTTAAATGTCATCTCAGTGAGGCCTTTTCCATGGCCATTCTAGCTAAAATTTACACACACACACACACACACACACACACACACACACACAAACACTCACTATACCCTTTCCTGCGCCATTTTTCTCCTTAACATTTATCACTATATTATACATTTTACTTATTTATCTAGCAATTATTACCCCAAATTGTTATTTGTTCTTTACATTTAATATGTGTCCTGCACTAGAAGTCAGCTGCAAGAGGGCAAGGATTTTCACCTGTTTTCTTTGCTGCTGTATCCCTTGTCACACAGTAGGCACTTGGTAAATATTTGTGGAATGAATGAATGAACCCTTCCCTTGTGGAATGAAAGAATGAATAAGTGAGTGAATGAACCCTTCCAATGATGGCTGATTCCAGGCTGCCTTGCTTGGATCCTGGTTGGCCCTGGATTCACCCCTCTGACTCCCATGCTTTTGACCGCAAGTGTATTGGCTCTGTTTACAAATGTTAACATTTAAAATCAGCATTATACCAATTCAGATTAATTTCTATTGAGGAAGTTTGCCCTGGAGTTAATTCTGAGCCAATGTAAATTCTTGTTCAATGCCGTACAGTGGCGAAGTTAACTCAAAGCCAATTTTGTCCATTTTCACTTTTCTGAAATTGTTTTCAGTGGGATGAATCATTTTCGGGTTAATCTTTACAGTGATAATTAGATCCACACATCAATATTCTTATCTGTGTCATATTTCAGCAATAATAGCTTTGTCCCTGATATCTCCTTGCCCTCAGGCTGCTCCTTGAACAGCTCAGGCACATTCTTGCTTCGGGGACTGTACTGGTTGTTCCCTCTGCCAGAAATGCTCTTGCATCTGTAGTTCATCTCTCTCTTTCTTCACATGTTTTTCCTCAAAAAAAAAAACAATCGCCTTTCAACAAGGCCTAAGCAGACTACCCTATTCAAATACAATGTTCTCCCATCCTGCACTCCTGATCCCCCTTACTGCTGTTATTTATTTTTTTAGTTATTTTTTTATTGAGATATAATTGATTTACAATGTTTCAGGTATACAGCAAAGTGATTCAGTTATATATATATATATATATACGTATGTATACATATATATGTATGTATATATTTCAGATTCTTTTCCATTATAGGTTATTACAAGATATTGAATATAGTTCCCTGTGCTATACAGTAGCTCCTTGTTGTTTATCTATTTTATATATTGTAGTGCATATCTGCTAATCCCAAACTCCTAATTTATCCCTCCCCCGCCTTTATTTTTAATTTAATGCATACTTATCACCTCCCAATACACAAATATAATGTAATTTATTGTCTTGTTTATTGTCTGTCTCCCTCTGCTAGAATAAAACTCCACAAGGGCAGGAAGTTTTGAATCTCTTGTTCCCGGCTGTATCCCCACTGCCTATAATAGTGCCTGGCACCCAGTAGGCACTCAATAAATATTTGTTGAATGAATAGCTCCTGTTCTTCTGAGCTTTATTTGTGGCAAGTTTTCACCAAGTCTAATATTTCAGGATTGCAGTTTGCAGATTCATGTTTGGTTGAGAGCATTGGTTCTGTTTTCCCTTAACACATTTTAAAGTTCACGGTTTTAGCTGTTGTCAGTTTGTTCTGCAGTGATTATGTCTATCAGTGATAGTCATTGTGGATCCAGTAAGATATTTTGTTTTTATTTCCTAGGTAATCCAGGAGAAAAACTGTACGCAATCCCCTTAGACAGTCCAGAATTGTCTGGGATGGGCTTTGCTAAGCTGAGTTTTCAGTCAGCTTCTGGTCAACTTTGTGTAGTGTGTAAAATCTAAACTCCTTCCAACAAGGACCTGCTGTCTAGCACAGGAAACTGTATTCAATATCTTGTCATAATGTATAATGGAAAAGAATCTGAAAATATATATAACTGAAATATATAAAACTGAATCACTTTGCTGTACACCTGAAACTAACACAACACTGTAAATCAACTATACTTCAATTTTTAAAAAAAATCTAAACTCCTTCTAACCATGGCCCATGGGGCCCTACAGATCTGGCCCATGACCACCTCTATAACCTCATCTCTAACCACTCTTTTGCTGGATGATTCCAGTGATTCTAGTAAGCACAATATTCCAGCCACACTCGCTTTCTGGCAGAATTTATCTCATCTGTTGGTTTCCATGCTTGTTTATCCTCTGTCTCACCCACAGCCTTGAGGTAAAGTCCATGAGGACAGAGACTGTCTTAGTTTGGGTCCTTCCAGAAGCTGACCCTGAGACAAAGATTGAAGTCAAGTAGTTTATCTAGGATGTGATTCCAGGAAGCACCTGTCAGGCAGTGGGGAAGTGAGGAAGTGAGACAAAGAAGGGAGGGCAGCCGATGAAGAGTGTTATTAAACGACTTAGTGCTGTGGGCAACTGGGACTTGTTCCCACTGCGGAGTTCTGGAGGCCAGTGGAGAACACACAACTCGGGGATGTCCCATCTGAGGGGCAAGGGGGCAGGGGTACTTATCTACCAGCTCTCGTCAGTCATTGGCTGAGGGCTGCTGCCAGGAAGTGTTCATTCCCTGGCCCCTCCAGCCTGCCAGGCCCGGAGGCAGAATGGCCTTATGCAGCTTGAGAGGAAGCCCTCCAGCCAAGAGATGCAGACCCTGGCAGGTGGCAGTTGGCCAGCGCACACCGGAGCAGTGAGGGAACTGACAGTGTCTGCCACAGAGACTGTGACTGTCTTGTTCACTGGGCCTTGCACATAGTACGTGCTCTATTAGACTGAAAGATGAAGCTGGTTCGTACCTGTTATTTTGCCAGAGCAAAGCTGGGCCCCATACATCAAGGTTCAAATATCCTTGGGGCCAAACAGTACGGTGAAAACATTGAGTGTGAGGTCTCTGACCACTCACACTGGCCTCCACTTCCACCCTGGGAAATTCCTGAGGACAGGGATCCTGGTATCTGTCATGCCTGGCACTCTGTCAGGGCTTGACACGTAGTAGGCACTCAACTCTCACCCCTTCATCCCAATGTGGTCCTTAAAATGTCAGTCAGTCACCAGAATGGCTACAGTGAAAAAGATGGGGAGTGCTGAGTGATGCTGAGAATTCACCACTGGGGAAGTGTAGATTGGAGAATTGGCATGATTTACAAAGCTGATCATATGTCTACTCCCATGATTTAGCAATTCCATTCTTAGGTATATGCCCAAGAGAAATGAGTGCATATATCCATCAAAAGATATATACAAGAATGTTCACAGAAGAATTATTCTTAATAGCCCCAAATAGAAAACTACCCAAATGCCCATCAACAGTGGAATAGATGAAGTGTGGTCTATTCATGGCAATGGAAAAGAATACAGCAGTGAGGATGGGCAAACTACTAGTTACATAACAACGTGGATCCATCTCACAAACATCATGAGATTGAACGTTGTTAAAAGTCCAGAGAGTGGTTACCGTTGGGGGAGGGGGGTGGACTTGAAGGGAGCTTCTGGCGTTTGTTTCACATTCTCTTTCTTGACCTGGGTGCTGGTCATATGGGTGTGTTTAGTTTGTAAAAATTTAATGAGCTTTGTAAACTTACGGTATGTACACTTTTCTGTATGTACATTTTAATTTAATGGTTTAAGAAGAGGTGGCCAGTGTGGCTGGGGCCCATGAAAGAGAGGAAAGGTTGCTGTCAGAAAGGGGGCAAGGACATGAATTTTAGGATTTGGTCTAAGTGTAGCTTCTTGTTTGACCAGAATGGAGGTTTCTTGAGAGCCTGAGAGCTTGATGAGGAGGCGGGGGGGGGGGTGGGCGGAGGGGGGTGGAGGGGGCGATCAGAAATGCTCTTCCTCAGGGGCTGTAAGCCTGAAGGGTATTGATGGTAGGGAATGGCACCTATACCAGAGGTAACGATACCAATGTGTTGCAGCACATACTGTGCCAATCCCTGCTCTAAGTGAACAGATATACCCAAATACCTGCCCTCGTGGAGCTTACATCCTGGTGAGGGTTAGTGGGGGGACATGTTCTCTGGGCCAAGGGTAGCTATGGCTGCAACAGGCTGAGGTTTATTATGGGGTTATTCCCCCCATATACTCAGGTACTTGGTGGCTGGGATAACATGCCCCTTTCACTTCCACAGTCCCTGTAACTGCCGGCTGGAGAGTGGAGAGTGCTCCCTTTACACATTAGTACTCTCTGCTTTGGAGCTGCCCTCGAGCTGGGAGACTGGCTCCACAAGGAAGCATTCAGGGAGTGACACTGCTCACTTCCAGCAAGGTTCACCCGGACATCGCTCCCACCTTAGCCTCATACAAGTGAACTAGGGCTCCTCCTGACTCAGAAGCTAGGGTTAGGGGCATCACCTGTAGTGGTGGGTCCATCAGGCCAGATGTTCTTCCGGTAGCCAGTGACTGGGGGCGCCTGCACTCTCCGACGTCCCAGGTAGGGACATGCACAGAGATGGTAGCAATGAGCATGTGATGTGGGAATCTGAAAGTGTGAGCTGTGGAAGGGGGCCACAGGGGAGAGGGCAGAGATGCCAGGGGCACGAAGGGGAGCCCAGATGCCCATAGTTAACGGGGATTAGGAGAGACTCCCTGGAAAGAAACAAAGACAGAGCCAGAGCAAGTGTCCAACTCCATCTGCCAGATCCAGAGAGAGCCTGAGAATGAGCCCCTGACGCAAGGAGATGGCCTATTCCCAGAGAAAAAGAACGGGGGATGGGGTGGGCAGTGGAGAGAGACTTCCTGCTCGAAAGAGAGACACAGAGAGAGAGAGATAAGGGGGCAGGGAGAGAAACAGACACACATGCACACACACAGAGATGTGCATCTTGAGTTAGAGACCACCCAGATTGGGGTAGAGGGGAAGAGAGAGGCATCAGACTCACCAAGACACAAGACAGAGGCAGAAACCCCAGAGCTGAGAGAAACAGAGAAGGCAGGGAGGGAGACAAACACTCATCCTCAGCAATAGAAAAGCCCTGCTCTGACCCACCACCCTCAACCCCTGGTCACCCTGGCCCTTCTTCCAACATAGGCGGTCCCAGTGTGGTAGCTTTTTTCTAAATACGGCTGCCGTCAATTTCTTCTCATATGCTACACCTTGATCCAGAGAAGGCCTGAGCCACCACAGAAAAAGCCCAGGCTATTCTGCTGGAGAGAGAGGCCACATAGAAGACTCAAGTACCAAACATGGGAATACAGAAGCCATCTTGGACGTCCAGCCCAGTTGAGCCTCCAGATGATTCCAGCCCAAGCCACCCAAGACCCCAAGGACCACCTAGTTGAGCCTGGTCAGCCACAGGACCATGAAAGGTAATAGTAAATTGTCGTTTTAAGCCACTGAGTTTTAGGGTGTTTGTCACATGGCAACAGATAACCAGAATACCCAGAAAAGGCTTTTCAAGCCTGACATCCCACTCCCACATCCCCCTCACAACAAAAGCAACACCAGCCAGTCACAGTTTCAGTCCCTTTAATTAGGTGCTCTGAAGAGAGGGCAGAATGGCAGACAAGGGGTGGAGAAGGTGGTGCTCTTAAGCCCCTTTCAGTAACCGGTCAGTCCTCATCCTCTGGCAGCTGGATCTTGCTGGGGTTGAAGCAGTTGGAGTCCATGATGGGGAGGCCATTGGCCTCTCGGTATTTTACAAGCCTCTCAGCTTCCCGGCGGGCCCACTCCTGCATCCTGGAGGCAGCAGCGTGGGGGTAGACGTGAGGGAGCCTCAATGGACACCAATCCCCATCTTAGCTCCCCAGGGACAGGATTTCTGGCAGTCTCCTTCAATCTCCACCCCTGCTTCTGCCCCGACCCGTCCCACTCTCTTTGACACCCCATGCACCTGTAGTCAGGCAGATAAGCCACAAAGGTGCTGCCAAGGACCAAGACGATGGAGAAGCCAAAGAAGAAGACGACCCGCATGTTCCAGAGGTCCACAGCAGGGTCCCTGTCATAACCGTGGGAGTCTGGGTTCTATGGCAAAGAGAAGAAGAGGTCAATGAGGGCTTCCTGCTGCTCCACAAAGCCTTATGCTGGTGCTGCATAACCTGGTCTCCAATTTCACCTTGGACCAATCTCCCCTCCCTCCCTAAATTCCTCTCTATTCTTAGGACTTGTCACGCTCCTTCCCACCACAGGGCCTTTGCACCTGCTGTTCCTGCCACCTGGAAAGCCTTTCCCCCAGATCTAGTCGTGGCTGGATCTGTCTCCTCATTCAAGGTTTTGGCTTCATCATCACTCCCCTTAGGAGGCACTCCCTAGTCACCTTATCTATTAAGTTGAACTATAGAAAATTGCCATTTTTACAGGTCAAAAATGTCTCAACCTATTAACTCCCTACCCCCAAGTCACTCTCCATCCTCTTACCTTGCTTAACTTTCTAGCATTTACTAGTTTACCAAAGTAGCATATCCTCCAAATCCTCTGATCATATCATCTTATATTATTGATTACATACTCTATATTACTGTTTCCTAACATTTTACATGTTTATTTTCAGTATTCTCCACTACCACGTAAGCTCTGTGAAAGCAAGGGCTTTATCTGATTTCCATACTGCTGAATCCCTAGCACCCTGAACTTAACCTGGCATTACAGCAGGCCCTCAATACATAGTTACAGAATGAATGAATAAATGAATAAGCATCCTATATATCCCAGCCCCTCAACCAGAGATTAGTATTAATGAAGTACCTATTGTATGCCAGGCCTTTTCACAAGCACAAACTGCACAATATCCCAGTGAAGTGGAAAGTGGCAAGAATAATTAACACCTTCTAATGGTGAGTACTTACTAAGTGCCACCTGTTTTGAGCATTTTGACTCATTTAATTACACGAGGCAGGTGTACTGTAGTATTTTATTTTTTTAGAAGGTGTCCTAATACTTTCCCCATCTTACATAGAAATTGAGGCACCAAGGGGTTTAGCTACTTGCCCAAGGTCACTGCCTGTATTCCAACTCAGGCATTCTGATTTCAGTCTCTGATATCGGTATAGCGCAGCAGACCTGGCTCCACCACACATTCAGTTATGTGAGCTTGGACAAGTCACTTAACATCTTTATGCTTCAGTTTCCTCATCTGTAGAATGGGTACACTAATACTACCTACCTCGAAATAAGGTTGTTATGAGGATTAAATGAGTTAATGTATGTAAAGTGTTTCAAACACCTGAGCAAGCACTAGATCAGTGTTTAGAATTACTGTTGTTACATTGCTTCAAATGTGTTTTGAGCACTGCCCACTTCAGGGTTGATATCTGTCTGCAAAATAAGGCCAATCTCGCCTCTGGCCCTGAACCCGAAGGTGATCAGGGGACAAAGGAGGAAAACAAGCTAGGCAAAATTCCCAAACCTTCGAGGATTTCGCCAGCTGCGCAATCTTCAGCCGACTAAGAACGTCCTCTACGGCGCCCCATCCGCCGGTCCCCGACTGACCCTTCCGGCGTCCGTTTCCCCTCCCTCTCACCTTCTCATAGAGGTTTTCGTCCTCGGGATCTGGGTCCTCCTGCCAGCGTAAAGTCGGTTCCGGCGGCCGCTTTCCCGCCACAGCAGACGGGGCGATCACAGCCCTGGAGGAGCTGGATTCCCAGCGAACACGGGCAGCCGGGAGCCCTCGCCTCGCCGCCAACGCCAAAAGGCGGCGGCCGCACAAACCTAACATCCCGGCCGCCATGACAGATCGTTCTGCAGTTTCTCGGGGGCGGGGACGGAAATGTGACTGCGCAGCTGCAGCTGGTCCGAGCGCGAGAATTGTCGCTCCGCCCCCGCCGCACTAAATAGGTCCCGAGTCGAGATTTTGTTTTCAAAAGGGCGAGGCGTCCTCTTTCCCTCCCTCCTGTCTTGGCCTCACGGAAGCAACCATCTTCTTATTCTCTCGATCAGGCTATGGAATTTCTGACCGAAAGGCTGTGGAATTTCCTTGAAAATAAAGCGGCAGCACTTGCTTGGATTCCGTTCCCAACCAATCGCACAGAGAACTCCCTCACCCTCTGGCGAAAAGGGCGGAGCTTCCATTGATCTTTCATCTTAGAAGGAAGCCAAGCTTTCTTAACAGCGCCTCGCTGGATTGGCCAATTGCTGCTCCTTTTCTCGACTTGTGGGAGTATGCACGGGGAGCGGGGAGGTGGCGTACACTTGCCAATCAGAGCAAGCCGGGGCTGGCCGACTGCGGACGGCGACCAATAGACTGGGCAGGCCAGAGCGCGCTCCCTTAGTAGGTGGATGGTGGTCGAAGCGCCGGCTCCCTTCTTGTCGTCGCCATTTTGTGCTGGTGATCGCGGCCGGCTGGGAGTAGGCGGCAGTGGGTTTCCAGGGGAGGGTAGCGCGCCTCGCGCTTCTCCCCTCCCTCCCTCCTCCGCCCTTCCCCCCCTCCTCCGCCCTTCTGCCCCTAGCCTTGGACTTGGTAGCTGTGCAGACCGGCTCCGGCTGAGCTGGGAGAGTTGGAGGAGGTGGCGGCGGGCCGAGGTGATGTCCGAGAGCCCTCCCTTGACAGCCCGGGCCGAGAAGGTGAGCGTCGACGCTGGTCGTGGGGGCGGAGGTAAGGGGCCGGGGTGGGGGAGGGGGTGCGTAGAGGACTGCGGGCGGCGGGTCTGGGCTTCGCGAAGAACCGATCGATGCTTGCACGATGTGAGCTGGGGAGGGGGTGTCTTTTTGTTTTTTGTTTTTCTCCTTTAGAGAGCAGAGGCGCGTGCGCGATTGGGACACTGGATGGGTGCACGCGGGTTGGGGGAAGGGAGGGACGAATGGGAGTGGGCTACTGTGGCTCACTGTGTCTGCGACGCCGAACTTTATCCGTGGGAGGCGGGTGTCTGCGACTTTGCTTTTTATTCATAGAAGTGTGCGCTCTGCTCTCGTGTGTGACTTTGGTACTTACCTACCCATGGGGAAGTGTTTTGTGGCTCTGGTCCTTATTCTTGGGTGGGGGAGGAGGGAGAACGTCGGTATGACTCGGGTCTCTATCCTCGGAGTGTGTCTGTAACCTTGGTCCTTATCCATGGGGAGGGGTCCTTATCCATAGAAAGTCTTCTTACGATTGGCCCTAATCCACTTACTGGGTGGGGGCGGGGAGTGCAAGGAACGTGTGTAAGACTTATTTCCCCTTCTTTTTTTGGGAGGGGTTTCGTATCTGTTACTCTGACGCTCATCCTGTGAAAGGGGGCCTCAGTGTGTGATTATGGCCCGTGTTGATTGTGGGTTCCTGTCTGTGATTTTGGCCCGTAGTTATTCGGGGCTCCAGTCTGTGACTTTGGTCCCTATCTGTTGTGGATAACCAGTGTATGACTCTGGCCCCTTTGCCAGATCTACTGAGGGTTTTGTCTCTGGCTCTCATCCACTGGGGCCCCTGGTTGTGATTCTAACTCTTACCCATCTGGGAGCAGGTAACTCTGGTTCCCTGTGGCTTGAAGAGGAAGAGAAAATTGGTGTGAGTGTATAGAAGGAGGAAAGGTGTGGTGGCAACCTAGTGTTGGGCAGGTGCTGTTAACGCCTGACTTTGCCTGATTCTTGTTTAGAGGGTGGGGCCTGAAGATTCTGGGATACTTCGTGGTGACCCCTGGCCCGATCACATGGCTCTCAGGCCTTCCTTCGTTCTCACTGCAGCCCTGAGGGTTGCGGGAAGGGACTGCCCTTCCATCCCAGCAGAGTAACAGTGGTTCAAAACAGGCTCCGAAAGGGCTCCTTATTACCTCTGAATAACTTGGGCCCAGAGCCCTGGGGAGGGAGCCGCCTTGGGGGACCTGGCTGTGCATAAGAGACAGGGCTCAGGGCTGAGCCAGTTGCCCTGTGAGGGCCAAAACTGTGTTGGCCCGGAGCCTAGGGAGGCGGCAGCTGTCTCATTGCCAAGTTACCCCTTCACCCCCTGAGCCTTTCGTGGTCTCCTGCTGTCTCATAGTGGGCAGCCAGCATCTTCTTGGGAGGATGAAATGGCACCTGAGGGCTCATGGAAGAAGCCTGGTGGGTGCCTGGGACTCCCGTTGTGAAGTCTCGCCTCCGTGCCTAATGTGCCTGATCTCAGACAAGTCATCCAGCACTTAGAGCCCCCCTGGGCAGGTAACTCCGGGCTTGACTTGTCTACCAGACTCAGATGGCAAAGCCCTGATCACAGAATTGGTGGCACCACCGGGTCTCTCTGCAAGATGCTGTCTGCTGAAGGCCATGCTGTTTCTACGGCGGCCGGCTCTAGCCTCACGTTTGTAGGGAAACGAAGCAGCAGGCCAAATAGGGACTGCCTTCCTGCTCTGGTCCACAGGAGCACTAGGAGTTGGGAAACAGCGTCGCCGGGCTCAGGGACAGCAGAAAGCCTTCACAATAAGCGTTTCTCAAGGAGGCCCTCTCTGCCCCAACTGCCTTGACCCCTTTCTTCCTTCTGCTCTCTCCAGAGTCCCTGCAGGAGGCATCACCCAGGCTGGCAGATCATGGTGGCAGCAGCGGGGGTGGCTGGGAAGTGAAACGGAGCCAGCGGCTGAGGAGGGGCCCCAGCAGCCCCCGCAGGCCCTATCAGGACATGGAGTATGAAAGACGGTGAGTTACCCGCTCCCACCTCTGCCAGGCAACCTAGGCTTGTCCCTGTGTGAGAGTTGATCCAGAAGAGTGCTAGGAGGGGGCTTCTGTGCAGAAGAAAACAACAACAGAAAACAGCACAGCAGATGATTGGTTTCTTTTTAGCAGACATTTACTTGGCACTTGTGAGCCAGGACCTGTGCTAGGCTCTGGGAGTGCATTGGTGAATTGAGACAAATAAGATTGTAGCCTTCTCCTTACTTAGGGTCTCACAAGGGAAACCACACAGTTTACAGGTCATTACAAAACAGCTTGATAGGTGCCATGTTTGGTTGCAGGGTGGGAAAGGATCAAGAGAAAGGGAGGAATGGAGACTGATGCCTAGATTTCCAGTTTGGATGACCCAGATAGGTATATGGTGCCATTCACCAAGGTGTGACAGCCACTGCAGGAGGAGAGGCAGAGGTGCATGACAGATGGGCAGTGGGTGGGTTGTAAGTGCTGTGGATTCTCAGGAGAGAGGTGTGGGCTGTAGCTTTGGGTTTGAGGGATGGAGAGGAGTGGTGCCTTCAGAGTCAGGAATTTGCCCAGAAAATGTATGGGGCAAGCCAGGTCAGATAGTATTACTCAGCACTGCATTTTTAAGATTTAGGATTCAGGGACAGGGTGGGCTGAAGTTGGTGTGATACTTGTCTTGGAATGGGACACTCTTACACAGTTATTTTTAAATTCTGGTACGAACAAGAAACAGTTGGAACACTTGGTGAAATACAGAGATCCTGGGCCATACCCTTACCATACTGGTGGATCACCTCACTTGATTCTAATGAAGATGATTTATTCCTGACATTTAAAGATTGTATAGGAAAGTAGACCTAATTCTCCCAGAGAGCCTCTATTAAGAGTCAGTAGATTTATGAAAAGTCAGGGAGGAAATAATTTTTTTAATGTCTTACAAAGGGTTTCTGCTACCACCACCTTTTCAAAAATATAGAATTATAATATTTTGTTTTCTGAAAAGTGATGAGCCCAAATTTGAGATGTCATCCTCTAGTGTTATTCAGCCTTGACTTTCTTTCAGAATGTCTTTTGAAAGGCATTCGATTTTGGATGGTATTCACTGGAAGAGCTCTGGTGGCAGTTCCTGAGTTTGAGTAGGTAAGATACTTGCCTCAGACTTTATTACCAAATAAAGCCACTGGCTTTCTTTTGGCTTTTAAAGGACCTCAAGTGCAGAGGTTTGAGTTAATCACACTTTTCCAGTTCAAGGTACATTTCTATCATAGGTTGGTACAAGACCTTCTCTTGCCATATTTATTTTTTCCTTTTTTATTTCCAATCCCCATAGCTGTAGGCAGCTGCTCTGTTGTGTTTGAAACGTATCCTTCTAAAATATGTAGTGTTGTTTCGAGTGTGTGTGTTTTCAATTTACACAGATGGCAGAGTATTACAGTCCTCATTCTGTTTCCTGGACTTTGTATTAATCAGCCCTGCATTTTTAAGGTCTGTCTGTATTGCCATGTGTGTTAGTGCTTTGCTTCTAGTTGGTCCCAAAGACACCGTGGGGTGTGCCTACTGCCTTTTACTTAATGATTCCCTCAAGGATGGATACCTGTTTTTAATTTTGGTGCGCTGAAATTCATCACTTTTTTGTCCTATAACCTGTCCTTTCAGAATCTTCTCTATTCCTATCTCTGGATCACAAAGATTGTTCTCACTCTATAGTTTTACCTTTTGCATTCACATCTTTAAATCCATCTAGAGTCCACTTTTGAATATGTTATAATGTAGGTTCTGGTTTTATTTTCCTCCATATAGTGGGCAGTTTTCCCAGTACAGCCCCCCAGATAGTCCATTCTTTCTTTATTGATTTGCAGTACCTCATCTCATTTTAAGTTTCCTCATGTACTTGGATCTGTCTTGAGTGATCCGATTTGTTTCATTGGTCTATTTGTTATTCTGGTGCAGAACCTTACTGTTTTTCTTACTGTGGCCTTATAGAATGTCTTAATAGCTCCTACTTTGCTCTTATTTTTCAAAGTTGATTTAGTCATTTTGCAGCTTTATATAAAAAACTTATCAAGTCCTTCAAAAAGTTCAAGAATTTTGATTGAGACTGCATTGAATTTATATATTAATTTGGGGAGAATTGTCAGCTTTGTAAGTAGTCATCTCATCCTTTGAAACAGGCCACAAAGATCTATAAAACTCGTTTAAAGGACATAAAAATCTGAATAAACCAAAATGCAGGTCTTTGGTATTCCTTTTTTTAAAATTGACGTATAGTTGATGTATAATATTATATAAGTTTCAGGTGTGCAGCATAGTGATACAGTTTTTAAAGATTATATATTCCATTCATAGTTATTATAAAAGACTGACTATATTTCCTGTGTTGTACAATATATCCTTTTAGCTTATTTATTTTATACATAGTAGTTTGTACCTCTTAATGCCCTACCCCTATCTTGTCCCTCCCCCCTTCCTTTTCCCCACTGGTAACCACTAGTTCTCTATATCTGTGAATTTGTTTCTGTTTTGTTATATTCATTAGTTTGTTTTAAGTTTTAGATTCCACATGTAAGTGATATACAGAATTTATCTTTCTCTGACTTACTTCATTTAGCATTAATACTCTCCAAGTCCATCCATGTTGTTGCAAATGGCAAAATTTCATTCTTTTTTATGGCTGAGTAATATTCCATTGTGTGGGTGTGGGGGGGTGGGGGTGTGTGTGTGTACACCACATCTTCTTTAGCCATTTATCTGTTGATGGACACTTAAGTTGCTTCCATATATTGGCAGTTGTAAATAATGCTGCTGTGAACATTGGGGTACATGTATCTTTTTGAATTAGTGTTTACATTTTTTTCAGATATATACCCAGGAGTGGACTGTTTTTAGTTTTTTGAGATACCTCCATACTGTTTTCCACAGTCGCTGCACCAGTTTACATTCCCACCAGCAGTGTACGAGGGTCCCCTTTTCTCCACATCCTCACCAACATTTGTTGTCTGTGTTCTTTTTGATGATAGCCATTCTGACAGGTGTGAGGTGATATCTCATTGTGGTTTTAATTTGCATTTCTCTGATGATTAACGATGTTGAACATCTTTTCATGTGCCTCTTGGCCATCTGTATGTCTTCTTTGGAAAAATGTCTATTCAGGTCTTCTGTCCATTTTTAAGTTGGGTTTGTTTGTTTCTGTTTGTTTGTTTGATATTGAGTTGTATGAGCTGTTTATATATTTTGGATATTAACCCCTTATTGGTCATATCATTTGCAAATATTTTCTCCCATTCAATCGGTTGTCTTTTGTTTTGTTGATGGTTTTCTTTGCTGTGCAAAAGCTTTTAAGTTTAATCTGGTCGTGTATTGTTTGTTAAAGTAATTCCTAGGTGCTTCAGTAGTTTTTATTCGCATCTTGTTTTTTTATTTTCCAAGCTGGTATTTACTGGGGTAGAGGAAAGCTGTTGGTTTTTGTAAATTATCTTATCTCTGCTGTGTTCCATTGTTACTTCTACTCATTCATTGTTGACTTTGATGGTCCTTCTAAGTAGTTAGCCATGTTGTATACAAACCAATCCTGTCTTTTCTTATTTCTTTTTCCTCACTTATAGCACTGACCAGGACTTTTGATACCATGTTAAATAGTATCCGTGATGCTGATTAAGATTCATTTTAGTTAAGAATCACAAGTATAGATTCATTTTGGCAGGTTGTAACTGAAAATCCAAAGAATAATGGCTTAAACAATATAGTTTATTTTCTTTCCCATAAAGGACATCTGCAGACAGACAGTCAATCCAGGCCTGATAGGCAGCCCCTTTTGCTTAGCCATCAAGTGTGATGTGTACTGTAGGCTTTTAGAATATAGTCTTTAATAAATCAAGAAAATTCTCTAATTTTAGTTTGCTAAGACTGATCAGAAATGAGTATTGAACTTCATAATTACATGCTTTTTTTCCTCCTTTTGTCCATCAACTTCATAAATTGCATTCAATTGCATCCTTGATATTATTGAGATATACCCTCCTTGATCATGGTATGTATATGTATGTTTATAACTTCTCATTTTGAAAAAACTTCAGATTTACGAAAAAAGAAATTGCAAGTACAACAAACTCCCTTAATCCTCTACCCAGAACCACTAATTGTAAACATTTTGCCACATTCACTTTACCTACCTACAAGCCTACTCCTTCCTTCTTCCCCCTTCTCTTTTTTTCTCCCCTCTCCCTTTTCTCCTCCCCTCTCCCTTCCCCTCTTCCTTCTCCCTTCCCTCTACCCCTCCTCCACTTTCTATACATAACATTTTTTTTCTGACTCATTTGAGTTAGTGGCAGACATGACCGGTAAGTACTACAGCATGTTCGTCCCACTTTCTCTTTCATAGTCACAGGATGCTTATCAATATGAAGAAATTTAACATTGATACAATAACTTTTGTCTTAAAGTCTATATTCAGATGTCATCAGTTCTTCCAAAAATGTCTTTTATACCTGTTTTTCCCTAATCCAGTATCCAATCCAAGATCACACACCACATTGAGCTACTTTTGTTTTTTAGTCTCCTTTAGTCTGGAATAGTTATTCAGTCTTCGTCTTTTATGCACTTGATGTTTTAAGAGTACATGTCAGTTGTTTTGTAGATGTTTCTCAATTTGTGTTTTTCTAATGTTTACTCATGATTTTTGGAAGAAAAATTATTTAAATAATGTTGTGTATACTTTTAAAACAGTGTTACATTTGATTAGATAATTGTTTTATTTAGGATATTTGCATCTGTGTCCATCAGTGATGGGGTCCTATAATTCCCTTTTCCGGTATTTATCTGGCATTGAATCAAGGTGGCCTCATGACATGAATTGGGCATCTTTTGCTATTTCTCTCTTTATTGGAGGAACTCATATAAGACTTATCTGTCCCTTGAAAGTTTGGTAAAACTCACCTTTAAAGGGGCCTGGGTTTTTGATTATCATTTTGTCTACTTCTGCCAATTGTGGCATTTTATGTTTTCCAGAAATATACTCATTTTGTGGAGATCCTCTTATATTATGATTCAGTCCAGCTTCCTAGAAATGTATTATGAATGGGGACTACCTTTGGAAGGTATTTAGTCAAAGTGCTCTGTGGCCAATAAAAAGTATCCCTTACTATCCAAATCTTTTCCCTTCCTGAGTTTAGATAGCAAGAGTTCAGTATCCAAATTTATTTGGTTTAGATGCTGAGTGTCAGTTCAGGATTTCATCTGAACATTTATTCAACTCTCTTCAGTTTTTTTTTGTTTTGTTTTTTTTTTTGTTTTTTTTTTTTTTTTGGCTGTGTTGGGTCTTTGTTGCTATGCGGGGGCTTTCTCTAGTTGTGGCGAGCAGGGGCTACTCTTCGTTGTGGTGCGCGGGATTCTCATTGCCGTGGCTTCTCTTGTTGAGGAGCACCGGCTCTAGGTGCGCGAGCTTCAGTAGTTGTGGCACGTGGGCTTAGTAGTTGTGGCGCATAGGCTTAGTTGCTCTGTGGCATGTGGGATCTTCCTGGACCAGGGCTCGAACCCGTGTCCCCTGCATTGGCAGGCAGATTCTTAACCACTGCACCACGAGGGAAGTCCCCAAATCTGTTCAGTTCTTAGATTCTGATAACTAAAGTACAAATATCGAGGGATACCTACATTAAGCAACAATGAAAAACATTGTTCATATCAAAAACCTTAAAAATACTCATATCTCTCATACCAGCCACTTCTTGTCTAGGCATTTATCATTAAGGAAACAATTTGGGTTCTAAGCCAAGCTCACAAGGACAGGGACTTCATTTTGTTCACAGCAGTATCCTCAGCACCTAGAATAGTACCTGACACATAGCAAATGTTACATTACTATTTGTTGAATGAATAAATGAACAATTATGAAAAATTGCAAACCAACTGAAATGTCTGGAAACATTTTATTTTTCCCATTTGTTAATTACCTTTTAGCTTTTGGGGGTTTTTCCAATATTTTATTATGAAATTTCAAGCATACAGCAAAGTTGAAAGAATTTTACAGTGAACACCTCTGTATCCATCCACTGGATTCTACCATTAACATTTTACCATATTTGTTTTATCACATGTTTATTTGTTTATGGTATTTTTTATACTCTAGATATTTAAAATTTTTTATGAAGCCAGATTTATCAGTTTTTTTTTAAATTTTATGACTTCTGGGTTTTGCCTTACTTATAAAGATCTTCCCCATTCTTGAGGTAATCAGTTTTTTCTTACGTTTTCTTTCTAGTATTTTGAAGGTGTCTATTCAGGGACTTGTATTTTTGATCCATCTAGAATTTACTTGGTGTAAGAAATGAGGTAGGTAAACAACTTTATTTTCTTAAAGGTCAACAAACTTTTTCTGTAAAGGACCTGATAGTAAATATTTTTTGGCATCGAAGACCATACAGTCTGTCACAACCAGTCTGCGGAAAGCAACCACAGACAATATGTAAATGAACGGGTATAGCTGTGTTCAAGAAAACTTTATTTAGGTGACTGAATTTGGCCCCCTGGCTGTGGTTTACCAATTCCTGAGCTAGACAGTTATCACAACTAGTATTTATTGACTAATCCATTTTCTCCTTGTTCATTTGAAATGCAACCTTTGGCTGATTCTAAATTTCCATATGTGTGTTTGTATACTATGAACTCTATTTGATTTTACCGATCTGTCCATTTGTGTTTCAATTGCTCCACCTTTATAATATGTTTTAATATTTGGTGGGGTTCCTCTCTCCATCATTAGTCTTTTTTTTAAAACAGAATTTTCCTGACTCTTCTCTAAGTTGTTTCTTGTCCTTCACTGTTATAAACAATGTTGCATTGAGAATACTGTTTCTGTATATGTGCAAGTGTATTAGTACATTAAATTCCCAGAAGGAGAATTGGGGGTCAGAGAGTATATAGATTTTTAGTTTTGCCAGCTATTGCCAAATTCCCCTCCATGAGGATCGTTCCATTTTCACTCCTACTACCAATATGAGAGTGCCTATTTCCCATACAGCCTTGCCAACAGTTTGTTGTCAAACATTTGGACTTTTGCCGATTTGTTGAGTTAAAAACATTCGATCACAGATCTTCCTTACAGAAGAATTCCAAATAATATATGTAGATACTCCCCACTCTAGGAAGTAGAGCTTAATTTTCCTCCTCTTGAGTGTGGGCTGATCTTAGTGACTCGCTTCTAAAGAATAGAGTGTAAGGGAAAAAGAAACTTTACAACGGAGAAACCTGGCAGACCCCACCATAACCAGATGATCAAGTTCATTGTCACCAGTGGTAAGTCACATTGATAGCATGCCCCTGAGATCTGATGTGATCAGAAGGGCACCTCTATTGTATTCTTCAAAAAACCATAACCTCAAGTCTAATCACAAGAACACATCAGATAAACCCAAGTTGAGGTACATTCTACAAAATACCTGACCAGTATGCTTCAAAATTGTGTCAAGGTCATAAAAAAACAAGGCAAGACTGAGAAACTTTCACAGGCCAGAGGAGACTAAGGGGGCATGATGACTAAATGCAATGTGGTATCTTGGATTAGATCCTGGAACAGAAAGGGGATAGTAGTGGAAAAACTGGTGAAATGCTAATGAAGTCTACTGTTTAGTTAACTTTTTAGTTCTGGCAAATGTACCATGGTTCTCTTCACATTAGGAGAAACTGGGTAAAAGTTATATGAGAATTCTATTATCTTTGAACTTTTCTGTAAATCTAAAATTATCATTTCTTGAAAATAAGTTTGACTTTATCAAATTAGAAACTTTTATACATCAAAGAATGCTATTCAAAAGAATGAAAAGACATCCCACAGAATGGGAGAATGTGTTTGCAAATCTTATATCTGATAAGGGATTAACACCCAGGATGTATAAAGAACTCCTACAAGAGCAACAGAAAAACCTAATTCAAAAATGGGCAAAAGACTTGAATAGACATTTCTCCAAAGCAGATGTATAATTGGCCAATAAGCACATGAAAAATACAAAATAACAAGTGTTAATGAGGATGTGGAGAAATTGGAAGCTTTGTGCATTGCTGGTAGGAATGTATAATGGTACGGCTGCTATGGAACACTGTTTGGCAGTTCCTCAAAAAATCTGTTACCATAGGATTCAGCAATTCCACTCCTGGGTGTGTACCCAAAAGAAATGAAAGCAGGGACTCAAACAGATACTTGTACACCAGTGTTCATAGCAGCATTATTCACAATATCCAAAACAACCAGTAGGTGGAAACAACCCAGGTGTCCATCAACAGATGTGGTATATACCATACATACATATATGGCCATAAAAAATGAAATTCTGATGCATTCTACAACATGAACCTTGAAAACATTCTGCTAAGTGAGATAAGCCAGACACAAAGGGACAAATGTTATATGAGTCCACTTATATGAGGTACCTAGAATAGGCAAACTCATAGAGACAAAAAGTAGAGTAGAGGTTGCCAGGTGGTGTGGGGAATTATTGTTTAATTAGAGTACAGAGTTTCTGTTTGGGGTGATGAAAAGGTTCTAGAAATAGATAATGGTGATGACTGTACAACATTTTGAGTGTACTTTGTGCAACTGAGTTGTACACTTTAAAATGGTAAAGTCCTTGGGCTTCCCTGGTGGCGCAGTGGTGAAGAATCCGCCTGCCAATGCAGGGGACACGGGTTCGAGCCCTGGTCGGGGAAGATCCCACATGCCGCGGAGCAACTAAGCCCGTGCACCACAACTACTGAGCCTGCGCTCTAGAGCCCACAAGCCACAAGTACTGAAGCCCACGTGCTCTAGAGCCTGCACTCCGCTACAAGAGAAGCCCGTGCACCGCAACGAAGAGTAGCCCCCACTCACCACAACTAGAGAAAGCCTGCGTGCAGCAACGAAGACCCAACACAGCCAAAATAGTAAATAAATAAAAATTAAAAAAATTATTTTAAAAAAATGGTAAAGTTCTTGTTATACATATTTTATCACAATAAAAATGATTTAGGAAAAATATACAAAAATAAATTTTAAGTGTTATAAAAATAACCTATCTGGTGTAGTTTTAATTTTCATCTTTCATTATGAGTGAGATAGAGCATCTTTTCAAATATAAACCATCTGTACAGTTGACCCTTGCACAACGCAGGTTTGAACTGCATAGGTCCACTGATACACAGATTATTTTCAATAGTAAATACTACAACGCTACAGGATCCATGGTTGGTTGAATCTGAGCATGTGGGGGAACCACAGATACAGACGCCTGACTATAAGTTATACTCGGATTTTCAACTGAGCAGAGGGTCGGTGCCCCTAACCCCCGCATTGTTCAAGGGTCAACTGTATTATTTTCTGTGAATTCAGTTCCCTTTTTCTTTTTCCCTTATCTTTTCCCTGTTTATTGTTTGTCTTGACTTGGCTTGTGATGGTTTTTGTTTTTTCCAAGCAGAAATGTTTTATTTTTATGTAGTCAGATTTAATAGTCTTTTCTTCTATGGCTTCTGGATTTGGGTCATAGTTTTCCCCATTTCAAGATTATCAAAAAACTATCTCGTGTTTTATTCTTCTTTTCCTCTATGGTTTCATTTCTTCCATTTAAATCTTTGACCCATTTCAAATGTATCCTGGCTTATATGTGTGAAGTATAGTCATAAGATCGTGCACATGTCTAGGTATTTAACCTTTTTGATGCAGTTATACTTGGGATCTTCCTATTTCTAAACAGTGGCTCTCTGAATACAAGCACAGTATTTATTTCTGCATATTAATTTTGAACCCAGCATCTTTACTGATTTATCTTATTATTTATAATCATTTCTCAGTTGATTCTCTTAGGCTTAGGCAGATACATCCTCATATCATCTACAAGTAATGGTAATTTTACCTTCTTTCCAGCTTTTAATCTTTTTTTTCCTTTGTTTAATTGTTTAATAGCGAGTATCTTAGAATAATGTTAATAATGGTGTTGAAAATGGATATTCTAGTATCATTTCTGACCAGGATTGGGATCCTGCTAGTAGTAGTCTATGGTGGTGTCCATTTTTGTCTTGTTTTAAGTAGATATGTATTGGTTGCTTTTAGAATACTTTTAGAGGGAGTTTC